>NC_082713.1:75541323-76141323 GCF_030144855.1 Hypanus sabinus | reverse complement strand
TTCACCTGCCTCATTTGTCAGCTGGTCAGATTTATCAACTAAAACAGAGCACAAGAAAGGTATGAGGCAGTCTGAGTCTTTACTAACGGTGAAATAAATGACCCTGGTGCAACTGGTAGACCAGCTGCCTCCCAGATCTAGTGACCAGAGTTCGATCCTAACCTTGGGTGTTGTCTGTGCAGAGTCTGCATGTTCTGTCTGACCCTGTGGCTGTCCTCCCGGTCTCTGGTTTCCCTTCACGTGTTGGTTTTGGGATACTTGGTCACTGTAAATTGCCCCGAGAGTCAGTGAGAGACTGGAGAATCATATGAGCTGATGGGAATTATGTGAGGAAATTTGACCAACAGGATAATGCTTGGAGCCAGCATAGAGTTAATGGGACCATATGTCTCCTCCCATGTTCTAAGAAAATTTGAAAAAATAGTGGTTGCAGTAGACTCAGAGGAAAAGTCTGCCCTCCATCTCCCAACTGATGTGACCCCAACCCTTCCTTCAGGGATCTTGGACCCTGTCAGGATTTCCTGGCACATTTACATTATTGAGTATTAGAGCTCTAAGCTAGGATTGCAAATTCAAATGGGACACTATTGTAAACAAGTTAATGGGTCATCTTGATGTGTGCCAAGTCTTTCACAACATAAGATCTGATAGCTGCACTGCCAGATTTCCCATTTCATATTGGTGTTCAAAGTGGAAGTGTTATGAAGATCACTGAAGCACAATATTTCAGATCCGTAGATGAAAGCAAGTTAGTAAAGCTGGAGAGAAGGCATTTTCTTTTTTTTAAAAACTTAAAAAAGCTGATAGATAAACACACTCAATCACGAGTGTTTGGTTGGGTAGGGTCACTAAAGTGCATTGGTACTGCCGAGGCCATGGGCCCCAGATGTCTTTAACTTACAGGATCATATTCATGGATTCATGCACGGGCAGCTTGCAGACCAGAACTAGAGCCGTTTCCCTGCATTTGGACAATATCTCTCCAAGGACAGCATGGTAGCACAATGCTTTACTGTACAGCATTCTGGGTTCAGTTCCCAGCGCTGCCTGTAAGGATTCTGTACGTTCTCCCCATGGCAGCGTGGGATCTCTCTGTGAGCTCCGGTTTCCTCTCACAGTCCAAAGTCATACCAGTCGGTAGGTTAATTGGTCGTTGTAAATTGTCCTGTGGTTAGGCTAGGGTTAAACCAGGGGGATTACTGAGCAGTACAGTTGGAAGGGCTGGAAGAGACTATTCCACTCTGTATCTCAACAAACAAACACATAAATAAATCTTTCCTATCTCTGTGTGTGTTCAAATTTCTTTTAAACATTGTAACTGGATACTTACTTGGCAGTTTGTTGCACACATCCACCACTCTCTCTTAAAAACTATATCCCACAGTGCCCCCTTAATTCTCACCACTTTCACAAATCTATGTCGTCTAGTTTTAGAATCCCTCCTCAAGTCTCAATTATCAACCAGAGGTTTGAACGTACAATCGAGAGATGGTCCTGTGAAGTACCGAAGGGTTGCTGCACTCTCAGAGATTCTAGCTCAAATGAGGTTAACCCAAAGTTCTGGTGATCTCTTCAGCTGCTCCAGAGCTCCAGCAGCCCGGACCCATGGTCGTAGAATAGGCCCTTAAGCCCGTACAGACTGTACTGAACTAGTAATCTGCCTAGTCCTATCAATCAGCACCCAGAACACAGTCCTCCATACTCCTGCTATCCACATGCCTATCCAATTATCTCACTGACATTGAAATCAAACCCACATCCACCACCTTTGATCTAACACTCTCTCCACCCTCTCAGTGAAGAACCTCCCCCTCATGTTTCTTTTAAACATTTCAGCTTTCACCGTTGACCCATGACCTCTACTTCTATTCACACCCACAGCCTGCTTGCATATACCCTATCTATATGCTCTTCATAATTTAGTATAACTCTATCAAATCTCCTCTCATTCTCCTGAGCTGCAGGGAATAACATCCTAACCTAATCAACCTTTCCAAACACTCACATCCTGAAGGCCTGACAACACTCCTGTAAATTTTCTCTGCACTCTTTCAATCCTACTTATATCTTTCTTGTGGGTAGTTGACCAGACCTGCACACAATACTCCAGATTAGACCTCACTAGTATCTTAAACAACTTATAATATATTACATCCCAACTCCTGTACTCAATATTTTGATTTATGAAGGCCAATATATCAAAAGCTCTCTCTATGACCTTATCTACCTGTGATGCCACTGCCATGGAATTATGATTTGTATTCCCAGATCCTTCTGCTCTACCTCATTCCTCAGTGCCCTACCATTCACCATGTAAGCCCCAACCTGGTTTGTCCTCTCAACGTGCAACACCTCACCCTCGTCTGCATTAAATTCCATCTGTTATTTTTCAGCCCATTTTTCCAGATGGTCCCGATCCCTTTGCAAGCTCTGACATCCCTCCTTGCTATACACTACACCCCCCCACTTCTTGGTGTCATCGACAAATTTGCTGATCCATTTAACCACGTTACCATTCATATCATTGATATAGATGATAAACAACAATGGACTGATCCTTGTGGCACACCATTAGTCACAGACCTCCAGTCAGAGGGGCAACCATCTACTACTACTCTGTGGGTTCTCCCATAAATCCAGTATCTTATCCAATTTACTTCCTCATTTTGTGTGCCAAGTGACTGAACCTTCTTGACCAAAATCCCATGTGGGACCTTGTCAAAGCCCTTCCTAAAGTCCATGCCTTCCACTGCCTTGCCTTCATCAACTTTCCCAGTAACATCCTCAAAAATCTCCTTAAGATTGGTTAGATGTGACCTATCACACGCTAAGCCATGTTGACAATTACTAATCAGTCCCTGTTTATCCAAATACTTATATATGTGGTCCCTTAGAATGCCTTCCAATGAATCTACCCTCTACTGATGCCAGGCTCACTGACCTATATACACCCAGGTTATTCTTAGAGCCCTTCTTAAACAACTGAATAACATTAGTATCCTCCAATCCTACGGCACCTCACCCATGGCTAAGGACATTTTAAATATCACTGCTGGGTCCCTGCAATGCCTGCACTAGCCTCCCACAAGGCTTGAGGGAACACCTTGTCAGACCCTACTAATCCTGATCTTGAGTGCTGTCTGTGTCTAGTTCTTCCTGTGTCACGGTACTCGAATGCTTAACTCACGTCTCTCCTTTACTGGCATTTGAAGGAAGGTCAGCAAGCCGCTGATGGGCAAAGGAAACACTTCAAAGGTAACATCAAAACTGTCCTGAAGAAATTCAATATTACATCTAAAATTTGGGAAGACGTTGCAGTCAATAGGTACACCAGGAGGAGATCTGTTCAAGAGGGAGCGGTGCTACATGACAACAACCTTCACTGTGCTGCAGAAAGCAAGTGGCAGCTAAGGGAGGAGAGTCTGAACCACTAACTACAGCCACCACTTACTCGAGTCCACACTGTACCAGGATATGTGGATCCTGGAACGGCCACTACAGACCCAGCAATAGACAATCCCTCAGGAGAAGATCAGCGAGTGATTGCACTATATGTATCTTCCTGTGGCCATGTGGGTGTCCTCTGGGTGCTCCTGCTTGTCCCCATATCTGAATGACAGATTAATTCCTTCCTGTTAATTAACCGGCTGTTAACACCACCAGCTGGTGGTTTAGTAGCACTGGACTTCGAGGTGAATGGTCCCAAGTTCGAGTCCGGCCGGCTCCTTGGATGCTTTCCAATCGTGCTGGGTTGAGCGTCGAGCTAGCAACTTGGCCTTGTAAAAAACAGTCAAGTGCTACAAAAATGCCACCTGATGCACCACAATGCATGAAAAGGAATAGCAACAACAATTATCCCTTAGTATTTATGAATGGCAAAGAAAATCAAATATGTTGCTGGGTTGTGAGAGGGAATGAGTAGCCAGGATAGGAATGGAGAAAGGGGCTATTGGGATTGCTCAGGTGGGTACAAGACTGAACCTGGAGGAGTAAACAATTCCTCTGTTGTAAGGGAAGTATTTTAGTGGCTTATTATATTATGAGAGGCACAAATACAGGAGACAGCCAGTTTCTTTTATCCAGGGATTAAATATCTAATACCAGAGGGCTTGCAGTTAATGTGAGAGTGCTAATTTCCACGCAGAGAGTTGTGGGTGCCTGGGATGTACAGCCAGCAGTGGTAGTGGAGGATAGAAGTGTTTAGGAGATTCTTAGGCACATGAATGTGAAGAGAATGGTGGGATAGGGGCATTGTGTAGGCAGAGAGGGTGTGGATAGTTGTGCACTTCATTACTAGTTTAGCTAGTCAGCACAACTTTGTAGGCCAAAGGACCTGATTGTCCACTGTACTGTTTGATGTTCAGACTTCTGAGACAGTGGGGCATCGCTGCCCTCTTACTTCCTGCTTGTATCGTCAGTTCAGAATTGCTGATCTTGTGTCCGACCAAATTATTGTAAGTGCTTGACGGCCCTGGACCAGGAGGTCAACACAGCACAGGTTTCTCACTCAGCATTTATAACTGGAAAGTGGAAGCCTTTCTGAAAGATGGTGTGACGCTGGGCCAAGAACAAGAGAAAGAATGCCTGCCTGCTTCACGAGGTACCCACCAGTGCTTACAGAATCATACAATGATGCAGCACACAGCAAAGAGGAGCAGAACAACCAACTGCTGTCCTTACCCTGTAGTTTTCCAACTCTTTAAAAGTGACACAAATGCATTTCTACCATCCATGTAAGCAATATGCTTTAGATCATAACCACCAACACTCTAAAAAATCATCATTTCCTTTCTATTTCTTTTGCCAGTTATTATAAAACTGGGTTCCAACTCTTCTACCATTAGGAGCACCTTCTCCTGTTTCACTTCATCATATTCCACACAATCCTGAATATTGTTGATGAACCTTCCTCTAAATTTAATTCTCTGCCCTGCCCACGTACATAGTGGCGTCCACATTGATTGTCTAGTTCAGCACCTACTCCAGGGTCCTGAACCCTTATCTCTATCGCATTCCACACAGCCAGGTACTGATTCCTGCTTGCAGCCTTCCCCAGCTCTTTCAGCCTCTAAGCTGCCCCTCCAGCAGTTTATAGAAGGTCAGGACCTCCACTCTGGGGACCTTGTACCTCTGATGTCAGGACCATACTCTCTCCTGCTACGGGACAAACAGAACTCCAGGGAGGAACATGTGGGGTCAGAATCAGGCTTGAACAACTGGTGTGTGCAGTGCAGAGGATGTGTCTCAATCCATCTTGCAAGAGGAGATTCTTGTGTTATCACTCACAGATGTACAAACTATTTGCTTTAGCCTGGACACACTTGAAGGGTAAGGGAGAAGCAGGCCTCTGAAGTCCAGGGCCAGGGTACAGCTTGAGTGTTCAACAATAACATATAATGATATTATTGTTTTTTCAGAAATAAATAGCTTAGATTATATAAAGCTATAAAATCAATAACTATTAATTGCTAGTCCTTTGGTTATGCCACAGAGCTGAGATGGGACAATACAGTGATGAGGCTTATAGAGCCAGGGTCTCACACTCCACCACCCCAGGTTCAATCCGGACATTGGGCATAGTCTGTGTGGAGTTTGCAAACTCTCCCTGGGACTGCGTGGACTTTTCCTGTGTATCAGTTTCCTCCTATCTCCTAAAGACCTCAGTGGTTTAATTAGCTGCTGTTAATCAATAGGTACATCTAATGTGAGAGAAATGTATACAATATACATCCTGAAATTCATTTTCTTTGCAAACATCCATGAAAATAGGGGGGTGCCCCCAAAGAATGACCCTAGTGAGGGATAGAAAGTGGGAGGAATTAATGGGAATGTGGGGAGAGCAAGTCTTAGGAGAGGAAGTGGAGGTAGGATACTGATAAGGAAGCTCTGAGGGCCAACATAGACTCAAAGAGGCAAATGGCCTTCTGTGCTGTGTGAAAATATGAAACATAGTGAAAAGTTCCCAAGTGTTCTCAGTAATTGAAACTGATGACCTTTGGTAGTAAACAATATAAGGAGATTTTAGGGCTCATCATGAGGGTCATGAGCTGAAAGCAGCCCTGCAAGGGCAGAGGCGGGAAGGTCAAAACTTCAAAACAGAGAGCAAACATTATCCCTCCACATGGTTGGTGGCCTGGTGACAAAACCCAGTGGTGGCTGATGTCTGAATCCTTCCTAAATGTCAAAGGTTCTTGGAACTGAAATTCTGTTTGGAAAAGGCCTTAAATATAAGGACTTGAGAACTATTGTAGCTTTCACAATCTGCTCTCATGGCTTTCCTAACACTGGTTTGTGTACAATGAAACACAATATCTGCAGTTAGCCAGAACTTACTTTGGGGAGTCTGCAGTGTCTAATGCTTGGGACATCTCACATATGGTCATTCACAACCAGGCCTCAGGTGATGGATTCTAAAGCCTGCTTCCAAACCAGTTTGCTGCTGTCTGAAGTCTTCGAGTTACTTTATTGTCTCTGGCAAGCAAGGAAACTAAATCTGAAAAGTAAACACTGTTTAAAATATATTAAAAATAACAGAAAAAAAAACAACTTCAAGTATCAGAGACGCAGGAGACTGTAGACACAGTAACCTGGAACAAAAGTAAAACTGGCAGAGGAACTGAATGGGTCAAGCATCATTAGTGGAGGGAAATGGACATTCAAAAAGATTCTTACTTTGTGCTGGATGATAAAGGATCAGAAATTAATCTTAAACTTAGGATGGTACAAAATTAAGAAGGACAAACTACTTGCAATATAAGACAGAATAGTTAATTTAAATTCACCATTTTTTGATCTAGCACATGGATTGCAGAGAGTTCCAGAGCTGTTACAAAGGGGATCCCAGCTCAATCCTGATCTCAGTCGCTGTCTGTGTGGAGCTTGCATGTTCACCCTGTGATTGCGTTGGTTTGCCCCCCGTGCTCTTGTTTGCTCTCACATTTGCAATATGTGGGGTTGGGTGGGTGAAAGGCCTTCTGTAAGTTACATCTAGTGTGAGAGTGAGGAGTAGACTCTGGGGGCAATAGATAAGAGTGTGGGGAGAATAATAGATGGGGATTAATGGGTGATTGACAGTCAGCATAAGCTTGGTGGGATGAAGGCCCTGTTTACATAATATATCATGCTATCCCTCTAACACTCTATAAGTGAATTTATTCACTTGTTCAGGGGCCAGGAAAGGGCCAACTTTCTTGTCTGGACAGCCTTGAAATGCCAACAAAATAATTGTCACTCCACAGAACTATCCACGTCCCATTTAATCATCTGATTGAGATGGGATGGATCCTCTTTAATCCTGCACCCTTATGGAAGTTATAAATTAGGCAAGTGATTGGAGAACTAATCAGTGTTTACATTATTGAACTAATAAACTTATTGAACCACTTGAATTGGTTTTTGCTGTGCCCTGCAGGCTGATTAGTGCTGCCTTGATGATGGATATTATCAGGTCAAACTTTAAAAACAGAGTGCAGGCTCACTTTGAGAACTCAGACATTAGAGTGAACACCATGAAATTAGGAGTAGAGAGCCTGAGGGAGCTTTGTTCAGTGTGTACCAGCCAATGACTGTGAAAGGCAGGGATCTTTACCACTGGCCACGAAACATTAGTCTGCTAAAACTAGTCATCCATAATGGTGGAGCAGCAGGTCGGTGACCTGATTCAAAGGATCTGAAGAGTCCTGACAGTGAAGAAGATGAAGGAGACTGCAGTGTAAATGGGATCTACGCTATAGGAAGCGAGGGAGAAGAAGCAATGATTTCAAGGACACAGACAAGGGCAGCCCACTCTCACTGGAGTTCTGTCTGGAAGGAGATTCTTAGCCAGGAAGGGGGAGGTGGTAATAGACACAGCCAAACTGTAACCCATAAACACCTTCTTGTGACACGGCAAGCACAACCTCTGAAAAGAAATGTTGAGGAACAGGAGTGTCAGAGGCAAGGCAGGCAAAGATCCAAAGCACACCGGATGCAGTCCTTGAAGATGTTGCAGGCAAAGAGAAGGCAAAATCAGTGAAAGTGAAGTGGAAGGTTTATAATCCTGCTTGGGCCTGTGTTCTGCACAAGCACGGGAAATGATGAAGTGTGGCAGAAACAGACGAGCCAAAGGCAGAAAGACAGGAGCAGCAGAGAGGGCTTTTGAGAGACCAGCTATGCTGTGTGTGAGGGGGATGATATATACACTGTGACATCTTTACTTAGAAGCATGGAATTCCCCCTGCGATAAACATCTTAATTGCTCCATTGCTGTGAAAGGAGAGGTTCATTCCTTTAGCTTAAGGATCCATCAAGTTTACAGTAGTTTCAAGCTGAGACCATTCTGGCCTTGCCTCTGTGCCAAGTTGGTATCCTTGTTAATGATTTAGCTAAAACAAAGTAGCACAGCCAAGAAGAGCTTGAGCAATGGATTGAAATGTACTAACTGTCCACAGCGAGAACTACCCACTACAACTCCTCCACGGCCAGGGCACTCCCGAATTCCCGAATAAAGCGACCTAGGCTCAGAGACAACCTGGGGCACCTGGTCTCTGGCACTGCCCCTGGGCATGCTGCTCAGCCCGGATACACTTCACATATGCCTCCTCTGACATTCAGTGGTCAGTGCAGATGGGAAGGATGATGGTGGGGTTGCCGACCTACTTCACACAAAGCTCAGGAACCGCAGTCCACTGTGACTCGTGATTGGCTGATGAAAGGTCATTGGTCTGAAGATTATCATTCCTGTCTCTACACTTCTCTGCTTTTACTGCAGGTTTCCAGCATCTGCAGCCTTTTGCTTTCGAACGGCTCAAGTACTGGTTTTGGATTGAATTTCATACCATGGAGGAAATCCATGAAAAGTGGACGCAGGTCAGAATATTCAAGGAAAGCTCATATTAACCTGCATATTCTACATTGCTCTCTGTTTGACCATGATAGACATAATTAAAGATTTAACAATAACACCTATTCTCCCATGCTCTCAGATTTCAGGACACAGATTGGCATGACTCATTTGACCGCTTGGAAATTGGCCAGAATTTCCCCTCGGCTCTGCCCTCCTTCTCCCTACACCTCCTGGGGCAGTGCTCTGTTGGATGGCCATGGTAAGAGAAATGGAAGCTGGGGATGGCATCGGCTGTGTATAAGTTGGGATGGATAACGAGGATGGTGAACCATCATCAGAGTCACCGCTGACATGTTTGCTGTCTGTGATAGTGGCCAGAGATCAGATGTGGCGAGTTTGATTCAGTGGAGTTAGTGAATAGGCGGCTGCAGTTGGAGCAGTGGCTTTCAGGGACTGAACAGCAAGGGCGGATTATTGCAGGAGAGGGGTCATCACACCACACAGCAGAGAAACCTGTCTGTTTGCCTACAAAGTCCGTGCTGACCATCAATCACTCATTTCATTCTCCCTACGTTCCGTCAAATCTCCCCGGATCCCAGCATTCACGATTTACAGTGGCCAAGTAGCCTACCAATCTGCACATCTTTGGAACATGGAAGAAAACCAGAAGCAGAAATTCCAGGAGGACAGAAGGAGAATGTGCAAACTCCACACAGAGGAACACCAAGGACTCCAGGAAAGGGTCAACATTTTAATGGAAGGGAGATCATGGTGCAGCAGCAGAAAGTGAGTCTTCTGGGAGAGTCTCAAAATGGGGAAACTAAGGCAACGCGCAAAAGCTAAAAGAGGAAGCAAGTGTGTGCTTGAGCTGTGCTAAGATTACTGGCCCAAACTGCCTTAACACGCATGAAGTAATAACCCGGATATGGCTGGGTCCACGCTGTGAAATCATGCAGCTCCATGAGGGAGTAACCCTTCCTCCTGAAGCTCAACACCTGAGGCATTGATGAAATCCTATAACGTAGGGGCACAGACCTCATTTAAACCTGCAGGTGACTGCAGAGGATTTGCTGTAGGGGCAAGATGAACAAACTGGGATTGTTTCCTTCGTGGCATTGAAGGCTGAGAGGTGACCCAGGAGAAGTATATGAGAGGTATAGATAGTGTAGATAGTAGGAGTCTTTTACCATGGATAGAAATAGCAAGTCTAGTGAGCAAAGAATGTGAGAGGGGGAGAATTTAGAAAAGAGCCACAAGGCATGTTTTGTCACATTGAGCAGCAGGCGTCAGAAACACAGTGTAGTGGAGCAGATAAGACATCAACTTTTAAGAGGCATGTGGACAGATACATGAACAGGCAGGGAACAGAGGCATACAGATGTTGTCCAATCTGCTAAATTCCCCTTGCAATTTCATTTTGGCCAGGCATTAGCTTCTGTTGGCATCATGGTCAACATGGACAGGGTGAGCCAATGGGCTGTTCCTGTGCACTGCTGTTTCCCTCTTTCTATAAACAGCTCCAACTGGGCAACGAGTCACAGAGATGCGAGTGTGGGACTTCCACTGGGGAGGAGAAGGGTAAGGAGGATAAAGTGCTTGTGGCTTCCAAAAGGAAAGGAGTGGAGGCAGAAGGGCTTGCAGAAGGGAACATGGGGTTTCCAGCAGAGAGAGGAAGAAGGGATTGAACCCAGCAGCATCTGCACCCATTAGCCCTTCCACTATTGACCATAACCTGCTCTTACTTACACACAAACCAGCCCGTGGCATCAAATGGCTAGGTAACGCCACTTTGCCTTCAGCATGATTGGCAGGATCAGTGGCAGTCAGTGTGAGTGAGGAAGCAGTGGCCATGTGCAATGCAAGAACTGATTCAGCCAGAGGTAGCCACTCGCTGTATAACATGTAGCTGAAGGGGTAGGCCATTCAGCCCCTCAAGACTGTTTCACCACTCAATGGCTAATCATTAGCTCTGCACTTGTTTCCCACACTATCTCTATATCTCTTACTTCTATAATATCTAAAAGGCTAGTGGTTTGGATTGCAATTGACTGCTGCTCATGGTATGCCAACCAGAATTACATAGTCCACACAAGGAAAGCAAGCACCCCCAGAAAGAATCTTCTCTCTTTCTCCCTCCACCCAGACTGTGCAGCATTTTCAGAGATATTCCTGGTCATACGTAAGATCAGAAGACCATAAGGCACAGGAGCAGAATCAGGCCATTCGGCCCATCAAGTCTGCTGTTCCATTTCATCATAGCTGATCCATTTCTCTCTCAACCCCATTCTCCTGCCATCTCCCCGTAACCTTCTGGGCCCTGAATCATCAAGAACCTATCAGCCTCCACCTTAGATACACCCAAAGACTTGGCTTCTGAAGCTGCCTGGGTCCATAAATTCCACAGATTCACCACACTCTGGCTAGACACCCATCTATTCTGAGGCTGTGCCCTCTGGTCCTAGACTCCCCCCACCACAGGAAATATCCTCTCCACACCCAGTCTGTCCAGGCCTTTTAACATTTGATAGGTTTCAGTGAGATCCCCTCTCATTCTTCTAAATTCTGATGAGTACAGGACAAGAGCCATCAAACTCTGCTCGTATGATGACCCTTTCATTCCCAGAATCATTCTCGTGAACCTCCTCTGAGCCCTCTCCAGTGTCAGCAGATCCTTTCTCAGATAAAGTCCCTCAAACTGCTCAAAACACTCCAAGTGAGGTCTCGCCAGGGCTGTATAAAGATCCAACATTACATCCTTGCTTTTATATTCGAGTCCTCTCGAAATCGCATTTGCCTTCCTCACCACCGATTCAACCTGCAAGTTAACCGTTAGGGAATCCTGTATGGCTTCCAAGTCCCTTTGCTCCTCAGATTTTTGGATTATCTCCCCATATAGAAAATAATCTATCCCTTTATTCCTTCTACCAAAGTGCATTGATACTATTGGTTAGTTTACCTTCATATATCATCTTAACCCTCTTTATGACTTTTTAGTTGCCTTCCTCTGCTTTTTTAAAGTTTTCATTGCTCTAACTTCCCACTAATTTCTGATCTATTACGTGCCCTCTCTTTTGTCTTTGACGTCCCTTGTCAGCCACAGTTGCATCATCCTCCCTGTAGAATACTACTTCTATTCTGCGCCTTCCAAATTACTCCCGGAAACTTCAGCTATTTTGTTCTGCTGTGGTCCTTGCTGGCGTCCCCTTGCATCCTAACGCCATGGGTCAGACTGAACTTGAATTGGCAGCCCTGTGTAGTGATGCACTGCCTGCATCGCACATCTGCAGCAATCTCTTCTGTCTTGGACTACTGAAGCTGCTCAGTTGATCTCCATCAACCACCAACGTCATCCAGACCTTGTACATTGCAACTAATGAGTTCAGTTGTAGTGGACGTCACACCAGCTGGGCACCACAGAGTTACCAGCTTGGCACTGGTAAATGCAAGCAAACAAGGCCTATTCCCTGCTTAGTCCAGCACAGGCCCACCAAAACCCATGTATTCAGGCACTTCACCTGTGAATCTGTTGGGTTATCTGCTGTACCTGGTACTCCCGGAGTGGCCTCCTGAATATCAGCGAGACCTGAAGTAGATTAAGAGACTGCTTCGCTGAGCACCTACACTCTGCTCGCCAGAAAAAGCCGAATCTCCCACTAGCCACCCATTTCAATTCCACTTCCCATTCCCATTCTGACATGTCAGTCCATGGCCTCCTCTTCTGCCATGATGAGGCCACATCCTGGTTGGAGAAGCAACACCTTCTATTCCGTCTGGGTAGCCTCCAACTGATGGCATGAACATCTATTTCTTAAACTTCCAGTAACTGCCCCTAACCCCTTCACCATTCTCCATTCCTATTTCCTTATCTCCTTACCTGTCCATCACTTCCCTCTGGAGCTCCTCCTACTTCCCTTTCTTCCACACTCTTCTGTCCTCTCTTGCCAGATTCCTCCTTCTCCAGTCCTTTATCTCATTCATCAACCAACTTCCCAGTTCTTTATTTTACCCCCCTCCCCTCTCCTGGTTTCACTTGTCACCTACCACTTTGCGCTTCTTCCTCCCCTCCCCTCCCCAGAATAGGAAGTGTTATTCTGACTTCTCCCTTTCCTTTCCAGTCCTGTTGAAAGGTCTCGGCCCAAAAAGTTGAATGTTTGCTGTTTTCCACAGATGCTGCCTGGCCTGCTGAGTTTCTCCAGCATTCTGTGTGTGTTGATTGGATTTCCAGTACCTGCAGATTTTCTCTTGATTGCAATGCTACTGCTCCTCCTGGGAAGTCTCTTCAAGGGATGCCTGCCCTGAAGAAGTTTAAATCTTCCCTTTGATAGGAGGTTAGTGAAACCCCTCTCACTGCTTCCCCTCTGTGATCTCTGTTACCCTTTGATTCTTTGATCATGTACTTACCCAGACCCATGACTGCAGCCACGTACCCTTCCTGGGAACATGTCCTCGCCACCATCTTGTATGACCTGGCTTCCAAATCCATTTTCAGGGACTCAATTCAGAGCCACTGCAGACCGCATGTACTCACATTCAATTGATTACTTTTCCTGCTGCATTCTACATGCCACACTTTCTGCCGCGAGGTCCCAGTCGCTTCCACAGCACCTGGATTCTCTCTCCTCCACCTGCAATGGACTTATCAGATCCTTTATCCTCCACCATTTCTGTGATTTCAATTGCCATTTCTTCAGCTTTCTCGCGTCCAGCAAGGATTGAAAGATTGCCCGTCAGCAGACCACAGAACCCGCTATCTCCAAAGCCAGCGGCCATGGATGCTCCCAGACCATAATCCCTGCTGCTGACTTTCATACAAATGGATGCTCCCAGATTACAAATCTCCTCAAATCGATCCCTAGCCCGGATGACTCTGGACGTCTCCGTACTGATGACATCAACAACACCGGCTCCAGTGATCCCGAGCGAATTCAGAACCCCAGTTCCACTCCAACTACCCCAGACAACTTCAGACTGCCTTTTGAGCAACTTCTAACTCTGACTCCAACCTAGACCTTGACCAGCAACATGCCCTGGCCAGGACTTTATGCTGTGTCGCTTGTGGTGAACGACATATACCTGTCTGGACACGCCCCCCCCCCCCCCCGCCACCGCTGACTGCTCCTGTGGCTCCTCCCACTGACCGAGGCTCCTCCCACGGACCCTGGCATAAAGGCGATTGAGGCCGGAGCCCTGCCCTCAGTCTCCAGGATGTAGCATGGTGGTCAACCACTGCTTGTTCCTTTGTCCAGTCAATAAAAGCCGATATCTCGCCTCACGTCACAGAGAGTTATTGATGGTGCATCACTGCTGGAACCCCCTGTCTTGCCTTACCCTATCACCACGCTGCACCTTGTCTCTCAGGCCCCACCTTCAGTTCTTGGGTTTCCGGAGCCTCCATCTTCCTCCCAGCCCACCTTCCCTGAACACTCCAACACTCCCCTTTCCTCAAACACTACCTTCTAGCCTTCTTTCCCCCTTTGATCTCAACTCTCATCTATGCTGGATTTTCACAATTTCCTCCAACCTTGCCTCTGAGGCAGAACATTCTGTCCTCCAAGGTTCAAAGGTCCTTAATCAGTACATCAAAGTCCCAATGATAGAGTGTGCAATACTTGATCTGCTTTTAGGGAATGAGACAGGGCAGGTGACAAAAGTTTATGTATGGGAACACTTGAACCTAGTGATCATAATGCCATTAATTTCACAGTAAATACTGTACGGAAAAAGACAGGTCTGGTGCGTGGGTTGAGATTCTAAATTGGAGAAAGGCCAATTGCAATAGTATTAGAATTGATTTGGCAAGTGCAGATTGGGACAGGCTGTTCTCTGGCAAAGTTTATATAGTAAGTGGGAGGCCATCAAAAGTGAAGTTTTATAACCATATAACAATTACAGCAAGGAAACAGGCCATCGCGGCCCTTCTAGTCCGTTTCAAATGCTTACTCTCACCTAGTCCCACCTACCTGTACTCAGCCCATAACCCTCCATTCCTTTCGTGTCCATATACATATCCAATTTTTTTTAATAACAAAATCAAACCTGCCTCTACCACTTCTACTGGAAGCTCATTCCACACAGCTACCAGTCTACCACTCTCTGAGTTTTGTAGGACAGTTAATAATGTCCCATTCTTTAAGAAAGGCTCACATAGTCCATGCCAAGCCACTTAAGTTGCCTACTACCATTGCTTCTCCCAGACTATAGCCCTTCATACCCCTACCATCCACGTACCTATCCAAACTTTTCTTAAGCGTTGAAATCGAGCCTGCGTGCACCACTTGTGCTGGCAGCTTGTTCTTCACACTCTCATGATCCTCTGAGTTAGGAGGTTTCTTCTCATGTTCCCCTTAAACTTTTCACCTTTCACCCTTAACCCATGACCCCTAGTTGTAGTCCCACCCAACCTCAGTGGAAAAAGCCTGCTTGTGTTACACCTATCTATATATACCCCTCATAATTTTGTATACCTCTATCAAATTTCCTGTCAATCTTCTCCGTTCCAAGGAATAAAGTCAAGCTTGCCTTATAACTCAGACCCTCCAGTGCTGGCAACATTCTTGTAAATTTTCTCTGTACTTCCACAACCTTATTTGCATCTTTCTTCTAGGTTGGTGACCAAAAGTGCACACATTACTCCAAATTAGACCCCACCTATGTCTTATACAACTTCAACATAACATCCCATTCCCTGTACTCAGTACTTTGATTTATGAACCCAATATGCCAAAAGCTTTCTTTATGACCCTATCTACCTGTGTTACCACTTTCAATGAACTATGGACGTGTATTCCCAGCTTCCTTTATTCTACGGCACTCCTCAGTGTCCCACCATTCACTGTGTAAGATATACCCTGGTCAGTCCCATCAAAGTGCAACACCTTGGACTTGTCTGCATTAACCTCCATCTGCCACTTTTCCAGCAGGTCCAGATCCTACTGCAAGCTCTGATAATCTTTCTCACTGTTCACTACATTCCCAATTTTGGTGTCATCAGCAAATGTGCTGATCCAGTTAAGAACATTATCATCATGATGAGTGAACAAGGTGACAAATAATGATGGAACCAGCAATGATCTCTGCGGCACTCCACTTGTTATAGGCCTCCAGTCAGAGAGGCAACCATCTAGTACCACTCTCTGGAATTTCCCACGAAGCTAAAGTCTTAACCAATTTACTACCTCATCTAGAATGCCAAGCATCTGAACCTTCTTGAGCAACCTCCCATGCGGGACCTTGTCAAAAGTCCATGTACAGAACATCCACTGTCTAGCCTTCAACTTTCCAGGTAACTTACTTGAGAAACTCTGTAAGCTTGGTCAACCCATGAGCCAGACCTGACTTTTTCCATATATACTTTGAAACAAATGGCATTGTGGTCAGTAGATGCAAAGTGTTCCACTACTCAAACTTCTGTCATCTGCTCTGCCTCATTCCGTGTTAGCAGATCAAGTATCGCACACTGTCTTGTCGGGACTTCTATGTACTGATTAAGGAAACTTCCTTGAACACATTTGACAGACTCTATCCTACCTATTTCTTTTACAGTATGGGAGTCCCAGTTAGTGTGTGGAAAGTTAAAATCACCTGCTATAACAGCCTTATGTTTCTTGCACAGTCTGTGATCTCCAATGTTCCCTCGAAATTTTAGTAGTCAATGTGCACAAAAATCTTATGTTGTGCAATTTTTTTCCTGTGACAGAAGTATGTGCGCACTGAATGCACACATGGCACCGTTTATGTAGGTTTACAAAATACTTGACATAAAATTGCACAGAATAACAACAAAATAACAGACATATTAAAGTCACAGTTTTTTTTCTCTCTCCTGTCTTTGGCTTTTATCCATTCTTTGATCTCCTCTGGGCTTGATCGTTTTCACTCTTGCTCATCTGCACTCAACCATAACATGTATAGCACTCCTGTAACGGGTATTGACAGGTTCCGTTGCCTGACCGTCCAAATGCGATTTACCTGCCAAATGGTGCTTCAAAAAGCCAAGTTTCCAAATATCATCCCACTTCTTTCCACTAGCAAATTCCCCAGCAACTTTCGCATTACGACAATACAAACAGATAACTCCAGTTTTCGAATCATACATAAATATTTCTCGTAGCTGAATATTCAAAACCTATGAGCTTTCAGTGTAGCAGTTACTACTATTTTAAGCCATTCAACTTTAAACAGATTTGCAGTTCTTTTGCGCTTCACACCCTTTGCTTCTTTTGAATTCAACATAGCGAGTCAATATTTTTTCAATAAAAACTTAGTAAGTTATCTACAGGATTTGTAACAGATCTTTGTAAACTTTACGATATGAGCACTGTCTGCCAAAGATGGCTGCCACCACGATGCAGCTGTACAAACCGGAACAGGAAAGGTGAGGTGACGTAAATTAGTGACGTGCATTGTGGTATTTGAAAAACCAACTAACTAGTTAATAGAAACATTAAAAGATTATTTTCAATAAGTGTAATTATTAATTACTACATTATTTTAGGTAACTAACCTTTTGTGCACACATTAATTTCTTTTGTGCGCTGGTTGAAAAACGTGTGCACGCGCACACATGCACAGCTTAGAGGGAACATAGGTGATCTCTCTACAAATTTGTTGCTCTAAATCCCGTGGGCTGTTGGGTTGTCTATAATATAGTCCTGTTAATGTGGCTATACTTTTCTTATTATTCAGTTCCACCCATGAAGCCTCACTAGATGAGCCCCCCAGTCTGTCCTGACTGAGCACTGTTGTGGCATTTTCCCAGACCAAAGATGCCACCCCACTCCCTCTAATCCCTCCCACTCTGTTGCATGAGGTAGCTGAAAAGATTGTGGAGCATTAGTAATGACCTTTCAAGAATCAGTAGATTCTTGATTGGTTCAGGAGGACTGGGAATTTGCACATGTGTCTTCACCCTTTAGGAAGGGGTGGAGGCAGAAGAAAGGAAATTATAAGCCAGTTAGTCTGACTTCAGCGGCTGGGAAGATGTTGGAGTCCATTATTAAGAATGAGGTTTCAGGGTACATGACTTCAGTGGTAGACATAAAGTAAGCCAAAGGCAACATTGTTTCCTTAAGGGGAAATCTTGCCTGAGAAACATTTTGGAATTCTTTGAGGAAATAATAAGCATGTTAGACAAAGAATTAGTGGATGTTATGTACTTAGCTTTTCAGAAGGCCTTTGACAAGGTGCCGCACATGAGACTGCTTAACAAGAAGAGTCCATGGTATTACAGAAAAGGTACTAATATGGATAGAAGACTGGCTGACTGGCAGCAGGCAAAAAGTTGAAATAAAGGGGGCCTAATTTGGTTGGCTGCCAGTGACTAGAGATATTCCACATGGGTTGTTGTTGAGACCTCTTTTTTTCACCTTATATGTCAATGATTTGGATGATAGAATTGATAGCTTTGTGGCCAAGTTTGTAGACAATACTAATATAGGTGGAAGGACAGGTAGTGTTGAGGAAGCAGAGGGTCTGAAGAAGGATTTGGACAGACTGGGAGAAGGGGCAAAGTGGCAGATGGAATATGGTAGAGAAGTGTATGTTCATGAACTTCTGTAGAGGAATCAAGGCAGAGACTATTTTCTAAATGGGGAGAAAATTCAAGAATTCTGAGGTGCAAAAGGATTTGAGAGTCCTGGTGCAGGATTCTATAAATGTTAACTTGTAGGTTGAGTCAATGGTAAGGAAGTCAAATGCAATGCTAGCATTCATTTTGAGAGGACTAGATTATAGGAAGGATGTTATGCTGATGGTTTACCGGGCGCTGCTCAGACCAAACTTGAAGTATTGTGAGCAGCTTTAGGCTGCTTATCTATGAACAGTTGTGCTGGCATTGAAGAAGGTCCAGGGGAGGTTCACGAGAATGATTATGGAATGAAAAGGTTAATATCTAAGGAGTGTTTGATGGAGTTTAGAAGAATGAGGAGAGAGCTCATTGAAACCTATTGAAAGGCCAAGGTAGAGTGGATGTGGAGAAGATGTTTCCGATAGTGTGTACGTCTAAGACCAGAGGATACAGCCTCAGAATAGAGGGATGTCTAGTTAGCATGGAGATGAGGAGGAATTTCCTTAGCCAGAGATGTGGTGAATCTGGTAATTCATTGCCACAGACGGCTGTGGAGGCCAAATCATTGAGTATATTTAAAACAGAGGTTGATAGATTCTTGGTTAGTCAGGACATTAAAGGTTTTGGGAAGAAGGCAGAAAATGAGGTTGAGAGCAATAATAAATCAGCCATGATGGAGCAGCAGAGCATGCTTCTTGGGCCAGGTGGACTAATTCTGCTCCTATGATCTTCACCTCATGTCACAGAATTATACAACAAAGAAACAGGCTCTTGACCCATCCAGCCCACACTGTTCAAGAAGCATCCATTTACAACAGTCCCATTTTACTCTCCCAAGTTCCCGAATCTCCTGCCACATTAGCCTTCTCATCAACATAATGGGCAGTTTTATAGTGGCCATTTAATTTACCACCTCACATGTCTTTGGAACGTGCTGGGGGGGGGTGGGGGTTGTGTGTTTGGGGGGGGAAGTCAAAGGATACTCACATAGTCACATAGTTTGCAGACTCCACATAGACAGCATTCAAACTCAGGATTCAAGGTTAATGGATGTGGGAAGTGACAGCTCAAATGTACTGTTGTTTTAATATTAAAACTTGGATGGTGCAAGTAGGACTTAAATTGACACATTGCTTAAGGAAAGAAAAACAGTATAACTCTTAACCAACTCGTGACAGCTCAAATACAGCTGGGCCATAAACACTGGCTTTGCCAGCATGCAAAAAAGAGATATTCTGATCAGGTAGTTATCTCCCAGTTAATGTCAAAACCATATTACCTTGCAAATCATCAGTATTTTCTTTATTAGTGGGAGCTGGGCAGGGCTCTCTGAGGGGAATAGAACCATGTAAATGTACACACCAGGCAGAGTGAGATCAAAAGTAAGCAAAAAAAAAGATCTCAGCCCTACTCAGACTATCTCATATTATTTGTTATATCACCAATGCTGATTGTTTCACTCAGTCACAGTTTAAGGGATCACATTTGGCGGTGTCCTTTCACAGTGCAGCGCTCCCTCTTTACCGCCCAGTAAACACCCAGATAGTCATAAAGACAGTACAACACCCAGATAGTCATAAAGACGTACATCATAGACGCAGACCCTTAAGCCTAAATCATATGTGCTAACCAAGGCTCTCCTTTACCCCACATTTGGTCAATATCACTCTAAAACTCTCCTCTCCACGTATTGTTTTAAATATCTGTAATGTACCTGCTCAACGACTTCCTGACAGCTCACTCCACATATTGACTGCCCTCTGGCTGAACACATAGCTCCTCAGGTCCCAATTAAATCTTTCCCCTTGTACCTTAAACCTAGGCCTTCTAGTTCTTGATTTAATAATCTCTGGGGAAACGACTGTGCATAAGACTATGCCCCTCATGATTTTATACACCTCTATAAGCTCACCCCTCCAGCTCAGTGAAAAAGTCCAGTTTGCTTACTCTCTCTCCTTAACTCAGTCCTGGCAACAAACTTACAGATCTCTCTCACATCCTTTCTGGCTTAAAGGCAACTTTCCTAGAGCAGGGTATTCAAAACAGAACACAATATTTCAATTGCAGCCTCTCCATGATTTGTACACAACTTCCTCCCAACATTTGTACTCAGTGCACTGACTGATGAAAGCCAGCACGCCAAAACCCTGCTTCATTATCCTGACTGCCTGCACTGTCACTTTCAGGAATCATGTTCTTGCACTCCCCCAGAGCCCCACCCTTCAAGTTCAAATTCAAGTTTATTGTCATAAGTATATACCGCCAAATAAAACACTTCCTCCTGACCAAGGTCCACATATAACTCACACAGAATACATAAAGAAAAATTATCACAAATAAATTAACAAATAATAGCATAAATTCCAGGAAATTGACATTTTGAATAAGGTTAATTTATGATGCATGTCAAAAAGTAAATAGTGTGATGCTGCTGATGCTTCATAGGTGATGAGACGTGGCAAGCAGTTCAGTAGACTCAAGGCCAAGGGAAGAAGCTGTTCCCCATCTTCAGTCCTTGTGTCATGGTACCTCCTGCCTGATGCTGGGGGTCAAAGAGATTGAGGGATGGATGAGAGGATCCTTGGCAATTGTAATGACCCTGCATGGAAGAGAGACCCTGATGATCCTCACAATCCTTTGTAGGGTCTTGCGATCAGATGCCTTGCTATTCCTGACCCTGACCTTTGATCAGCACACTATCAATAGTGCTCTTGTAAAAAAAATGGCTAGAATGCTCTCAGAATCTCTCTAGTAAACTTCTTGTCAAAGATTTTAGGCTTACCAAAAGACCATAAGATATAGAAGCAAAGTTAGGCCATTTGGCCCATTGAGTCTGCTCCACAATTTCATCATGGCTGATTCATTTTGATTTTCAGCCCCCATCTCCTGCCTTCTCCCCATATCCTTTCATACCTTGACCAATTGAGAATCTATCAGCCTCTACTTTAAATATACCCGATGACTTGGCCTCCACAATTGCCTGAGGCAATAAATTCCACAGATTCACCACTCTCTGGCTAAAGAAATTTCTCCTCATCTTCATTCTAAAAGGACCTCTCTATTCTGAGGCAGTTTGAGGCTCTCTATTTTTTGTCCTCTGGTCTTAGATTCCCCCACCACAGGAACATTCGATAAGTTTCAGTTAGGTTACCCCTCATTCTTCTAAATTCCAGTGACTACAGGCTCAGAGCCATCAAATGTTCCTCATATAACAAGCCTTTCAATCGTGGAACCATTTTTGTGAACATCCTTTGAACCCTCTCCAATGTCACCATATCCTTTCTAACATAATAGGTCCAAAACTGTTCACAAAACACCAAGTGAGGCCTCACCATGACTCCAATGCTTTTTGAAGCCTTTACATTACATCCTTGTTTTCAAATTCTAATCTTATCGAAATGACATTACATTTGCCTTCTTAACTGCAAATTAACCTTTAAGGAATCCTACACAAGGACACCTTAGTCCCTTTGCATCTCAATGTTTTCAAATTTCTCTCCATTTAGAAAATAGTCTATCTTTTTTTCCTTCTACCAATGTGCATGACCATACACTTCCCACACTGTATTCCATCGGCCACTTCTTTGCCCATTCTCATAATCTGTCTAAGTTCTTCTGTAGCTTCACTACTTCCTCAATGCTGCCTGCCCCTCCCCCTATTTTTATGTCATGTGCAAACTTGGTCACAAAGTCATCAACTCTGTCATCCAAGTCATTGACATAGAACATAGAAAGAAGTGGTCTCAACACAGACCCCTGTGGAACACCACTAGTCATAGGCACCCAACCAGAAAAGGCTCCTTTATTCCCAGTCTTTGCCTCCTGCCAATAAGCCCCTGCTTTATCCATGTTAGTACCTTTTCTGTAATACCACGGCTCTTAATTTGCTAAACAGCTCATGAATGAAACCTTATCAAAGGCCTTCTGAAAATACAAATAAACAACATCCTTCGATTCTGCTTTGCCTATCCTACCTGTTATTTCTTCAAAGAATTCCAAAAGACTTATTAGGCAGGAGTTCCCTCAAGCAAACCATGATGACTATGGCCTCATGTGCTTCCAAGAACCCCGAAACCACATTCTTAATAATCGACTCCAACATCTTTCCAATCGCTGAGGTCAGTACTAACTGCCCTATGATTTCCTTTCTTCTGCCTCTCTCCCTTCTTGAACAGTGGAGTGTTACTTGCAATTTTCCATTCCTCCAGAACCATGCCAGAATTAAATGAATTTTGAAAGACCATTCCTAATGCCTCCACAATCTCTTCAGTCACCTCTTTCAGAACACTTGGGACACCTGGTCTGGGTGACTTACTGATCCATAATTTCCAGGGTTTTCCTTGCAATCTTCTTAAATAACATTGGCCACCCTCCAATCTTCCTGCACTTCACCCTGATCAGGGATCTGCAATTACTTCTCTTGCTTTCCAAAGTGATCTTAGATACAGCTGATCAGGCCCTGGAGATACATCATACGTTTTGGATATCAAGTACCTCCTCAGCTGTAAGAAGACTATCCTACAAGGCAACCCCATGAACTATTTCAAGTTCTTGTCAGTACCTCCATTTGAACTTTATCTTTTTGTGTGTTTTCCCCGCAGCCGTCAGTCTGTGTTTTTGTATGGCCATGTGGTCTTGTTTGTTTTCATGCTCCACATGCTCCTGTCCCCACTCCTGCTCTACTCTGGCCCCTGTATCACTGAGTACTCCATCTCTCATCTGCTTTTCATTATTATCTGTATTGCTGCCACCCATGTCTCATTGTGGTCCACCTATCATCTGCCTCTCTGTTTACTGCTCAGTGTATTTCAGTCCTGGGTTTTCACCTGTTTGTTGCCAGACTGTGCCAGTGAATTTTCCTGAGTCTTTCCAACATTTGTATCTGTACTCTGTCTGTCTGAATATTGACTCTGTCTGTTTCCTGATTCTGGTTTTTGAATTTCTTTGGATGTTTTGATCTCTGCCTGAACTTTGCCATTGACTTTGTTTGCACCTCGGATTAGTTACTCAATTAATATCACTGAGTGTACAGTACTGGGTCTGCGATTGGATCCCTGCTCCAGTGTCCTGATAGTTCTGAAGTCTTTATGCCCTTATCTATGTTGAAAACAGAAGTATTCATTCAGGACTTCACTCATCTCCTGTACCTCCACAAAAAGGTGTCCCTCTGATACTACAACATTCCTCAGCACTGTTCTTCCTACAGTGCAATGCTCCATCAGTATCAGTCTCTAACAGTACAGTACTCAGCAATATACCTCTTGCTACGCAGCTCTCCTTCGCTGCTGCTGCTCTGACAGTGCAGGCCTCTCTCAGGTTCTTGACCCAAAAAACTGACAGTGCTTTTGCCTCCATGCCTGAAATATCGACTGTACTTTTACCCATAGATGCTGCCTAGCCTGCTGAGTTCCTCCAGCATTTTGGTGTGTGCTTGGATTTCCAGCATCTGCAGATCTTCTCTTGTTTGTCACTGACTTCTTCCATCCGTTTGTTTTTTTGGCCTCTTGGTGACCTAGAGAGGGGCTCCTAAACTGGCAAATGCGCATTACCTCCTGCATAGTTGGTGGGACGTGCCCACGTTGTCTGAGCTGGAGCTGGGGAGATCTTTGGGCACCTGCGGTGTGGTAAAGTGCCAGCATTATCCAGGAGTGAGTCCAGTACCCTTGTTACCTTTAGGAGGAGAGAGCAAGCCAGTTTTACCCTGTGAGGCACATTGTGGAGGTGGTGATGGAAGAAGTGGTGGCAAATATAGCTGGCACAAAGCAATGCTTAAAACCCAGGAACTGTTTATTTGCCTACCCTATTATTGTGTTCCTGGTGAGAGCCTGTTCCTAATAAGATTGTCTCCTCATTTGCTTCTAGAAGAACACATTTGCACTCTGTGTGAAACATTTCCTTCATGGTCCAGTAACCAATGCTTATGCTTCATATGCCCGTCTCAGTTCTGAATGATGTGGTAAGATTGCTCCATTCACTGAGAGGAGGAATCACAGTGTACTGTCAGCCTCATCATTGTCAAAGAGTCAGGGATTTATACAGCACGGAAACAGGTCCAACACCCAGCTCATCCGTGCTGTCAAAGTTGTACATCCAAACTAGTTGCATTTGCCCACGGAGTTCATACATCTTTCCTAAGAGCGTATGGTTTTCCTCCTTGAATTCAGCTCCATCCCACTTTCTCCAGACTCAAGATATAGTCTTGAGCATTGGCATGGACCCAGTTATCCCTGCCTTTTCAGTGGTGAAGGGGAACAATCCCACACTAGTGATGTTCCTCAACTTCTTTCTCTGCCTCATTAATGACTGCTTCCTGCACCCATACTGAGCTCATCAATTTTATCAACTTCACATCCAACTTGCACTGCTATCAAATTGACTTAACAATTGACATTACTTTCTTGGTGTTTGACAGTATATTGACTGGGTTATAAAAGCCACATTGTGAACAGAACATTCCTGGGCAATTATCCAACATTGGCAGGAAGATTCCTATCCTGTGAAAAACTGGAAGAACTTAATCACAGGGACAAGCAACTTTCTGGGGGAATGTCTTCAACACTACAGCTTTGTAAATGTATGACAGAAAAGAAGATGAAGTAATGTGGATAATTTGAAAAGTTCACAAAAAGAACAGAAAATAGAGCAGGAAGTGGGCCTTTGAGACCTCATGCCTTCATTTACCATTCCATATGACATGGCTGATCTGCCCCAATCCTCATCTCCTTTATTTATATAGAGATACAGAGCAGAATATGGCTTTCTGGTCCTTTGAACCATGCCACCTACAACCACAGCCCTCGATTTAACCCTAACCGAATCACGGAATAATTTGCAATGACCAATTACTGGTATGTCTTTGGATTGTGGAAAGAAACCAGAGAACCTGTGGAAAAGCCACATATTCCCTGTGGAGAAGGTAAGACTCCTTACAGAGAACTCCAGAAGTGAACTTCAAATTCTGGCACCCCGAGCTGTAATAGTGTCACACTAACCACAATGCTCCCATGGTGTCCTCTTCTGCGTTAGTTCCCCGTAGCTCTCAATCCCCTGATTGTTCAAAACTTTATGACCTCTTTAGGCACATCCAGAGATCCAATCTCCACAGCAGAGAATGCAGAGATTTCCCATAGAGTGGCAGAGATTTACCACCTCACTTTATAGTTACTATCTGTATCTTGTAATATGTCCCATTGTTCAAGGCTCTCCTAATAGAAGAAGCATCTCACCATTCACTTTGATAAGCCCTTTGAAGATCTTACATGCTTCAATCAGTCCATTTCTAATTCTTCTTCAAAGCAAAGAAACCCATCTTCTTTAGTAGCTTGTGATAGGACAACCATCTAAAACCGGGAATTAGCCCAATGAACGTCACCTAGGCTATAGGAGTAGACATTACACAGACTATAAAATAAAAACAGAAAGTGTTGGAAATGTAGGGAAGTTCAGGGATTGTTATTGTACAGTAAAACAGGATTAATGTCCCAGGCTGATAATAGTTCTGTTGAAAGCTCAAGTGGAATGTTAAGTCCACTTGCCATAGAGAAGTACAGACCAGAAACAGGCCCTTCAGCCCATTTGGTCCATGCAAAAGCCATTTAAACTGCCTGCTCCCACAGACCTGCACTGGGATCAAAGCCCTCCATACCCTTAATATCCATGTAACTATCCAAACTGCTCTTGAACGTTGGAATTGAGCTTGCATGTACCACTTGTGCCAGCAGCATATTCCACACTCTTATGACCTTGTGAGTGAAGAAGTTTCACCTGATGTTCCATTAATCCATGACCTCTGACTGTAGCCCCCCACAACCTCAGTAGGAAATGCCTACTTGCATTTACCCGATCTATACCCTCGGCACAGATGCTGCCAGACCTGCTCATCATTTTCATAAGAGCATTAGACATAGAAGCAGAATTAGGCCATTTGGCCCATTGAGTCTGTTCCACCATTCAATCATGACTGATCGTTTTTTCCCCTTCTCAGTCCCACTCCCCAGCCATCTCCTCATAACCTTTGATGCTGTGACCAATCAGTGACCTATCAATCTCCATCTTAAATAGCCAACGACCTAGCTTGTGGTAACAAATTCCACAAATTCACCACCCTCTGGCTTAGGAAATTTTTCCACAGCTCTGTTTTAAATGAATCCCCTTCAATCCTGAGGCTGTGCCCTCTTGTCCTAGACTCCCCATCCATGGGAAACATCCTTTCGACATCTACTCTGTCTAGGCCTTTCAATATTCAAAAGGTTTCAATGAGATCCCCCCCTTATCATTCTAAATTCCAACAAGTACAGGCCCAGAGCTATCAAATGTTCCTCATCTGATAACTCTTTCATTCCTGGAATCATCCTTGTGAACCTCCTCTAAACCATTTCCATGCCAGCACATCTTTTCTTAGATGAGGAGCCCAAAACTGTTCACAATGCTCAAGACGAGGTCTCACCAATGTCTTATAAAGCCTAGCATCACATTCCTGTTCTTATATTCTAGATCTCTTGAAATCAATGCTAACATTGCATTTACCTTCCTCACCACCAACTGAACCTGTAAGTTAACCTTTAGTGTGTTCTGCACAAGAACTCCCAAGTCCCTTTGCATCTCAGATATTTGGATTTTCTCCCCGTTTATTTCTTCCACCATACACTTTCCAACATTGTATTTCATTTGCCACTTTCTTGCCTATTTTCCTAATATGTTTGTGTCCCCTGCAACTGACCTGATTCCTCAGCTCTACCTGCCCCTTCACCAATCTTCATACCATCTGAAAACTTGGCAACAAAGCTATCTATTCCATCATCTAAATCATTGATACACAACATAAAAAGAAGCGGTCCCAACACTGACACCTGTGGAACATTACTAGTCACTGACAGCCCACCAGAAAAGACTCCTTTTATTCCAACTCACTGCCTCCTACCAATCAGCCAATACTCTAACCATGCCAGCAACTTTCCTGAAATACTACCTACCTCCATTCTCTGTTTCTATTTCAGATTGTAGTACCGGTCTTTTTTGCTTTAATTTTCAATACAGGCCTACCGGAGTGAATGGTATTTGTGCTGGTAATGGCATGTAATATGACACATGTCATAAAACCAACACTTCTATCTGTGGACTCTCCCTTGACCTACCTATAAGCCCCCTTCTGTGTTACACCCTGAGATTCTGTACACCTCCACTTGTTTCCTTGCAGATCTTCCATTTCCATCATTGTTCAGCTTATAAGCTCCAGCATTTCTTCCCACATATCTCCAGTTTTCTCAACCCTTTCTATTAGTTGTAAAGACCTTCTTTAAACTCCGTCCTTAACTCAACAATATGATCTTCCAGATATGCAACATCCTCTGCATTAAAGGCATTCTTTCTCATTTGTCAAGGAAGTTGCAGTCTGTGCATCATCTGGCCAGGCAGCATCTATGGAAAAGAGTAGGCGGAGACCCTTCATCAGAACGTATGAGCCCTGATGAAGGATCTTGGCCTGAAAGGTCAACTTTCTCCTCTTTTCCATAGATGCTGCCTGACCTACTGAGTTCTTCCAGCATTTTATGTGTTGCTTGGATTTCCAGCATCTGCAGATTTTCTCTTCTCTGTGCACCAGACTTGGTTAAATTCATCCCCTGCGCCCTCCCCCCATGCTTTGTGGCCCATCTCAGTACACACTGTTTCATGTTTGGCCGAGCTCTTGCTTGGCTCAACACTATCTGAAACAAAATCCACCAACGGCTTTCTTGTTTTCCAAGTCAATAAATTTTCTCAAAACAGATTTCAAAAGGTAACATATTAATATGTTTCTCATGCAAATACATATTTCCCTTGAGTTGTAATTGCTGATGAGATCAGTAAGTGATTGTGAAACTTGCAGTTCCTCATATTTAATTCAATTGAACAGGTGGAATACAGATTTTATCAGTAGAAGTTACAGAACTATTCTGCCGCTGTTAAGACTTGTGTTGCCTGGTAAACAAAACCACTCATGTAACATATTAGGGATAAGTTGTATTGCAGAGTAGTGTCATCGATGTTCCTTCAACTTTGTCCATCCTTGATGCCAAGCCAATGGCCAATTTCACAGGATCAAAATTCCATTTCATACCCTTCGCTTGACAAGTATCTCAATAGTCTAAGTGACTCTGAGGTTAAGATATGTCACACAACACCCACCCTCCTTCCACTATGCACCCTTATGAAGCAAGCATTGGCAGCTATACTCAGTGACTTTGTGTTATCTTGAATCTGTAGGCAGCAGCTAGCAGAGCCACTGCAGTGCAGTTTTAGGAACTCCATTTCTATCTTGATGTGTTGTCTGTGCAGAGTCTATGATCATGTCTGAACTGTGTGTCAGTGACACTGCTACAAAGAATGTTTTACTTTATTCCTGTACCTCAATATGCTTGTGTATATGACTTGATTCCCTGTGACTATGTGGCCAGAAAAGAAATTAAAATCAAAACTACTTTTCAATCTTAATCCAGCCTGCAGTCTTCACTTAGTTTTTTTTTTCTAAAATCATCTCTATTGCTTGAGTTGTAACAAGAAATTGGATAGGCTGGGACTCTTAGACCCTGGAGTGTAATTGCTGTGGGCTGACCTTATTCAAAGATTCTAAGTATATTTATTTTAAAAGTGCAGTATACAATCCTGAGAGCCATCTTCCCACAGAGAGTCACGAAACATGAACCCGTTCGAAGGAAACATCAAACTCCCAATGCTCAAAAAAAATCAAATCACACAAAAAAGAATGAGTGAAAAGCACAGAATATCAAATCACAAATTTATTGAGAGTCTAGGAATGTTCAGTTCAGTTCAGTTTAGCACTACGTCGTTTGTTGACTGCAGGTTGTAGAGTCAGTCCACCCTGATCAAAATCACACAAAATAGCAAAACAACTGAGTTATCAGAAACCAGAAACGTGTTGTAATGTAAACTAGAGAGTCCAGTCCACCAAGTGAGTTGGTTAAACCTTGCCTAGGACCAAGGACTTGGGCACCTTCCTCTGGGAGCAGCTAGAAAGAGCAAGATCAGTCAAATGCAGGCAGACAGCGCTGACGATCCACTTGCCTTCCACTCTTGTCCTTGTTGATTTCAATCTTGCTCAACATGTTAATCAGTGAGTTTGACAAAAAATGGAGTCAATCATGCGCTTATGCCCCAACTCAAGACTTTGAAACTTCATTGAATTTCCTCGGAGATAGCAAAGCACCAGATCGTTCAATCAGGCTGAAAACAAACCATCAAAATCTAAATCACAGGTTCCAATAGTAGTACAATCATATTTGAGAGGAGAAGAATTAAAGAAGTAGTTTTGTGAACTGTCTGAAGGACGTTGCCTTTGGTTGCTGCTACCATCTTCTTCCATTTTAGAGTTCCATTTTAAAGTCATAAGGGACATAGATAAAATCTATGCTCACATTAATTTTCCCACAGAAGAGTCTAAAATTATGTTCATGATGAGAGGGGAAAGATTTAATGGGGATCTCAGGGTCACAGTTTTTCACACAGAGGGTGCTGAGTATACAGAAAGAGCTGTCAAAGACCATAACACCATAACATAAAGGAATAGAATTAGGCCATTTGGCCCGTCAGATCTGTTCCGCCATTTCATTATGGCTGATCCATTTTTCCTCTCAGCCCCAATTTCCTGCTTTCTCTCTGTAACCTTTCATGCTCTCACCAATTACGAATCTATCAACCTATGTCTTAAATATACCCAATGACTTGGCCTTCAAAGCTGGCTGTGGCAATGAATTCCCAAGATTCACCAGTCTCTGATTAAAGAAATTTCTCCTCATCTCCATTCTAAAAGGATGCCCCTCTATTCGGAAGCTGTGTCCTCTGATCTCAGACTACCCCATCACAGGAAACATCCTGTCCACATCCACTCTACTGAGGCCTTACAAGTTTGATAGGTTTCAATGAGATCACACGTCATTCTTCTGAATTCCAATGAGTAGAGACCCAGAGCCTTCAAACACTTCTCCTAAGAGAAACCTTTCAAACTCCGAATCATTTTCGTTATCCTTCTTTGAACCCTCTCCAATATCAACACATCCTTTCTTAGATAAGGGGCCCAAAACTGTTTAAAATACTCTGTGAGGCCTTACCAGTGCTTTATAAAGCCTTAACATTACTTTCTTGCTTTTATATTCTTGTCCTCTCGAAATGAATGACAACATCGCATTTACCTTCTGACCCAACCTGTAAATTAACCTTTAATAAATCCTGCACGAAAACTCCCAAGTCCTATTGCACCTCAAATTTTTGAATTTTGTCTCCATTTAGAAAATAGTCTACACTTTTATTTCTTCCACCAAAGTTCACGACCATACAATTCCTAACACTGTACTTCATCTCACATTTCTTTGCCCATTCTCTTAATATGTTTAAGTCCTTCTGCAGCCTCTCTGCTTCCACAAAACTACATGCACTTCGACTTATCTTCATATCGTCCACAATCCTGACCACAAAACCATTAATTCTGTCATCCAAATCACTGACATATAATGGAAAAAGAAGCAGTCCCAACACAGACCTCTGTAGTACAACACTAGTCAGCAGCAGCCAACCAGAAAAGGCTCCCTTTATTCACACTTTTCACTCCTGCCAATCAGCCACTGATTTATCCATACTAGAATCTTTTCTACAATACAATGGGCTTTTAACTTGTTAAGCAGCTTCATGTGTGGCACTTTGTCAAAGACCTTCTGAAAATCCAAGTACACAACATGAAACAGTTTTCTTTTGTCTGTCCAGCTTGTTATTTCTTGAAAGAATTCTAACAGAATTGTTAAGAAAGATTTGCCCCTTAAGAACATGCTGACTATGGCCTATTTTATCATGTGCCTCCAAGTACCCTGCAACCACATTGTTAACAATCAACTGCAACATCTTCATAACCATTGAGGTCAGACCAGCTGGCCTATAATTTATTTTCTTCTACCTCACTCCCTTCTTGAAGAGTGGAGTGAAATTTGCAATTTTCCAGTCTTCAGGAATCATTCCAGAATTTACTGATTCTTAAAAAATCATTACTAATGCCTTCACGATATTTTCAGCCACTTATTTGAGAGCCCAGGGGTGTACACCATCTGTTCCAAGTGACTTATCTACCTTCAGACCTTTCAGCTTCCAAAGAACCTCCTCCCTTGTGATGGTAACTTCACACACTTCACGAGCTCTGACACCTAGAACTTCCACAGTGAAGCCTAATGTAAAATACATATTCAGTTCATCTGCCATTTCCTTGTCCCCATTACTACCTCTCCAGCATCACTTTCCAGTTGTCCAATATCTACACTCACCTCTTGTCTACACTTTATGTCTTTGAAGAAACTATTGGTGTCCTCTTTAATATTACTGGCTAGCTTACCTTCATATTACATCTTTTCCTTCTTTATGACTTTTTAGTTGCCCTCTGTTGGTTTTTAAAAGCTTCCCAATCCTCTAACTTCCCACTAATTTTTGCTCTATTATATGCCCTCTCTTTGACTTTTATGTTGGCTTTAACTTCTCTTGTCAGCCAGTGATATGTCATCCTGCCTTTAGAAAACCTCTTCCTCTTTATGATGTATATATCCTGTGCCTTCCAAATTGCTCCCAGAAATTCCAGCCATTACTATTCTGCCATCATCTCTGCCAGTGTTCTTTACCAGTCAATTTTGGCCAGCTCCTCTCTCATGCCTCTGTAATTCCCTTTATTCCACTTCAATGCTGATACATCAGACTTTAGCTCCTCTTTCTTAAATTGCAGGGTGAATTCTATTATATTATAATCACTTCCCCTATGGGCTCCTTTACCTTAAGATCTCTAATCAATGGGATCAGGTATAATGTTTAAGAGAAATCTGGACAGGAGAGGGTTTTAGGTTCCCAACCTGAGGTCCACAGACCCTCTGGTTAATGGTAACACTCCATGGCATGAACAATTTTGGGAATCTCTGGTCTCGAGGGATTATAGGCCGAATACATTCAATGGTCCTTTTGTTAGGTTACACCTGTACACTTAAAAATCATGTGGCAGCAAGCAAAGCATTAAAACATACAAACATGGTCAAGAGACCATTGTTCAGACCAATCATCAGAATAGGGAAGAAATGCGATCTATGTGACTTTGAGCATAGAATAATTTTTGGTGCTAGATGGAGTGGTTTGAGTATCTCAGAAACTGATGATCTCCCGGCCTTGAGGCATCTATGGAAAAGAGTAAACAGTTGACATTTTGGGCTGAGACCTTTCATCAGGATGGGGAAAATGATGAGAAGTTAGATCAAGGAAGAAGGAAGAAAGGAGGGAAGAAGTGTAAGGTGGTAGGTGATAGGTGAAACCAGGAGAGGGGCCTGGTTCAAAGGTCCATTTATTATTAAAGTATGCAATTCTGAAATTATTCAATTCATGAATAATTTCATGATCCAAGTCATGATCCAAGAAAGAAAACAAAAGAAAGGCAGCACGATCATCAACCCCCAAATCCACCCCCCCCACAAAAAAAGAACAAAAACGGGACAAGCACATCAGCCCCCAAATCCCCCCCACACACAAAAAAACGAACAAAATGGATCAGGCACATTGACCCCCAAATCCCCCCTCCTGCACAAAAATACAAGGAAATCGGGCAAAATAGCACAGAACATAAGAATTACAAAACTGAAAAATAGTCTATAGTCCAAAGTCCACATGTAAAATGCAGAATAAAACCTGGGCATGCCCTCTGGACCAAAATGCAGCAGCAGCTCTCCCCTCTCCAGTACAGAGCAACCAATCAAAAGACAGGCAGCCAGTGGTCACCCTCTGCACTCGCTTCAATGCTTCAATCTCCCTCATCACTTTAATTTGCAAAAAATGGAAGCTTTAATCAGAGAAATGGAGCAATACATCAGCCCTGCAGCCTGCCCGCTATGAGGTTCACGCACACTGACTCCCAGAATTCTCTCAGAGACTGCAGAGTGCTGAAACATTCAAATGATCTCCCACATTCGCTTTGATGTTTCAATTGTCCTTGTCACTTTAATTGGTGAACAATGGAAGCTGTAATAGGCAAAATGCAGTCAAACATTGGCCCGCACGCCATCCTGCAGCCTTTTTGCCACAAGATTCACCCATGTTTCCTCTCCCTCCCAGAATCCTCTAGGAGAATGCAGAGCGCTGAAGCACCCAAACGATCTCCAAACAGCAAAGCACAAGCCCCAACAGTTCTAGAATTACATTGAAGATGAAAATCAAATGTAAAAGACCTAAAAGTGAAAAAGATGATTTCATGATCTATCCAGAAGATGTATCTAAGGGAGCATTTTACACAGGCACCATCTTGTGGGTGAAGTAAAGCTCTGGGAGGCTGATAGGTGAAAGAGATAAAGGGCTGGAGAAGGGGGAATCTGATAGGATAGGATAGAAGTCCATGGGAGAAAGGGAAGGGGAGGAGATCCAGAGGGAGGTGATGGACAGGTAAGGAGATAAGATGAGAGAGTCAAACAGGAGTGGGAATGGTGAAGAGGTGGGGGCAATTACCGTAAGTTTGAGAAATCGATGTTCAATCTGAAGTGGAGGGTGGGTGGAATCAAAAGACATACCTTAAACTGGTAGGAGGGTGGGCAAGGAGGCATCTTTGGCAGTGTGGTGAACTACATATACCCGTCTGGACACGCCCCCACCCCCCTCGGTGACTGCTCCTGTGGCTCCTCCCATAGACCTCTGTATAAAGGCGATTGGAGGCACTGCTCCTCCCTCAGTCTCCAGGATGTTGTGTGGTGGGCTCTTGCTGCAGACAGTGCTTTCTTCCAGCTGATAAAAGCCTATCTCGACTCACATCTCCGAGAGTTATTGATTGTGCATCAGGCAGATAAAATGTAAACAAGGTTATCTGGTCGCTGAGTGTGAATAGGAGCTACCACAAAGTGAGGACACTGACAAAACCACCTCGTCATTGCAAAATGTGAAGCAGGAAGAGATGCAGGCCAGTCAGGCTGGCCATGTTCTCAACAAAGGAAAAGGAAAAGGAGTAAAACAAACAAGCTAATACTAATGCAAGAGATGGACAACTGATACAGGGAGACTCAGGTGCAGAATTCTATATGAATCCACTAATCTGCAACATACCTAGATGGAAGCTGAGGTGCTACTCCTCAAACTTACGTTAGGCCCTAATGTAACAGGATATCTCTTTAATAGTTTGCTCAGAGCAAAATGGTTAAATTACTGGACAAGCAGCCAGTGGAAAGATGAGTTTAACTTCAAGTAGTTAAATAAACCTGGAATTTAAAAATAAACTAGTCTCCATGGCAGTAACCACAAATCACATTTTTCAAATGTACTCATTATTCTTCCTCAACCTTAAGGAACTGCTTGGGAGGAATGATTATCCCATAGCTGGACCTTCACTGGGTGGGTCACAAGCTTGCAGAATTCTCAAAAGTCAAAATAGAGGCTACTGCATATTGTGATAAAAAAATAGCTCCAGTGCAAAGGTTCACAGATGCCCCTGAAAGCAACTCACATTCATTAGCTTCACACTCTGGAGCTTTCACAATGCCAACGGTTCCTTCCTTAGAGTGCCGTAATGTGAAGTTATGTATATTGAGGGCTGGACATTCCTCTGACATTATGTGTACCTTTGAAGGGACATCAGCATGATAATGGAAAATGATGAGAAAGTAATTTAAATGAAAAGTTTGAGAATTCAATGTTCATTCCAAATGGTTGTAAAGGGCCCAGAAGGAAAATAAAATAATATTCCTCTGGTTTATATGAGGCTTTTGCTTTTCAGTGCAGGGAACAAGAATTATTTATAACAATATTACAAGTAACAATACTGAATACTTACATTCCAATAACGGCTTTATGCTGAGACATTAACTCGATTTCTCTCTCCACGGATGCTTCTTGACATGATGAGTGTTTCCAGCATCTGTGTGGCTTTTTACTTCCATATTTAACAAATTTACTAGTGCCATCAGCCCACCTTGGAACAACAGTATGATTAGTAAAAGAGACAAGATTTCAGTCTGAATGCGTCTCACAGGACTCGCTGGGGCTGTCAGCCAAGGTGTAGAATCATCTAAGGAACTCAGTAATTTCTGCAAGTATGTTAATTGGTTGAAGGCTGAACTTGGTGGCTCAGCTGAGGCTCGAGCCAGGAGCAACACTAAAATCACAGTCAGGTTTAATACTATTGGCATATGTCAGGAAATCTGTTGGTATGCAGCAGCAGTATAAAGCAATTCATAATAATAAAAACTATAAATTACACTAAGTATATTATGTATTGCAATGTACTGCTGCTGCATAATGATAAATGTATATATATATATGTATGTATGTATATATATGTGTGTGTGTGTTAAATTAAATTAGTGCAAAAAGAGAAAAAAAAGTAGTGAGGTAGTGTTTTTAAAAACACAAACATGAGGAAATCTGTAGATGTCGGAAATTCAAGCAACACACACAAAATGCCGGTGGAACGCAGCAGGCCAGGCAGCATCTATAGGAAGAAGCACTGTCGACGTTTCGGGCCGAGACCCTTCGTCAGAACTGGGCCTGAAACGTCGACAGTTCTTTTCCCTATAGATGCTGCCTGGCCTGCTGTGTTCCACCAGCATTTTGTGTGTGTTGCAGTGAGGTAGTGTTCATGGGTTCAATGTCCATTCAGAAATCTGATTACAGAGAGAAATATATTGTTCCTGAACTGGTAAGTGCGTGTCTTCAGGTTCCTGTACCTCCTCCCTGATAGTAGCATGTCCTGGGTGATGGGAGTCCTTAATGATGGATGCTTCCTTTTTGAGTCACTGCTTCGTGAAGATGTGGAAAATCATAAACAGTGCAGGGGACAGCAGGGTTGATGCAGAGTGGGTCAAACTCACCCAGGGAAGTGAAGCCAGTCAGATATGGAGTTCACCTCCTTTAAGTAGTTTCAGATCAAACAAACTATTAAGGTAATTGATGGTCATCAATGGGCAGTACGGACATGGTATTGTTGCTGTGTAGTGTGACTCTATGCCTCTATAAAGCTCCTGCATGTTGCTTAATGTGACACTGTGCCAGTAATACACCAACACACTGGGTAAATACTCAGTATTCTGATTGCTGTACATCAGAAATCAGGTTATAATTGGACCCTTTACAATTTCCTGGACCCCCTACAATTCACCTACTGACACAACTGATCGACAGATGACGCAATAGTCACAGCTCTTCACACCATCCTTACACACCTGGAGAAGAAGGATGAGTATTTGAGAATGATGTTCTGGGACTACAGTTCAGCATTCAACACCATAGTTCCATCCAAGCTCGACAAGAAGCTCAGAGACCTCGGCCTTGACCCTGCCTTGTGCAGCTGGATCCTGGACTTCCTGTCAGATCATCAGAAGGTTGTAAGAGTGGACTCCCTCACCTCCAACCCTCTGACTCTCTACACAGGAGCTCCTCAGGGCTATGTACCCAGTCCCCTCCTTTACTCCCTGTATACCTGTGACTGTGTTGCACCCACAGCTCTAATCTCCTAATTAAATTTGGCGACAACACTACATTGATTGGCCTTATCTCAAACAATAATGAGGTGGCCTACAGGGAAGATGTCATCTTTTTTGACACAGTGGTGTCAAGAAAACAACCTCTCTCTCAATGTTGCAAAAACAAAGGAGCTGGTTGTGGATTACAGGAGGAATGGAGATGGGCTAACCCCTATTGACATTAATGGATCTGGAGTTGAGAGAGTTCTTCAGCATCAACATCACCGAGGACCTCACACGATCTGTACACACCAGCTATGTGGTGAAAAAGGCACAACAGCGCTTTGCTCACCTCTGACAGTTGAGGAAGTTAGATATGGGCCCTTATATCCTAAGAACTTTCTACAGGGGCACAATTGAGAGCATCCTGATTGGCTGCATCACTGCCTGGTATGGGAACTGTACCTCCCTTAATCGCAGGACTCTGCAGAGAGTGGTGCGGACAGCCCAGCACACCTGTAGTTGTGAACTTCCCATGATTCAAGGCAATTACAAGGACAGGGGTGTAAAAAGAGCCCATAGGATCATTGGGGACCCAAGTCACCCCAACCACAATCTATTCCAGCTGCTACCTCAGCATAAAAGCCAGAGCCAACAGGCTCTGGGACAGTTTCTTCCACCAGGCCATCAAAATGATGAACTCATGTTGATTTGAATCTACTCTATATGACACTGACTGTTGTATTTATTATAAATTATTAGAAATTACTATGATTGCACATTGCACATTTAGATGGAGATGTAACATAAAGAGATTTTTACTCCCCATGTATGTGAAGGATGAAAGAAAAATAGTCAATTCAATTTAATTTTGAAATTAAAAATGGTAAAAGTTATCTATGTTACAGATAATGAGAAGGATCACTGCAGACCAGCAGCACAGAGGGCAAAGAAGGGGCAGCTGCTGTTTAATGCATATCGTGTTAGTACGGTGAGTGAGTGAGTGAGTGAGTTAGTATTGTGGCATAGATAGGCTACGTAACGGCATGAGATGGGAATGTGGGGCCAGATATGCACAAGTATTTTTAGGTGGCAGCAGATATTTATAAAGTAAGTTCAAAACTGCATGATCTGTGACTTAAGCTTGCAAATTTGAACATTAAAATAAGTCAATAGTGCAATTCAAAATCTTGGCTGCAGGTCAAAGGAGTTTTGAAGTAGAGTAGGTACCCCAGAATGACACTGTAGATGAGGGTGTCCCATTAATCAGAGGTAACGGCTAGCAGGGATTCTCCTCAGCAGTACAGAGGGACTTGAAAGCCTGAGAGAGGTGCTCAATATTAAGAGAGATTTTGAAAGTTTAGGAACAGAGGAACAAACTTTTTTGGGCAGCAGTAAAGTTGTGTGCTGTAAATAATTAGCAGAGGATATCAATAAACCCTTTATTTTTAGTGCGAAGTTGATCCACCAGCAGAATACATGGTTGAATCGGACTCATGGGGACCCTTTCACAGGAATTGGACACAATCATTTGCTGAGAAAGGTGGTTTGTGGGATTAACCTGGATGGGTGTTTCAAAATTCTGACATAGTCAAGTCAAGACAAAAGGCTGAGGAGGACTTTATTTATGCAGACAGTGGAGAATCTCTGGAGGTGTACAGGAGCAAGATAGATAAGCTGGTTGAAGGTTGTTACAGTAATAACCTTGTACTCAATGTTGGTAAGGCCAAGGGACAGATTGTGGACCAGGACGGAGAGGTCAAGGGAACACACACCAGTCCTTATTGAGGGGTCAGAAGTGGAAAAGGTGAGCAGTCTCAGGTTCGTGGATGCTGACATCTCTGAAGATCTATCCTCGGCCCAACATCAATGCAATTACAAAGAAGGCACGAGAGGCGCTATATTTCATTAGGAGCTTGGAGTATACCACCGAAGGCTCTCTCAAGTTTCTACCACGGAGGTTTGTACCATGGACAGCATTCTAACTGGCTGCATATGGAGGAGCCACTGCACAGGCTTGGAAAAAGCTGTGGTAAGTTGTAAACTCAGCCAGCTCTAACCTGGACACGAGCCTCCCCAACAACGAGGACATCTTCAAAAGGTGATGTCTCAAAAAGGGTTCATCCATCATTAAGGACTCCCATCACTCAGGATGTGTCCTCACCTCACTGTTATCATCAAGGAGAGGGTGCAGGAGCCTGAGCAGGCATGCAACGTTTCCGAAACAGCTTTTTACCCTCTGCCATCCGACTTCTAAATAGACATTACCTACCTCACTATTTTGTTTTCCTCTCCTTTTACACTACTTATTTTGAATCAGAATCAATATCACCAACAGCTGTCATGAAATTTGCTGCTTAATTATAAATATGTAGATACTTTTTGTAATTTAGAGTTTTTATGATTATGTATAGCAGCGTGCTGCCGCCAGTGATTCTGAATCCTACACCCTGGGGCACATTGAGTTCATTCAGTACTGAAGCATCTGAATAGGAAGATCGGGAGACATGGAAGAGAGCGCAGGAAAATGGTGCTCCAGGAGTAGACCAGCCATGATCTTGATGATGCCTATCAGGCTGGAAGGAATGATGGCTGAGTCCTGTTCCCATGTTTAAAGGGCTAGTCCTGGTCCTGTGCCACTGGTGTGAATGAAGATCAGCAGCTACCAGCCCATCCCGACTCTGAAACGCAAATGTGAGCTCTGTTCCAACTGTAACTTGTCCACATTCTTCAGAACCGCCACTCTGGCAAGTGAGCTGTTTTCGCTGGATCGTGTAGCTTCTATAGCTCAGCCACATTCCTCTGTGGTTATATCACTCCCGTCTATCACACATTAACAAGGAGGTCCATTATTGATAGTTCAGGTAGAGACTGGGCAATTGTTACCTCCCGTGCCACAGGTTCAGGGTTTTAATGCTATCTCCCTCATTCTACAATTTTAGGTGTGTTTAAATGCTGTTTCACATCCGTTAACACTGGCTTTGGGATAACCTTATCTTTTCTTCCATTTTGGATCTGAGCTGACCTCTTTGGTTGTTTTCAGAATGAAGGGGAGAGGCATCAATTTAAAGCCAGTGCACTGTCTCTGATTAGTTGCTGTTCCCTGGATGGGCAAGGTTGTGCCAGAGCTTGGCAGGAAGGGAGAGGTAGGATCTGAGAGATGGAATAAAGGTGGTGAGGTGGAATGTCTTAGGATAAAGACCTATCCCTGTACCCAGCAACAGGGAAAATGCACTTAGAATTAACCCAACCAGTCTCTGCACATTTTTTTTCCCAATGAAAGGAGATTCCCAGCAGCAGAACTCTCAGAAGCAATCAATATCACGGTATTGTCATCGTGGGAGGATATTCTCCAGATATATCACTTTCTCAGGGTCAGAGAATGTGACTCAAATTTTTAAAAAACCCAACCCTACCTCTCAGCCACATCACCTGCTGAACACAGAGGCTTGGGCATGTGTCCAAGGAATGGGATGTCCTGATCCATTCAAAGCTGAAGTTCCCCTGGATCAGAAGCAACCCCATGTTCTCTGCAGCATGTCCGGAAGAAAGAATTAATAACTTGTGTTAATTCACAAACCGTGTCCAGTGTAGAGGGCAAGATCTGATTACACCAACATCCTCTGTCTACATTCAGTGTCAGTGATCTGCATTGAGCTTTCTGCAGCTGCAACTCTGCAAGGACAGGAGGAGTGCTGGGATTTACAAGCTGTGAGAGGGTGCATGTTGCAGTGCTTACAGTGATATGGAAATCTTCCTATCCATTCTCCTTTATAATTGGCTTAGGGGGGTGGTCAGTTAGCCTGTATGATGCTACTACTACTGACCCACTTCTCTCTGCTAACTGATCAGAGTCCAAGACAATGCACACCAGACCTTCTCTAACCAGGGATCCATTGAGTCTCCCTCACATCTAGCCTCAGCTCAACCACTGAACTGCTGAAAAATTTACCTTCCATCGAGTTTAGATGGAGACTGGGGAGGTGTTGTGATGATGATGAAGATAGTGCAGGTGATGCGACCTGCCTTAACCGAATGTGTAAGTCCATTTTGAAGCTTTTCTCCTGTAAGTGTTACGCATCGCAAGCTACTCCTAATTTAGCACCCCAAGTGTAAAAACAGGTTCAGAAGGGCCTTGAGAAGGAACTGGAAATTGAACACTGCTCTTGTAGGGACAGATCTGAGAGGTTTAGAGTCATACCACATGGGAACAGAACCCTCAGCCCATTTTGATCAACTGCCCAGCTACACTATTCCCATATCCTTCTAAAATTCTGCTATCCATGTACCTGTCCAACTTCCTCTTAAATGCTGTTCTTAAAAGTGCAACAGTAGAGGGGTAAGTAGATGTCCTTGCTCTGTCTAATCTGTGCCCTGGGAGCATGTGGCAGAACAGTACAGACAGAGTTTTGCCCTGTCTCTAACCCTATGAGTGTAAGGCAAAAGCTTTACCGTATAACTACCTGTGCTTCCCCATGCTCTGGTAGTATAACTGACATGTGCTGTCCCTTCACTGGGAACGTGTGGCAGGACAGTGTAGAGAAAGCTTCATTCTGTGCTTAACCCACTACCTGGAAGCCTTTGACAGGATAGTGTAGCGAGTGCTTTGCTCTGTTTAATCTGTCCTGTGAGTATGTGTTGGGACCATGAATCACGACCTGCACTGCTTCTGTTCTGGGATTGTATGATGGGGCAGGATGAGAAGACTTTTGCTCTCTATTTAATCCATGTTGCGCCTTTTCAGCAAATGTTCAACCGGCTAGTGTAGAGGGATCCTTGCTTCTTACCAATGCACCAGCTTTAAGGGGCAGAGTGAGGAAACATCACTCCGTTTCTTATCTGTGTGTCTGTTCTGAGAGGGGCAGTGTGGGAGAGCCTTTATGCCAAGTCTGTAATTTGTGCTGTAATAGCAGTTTGCAGCTATTCACAGATTCACAAAAATAAACTGGATCAGAATGGGTTAATCTGAGCCTTGGTGACAGAAAACCAAGTAGAATACAATTTTCAATGTAATTAACAGAGAATTTCACAGTCAGGGATCTTGGCTGCAAAATCTCCCTCTCCAACTCACCAGAAACACACAGCAAAGGTCAGCAGCCCCTTAGTTCCTTTGAGAGAACATCATCTCTCACCAGTGCTGAATGTCATATAGAGCTCCACCACACACTCATCTCGCCAGTCAGGAAGACTGGGGCCTGTCAGCATGATTTGGAGCAGCTATGCTTCCAATGGGGTTAGCACCTTGATGTCCAATTTTACAGAGGCAAAGCAGCTCAGAGTGGTCTCAGCAGGAGTTGGCTGATTACTTTGCGAGGGTGCCTAGCAACACTTTTCTCCTCTTCAGTTTCATGGTCCTGAACACTGTGTCAGAGGAGTAAGGGAGGGGAGCAAGTTGGAGTAATCTCTGGGCAAGATCCTGGGACAGGCCAAGGCCAATTTTATATTATTTCAGAAAGACTTCATAAATAAAATATATACACAGAATAAAATACAATACTACATGTTTCTCTTTATATTCACAGAATCATCAAGTTAATATATTCTATTGACAAAGCACCAATCCATCCACATGGCTCCTGTAAGCAACGTACCCCGCCAGGTTTTCAGGGCTATTACATAGGAGCAGATCTTCAGCATTCTGTGGTGACAACAGCTTAGACTTCAGTCATTCCCAACAAAACCTGTGTATTGGCTTCTTTACATCCCTCTGTACACGTTCCTGCAGCTTGAAAGGTGCCAGTCACCGGCATTCTCTTATGGACATCTCATTGCACAGGAAGACCAACAAGTTTTGGACAGAACAAAGTTTATCTTTCAGTGAGATGATGATCTCTCTGCAGCAGTTGACATCTGTCTCAGTTTGCATCCCTGGGAACAGTCTACAGATCAGAGAGTCTGTGTTATGAACCTCAGCGGAATCCCTTGCATCCTTTTCCTGACCTTCTTGCTAAATGCACAGACCCACAGAGATGTGGGCGGTCATCGCATTCATTTCACAGTCATCTTCCGAGCAATAGGTGTTCGGAGTGAGACTCAGCCTGTGCAGGAAGGACCTGACAGGAAGGGCCTCCTTGGCTCAGGATAGGGCAGTGGGAGTGGCTCTAACTGTTTCCCTCTCTGCATTGGCCTCGTTCCAGGGGCTATCATTTTGAGCAATCAGAGACTGAGAGCATGTTGACAACTCCGGCATGGAACAGACAACATGGAACACTACAGCACAGTACAGCCCCTTTGTAACATTGTGCTGATCTTTTAACTGACTCTAAGATCAATCTAACCCTTCACCCCTTTCATTTTTCTATCTTCCATTTGCCTGTTTCTTAACTGTCTCTAATTTAAGGTGGAGGGTTATATGGGGGGGGTGGGCAGGGTTTAAGGGTCGGCACAACATTGTGGGCCGAATGGCCTGTACTGCGCTCCTTGTTCTTTGTTCTTTAATGTATCTGCTTCTACCACCACCCTGGAGGGTGTTTCATCTATCCACCATGCTTTGTGTAAAAAACATCTGCCTTTGCCATTCCCCCATACTTTACTCCAATCACCTTAACGTTACACCCCCTGATATCAGCCATTTCCGCCCCGGGAAAAGGTTTCTGGTTATTCATTCGATCTATACCTCTGATCATCTTCTTGTTCAGCTTCATTAAGCTGCCTCTCATCCTCCTTCACTTCAAAGAGAAAAGCCCTCGCTCACTCATCCTATGGACTGGGTCACTGTCGATGACAAGGTCCTATGGTTAGTTTTGTTCACTATTATTAAGTACAGGGAGGCTTCGGTTGCAGGATCTCCTAGTGTATGTAATAGCTCCTCTGGGACAGACCATTAGCCTAAAGCCTATATTTGGTTTGCTGCTTAAGACGTGATGAGATCTCAAACATCAAAACCAGTCAAATACCACCTCTGTTGACATGTATCCACGGTGAACCCTGACCTTGGGCCATAGAGACAATGTGTGGCCGTGAGAGAATGGCCAACCAAGGTTTTTGACACTGGTCTAGAGGTGCTGGGGGAGGGAGAAAGGAAAAGAAGGAAGGGACATCCACAAGGTCAGATGGCAATGACAATCGATTGAGATTTAGAGGGGAGAGGTTTCTGAGGAAATACTGTTTGTCACCCAGAATTAAGTCATAGGGTCATAAAGCACAACTGAAGTAGGCCCTTTAGTCCATCTAGTCCATGCAGAATTGTTATTCTGCCACTTCCACTGACCTGCACCTGACCATAGTCCTCCTTACCCCTTCCATAGAATTACTTATCCAAACTTCTCTTAAACGTTGAAATTGTTTGTTCTTCGTTGATCCTGCTTACAGTTACTGTTCTATAGATTTGCTAAGTATGCCCACATGAATCTCAGGGTTGTATGTGGTGACAGGTATGTATTCTGATAATGAGTTTCACTCTGAACTTTGAACTTTGAAACTACATCCACCACTTCTGCTGGCGGCTCATTCTGAACTCACACGATCCTCTGAGCAAAGTTCTGTTTAAATATTCCACCTTTCAGCTTAACCTATAACCTCTAGTTCTAGTTTCACACAACTTCAGTGGAAAAAGCCTGCTTGCATTTACCCTTTCTATACCCCTCTGTGGTGAACTACATATACCTGTCTGGACACCCCCCCCACCCCCCCCCCCCCCCGCTGACTGCTCCTGTGGCTCCTCCCACAGACCCCGGTATAAAGGCGATTGGAGACTGAGCCCCGGCCTCTCAGTCTCCAGGATGTAGCATGGTGGTCAATTGCTGCTTGTTCTTTCTTCCAGTCAATAAAAGCCGATATCTCGCCTCACGTCTCCGGGAGTTATTGATGGTGCAACAATTTTATTGGCTGGAAGAAAGAACAAGCAGCAATTAACCATGACTGAGTGTTGACTTTAAGGGCCCCCTTCCCTCCACCAACCGCAATGTTTATTTTCTCAACATTATCGATGAGTACTCACGGTTCCCCTTTGCCATTCCCTGCCCCGACACCACTGCCACGTCCGTCATAAAAGCCCTGCGCCAGCTCTTCACACTATTCGGATATCCCTGCTATATCCACAGTGATCGAGGGTCCTCCTTTATGAGTGATGAGCTGCGCCAGTACCTGCTAGCTAGGGGCATTGCTACTGGTAGGACCACGAGCTATAATCCCCGGGGAAATGGACAGGTGGAGCGGGAGAATGCCACAGTGTGGAAAGCCACACTTTTAGCCCTTAAGTCAAAAGGGTTGCCAGTCTCTCAATGGCAGGAGGTCCTCCCTGAGGCACTCCACTCCATCCGCTCCCTGTTATGTACATCCACCAATGCCACCCCTCATGAGCGCCTATTTTCTTCTCCCAGGAAGTCTGTCATTGGGACCACCCTACTGGCTTGGCTGACATCCCCAGGGCCAGTGCTGCTCCGGAAACATGCAAAGAGCAATAAATACTCCCCGCAGGTCGAGAGGGTTCACCTACTTCATGCGAACCCCCGGTATGCCTATGTGGTCTTACCTGATGGGAGGGAGGACACGGTCTCTGTCCGCAACCTGGCACCCGCAGGAGCAGCAGACCACTACACCGAACACTCCACGGTAACTATGAATTCTGTACCCGAGGTGACACCGCGTACACAGACTCCTCATGACAATCCTATACCGGGCGTCGCGCACATGCATGAGGGATCACTGACGCCTAGTGGGCTGACACCTCCAGTTAGGCTGGAACCAGCACAACCTCCGTCTCCGGTGCAATCACCACCGGCACCTGTGCAATCACAGCCGGTGCTACGTAGATCGCAGCGACAGATTCAACCAACTGATAGACTTAACCTGTAAATATACTTGTAAGAAACTTCACCCCATGGGGACTCTCTTTTAAAACAAAGTGGGGGTGAATGTGGTGAACTACATATACCTGTCTGGACTCGCCCCCCCCCTCCCCCGCTGACTGCTCCTGTGGCTCCTCCCACTGACCGTGGCTCCTCCCATGGACCCCGGTATAAAGGCGATTGGAGACACAGCCCCGGCCTCAGTCTCCAGGATGTAGTGTGGTGGTCAATTGCTGCTTATTCTTTCTTCCAGCCAATAAAAGCCTCACGTCTCCGAGAGTTATTGATGGTGCATCACCCTCATAATCTTGTATACAGCGCATCTATCAAATCTCCCCTCATTATCCTACAATCGAGGGAATAAAGTCTTAATCTATTCATCCTTTCCCTACAATTCACACCCTCAAGTCCCAGCAACATCCTTGCAAACTTTTTCTGTAGTCTTTCAATCTTATTGATGTATTTCCTATAGGTAGGTGACCAAACTTGCACAAAATACTTCAAGTTTGGCCTCACATCCTAACATTTGTATTCAATACTTTGATTTATGAAGGCCGGTGTGCCAAAAGCTCTTTTTACCTGATTCTAGAAGATTTAAGATGCATCTAGGCAAGTCCTTCAATCACCAAGGCCGTGACGGCTGCAGACCTCACAATTATTTCAAACCTTCATACTCTCACAATGAACGATCGATGCTTATTGCTAAACAGTATGCTTCCCCTTTTCCCACTTCTGGTGGAACTGTTGATTATGTTCTGCTCAATCAGAAACAGGGCCTTGCTGAGAGTGTGATTTTACCAACACTCTGGCCCAGTAATGTAGCCCTCGGTTACAGTGAGCATCAACACTTCTGCTGTGGTGAACAGTGGAAGTGTCCACACTCACAAACACACATATGGACAGAACCATTTCACAGTGCACTTGTGCACATACAAAGACAGGCCTGGTTTGAAACACCAACACAGTAAACACAGAAAATGACACAAACTTGACGCCAGCGAACAACAGTTCTTCGGCTGACATCTTTCAGATAGCCAGTCCCTTTAATTAGTTCACATTTTCTATGCCTTCTGCTTCTTCTTTTGGTCTTGGTAGTTTCAGAAATGGTTGGAGCCTGTGATGTGCAGTTTGGAGTTTGATCAAATGCTCCAGCTCTCTGCTGTCCCTGGAGAGGACTGAGAGCAGCCTCTTGGAGAAGAGTGGGGTGACGTACGGGGCCATGATCAACTCCATTTCGAAGCGTTGAGGAAGATTGAAGCATTACGCTGATTGTGGAGGAGGACTGCAGTCGCCCTGAATGGAAATGATGAGTCGGCGGGTTGGTAGCTGGATTGGTGGTGTACAGAAGGCTGTAGGCCAGTGGTCACTCTTCAGAGAAGGACTGAGCTTGAGTTTGATTCTGATGGGTGGATATTTTCAAAATTCTAAGACTTATGTGATTATTGGACTGTAGTTTAAATTACTCTCCCTGCCACTTCACCATTCCCGTTCCTGTTTCCCTCTCTTTCCTCATCCCCTTACCTGTCCATCACCTCCCTCTGGTGCTCCTCCTCATTCTCTTTCATCTATGGTCTTCTATCCCCTCCTACCAGATTTCCCCCTCCTCTATATCTTTTTCACCAACCAGCTTCCCAGCTCTTTACTTCACCCCAACCCTCTCGAGGTTTCACCTGTTACCTACCACCTGGTACTTCTTCCTACCCTTCCCCTTCCCCTTCCTCTTGCTCTAACTTCTCATCTTCGTCTCCAGTCCTGACGACGGGCCTCAGCCCAAAACATTGACTATTTACCCAGTTGGGGTCTGATGCCCATGTTGGTGATCTGTTCATTTTGGTGTATGAGGGAGGGGGTTGTGAGGTTTGTTAATATTGTCACTGTTCTTTACTGCAAAGAAGGGGTTGTGGGTTTGATGTTACTGTCACTGTTGTTTGCGAGGAAGCGGTCTGGGGGGGTTTGATGTTATTATTCCAGCCGCTGTTTTCAGTGTGGGCGATCTGCTTTTGTGCAAGGGAAGGGGTGGGGGATTTGGAGTTTGCAAGTTCTATTTCCTTTTCCTTTTCATGTGGGGAGGGGTTTGATGTCTCTTCTCCTTTCTGTATTTCATGGCTATCTGGAGAAGACAAAAATCGGAGTTGCATTGTACCTGCATGCTTTGACAATAAAACGAGCCCTTGAACTTTGACTCAATCCAAATACATACAAACATAATTATGAACAGATATGAACTCCCACTTGCATAGACACGAAAATGTATGTGCTGATGCAGGGTTGTATCTACATGTGTGCGCGCACACACAGAGTTGCAGTGGGCCAGATTGACAGTCAAGCATGTGCATACATTCAAGAACATTGGCTGTTTCAGACACATGCTGGAATGGCTAGGTGGAGCAGGGACCTGTGAACGCCCATGTTTAGAAGTCTTGTCCCTGGATGCTGCAGCATCATTTACCACTGGACGTCACATTTTGGACAGTGTCCATGTCTCATGGAACCCTGTGAGACTTCCACCATTGAGTATCTGTACACCCAGCCTGAGGAGTGGGAGACAGTGAGACCAGGTTTGGTGTTGATATTTGACACAGTGCATAAATAAATCACAGTATTCACTTTCCTGTGTCTCGAATATGCCAACACCTGCCGTTTGCCTCAGGATAGCAATCCAGCCCCCACATTTCTGCAGTGTGAAGCAGCTTCTGCAAGTCTTGACAAACCTCAGTGCAAAATCATCCTGGTACTGACAGATGGCTGAAATTCTACCTGGAACTCATAGATAATGTCATCTTGAATTCCAGACTCCATCATCCCAAAGAAACTGGGTAAACATGTCATTACATCTGGAGTGACTGTGGTGCTTGCAGACAGCTGACAGGTCTAAACCTCCAACCCTGTTTCATTCCTGAGCTTTCTTTGTTCCCAGCAATATTCCTCTAGAACCTTTTTATTCAATCCAAGGATCTTTTCTTCCCTGAAGAATACTTGGAATTCCCCTCCCCTCCCCCCCCCCCGCCATGATCAATGGCTCTCTTTCCATACTGGTCTAGGAGGAGGCGTGGCCTCCCTGGACTCAGTTAGCAAGTGTGGGACCCCATTTCTGGGATGCTGTTCCTTTTTCCCTGGCTGGGCAGCGTGAAGCAGGGAAAACCATGAACTATTAACCCTCCCTCTCACTCTGAAAATAAGCTCAATTACCATAGAGCACAAAATCATCAACATTAGCCCACCAAATGTTGATGACAGTGCCAAATGTTACCCCCAACTATACCATTCACATTTACCCAAATTAAAACATTACTTCACGGCTTTTAAACTCAATCTGCAACTAATGAAAACCACCACACCCTTCACCTTCTTAACCGCCCTATCTGCCTGTGTAACAGTTGAGGAAGCTATGCATGAGGACCCATGATCCCTCTTTCCCTGCGCTGCTACGAATCCTGCCATTAACCCTCTACTCTCCCTTTAAGTTCAATTTTCCAAAGTGGATCACTTCACATCTTTCTGGATTGAACTGCATCTGTCACATCTCAGCCCAGTCCTGCATTCCACCAATGCCCCATGGTCATTGGACCATGGATTAAGGACCATGGTCAATGAACTGCATCTATCATGTCTCAGCCTGGTCCTGCATTCTACCAATGCCCCATGGTCATTGGACCATGGTCATGGAACTGCATCTGTCACGTCTCAGCCCGGCCCTGCATTCTACCTTGCCCCATGGTCATTGGACCATGGTCACGGAACTGCATCTGTCACGTCTTGGCCCGGTCCAGCATTCTACCTTGCCCCATGGTCATTGGACCATGGACCAAGGACCATGGTCATGGAACTGCATCTGTCATGTCTCGGCCTGGTCCTGCATTCTACCTTGCCCCATGGTCGTTATACCATGGTCTTCTTGGACTTGGCAATCAAGTGCTTGCCCTAATGCAGCTTAGATGTTCTGAGGTTATTTGTCTCCACCACATCGTCAAACAGTGCATTCCAGACTCCAAAGGCCCCTCTGTTTGGGAAAAATTCATCTTTGGAACCCCTCTAATCCTACTCACCCACCAATGGTGTCTTGTTCTATAGAGCCCCACAGTGGGTAAAAGCTTCTAACAATTTACCCCATCTATCCCTCTCATAATTTTGTAAATCTCCATCAGATCTCCCCTGCATCTCTATGCATTGCATCCTGTTACTAAGCCATGTCTGGATCTAGTTCACCAGTTTCACCCAGATGTCATGGGCTCCTATGTTGAGTTAGCCTACCCTGTGGGACTTGGCAAAGTCCATGTACATAACATGTCCCTCAGCACCCTCATCAATATGGTTAGCTACCTCTTCAAATTAGTGACTGCACCTCCTCACCCGCTGTACTGCTCTGCCGTCCACTGCCCTGCCCAACAGAACAAGAACTTCACTGCATTCCTGGACCCTTCCCCAACTAAAGCTCCTGGGACCTGGCTGGTCTGCTTGGGGAGGTTAGCTGGATAAGCAGCGAGCAGTGTATTTCAAAAGTAACCATTATTCATAAAAATATTCTGAAGGATACAAGATCAGTGCGTGACTTTCTTTCTACACACGTGTGCTGTTGCCCAGTCTCTACATTGCTTGTGTTATTGGTTCTATGCGTTTGCTGTGACAACACAGTCTATATGTACAGAGCACCACTGCTACTCATATGCCCTCTTTGTACAATATAAACTTCTTGTGTTTGAGAGGCTTCGATGCCAGAGTTAGCCTGACAGTGCCCAGTGGCAGCGTTGCCTCAGACTCCAGTCCCTCCTCACAAGGTCGTTGCTTTGGCTGCAGTGGGCTTCAGTCCTTCTTTCAGCATGTTTTGTACCGCTGCAGCAGGGAATGTGCTTGCTGGCAGCATTCCCTTACTCACATCTCATTATACTCGAAGGACAAGTTTCGAGCAGATCCAGACTTAAGACTGCAAGGAAGCCTGGCACACCAAAAACTAGAATCAGAATCAGGTTTAATATCACTGCTACATGCCAGGAAATCCGTTGTTTTTGCAGCAGCAGTACAAAGCAGTACATGATAATAAAAACTGTGAATTACAGTGAATGTGCAAACTAAGATAGTGCCCATGATGGGACTGACTGAGTTCACGACTTTCTGTAGCTCCTTTTGATCCTGTGCAAGTAACCAGTCACTGCCCCCCTCACCCCATCCAATACCAGATAGAGATGCAGCCAGTTAGGTTGCATTTCACGGAACATCTGTAGAAATTTGCTGGTGTCTTCTCCTCAAACTCCTGATGAAATATAGCTGATCTTGTGTCTTCTTTGTAAATGTATTGATGCAGTGGGTCCAGGATCGATCCTCAGAGGTGCTGACGCACGGGAACTTGAAATTGCTCACCCTTTCCACCTCTGACACCTCTGTGAGGACTGGTGTGCGTTTTTGACTTGTTGAGCTCATCTTGTGCAAAGCACTTTAACGTTACACCTGTAGGGTAGGGTGGCCAATTAGAGCAGAGTGCCACAAGACCCATGCCCTGCAGAGGGAGGGGTTTAAACTCCTAATCTGAGAGAATGCACATCCCGTGGTGCAGAGCTCCCTCTGTACTCTAGTGAAGGTCAGCCTTGAATTAGCACTCAGGAAATAGGAAATGGGAGCCATTTATTACTGAGAGGCAATCAGTGTGAAATGGTTGCATGACAAAAAAGCCTAGAGGGACTCAATGGAGTTTCATTTTAAGTGACCTTAAATCTGTGATCACTCTTCCTAGTGAAGGGAAGGACTTATCAAAAGAAAACAAAACGAGATGGAAACTGTAATCTCTGAAATACAACTATTTGAAAACTGACTGACTAAACTCTTCCATTGTTAATCCGTCTCATCAACAACATTTCTGAGAACAGCTTTCTGCATGATGCTTTCCGCACTTTCTCTGCTGGCCTTTCTGCTCATATCTCCATTTTAACCCACATGAGCTCTGGGCTGCTCTCAGGGGCATGCATCTTCATCAAGTCATTTCTTCAGCTCCTGTTTTCTATTGCTGCAAATGGTTTCTCTGCCAGCTCCTGCAGGAAGTGACTTTGCTAAAGTCCCTGTGTAAGAGCTCCTGACCCTCAAGTTCTCTGCTATCATGATTTTTCCCAAACCAAGTACAAGGCAGCTCAAAGGAGAACAAGGCATAATTGTTGAAATGTTTTAAAAGCTGATTAAAAGCCATAATATTTTATTTAATTCCTTTGACTTGTGACTGAAGTACACAGTTTAGTTCTGGAGTTCAGTCATTTAGTCTGATCCACAATTTTGACACCATGTTGTACAGTATAATTAGACAACATCAATAACAATAACACTGATGAATAGACATCAATTAAATATGATTGTAAATGACAGTCTCAGTCACTAGCAACTTGCATCAATATCAGTTTCAGAGTTGATGTTTAAAATGTTTGAAGTTGTTTTTGCCAGAAATATCAAAAACACACTTTCTCTCTGAACTCTGGGCAGAAACAACTGCATTTCCTCATTTGTTCACTCATATGTCATTGCAGTGAAAATAAAGATTAACCGACAATGGAGAGAGAAGCAGAGGCTGTTCTTCAGCAAAGGTCTCCTGGTCATCCGACAGGGAACTGGGACTTTAGTGGTGAAATAAGTAGGTGTGAGTGTATGAGAGAGAGAGAGAGAGAGAGTGTGTGTGTGTGTGTGTGTGTGTGTGTGTGTGTGTGTGTGTGTGTGTGTGTGTGTGTGTGTGTGTGTGTTTGTGAGTGTGTGTGAGTGTGTGTGTGTGTGTGTGTGTGTGTGTGTGTGTGTTTGTGAGTGTGTGTGAATGAGAGTGTGTGTATGCTGAGTGTGTGTGTGAATGAGAGTGTGTGAATGCGTGAATGTGTGTGTGTGAGTGTGTATATGAATGAGGGTGTGTGTGTGTGTGTGTGTGTGTGGGTGAATGAGAGTGTGTGTACGCGTGAGTGTGAGTGTGTGAATGTGTGTGTGTGTGAGTGTGTGTGAATGGGAGAGTGTGTGAGTGTGTGAATGTGTGTGTGAGTGTGTATATGAATGAGGGTGTGTGTGTGTGAGAATGTACGTGTGTGTGTGAATTTGCAGTATATGCATGTGGTTCCTTAATGTTGTTACATCTGGGGTTGTAATGGGGGCAAGTTCCAATGGCGTGGGCCTCACATCACCTCTGACAACCAAACCCAGCTCCTGGCCTTCACATGTGGCTTAGTTACTAAAGCTGGCAGAGACATTTCTACTGACAGGAGGAGGGGCAAAGGAAGATTACTGGAGCCTTAAAACCAGTTGTTTCGGGCAGATGGGGTATGTCAGCTCATCAAGAAGGAAGGCTCTGATCTCAAACCTCTGCTGCCTTGCGGCGATACCCACTCGTGTGGAAATTCTCAGGAGTAAGCCCCAAGGGAAAATCCAGAGCCGGAATCCCTAAGGAAATCCTCCATTGAGTTCAACTCCAACTGGCAACTCCTGCGACGGTCTCTGCCATTCCTTTGGGTTCATCAGATGCGTGGAGAGGGGGAGCTTGCTACATGGGCAACAGCTTGCTCTCCATATTGTACTGCCCTGGCTTGTGTATCTACACAGCTAGGACACAATATCCATGGTCGTCCCGAAGTGCAGGAGGCCGCACTCACACACAGTACATGCATGTAGGCATCTGTGTGTGTACAAACACATGCGTGCGCATCAGCGTGTGTATGTGAGTATGGCAGCTGGTATTTGTGGTTCAGTTACAGGAGGATAAAAACAGTCTCTTGAGCCCCAATTGTCCATGTTGACCAAGGTATCTATCTCAGCTTTTCCAATCTGGCCCTATGCCCTCTGAACCTTCCTATCCATGTACCTATCCAAATGTCTTTTAAACATTGTAATTGCATTCACCTTGACTCAGCTTACTCCATATACACTGTGTAAAAAAATCCTGTCCCTCAGTTCCCTTCTAAATACTTTCCCTCTCACCTTATGCACTCTAGTTACAGACATCTCTACCCTGAGAAAAAGGCCGTGACCATCTGCCTAATCTAATCCCCTTCATGATTTTATATACCTCTACAAGGTCACCCTTCACCCTCCTATACTGAAAGGAAAAATGTCCCACCTTACCCAGCTCAAACTTATAACATGTTTTCCAGTCCTGGCAACATCCTTGTGAACTCTTTCTACACCCTTTCCAGCTTAATGACATCCTTCCTACAGCTGGGTGACCAGAATTATGTGTGGTCTCACCAATAACTTACACAGTTGAGCTCAATGCTTTGACCGATGAAGGCAAACAGGCCAAATACCTGGTTCACTACCCTATCTACCTGCATCCCTACATTTTAATGAACTAGATATCTGTATGCTTGGTCTCTCCAGGGCCATACCAGGTCCTGCCTCACCTCACATTTGTCCAAGTTAAGCTTCTTCTGAAATTCCTTGACCCACATGGCCAATTCATGTAGATCCTGTTGTAATCTTAGATAAGCTTCATCGCGGTCCACCATGAACTGGTTTTGGTATCGTCCACAAACCATATCAACAATGTTGTCACCCAGAGTGCTAAAATGGATGGCAAACAACCTGAGGCACACCGCTGGTTACAGGACTCCGGTCAGAAGAGCAGGCCTGCACTACCGCTATGATCACCATCCATCAAGTCAATATTTCATCAAATTGGCTAGCTTATCCTGGACCCCAAGTGATATAATGTCCCTGACCAGCCTCATCAAAAAGCTTGATAAAGTCCATATAGTCAACCTCTAAAAAATTGAGCTTGTCATTTGTCCATGTCACCTCTTCAAAAAAACTCATTCAAATTTGTGAGATTTCTAACAGACAAAACCATGCTGACTATTCCTAATCAATCCTGCCTTTCCAATTGCTGGTAGATCATTGCACTCAGAATTGCCTTCTATCACTTTCCTGCAACTAATATTAGGTTCACTTTTTATGGTTGTCTGGATTGTCCTTGCAGCCTCTTTATCAAATAAAGGCACAACAATAGCCCCTCTCCAATCATCTGGTATTTCACACATGGCTAAAGATAATCCAAGTATTTCTGCCAGGCTCGCTTCTGTTCCTAGAGGTGGCATTGACCTTCATTGATACACCATCGATGGATGAGGGAAAGTAGGTGAGGTTGGAGGTGGGGTGGACAATTACAAAGACCTGGTGATTAGAAAATTCAAATCTGCAGGTGACTGAAATCCGAAATCAAAACAGAAAAATGTTGGAAACTCTTAGTAGGCCTAGCAGCATCTGTGGAGAGAGGAACAGTCAATGTTTTAAGTCCAGAATTCTTTGTCAGAACTAGGAAAGTGAAAAATAGGATACTTTAGGGAGTAAAGAAGGTGGAGATTATTTTAGATCATTTCAGATGTCCAGGATCTGCCACTTTGATCTTCACTTTCTGTTCTTTATCACAAGACCATGTTTTAATTACTTTGTCAAGAGAAGCAGTAAGGACTCTCATACTTATCAACACAATTTTTTCTTTTCCCACCCTAGTGTGGAGGCCCTCGAGGGGTGTCAGTTTGTCTAGTGCAGTTTAGAAATTTATCAGGATTAAAAGGAAGGCTTTCTCTGACCCCATTGACATTCGTACTCATATGCAACACAATGACCACTTTGCATAATAGGCAGTTAATCTTGTTCAAGTTATGATCTTTCCTCTATAATATTAATATTATTTTTGTTAATTCATGTTTTTTTCTTCTTAATGTTTTGAATCTGAAGCCTGTGAAGCTGCTGTAAGAGTTCCATCACATCTGTGCATACAAGTACTTGTCCATATGATGATAAACTTGCCTTTGACTTTGATACACATACATACAAAACACGTGTAGACATATACAATATGTGCATCAGGACCTGCCCAAATTTGATCAGGGATAGTCAGCATTGCTTTGTGTTTGGAAATCCTGACTCGTGAATTTAACTGGAAGGTTTTTTTGAAGAGGCTGATGAGGGTAGGCTGATCGATAACGACATTGACTGTTGACAAGGTCCTGCTGGTTTGGAATATTGATCACATGGAATGCAGGCTGAGCTTGCCAGATAGAAACATAATTGGCTCAATGCCAGGAGTTACAAACTGGCAGTGCCAGGCTGCTTTTCATATTGAAGGAACATGACTAGTGATGTCAGGGAAGGATCTGTACTCTGTTCCCAGTTACTTGCCAGATCTGTTGAAGACTTGGATGAGAATGCCTGTGGCATGATTAGTAAGTTTGTGGAAGACACTAGAATAGGTGGTGATGAGAACAGTGAAGAATGTTATCTAATGTTGCAATAAGATGATATCAACTTGAAAAGCAGGCCAAGGAAGAGCAGAAGGAATTTAACTCAGACAAGGACAAAATGATACATTTTGGAAAATTGAATCAGGGCAGGATACAGTTCAAAGTGGGTGGCAGCATCATTGTTGAAAGAGGGGGAAAGCACAGAGTGCCCTGAAAGTGAAAGGAAAAACCAAGTTAGAACATACAAGGTAAATGGTAGGGCACTGAGAAGTGCAGTAGAACAGAGGGATCTGGGAGTACAGATACATAATTCCCTAAAAGTGGCATCACAAGTAGATAGCGTAGTAAAGAGAGCTTTTGGTACATTGGCCTTTATAAATCAAAGTATTGAGTATAAGAGTTGGAATGTTATGGTGAGGTTGTAAAAGGCATTGGTGAGGCCGAATTTGGAGAATTGTGTACAGTTTTGGTTACCGAATTACAGGAAGGTTATTAATAAGGTTGAAAGAGTGCAGAGAAAGTTTACAAGGATGTTGCCGGGATTTGAGTAACTGAGTTACAGAGAAAGGTTGAATAGGTTAGGACTTTATTCTCTGGAGTGTAGAAGAATGAGGGCAGATTTGATAGAGGTATATCAAATGATGATGGGTATAGATAGAGTGAATGCAAGCAAGCTTTTTCCACTGAGGTTAGGGGAGAAAATAACCAGAGGACGTGGGTTAAGGGTGAAGGGGGAAACGTTTAAAGGGAACATTGGGGGCGGGGCTTCTTCACACAGAGAGTAGTGGGAGCTGCCAGATGAAGTGGTAAATGCGGACTCACTTTTAACATTTAAGAAAAACTTGGACAGCTACATGGATGAGAGGTGTATGGAGGTATATGGTCTGGGTGCAGGTCAGTGGGACTGGGCAGAAAAATGGTTCGGCACAGCCAAGAAGGGGAAAAGGCCTGTTTCTGTGCTGCAATGTTCCATGGTTCTATGGTGGCACAGGTAGACAGGGTGGTGAAGGAGGCACATGGTATGCTTACCTTTATTAACAAGAGAAAATCTGCCGATGCTGGAAATCCAAAACAACACACACAGAATGTTGGAGGAACTCAGCAGTTGTGGGAGCATCTATGGGAAAGAGTAAACTGTTGGCATTTTGGGCTGAGACTCTTCATCAGGGCTGGAAAGGAAGGGGAGAAGTCAGAGTAAGAAAGTAGGGGGTAGATAATGAAGTACAAGGTGGCAGGTGATAGGTAAAACAGGGAGAAGGGGAGGGGTTGAAGTAAAGAGCTTTGAAGTTGGTGAAAGAGATAAAGGGCTGGAGGAGGAGGAATCTGATTGGAGAGGACAGAAGACCATGGAAGAAAGGGAAGGAGGAGGAGAACCAGAGGGAGGTGATGGGCAGGAAGGAAGAGAAAATGTGAGAGGGAAAGAGGAATGGGGAATAGTGAAGCAGATGGGGGGAATAGTGAAGCAGATGGAGGCAATTGCTGGAAGTATGAGAAATCGATGTTCATTCCATTAGGTTGGAGGCTGCTCAGTTGGAATATAAGGTGTTGCTCCTTAACCCGAGCGTGGCCTCACCAGAGGATGCCATGGACTGACATGTCAGAGTGGGAAGTAGAATTGAAATAGGTGGCCACTGGGTGATCCTGCATTTGTGGTCGACGGAGCATAGGTGCTCGGTGAAGCGGTCTCCCAATCTACGTGGGGTCTCACTGATATACAGGAGGCCACACCGGGAGCTCCGGATAGTTTACTTTTTATCGATTGACATACAGTGCAGAGTAGGCCGCGCCACCCAGTAACCCCCGAGTTAACCCTGGCCTAATCAAGGGACAATTAACAATGACCAATTAACTTACCAACCAGTACATCTCCTTACCTGGGTCGCTGGAACTGTAAAGTGTTGTGCTAACCACTATGCTACCTTGCCACCCAGTATATGACCCCAACAGACTCGCAGGTTAAATGTCGCCTCGCCCGGATGACTGTTTGGGGCCCTGAATCGTAGTGAGAGGAGGGTGTAGGAGCAAGTCCTGTCCAGTCTGCTGAGATCTTCCACCACTTTGTGTGTTGCTGGTCTTCATTACTCAGGTATTGAGTAAAGCAGATGCGATATCACGCACAAGACATCAGTAAGGCCGCATTGAGAGTATTGTATACTGTCTGGTCACCACACAAACACAAGGATTTGACCAACTAAGAGAGGGTGCAGAAAAGATTCACAGTGAATGGAGGGTTAAGTTATAAATGGGGACTGGATAAGCATGGACCATTTTCCTGAGAGGAATGGAGCCTAAGGTGTGAACTGACAGAGATTTATAAATTCATAGACAGAGAGTTGATAATCAATTATTTTTCTCATGTTAGGGAAGTCTAAAACTTGAGCGGGGTAGGGTAGGCTTAAGGCAAGAGGGAACAATGTAAAGTGGATCTTCAGGGTATGTTTTCCTCACATTGGGCATTGAGTTCTGAACTAGCTGCCAGAGGCCAGTACAGTGATGGTGTTAAGCAGGTATGTATTTGGACAGGTTCATGAATAAGAAAGATTAGGGAGAAGTACAGGACAAGGGACCAGGTGTGGCGGGCACTTTGGGCTGTACACGTGCTGCTTCACAACCTCATCACACTGGGCCCCATTCATACCTTTCACACATGAATTCGGGGTTTGGGTTGAGTTTGTACAACACAGGCAGATGTCCCCAGTGCTTTAACAAAGAAAACAGAACTCAGCAGGTCAGGTAGCATCCAGGGAGAGGAATAAAGGAAGACTGATATTTCAGGTTGAGAACCTTCATCACTCTTGAATGTTTCTCTTGCGATCGCAAGACCCTGTTAGACATTGATAATGTAAGATATTGCAGGCCTGTTTCCCTTGTTTGGTGGCGTGACAGAAGGCCGGGATGGGTGGGGGTGGGGCTACATGGCCTCAGTTGTAACAAGGACTAGGCCTCAAACTGCAGGCTTTCCTGCTGCTGCGGTCCAGGAGATGAGACATTGACAACAGGCTAGGTAGCAGCTTTAGGGGGAGCCTTTCACCATGCAGAGACAGCGTTGAGTGGGCGAGCTGTTTTGGGAGGGCACATAAAGGGGACAGGACTCAGGGAGAGTTGGTGGTGAGTGGAAACTGTACCGAGGTGGGTGGACAGTATCAAGCATGTTTCTCACTGCCTGTGGGATAGCTGGGTGACAAACAGAGAGAGTACAGACTGGGCAAGTGGAGGGGGCTGTACAGGAGTAAATGTTACATCGTCTGTGCTCTAGGGTGCAGGAGTAACTCAGCATCAGAATGGTGGATGCCAGAATAAGACTGACCTGGAGCAGGTGGGGCCTCCACAAATCCACTGCCCCCTGGGCTCCAGACAAGGTGTTTTTTTAATGGAATTGCTATCGCTAGGTAGCCACTGGTTAAAAAGGCCTACTTCTGTGCAATCACAGCTCCTTTTTCAGACTCTCTCCCCTACTGGCTCCACTCCCCCATGTGCCCGTAGCCCATGCTCACTCTGCAGCTGACAACTCTGCAAGCCTATACCCGGACCTTCGGACTGCAACAGCCTCCGGCGTGGTCCGCCACTCTCCGTCAGCATTGCCGTGTTCCAGACTGCTGCGCCGCAACCTGCCTTTCGGCCATCTTGCTTTACAGCAACTGGATTCCCATCTATTTCCTTCTCTTCTTCGGCCCAAGATCAGCCCGTGTTAACTGTGTCAAAGAGCAAGGCTCATCAAATCCTCACTCTCTATCTCATTCTCCCACCCCCACCCCACCATCCTATCAACACCCCAGACTCTCCCTCTCTCACGCACACAGAGAAACAACTTGCAACAGCCTGTGCGTCTTTAGGAAACCAGAGCACCAGCAGGGAGTCACAGGGAGAACTTGCAACTCCACACAGACAGCTCCAGAGCTCAGAGCTCATCTTCGCAGCTGGGTTCCTGGATCTGCGAGGCTGAACTCCCCTTCTGGACTGCTCTGACACTCCCAGTGATGTTTGAACTTGGTGTTTGCAAAGCCAGGGCTCAGCAAGCTGTGGTGCAGCTGTGTTACAGGCTGGCTATATTTGGGCAGGACCCAGAATATAGCAAGACATTTTTTCCTCTCTCTCTTCCTCCCTCCCTCTCTCCTCCTCCCTCCCTCTCTTCCTCCTTCTCCCTCTTTCCCTCCGTCCCTCCTCCTCCCACCCTCTCCATCTCTCTCTTCCTCCCTCCCTCCCTCCCTCTCGTTCTGAATCTGGCACCCAGGCCTTTGGTATGTAGGGAGGGGCCTGTGTTAGGATCAGAGTGGGGGCTGTTTGCTTGGATCAGCAGCATATTTGGCCTTTATCTTTTAGCAAACATAAAGCTTTTCTTTCAAGATGTGTGGGCTGTGTCCGGCATCTGATTACAGCTGAGGAATATTTTTAAAGGAAATGTCCCAGCTGATTACAGCAAAATAAGAAATAGGAAAGGTTTCCATACGGGAAGGTTAAATCTGTTGAAGGGGATGTCAAAGGAGCACACACCGGTCGATATCACGGGATCAGCAGTGGAAAGTGTGAGCAGTTTCAAGTTCCTGCATGTCAACATCTCTGAAGCTGTCTTCTGTGTCCAACATATTGATGCCATTACAAAGAAGGCACAACAGTAGCTATAATTCATTAGGATTTTGAGGAGGTTTGGAATGTCACCAAAGACACTCACAAATTTCTACAGATGTACCGTGGGGAGCATTCTAACTGGCTGCATCACTGTCTGGTATGGAAGGGTCACTGCACAGGATCGGAAAAAGCTGTGGAAAGTTGCAAACTCTGAGCTGGCTGAGAATCATGGGCATTGGCCTCACCAGCATTGAGGACATCTTCAAAAGGCGATGCCTCGAAAAGGTGGCATCCGTCGTTAAGGAACGCCATCACCCAGGGTATGTACTTTTCGCATTGCTGCCATCAGGGCGGAAGTACAACAACTCAACAAATGCATTGGTGCTGCTTCCTGTACCTGTACTGAACTCGTTGCCTACATCCTCTTTGCCTCCAGCTTCCACCCCGCCCTCAAATTCACCTGGTCCATTTCCGACACCTCCCTCCCCTTTCTCCATCTCACTTTTTGTTTATCTCTGAAGATAGCTTATCCACCGATGTCTATTACAAACATACGACTCTCACACGGGCTACCTGGACTATACCTCGCCCACCCTTCTACTTGTAAAAATGCCTTCTCCTTCTCTCATTTCCTCCATGTTCATCACATCAGCTCTCAGGATGAGGCTTTTCATTCCAGAATAAAGGAGGTGTCCTCCTTTTTCAAAGAAAGGGGCTTCCCTTCCTCCACCATCAAAGCTGCCCTCAACCGCATCTCTTCCATTTCATGCACATCATCCTAACTGGGATAGGGCTCCCCTTGTCCTCACCTACCACCCAATCAGCCTCCGCATCCGGCACATAACTTTCTGAAACTTCCACCATCTCCAATGGATCCCACCAGCAAGCATATCTTTCACTGAACTTTCTGCTTTCCGCAGGGATTCTTTCCTACTTGACTCCCTTGTCCATTCATGCCTCCCCACTGATCTCCCTCCTGGCACTTATCCTTGCAAGCAGAACAAGTGCTACACCTGCCCCTACACCTCCTCCCTCACTACCATTCATGGCCCTAAACAGTCCTTCCAGGTGAGGCGACATTTCACCTGTGAGCCTGTTGGAGTCATTTACAGTGTTTGGTGCTCCCAGTGTGGCCTCCTGTATTCAGTGAGACTTGACATAGATTGGGAGATCACTTCGCCGAGCATCCACGCTCCAGCCATCAGAACAAGCGGGATCCCCCAGTGGCCACCCATTTTAATTCCACTTTCCATTCCCATTCCAATATATCCAAGCATGAACTCCTCCACTGTTGGGATGAGGCCACACTTCGGTTGGAGGAACAGCACCCAGTATTCTGTTTGAATAGTCTCCAACCGGATGGCATGAACATTGATTTCTCGAACTTCTGGTCATGACCTTCACCCCTTCACCATTTCCCATCTCCTTTTCCTCTCTCATCTTATCTCCTAAGGAGCTAAGGAGCTGGTGGTGGACCTGAGGAGGGTTAAGGCACTGGTGACCCCTGTTTCTGTCCAAGGGGTCAGTGTGGACATGGTGGAGGATTAGAAATACCTGGGGATATGAATCGACAATAAACTGGCTGGGCAAAGAACACTGAGGCTGTCTACAAGAAGGGTCAGAGCTGTCTCTATTTCCTGAGGAGACTGAGGTCCTTTAACATCTGCCGGACGATGCTGAGGATGTTCTGCGAGGCTGTGGTGGCCAGTGCTATCATGTTTGCTGTTGTGTGCTGGGGCAGCAGGTTGAGGGTAGCAGACACCAGCAGGATCAACAAACTCATTTGTAAGGCCAGTGGTGTTATGGGGGTGGAACTGGACTCTTTGACAGTGGTGTCTGAAAAGAGGATGCTGTCCAAGTTGCATGCCATCTTGGACAATGTCTCCCATCCACTTCATAATGTACTGGTTAGGCACAGGAGTACATTCAGCCAGAGACTCATTCCACCGAGATGTAACACTGAGCATCATGGGAAGACATTCCTACCTGTGGCCATCAAACTTTACAACCCCTCCCTCAGAGTGTCAGACATCCTGAGTCAATAGGCTGGTCCTGGACTTATTTCCACTTGGCATGATTAACTTATTATTATTTATTTATTTATGGTTTTATATTGCTATATTTCTTCACTATTCTTGGTTGGTGCGGCTGTAACGAAACTCAATTTCCCTCTGCATTAATAAAGTATGTCTGTCTGTTTTGCAAGCCCGTCACCTCTCTCTGGTGTTACTCCCCCTTTTCTCTTTTATATGGCCTTCTGCCGCTTTCACCAATCAACTTCCCAGCTTTTTATTTCATCCCTCCTCCTCCGGGTTTCACCTATCATCTACGTTTCTCTCTCTCCTTCCTCCACCTTTCAAATCTACTCCTCAGCTTTTTCTCTCCAGTTCTGCCGAAGGGTTTCAGCCCAAAATGTTGACTGTACTTATTTTCCATAGATGCTGCCTGGCCTGCTGAGTTCCTCCAGCATTTTGTGTGGGTTGTAACAACTCAGGAACAGCTTCTTCCCATCCACCATGAGATTTCCCAACAGACAACGAACCCATGAACACTACCTCACTATTTTTTCCTTTATTTCTCTCTTATTGCACTACTTATTTAATTATTTTTTTTATTTGATGTATATATGTTACAATAAAAATAAATTCTGAGTAATGGGACTAGTTCTAACATTCCTGAAGTCTGGACTGCTAAAGATTAGGAGACAGCATATTCTGGAATCTGGAACAACATCAGAATTCTCAAGGAACTCAATGGATCAGGCAGCATATATGGAAGGATTTAGACAATAGATGCTTTAGGTTGGATCTTCATCTGGATGAGAAAATGTTGGCTGTCTATTGCTCGTCACAGATGCTACTTGACCCACTGAGTTCCACCAGTTTGATTTCTGATAGATAAAGACTATTGGATTCTCTCAGCTATCCACGTCACACCTGGGACTTGCAACCAAACCTTGTGTTAATAGACCACAGGTGAGAACAAAGAAGTCATTGGTATGTGGTAGATGGATGGGAACTTGAATTAGGATCAAGGCCCAAGGTCCCAAGAAATCCCACCAAAAACTTCATTACCTTCCCACACCTCCTATTGTAGGCATGAACTTGGTGACCCGAAGGTCCAGTTTCTGTCCTGTCCTGTTGTATCTTCTGAGTTCTGATCCTCTAAAATTCATCTGGAGGATTCACTTTGGGCCAAGATTTTGTCGTTGCTGCTTCCTGGATCAGGTTTCACTCCAGTGCCTTCACCTCCATGGTGACAGTGGATTTGGCATGAGTAACTGAAAGAATTATGTGGAACTTTGGAGCATCCTGCCTTCTCGGGTGGCAAGCACTGATTCTCTAAAACCTACAAGAGTGATCTTGATTTGTTCCAGAGACTGGAGGAAATTGCTGCGCATACTCAGTGGGTTAGTCAACACATCTGCAAAGAGAGCAATAATCAATGTCTCAGGACAATAGCAGGAGACATGGTCCACGTGATCTCCTCCAATTGGCCTGTTGGGTCAGAGAAACTTTTTCCAGCTATTTTTCCCATCATTATCTTTGGATTTCTGCTGTGGAGATGGCTGATGGTGAGAAGTACAGGCATGAAGCTCTCTGAGTGTGGGTCAACTGCTTTCTAGCATCTCACTCTAACTCATGTATGCATAGAACCCTCAACAGGGAAACAGGTCTTTCAACTCATCATGTCTGTGCAGGCTATGTTACTAAATTAAACTAATTCCACCTTCTGCAGAGAGTCCATTTCCCTCTATGCCCCGATTATCTTAGTGTTGATCTAAATATTTTTGTGCATCTGGTTCAACCACCTGATTGTTAAAATGTACCAGTCTCTGTGCCTCTTTTTGGCTTTTTTCCTGGGGTTTTGAGGGTGGAGGGAGGGGGATTTTTCTTCTTTCTTTTCTTTTTGCTTGCTTTATGCTTAGTTTTATTTCATGGGCTCATATGAAACTACAAAAATGGTTGCAGTGCCGTGACTTCTGGTTTCTCCTTGAACTTACTTCCCTCTTCCGGACACATGAGTTCATCTTTTTTTTAACCTTATGCATTAATTGTAATAAATATTGTCAATATGGATAGGGTTATTAACTTTGTTTCTTGGAATACTAATGGTTTAAATCATCCAATCAAACGGAAAAAAAATTCAAAGTATTCCATAGAATGAACGCTAATGTTATCTTTGTACAAGTGACTCATGTAAGGAAGGTGGATAGTCAATGCTTTTTTAGGTTTTGGAAAGACCAACAATATCACTCGAATTCTCAAGCCAAAGTAAGGGGTGTTTCCATTTTTATAGCTTCTTCAACCTCCTTTATACATCATAAAACAATTTCAGACCCACAAGGTAGATTTTTGCTTATTACTGGTCTACTTTTTAATCAAAAAGTTGTTTTAGTTAATGTTTATGCTTCAAACACTGATTGTCCTGAATTTTTTAAGTGTCTATTTACATCCTTTCCCAATTTGAATCAATACAGTCTGATAATGGATGGGGATTTTAACTGTTGTTTAAACCCTTCGATGGATAGATCCAAGCCCACCCAAGCTCTTCCGAATAAATCGGCCTCTCTTATTAATTCCTTTATGACTGATTCAGCAATTTTCAAAATTTGGCGTTTTTTACACCCCAATAACAAAGAGTTTTCATACTTTTCTCATGTTTATCACAATTATTCAAGAATTGATTACTTTTTCATTGATCACCGTTTACTTACAGATGATATTGATTGTAAATATGACTCTATTACTATTTCTGACCATGCACCTTTGAAGTTATCTATTAAGTTAATAGATTCATCTATTAATGCTAAATCTTGGAGGTTCAACTCTATTTTATTGCAGGACTTAGACTTTGTCAATTTTATCAAACAACAAATTGATTTGTTTTTCTCAACAGATTCTACATACAGCAGAGATCTCGAGTGGAATTTTATGGGACACTTTTAAAGCATTTATTCATGGCAGGTTATTTCATACTCTGCTGGAGTTACGAAATGAACTAATTCTAAAATATTAACATTGGTTGATAAAATCAAGGCAATTGATAAGATTTATTCAGTGACCCCCAGCAAAGAACTCTATAAAGAAAGAGTGGAACTTCAAATGGAGCATAGTTTGTTATTATCCTCTTCGATTGAAAATCAGTTAATTAAATCTAGAACCCAGTTTTATGTATATGGAGATAAGTCTGGTAAATTATTGGCTAATCAATTGAAAACTGCTTCGGCTAAACGACAGATTACTAGGATTCGTAAACAAGATGGCACTCTGACGATCGACCATAAAGAGATAAATAAAGCCTTTCAAGATTTTTATAATTCCTTATATCAATCAGAATTTGCTGAGGATTCTTCCATAATAAATGAATTTTTAAGGAAATTGAATATTCCAAAATTAACAGTAGAGGATAGTGTATTCTTAGATATACCCATCACGGAAAATGAAATAAAAAAGGCTATTTTTTCAATGAATTCCGGTAAAGCTTCTGGTCCTGATGGTTATTCTGCAGAATTTTTAAAATCTTTTTCCTCTATACTTTCTCCTTGGCTTTGTAAAATTTTTAAAGATGCGTTAACTATAGGCAAATTGCCACAATCTTTTTATGAAGCTTCTATTTCTTTAATTCTTTAAGAAGATAAAGACCCTATTGAATGTGCATCCTATCGGCCTATATCCTTGCTGAATATGGATTTTAAGATTTTTAGTAAAATTTTGGCTACTAGATTAGAAAATATATTACCTCGAATCATTTCTGAAGATCAGACTGGATTTATTAAAAATCGCTATTCATCTTTTAACATTAGAAAATTAATTAATATTATTTATACTTCTTCACTCAAAATACCAGAATGTGTCATTTCTTTAGATGCTGAAAAAGCATTTGATAGAGTTGAATGGCCATATTTATTTAATACAATGCAGCACTTTAATTTTAGTTCAAAATTTATATCATGGATTAAATTAATATACCATAAACCCTTGGCTTCGGTTTTTACCAATAATCAAAGATCTCCTTTTTTTCAGTTATTCTGTGGTACAAGGCAAGGTTGTCCTTTAAGTCTTTTACTATTTGACATCGCTTTAGAACCTTTGGCTATAGCCATTCGTGAATTGCCTAATATTTTGGGTATTACTTGTGGGGAGGGGACGTATAAGTTATCATTATATGCTGATGATTTGTTACTAGACATATCTGACCCTGAAAGATCTAGTCCTGCTATTTCGTCCTTGCTTGCTCAGTTTAGTAACTTTTCTGTTTATAAATTGAATTTTAATAAGAGCGAATTATTTCCATTAAATATGCAAGTTCCAATTCATAAACATTTACTATTTAAAGTTGTTACAGATTATTTTACTTATTTAGGTATTTAAATTACTAAAAAAACATAAAGGTTTATTTCAAGCTAACTTTTTACCCTTAATTGACCAGATTAAGCAACTTGCTACCAGCTGGTCTCCACTATCTCTGTCATTGGTTGGTAGAATTAATGCTATTAAGATGATGGTATTGCCCAAATTCTTATATTTATTTCAAGCATTACCAATTTTTATTTCTAAATCTTTTTTTGATATTATTGACTCCAAAATATCTTCTTATCTGTGGCAGAATAAAAATCCTAGACTAGGCAAAAAATATTTACAGAAGCCTAAGAAGGAGGGCGGTTTGGCTTTGCCAAACTTGAGATTTTACTATTGGGCAGTTAATATACGATATCTAATATTTTGGACACAAGAATTGACTACAGCTGCTTGCCCACAATGGGTAAATTTGGAATGTAAATCTGTACAAGACTTTTCATTGTTTTCAATCTTGGGATTTTCACTTCCTTTTTCTTTATCTAAATTGAATAAACAAATAACTAATCCTATAGTCAAATATACATTGCGAATTTGGTTTCAATCTCGTAAATTTTTTGGTTTGAATAAGTTTATTTTATCATGCCCTATAGTATCTAACTATTTCTTTCGGCCCTCTTTTATGGATCAAGCTTTTCTTTTATGGAAAACAAAAGGTATAACATGTTTTCATGATTTGTTTTTGGATGATAGCGTTATGTCCTTTGAACAGATATCTAATAAATATAATTTACCTAAAACCCATTTTTTTAGATATTTGCTAGTTAGAAATTTTTTATATAATGAGTTACAGTCTTTTCCGAAACTATGTCCATTGGACATTACGGAAAGAATTTTAGCTCTGAATCCTTGTCAAAAGGGTTTAGTAGCTGTCATTTATAATATGATCATGAAAATACAGCCAGATGTATCAGAAAAAATTAAGAAGGAATGGGAAGAAGAACTTCATTGTCTTATATCCACTGAGCAGTGGGAGAAAATTTTACTATTAGTCATTCCGTCCTCTATTTGTGCTAACCATGCTCTAATACAATTTAAGGTTGTACATAAAGCTCATATGTCTAAGGATAAACTTGCTCGATTTTATTCTTATGTTAATCCAACCTGTGACAGATGTCATTCTGATGTTGCCTCATTGACCCATATGTTTTGGTCTTTCCCTTGTTTACAAAATTACTGGAAAGATATTTTCTGTATTATTTCAAGAGTTCTGAATATTAATTTGCAACTGCATCCTTTTGTTGCAATTTTTGGTTTACCAATGGTGGATAATAGTCGTTTATCCTCTTCATCTCGATGAATGATTGCATTTGTTACATTAATGGCTAGAAGATCTATTTTATTGAATTGGAAAGAAATTAATCCTCCAACTATATTTCAGTGGTTTTCTCAAACTATCTCTTGTTTGAGCTTAGAAAAAATTAGAAGTGTTGTTTTTGATCCTTCAGTTACATTTGAAGAAACTTGGAGACCATTTATTCAACATTTTCATATGAGTTAAATTGTCTTTTCCCAAACCTTACTTTTATTATCCTTAATTATTTTGATGGAGGTTCGGAGTTATTGGCACTACTGTATGTATTTAACATTATGCAACGGCCCATGTTGGTTAGTGTTTTTTTTTCTTCTCTTTTTTTGGGTTTTTTTTCTTTTTGTTTCTTTTGTTCATAAATACTATGAGTTTGGGAGGCTATATATATTTATTATTATATATTTGAATGCCTACTTAAACTATCAATTATGTACTCTCAAACACGTTGTATTCATGTTTCATTTATGTTTGTTTAAAAATTAATAAAAAGATTTAAAAAGAAAAAGAAAGGAAGTCTCTGTGTAAAATATTACCATTATAAATCTCTGTTCAATTTTCCCTTCTCACCTTTCCCAGGCAGGGGTCTCCATGGACTCCTTGGTTAGTGGTATAACAAAGGTTGGGAACTCCTGCCCTAAACTCAGAATAACCAACGCTGAGGGAGGGGTTAGGAATGGGCTGCTGCAACTTTACCCCACCATCACACTCAGCGGCTGTGCCTCAGAAGGACCCATCCTGCAGAGAGGACGCGCAGAGAGAAATGTATGTAGGGGGTGAGGAATCTCATGCTACTAAGCTGTCAGTGGGGGTATTCTTGTCCTAGTTCAGTAGAAGTTCCCCCCTAGAAAGCTGAAACACAGTGTATACTGAAACACTCAGGTGAAACCACTTCTGGAGCCAGGGTACCTTAATTATACCAAGCTTTAGAACTTTCCCTTCTGGAACACAAGAAGGTAGGAGAACTGTCCTGTGAGTCAACACATTAACAATCCAATTCTATAGTTCCTTCTGACAGAGAAAGCTATTCAATCCATTGGGACTAGGCTAGCTCATAGAGCAATCCCGTTCGCCCATGAATGTTTTCCATAATCTTTTCTCTCCATATTCTCATCAATTCTTCCAGATTCTATACCTCACCAACACACGTAGGGACCAATTCACAAGTAATATTCCAACCCACAAGTCTTTGGGATAATGTCGGAAACTGCTGCACCCAGGAGAGGCCTTGTGGTCATCGGGAGAATGTGAAAACTCCACATGAGTCACAGGATCATATCTGTATTCCTGGAATAGTGAGCCAGTGGCTTTACCAGTCACACTACTCAAAGACTCTGTTCGGTCCCTTGGAGATTTTCTAACCTTACCTTCTCCCATAGGACACAGAGTGTGGAAGGGAGGGTAAATACTTGAATCCTGACCCTGATCCACCCCTTCTGTTAGTTTAGGGAGGAGGATGTGAGCCTCCTGTTCTGGACTGGTGTTTTTCTAGTTTACATTTGGTCACTGTGTGCTAGATACAGAGTACCAAGTCTGGTGTGTCCTCAAGACCAGGAGAACCAAAGCTGGAAGCACAAGGCATCAGTCTGTTAGTGGGATTGGGATAAGTTGGGAGACTCACTTGCTGTCTTCATCTCCTCAGTCCCACCCTATGACCCCTCACTCCCTCACACCATCAGACCCTCTCTGCAGACTCCTGTCAACACCTCCCCCCCAATGATCCAATTACATCGCTTCGCTTTGCAGCAGCTCCCCACCCCCAATGGTCCACTAATTCCTTCCGCCCTGACCCCTCCCAACCCCCTCTGTTCTCATAGATCAGTCCCTCACCAGCAGTCCAACTGTTCCCCCCTCAGGCTATAGTGACCTCAGCAGCCAGTAAGGACCCACACGACGCCTGTTCAACATGGAGTGACTACTGGAGTCGACCACACCCACCTTTCACTTGACTCTCAAAGCGTCACACCTTCCATTCTCACCCAGCTCCCCGGAATTCACTGTGACAGATGCACTGAGAAGTTTTCCAGATGTGAGATTCCGGAGCAAGTTAAACAGCAGAAGCTCTCCCCAACCATGAGCACACTTACAAGGAGGACTGCTACAAGAAATCAGCATCCATCATTAAAACCCCTGCCATATAGGCCATGCTCTCTTCTCATTTCTGTCAATGGGATGGAGGAACAGGAACCTTAGGTCTCAAACTAACAGGTTCAGGAAAAGTTACCACCCTTCAACCATCAGGATCCTGAACCATCGTGGACAACTCCACTACCTTAATACCGAACTGATTCCACAATCTATAGGAGTTCATGGACTCCACAACTCACATTCACATTTTCTCTATATTTATTTATCTATCTATCTAGTTATCATTTTATTTATCTATCTATCGGTTGATTTAATCTGCACAGTTTGCCTTCTTTTGGACATTGGCAGCTTTTCCATCTTTGTATGTAGTTTTTCATTGATTCTGTCTATTGCGAATGCCCACAAGAATATGGTTTTCAGGTAGTATATGGTGACAAATAAGTACTTTGATAATAAATCTACTTTGCACTTTGAAAGAGAACCAGAAACACTGAAGAGCTCAGCCAGAGCAGCATCTTTGGAGAGAGAAATCAGTCAGTCTTTGGAGTCAGGTGCCCTTCCTCAGAACCCGGGCAGAGAGGAAGGGATTTTGCTTTTAAAACAGAGCTGGGGGCGAGGAGTGAACTTTGTGTGAGACGAAAGACTGGTTCAGACAAATCAGATGCTGGAAAGCATTAGTACTGACTGTAGTGAAGCACTTTCTGAAAACAGGGTTAAAAAGAGACAATGAAATAGGAAAAGATGAGAGCACTTTATGGAAATTGGAGAATTCAATGTTCATTTCAGAAGGTTTAATGTGTCAGACTGAAGGTAAGATGCATTTTCTGTTGTTTACATTAGGCCTCACTATGGCAGTGAAATAACAGGTATAAAACATTAGAGGAATTCCACAGGCCAGGGAGAATCTATGGAGAGGAACAGCACGTCGATGTTTCGGAATGAGACCCTTCATCAGTCCTGACTCCCATGGGCTCTTAGTTCATGGCCATCCACCCAGGAAATTCAGGCCGAGGGGAAGTTAGGCTCATGTTCAGCAAAAGAGCAGCTGCTAGAGCCGGTTCCTCCAGGCTCCAGAGAGTCAGGTTCAATCCTGACTTTCTGTGTGGAGTTTGCACGTTCTCTGTGAGGCTGCATGGATTTTCACAAGATGCTCCCATTTCCTCTCACATCCCAAGGATGTGTAGTTCTGTTGCTTAACTTGCTGCTGTAAATTGCGGTTAAATGGCAGAATCTGTGACAGGGTGATACCCACAGGGTGGGGCAAATCAGGAAAAATCAATGTGATAACAGGTGCTTTAGGGTTAATACAGACTAAACAGCAGAAAGGTAACATACTGGGAACAAAAAAGGCTTAAACTACAGGGAGTAGGTAAATAAAACTCAATCATTTTCCTGCACAATGGCAAAGGCATGATTGGAATAATGTGTTTAAAACATGAAAAGGGTGGATTCATACAAGTTTCTTTGTTGGTAGAATTAAGATGGGACCCATCTCAAAATAAAACCATATCATCCAGCCTTCTCAATATTTGCCCAATGTCTCAATCGTGATAAAACTTTAAGAAGCCACAAGCAATTCTGTGGTGGGAAATCTCTTTGTCAGCAGCTGAAGAACTGATCCCAAGGGCAGATACCGTGAACTCTGTGCCTCAAGAGAGCGTCACTACTTGGAGATATGCCATGCTGCTTCCTGATGTATATCAGGGAGGTGCAGGTGTGTCTGCTGCCTCTCCAGATCACGACAACGTCACTCTGGGCCACAAGAAGGTGTTGAGGCCTCTGCTGACATCCTGCCGCAAGCACCTTTCTGTATCTCCGAAGAGATACTCTATAGCCAATTTAATGCTCCACCTTACTGCTGATCAATGAAGTGATATTTCACTTCTCACAGGGACTTATTGCACAACATGAACAAAGGAGCGGAATTCCTGAGCTGAAATTGGATTAACTGCCCATGATATCAAGGCAGCACTTGATCAAGTACAGCCTGAGGGATCCCTTACTAAACAGGACTCAGTGGGAATTTGGTGAGGGTGGGGGAGTGGAATTTCTCCCCTGGCTGAAAAAATAGCCAGCACAAAGGAAGATGGCCTTGATATCTGGCAGTGAATTGTCTCAGCTACGGGACATCTCTGGAAGAATTCTTCAAGGCAGTGCCCTTGGCCCAAACATCTCCAACTGCTTTGTCAATGGCCTTCTTTCAGTCACAAGGCCAGAAGTAGGGTTGTTTGCTGAAGTTTGCACAATGTTCAGCGCCATTCCTGATGATGAAGCAACCCACGTACACATTCAGGAAGACTCGCACCATATCCGTTCCTGGGTGGAGAGGATGCAAGAAGTATTCACGCCATATGTGTCAGACAATGACAATATCCAAAAAGAGAATATCCAGCTGTCACAGCCAAGGAAGTTCACCACCTCCTCTCCTTCCTCAGAACTCTAAAGAGATTTGACGTGTTCCCATCGACCCCTACCAATTTTCATAGATGCACCATAAGAGGCATCCTATCTGAATGCAGAAACAGCCTAGTACGGCAACCGGTCTTTGTGTGACTACAAGCAACTGCTGTACATCTCAGTACATCGCGAAAACCAGCCTCCCCTCCGTGGATTGTGCCTCAGTAGGGCAGCCAGCATAGTCAAAGACCCCACCCAACGCAGACTTTGTTTCTTCTAGCGTATATGGCATGCTTGCCTTCATTGGTAAGGGTGTTGATTTAGGGTAAGGATGTATAGGTTTACAAAGCTCTCATTTCATCATATTTGGAGTACTGCATGGATTTGCAGCTGCCCATTATAGGAAGGACGTATGTAAACCTCTTCTGTATCCTGGATCAGAAACAATGAGCCGTGAGGAAAAGTAAGAGAAATTCGTGCTGTTCTCGCTAGGGGTTCACAATCTTTGTTTTGCCTTGGGCCAACGCCTTAAGCAAGGGGTCCATGGACCCCAGGTTGGGAACCTCTGCTCTCGAGTGCCAGAGGCTGAGGAGGGACTTGATAGAGGTTTACAATTATGGGAGGAATAGATAGGGTAGAAATGTCAGACTCCAGGGGTCATGTTTTAAGGTCTTGGGGGAGAGGAGTTTAAAGACAATGTGAGGAACAATTGTTTTATGCATAGAACTGTAGGTGCTTGGAGCAGGTTACAAGGAGTGGAAGCAGGCAGTTTGGTGGAATTTCAAACATTTTTTAAACATGAATTTGAAGGGTCTCGGCCCGAAACATCAACAGTGCTTCTCCCTATAGATGCTGACTGGCCTGCTGTGTTCCACCAGCATTTTGTGTGTGTTGTTCTGTGGAAGGGAAGTTGGTTTTGGTAATGTGCTCAGCTGTGCCCACAACTCCACAGTTCCTTGCAGTCTCAGTCAGAGCAGTTACCATAGCAAGCTGCGATGCATCCAGATAGGATGCTTTTATGATGCAACTACAAGAATTGGTGAACGTCAAGGGAGTACTCCAAATTACTTTAGTATCCTGAGGAAATGGAGGCAGCAGTTTGTGTTTATAACAAGGGGCTCAGGAATGAGTTCTTGCAATAAGTCATTGCAAAATGTAATGTGTGTTTGTAAAGAGAATAAGAATTGACAAGGATGGGTGTTTTTACTTTACAGACAGAGAGGCTGAAAATTACCACGGGCTGTGGGTTCGTATAGAACATTGGTTCATGACTTATTAGTACCTGCTTTCAACTCAATTTCTCAATACATCACTTAGATTTCAGATTTTGCTGAACTCTCCACCAAAGCCTCTTTTTTACACAATGCCTTGGATCCCAAATGAACTGAACTCCAGTCCTAGTCAAGCAACAGGAAGTACCTGGGCAGCTGACGCTGCTGAGATCGGACCATGCACAACGCACCTTGTCTTTTGTAGGAGGCAGGGTGACAGAAACTAATTGCAAATCATGAAGCTTCGTTTCGGGGAGGGGGTTGGGATCCAGAGGAAGTGTGCATAGTACACTGGCTGTAAATCAAACTCGCAATGAAGACAGGGCATCCAAAGGGAGCAGGTGATCTGGGAGAGGGTATGGAGCATTCCAGACATGGATGCTCAGGACATGAGCGGCTCAAATCCCAGCTCTCTTTCCTGCTCTCACTGAGCATCAGTGTCTTCTACATTGATGAAACCAGGCATAGACCAGGTGACTGTATTGTGGAGCATCTGTCCAGAAAGGGCATCTTGAGCTTCCAGTTGTTCATTAATTCAACCCTCCTTCCCACTGCCACATCTACCTAGCTGTACTTGGCCTTTTCCACTGTTATGGGGAGGCCAAACACAAACTTGAAGAACATCTCATATAATGTTTGCATTCAGCTGTCAATTCCCTATGAATCTGCCGCTCATTTACAAACTTTACAGTGGTCAGTTATCAAGTGGTGAGGTGGAGATACGTCTCTACCAAAGGAGTCACTCCTTCCCTCTGCGAGCCTGCAGGTCACCCTTGGACAAAGTGGACCACCTGCTTAAACAGATCTGGATCACATGAAGCCATGGGAAGAGCAAGTGGTGGGTGGTCGTATGAGCAGCTGGTGTACATCACAAGTCCTGGTTATGCAACCACTGATGCCAGGCAGACAATCTCTGAAGAGTATTGATAATGGCTAGGGTCACCTGCCTTGTAAGGACACTGCCCAGAAGAAGACAATGGCAAAACACTTCTGCAGAAAAATTTGCCAAGAACAATTATGGTCATTAGACCTTGACTTCCCATGACATACAACACGGCACACAATGATGATGAATTAACCCACCAGCCGACACGACTTTGGGATGTTTGAGGAAACTGGATCATTCAAGGTAGACCTTCATTATTACAGGGAAAGGATGCAAACTCCATATGGACAATACCCCAGGTAAGGATCGAACCCAGTCTATTGAGCTTCAAGGCATTGGCTCTATCCATTGTGCCACTGTGCAGTTCACAAAGATATAAGGGATTGAATGCCACCATCTTGATTTGGTGGACATCACAGAGTTCTGGGTAATCTGTGTTAGTATTATTAAATCAATCACCAGATTACTGTTTGAATACTCTTGCTGTGTTCAAATTACCTGATGCACTTCCTACTCTGCAGCAGAAATAATATTGCACTAGTAGTGCATTGCACAGTAAACCCATTGGTATATCCTGACCTTTTTCATCATTGCACTTTTCCATTTCCCAACATGTCCAACTCTGCTGGCTCAACACCTTCTTTCAAAGATAAATGCAAGATGTTTCAGAAACCGTAAGGTTCTCAGTTGGTACAGTCAGGAAAAGAATCTAAACTAACCACTCCACTTCCGTGATTGTTACTCCTCTGAATCCACTGGTTTCTCTCCACACTGCCAATTTCTATATTGTCAAAACTTTACCTTTCACTGCAGAACGTGCACATGGACCTCAAAAGACAAAGAGGCCAACACTGAATCCTGTGGAGCCCCACTGTCTATAGCTGATGCAGTCAGTGAAACTTCCATAAAACTTCATCATTTGCTTTCTGCCCACAGAATCTATTTGTAATCAAGTTGCAAACTTCCACATAATGTTTGATTTCCCTATCTTTCTTTCACAATGTATTCTGCAAAGCACCTATTTTCCACTCCATCCTTCGTAACACTTCCAGCCTTATCTTCAAAGGATTCAGCTTGGCCAAGCCTGATTTCAAATGTAAATTCAGATGAACTGTCCTTAATCAACTTCTGTCACACGAAACTAAGATTTAAGTGGTTTCCTCTCAGCCTTTTTTAAACAGATTGCCCCCGTTGATGTCGCATGGACTGGCTTCTGATTACTTGGTCTGTCTTTCATGATCTTTAAAACAAAGGTGTCCTGTCAGTTCACTGACAATCAACCAACAAAACATCTGTAGCCAGAGAATACAGGGAAATCAAAGTCCTTGACATTTCCGTTCTTCCTTCTTTCTCTCTGTCAAGAATTAAACGCTGGGCCAAATGTGGTGAAAAGGTGAGGGTTGAGCTGGTTCTCTGCTGAGTTTTACACTGCTCTCCTTGGCGCTGAAGCTAAGGCTGTATCATGCCCTGACTGCTCTGGGCTTAGTGTCTGAGAGCTCCATGGAGATTTGCCTGTGTGATGTACTGAGACGGAGCCTATAGGCCCACTCCGGCTGCACCTGGCTTCGGGTCTATGGTCTCAATTTTGTTCTGAATTCTGATGCTTGCTTTATTGTTTGCATGATTTGATTTGATTTTTTTTCTCTCTGCGCATTTGGTGTTGGTCTTTTTAAAAAATTGGGTTCTTTCAGGTTTCTTGTTTTCTGGCTGCCTGTAAGCAGACAGATCTCAAGGTTGGATCATTTATACATTCTTTGATAATAAAGCATCCTTTGAACTTTTGAACGTTTGAATCTGGGATACAATTCAACTCAGATTGATGATTAATCTACTTTTAACAATGCCAAAGCTCATAAAATGCTATCCCTCTCTCTCTACATTTCTCCAGTTCTCTACTTCCTCTTTCTCTCTTTTATTCTCTATTCTCCTCTCCCTATCCATAACTTTCTCTCCCCCTCTCTCTGTATCTCTCCCACTCTTACACGCTGTTTCTGATGGCATTATCCATTTCATCCCTGAAGTCAATGCAAATTAATCATTCAGAATATACACATATTTCCACGCTCTGGCTGCTAATGTCATATCTCAACACACCTAAACCTTCATTTGACATATTAATAGAGCATAACACTTTCCTTGAATTTACCAGCCAGTATTGCATCATCCACTACTTTTACCTTCCTCTTTGGACTTCAACTTTACATTTCCTTTTCAACTTTCTTCTCTACATTGTGAGCACTTTATTATTCAGTCTCAGAAGGATATTTGTACTCAATCTTCAAGTGTGATCTGGTCACCTGTCACTTTAGTTACTCTCCTTCATTCAAGATCTATTACAAGGAGGTTTTGATGGTCACCTTGAAGCTTTGAGGAGTCAATCAAGCATTCAACAATTTTGTACAGTAACCATTGCTTCTGTGTGGTCATCCAGCTGTAACTAGTTAATAATTCCAATCACTCATTGCACTCCATGTGTGTCTTGTGTTCCTGGCTCAGAGTTGTCCACAGCACTGTGTTCCTGGCTCAGAGTTGTCCACAGCACTGTGTTCCTGGTTCAGAGTTGTCCACAGCACTGTGTCCCTGATTCAGAATTGTACACAGCACTGTGTTCCTGGCTCAGAGTTGTACACAGCACTGTGTTCCTGATTCAGAATTGTACACAGCACTGTGTCCCTGATTCAGAATTGTACACAGCATTGTGTTCCTGATTCAGAGTTGTACACAGCACTGTGTCCCTGATTCAGAATTATACACAGCACTGTGTTCCTGATTCAGAGTTGTACACAGCACTGTGTTCCTGATTCAGAATTGTACACAGCACTGTGTTCCTGGCTCAGAGTTGTACACAGCACTGTGTTCCTGATTCAGAGTTGTACACAGCACTGTGTTCCTGATTCAGAATTGTACACAGCACTGTGTTCCTGGCTCAGAGTTGTACACAGCACTGTGTCCCTGATTCAGAATTGTACACAGCACTGTGTTCCTGGCTCAGAGTTGTACACAGCACTGTGTTCCTGGCTCAGAGTTGTCCACAGCACTGTGTTCCTGGCTCAAAGATGACAACAGCACTGTGTTCCTGATTCAGAGTTGTCCACAGCACTGTGTTCCTGATTCAGAGTTGTACACAGCACTGTGTCCCTGATTCGGAATTGTACACAGCACTGTGTCCCTGATTCAGAGTTGTACACAGCACTGTGTTCCTGGCTCAGAGTTGTACACAGCACTGTGTCCCTGATTCAGAATTGTACACAGCATTGTGTTCCTGATTCAGAATTGTACACAGCACTGTGTCCCTGATTCAGAATTGTACACAGCACTGTGTTCCTGGCTCAGAGTTGTCCACAGCACTATGTCCCTGATTCAGAATTGTACACAGCACTGTGTTCCTGGCTCAGAGTTGACAACAGCACTGTGTTCCTGACTCAGAGTTGACAACAGCACTGTGTTCCTGATTCAGAGTTGTACACAGCACTGTGTCCCTGATTCAGAATTGTACACAGCATTGTGTTCCTGATTCAGAGTTGTACACAGCACTGTGTTCCTGATTCAGAATTGTACACAGCACTGTGTTCCTGGCTCAGAGTTGTACACAGCACTGTGTCCCTGATTCAGAGTTGTACACAGCACTGTGTCCCTGATTCAGAATTATACACAGCACTGTGTTCCTGATTCAGAGTTGTACACAGCACTGTGTTCCTGATTCAGAATTGTACACAGCACTGTGTTCCTGGCTCAGAGTTGTACACAGCACTGTGTCCCTGATTCAGAGTTGTACACAGCACTGTGTCCCTGATTCAGAGTTGACAACAGCACTGTGTTCCTGATTCAGAGTTGTACACAGCACTGTGTCCCTGATTCAGAATTGTACACAGCACTGAGTTCCTGGCTCAGAGTTGTCCACAGCACTGTGTTCCTGGCTCAGAGTTGTCCACAGCACTGTGTTCCTGGCTCAGAGTTGTACACAGCACTGTGTTCCTGATTCAGAGTTGTACACAGCACTGTGTTCCTGGCTCAGAGTTGTACACAGCACTGTGTTCCTGGCTCAGAGTTGTCCACAGCACTGTGTCCCTGATTCAGAATTGTACACAGCACTGTGTTCCTGGCTCAGAGTTGTATACAGCACTGTGTTCCTGGCTCAGAGTTGTACACAGCACTGTGTCCCTGATTCAGAATTGTACACAGCACTGTGTTCCTGGCTCAGAGTTGTACACAGCACTGTGTTCCTGGCTCAGAGATGACAACAGCACTGTGTCCCTGATTCAGAATTGTACACAGCACTGTGTTCCTGGCTCAGAGTTGTCCACAGCACTGTGTTCCTGGCTCAGAGATGACAACAGCACTGTGTTCCTGGCTCAGAGTTGTCCACAGCACTGTGTTCCTGATTCAGAGTTGTCCACAGCACTGTGTTCCTGATTCAGAGTTGTACACAGCACTGTGTCCCTGATTCAGAATTGTACACAGCACTGTGTTCCTGGCTCAGAGTTGTACACAGCACTGTGTTCCTGGCTCAGAGTTGACAACAGCACTGTGTTCCTGATTCAGAGTTGTACACAGCACTGTGTCCCTGATTCGGAATTGTACACAGCACTGTGTCCCTGATTCAGAGTTGTACACAGCACTGTGTCCCTGATTCAGAATTGTACACAGCACTGTGTCCCTGATTCAGAGTTGTACACAGCACTGTGTCCCTGATTCAGAGTTGTCCACAGCACTGTGTTCCTGGCTCAGAGTTGTCCACAGCACTGTGTTCCTGGCTCAGAATTGTACACAGCACTGTGTTCCTGGCTCAGAGTTGACAACAGCACTGTGTTCCTGATTCAGAGTTGTCCACAGCACTGTGTCCCTGATTCGGAATTGTACACAGCATTGTGTTCCTGGCTCAGAGTTGTACACAGCACTGTGTCCCTGATTCAGAATTGTACACAGCACTGTGTTCCTGACTCAGAGTTGACAACAGCACTGTGTTCCTGGCTCAGAGTTGTCCACAGCACTGTGTCCCTGATTCAGAATTGTACACAGCATTGTGTTCCTGGCTCAGAGTTGTACACAGCACTGTGTCCCTGATTCAGAATTGTACACAGCACTGTGTTCCTGGCTCAGAGTTGTACACAGCACTGTGTTCCTGACTCAGAGTTGACAACAGCACTGTGTTCCTGATTCAGAGTTGTACACAGCACTGTGTTCCTGGCTCAGAGTTGTCCACAGCACTGTGTCCCTGATTCAGAATTGTACACAGCACTGTGTTCCTGGCTCAGAGTTGTACACAGCACTGTGGTCCTGATTCAGAGTTGTCCACAGCACTGTGTTCCTGATTCAGAGTTGTACACAGCACTGTGTTCCTGGCTCAGAGTTGTACACAGCACTGTGTTCTTGACTCAAAGTTGACAACAGCACTGTGTTCCTGATTCAGAGTTGTACACAGCACTGTGTCCCTGATTCAGAATTGTACACAGCATTGTGTTCCTGATTCAGAGTTGTACACAGCACTGTGTCCCTGATTCAGAATTGTACACAGCACTGTGTTCCTGATTCAGAATTGTACACAGCACTGTGTTCCTGGCTCAGAGTTGTACACAGCACTGTGTCCCTGATTCAGAATTGTACACAGCACTGTGTTCCTGGCTCAGAGTTGTACACAGCACTGTGTTCCTGGCTCAGAGTTGTACACAGCACTGTGTTCCTGGCTCAGAGTTGTCCACAGCACTGTGTTCCTGATTCGGAATTGTACACAGCACTGTGTTCCTGATTCAGAGATGACAACAGCACTGTGTTCCTGGCTCAGAGTTGTACACAGCACTGTGTTCCTGATTCAGAGTTGTCCACAGCACTGTGTTCCTGATTCAGAGTTGTACACAGCACTGTGTCCCTGATTCGGAATTGTACACAGCACTGTGTCCCTGATTCAGAGTTGTACACAGCACTGTGTCCCTGATTCAGAATTGTACACAGCACTGTGTCCCTGATTCAGAATTGTACACAGCACTGTGTCCCTGATTCAGAGTTGTACACAGCACTGTGTTCCTGGCTCAGAGTTGTCCACAGCACTGTGTTCCTGGCTCAGAGTTGACAACAGCACTGTGTTCCTGATTCAGAGTTGTCCACAGCACTGTGTTCCTGGCTCAGAGTTGTACACAGCACTGTGTCCCTGATTCAAAATTGTACACAGCACTGTGTTCCTGATTCAGAATTGAACACAGCACTGTGTTCCTGGCTCAGAGTTGTACACAGCACTGTGTTCCTGATTCAGAGTTGTACACAGCACTGTGTCCCTGATTCAGAATTGTACACAGCACTGTGTTCCTGATTCAGAATTGTACACAGCACTGTGTTCCTGATTCAGAATTGTACACAGCACTGTGTTCCTGATTCAGAATTGTACACAGCACTGTGTTCCTGGCTCAGAGTTGACAACAGCACTGTGTTCCTGATTCAGAGTTGTACACAGCACTGTGTTCCTGGCTCAGAGTTGTCCACAGCACTGTGTTCCTGGCTCAGAGTTGACAACAGCACTGTGTTCCTGATTCAGAGTTGTCCACAGCACTGTGTTCCTGGCTCAGAGTTGTACACAGCACTGTGTCCCTGATTCAAAATTGTACACAGCACTGTGTTCCTGATTCAGAATTGAACACAGCACTGTGTTCCTGGCTCAGAGTTGTACACAGCACTGTGTTCCTGATTCAGAGTTGTACACAGCACTGTGTTCCTGGCTCAGAGTTGTACACAGCATTGTGTTCCTGACTCAGAGTTGACAACAGCACTGTGTTCCTGATTCAGAGTTGTACACAGCACTGTGTTCCTGATTCAGAATTGTACACAGCACTGTGTTCCTGGCTCAGAGTTGTACACAGCACTGTGTCCCTGATTCAGAATTGTACACAGCACTGTGTTCCTGGCTCAGAGTTGTACACAGCACTGTGTTCCTGATTCAGAATTGTACACAGCACTGTGTCCCTGATTCAGAATTGTACACTGCACTGTGTCCCTGATTCAGAATTGTACACAGCACTGTGTTCCTGGCTCAGAGTTGTCCACAGCACTGTGTTCCTGATTCAGAATTGTACACAGCACTGTGTCCCTGATTCAGAATTGTACACAGCACTGTGTTCCTGATTCAGAGTTGTACACAGCACTGTGTCCCTGATTCAGAATTATACACAGCACTGTGTTCCTGATTCAGAGTTGTACACAGCACTGTGTTCCTGATTCAGAATTGTACACAGCACTGTGTTCCTGGCTCAGAGTTGTACACAGCACTGTGTTCCTGGCTCAGAGATGACAACAGCACTGTGTTCCTGGCTCAGAGTTGTACACAGCACTGTGTTCCTGGCTCAGAGTTGACAACAGCACTGTGTTCCTGGCTCAGAGTTGACAACAGCACTGTGTCCCTGATTCGGAATTGTACACAGCACTGTGTCCCTGATTCAGAATTGTACACAGCACTGTGTTCCTGGCTCAGAGTTGTCCACAGCACTCTGTTCCTGGCTCAGAGTTGACAACAGCACTGTGTTCCTGATTCAGAGTTGTCCACAGCACTGTGTCCCTGATTCAGAATTGTACACAGCACTGTGTTCCTGGCTCAGAGTTGTACACAGCACTGTGTTCCTGATTCAGAATTGAACACAGCACTGTGTTCCTGGCTCAGAGTTGTACACAGCACTGTGTTCCTGACTCAGAGTTGACAACAGCACTGTGTTCCTGATTCAGAGTTGTACACAGCACTGTGTCCCTGATTCAGAATTGTATACAGCACTGTGTTCCTGATTCAGAGTTGTACACAGCACTGTGTCCCTGATTCAGAATTATACACAGCACTGTGTTCCTGATTCAGAGTTGTACACAGCACTGTGTTCCTGATTCAGAATTGTACACAGCACTGTGTTCCTGGCTCAGAGTTGTACACAGCACTGTGTTCCTGGCTCAGAGATGACAACAGCACTGTGTTCCTGGCTCAGAGTTGTACACAGCACTGTGTTCCTGGCTCAGAGTTGACAACAGCACTGTGTTCCTGGCTCAGAGTTGACAACAGCACTGTGTCCCTGATTCGGAATTGTACACAGCACTGTGTCCCTGATTCAGAGTTGTACACAGCACTGTGTCCCTGATTCAGAATTGTACACAGCACTGTGTTCCTGGCTCAGAGTTGTCCACAGCACTCTGTTCCTGGCTCAGAGTTGACAACAGCACTGTGTTCCTGATTCAGAGTTGTCCACAGCACTGTGTCCCTGATTCAGAATTGTACACAGCACTGTGTTCCTGGCTCAGAGTTGTACACAGCACTGTGTTCCTGATTCAGAATTGAACACAGCACTGTGTTCCTGGCTCAGAGTTGTACACAGCACTGTGTTCCTGACTCAGAGTTGACAACAGCACTGTGTTCCTGATTCAGAGTTGTACACAGCACTGTGTCCCTGATTCAGAATTGTACACAGCATTGTGTTCCTGATTCAGAGTTGTACACAGCACTGTGTCCCTGATTCAGAATTATACACAGCACTGTGTCCCTGATTCAGAGTTGTACACAGCACTGTGTCCCTGATTCAGAATTGTACACAGCACTGTGTTCCTGGCTCAGAGTTGTCCACAGCACTGTGTTCCTGGCTCAGAGTTGTACACAGCACTGTGTCCCTGATTCAGAATTGTACACAGCACTGTGTTCCTGATTCAGAGTTGTACACAGCACTGTGTTCCTGATTCAGAATTATACACAGCACTGTGTCCCTGATTCAGAGTTGTACACAGCACTGTGTTCCTGATTCAGAATTGAACACAGCACTGTGTTCCTGGCTCAGAGTTGTACACAGCACTGTGTTCCTGATTCAGAATTGAACACAGCACTGTGTTCCTGGCTCAGAGTTGTACACAGCACTGTGTTCCTGACTCAGAGTTGACAACAGCACTGTGTTCCTGATTCAGAGTTGTACACAGCACTGTGTCCCTGATTCAGAATTGTACACAGCATTGTGTTCCTGATTCAGAGTTGTACACAGCACTGTGTCCCTGATTCAGAATTATACACAGCACTGTGTTCCTGATTCAGAGTTGTATACAGCACTGTGTTCCTGATTCAGAATTGTACACAGCACTGTGTTCCTGGCTCAGAGTTGTACACAGCACTGTGTCCCTGATTCAGAATTGTACACAGCACTGTGTTCCTGGCTCAGAGTTGTACACAGCACTGTGTTCCTGGCTCAGAGTTGTCCACAGCACTGTGTTCCTGGCTCAGAGATGACAACAGCACTGTGTTCCTGGCTCAGAGTTGTACACAGCACTGTGTTCCTGATTCAGAGTTGTCCACAGCACTGTGTCCCTGATTCAGAATTGTACACAGCACTGTGTTCCTGATTCAGAGTTGTACACAGCACTGTGTCCCTGATTCAGAATTGTACACAGCACTGTGTTCCTGGCTCAGAGTTGTACACAGCACTGTGTTCCTGGCTCAGAGTTGACAACAGCATTGTGTTCCTGATTCAGAGTTGTCCACAGCACTGTGTTCCTGATTCAGAGTTGTACACAGCACATAAACAGTCCCTTTGATCCACCACATTTATGCCAACTTTTATCTCCATCTAACCTAAAGCACTTCCCTTTCTGAGAAGCCTGTCCTTCTACTCTCACCCTTTTGCCTCACAGTCATTGTCCTTCTGTCACTTCTTACAATTATCTCTCACAGTCTCTTAAGCAACAGCAGGAGGCCATCTGGCCCATTGAATCTATGCTGTTGAGTTTTTCATCACCCATCTATTTTCTGTTCTCTCTCACATGGCCCTCTTTTGCACCACACTGTCTGAATTCCCCTATGACCCACACACTCAGAGCAATTTACAGTAACGTGTAACCTACATTCTTTAGGAGATGGAAGTAAAAGAGAGAGAAGATAAGAGGCAGGGGAGAACAACAATAGATGGAGCAATGGTGCAGTTATTGGAGGAAACTTATGCACTAACTGGGAGAACATGCAAACTCCACAAAGAGAGCACCCAATGTTAGGATTCAACTGAGATTACTTCCAATATCTGCACCATGGCACCATCCATTGTTAATCTCTCCTGTCTTTCAATGTCTCTCTTTCTCCCTTCTTTCCTTATCTTTCCCTTCCTCTTAACTTGCTTAAAACATACAAAATCTGTTGGCATAAAAGGTCATTGAGCTGAACGGAAAACCTGCCCCCCACCACCCCCACAAAATTACAACATTTTTGGCTTTGACCTGACCCAGGAATCCTTTTGTTAATAGCTTTAACCATTCCAGACCCAAGGCACGTCACAAGGCCTCTGAGCCAGAACAGTCAGTGAACTGAATGAATCAATGGGACAAGCTCATGGTCTGAATGGCTTCCTCACTCACCTTACTCAATAGTTCACTATGGACTGAATAGTTCCTGGTAATTCTGCCTCAAGCTGTAAGGCTGGGCCTACACCTTCCCCTGCAATGTCCCGCGGGGTGAAATCAATGCCTTGCTGTGGCAGCACTGTCAGATTCCCACACCAGCTGACCCCTCCTCTCACACTCGGCTCATTAGAATTCGCAATGAGTCTGTGGCAGTGCGTCTGTGAGGAGTAGAGCCTGGAGCTGGTAGAGGGAAGCGCTGGCGGTTCGGGGTGGGAGATATTAGTGTTTATTTATGGAGACACAAGGATCCACAGATGCTGGAATCTGGACATTAGACCAAGCTGCTGGAGGAAGGCAGCATGGTCCCACAAACACCATTATTGTTTTTTTTTATGTTTCAATATCAGTGGAAGGAAAGGGGATATCCCTTAGATATCTAAATTAATAACTCATGGAGACAGGAGCAGGAGTAGGCCATTTGGCCCTTAAATCTGCCCTGCTAATCAGTATATAATGACTGATTTGCCCCAGGCCTCATCAGCTCTTCTGTGCCAGATCTCTCAATCTCTCAAAAAATGATCTACTTTTGCTTTAAATGCCCCAGGTCTAATCCACCATAACAGGGGCAGAGAATTCCAGAGGTTCCCCACTTCAGTGAGGGGGAGTTTCTGCACACCGCAATTCGAAGGGAACTCTCCCTAATTTTGTGACTATGAACTCTCATTCAAAACTTTCCCACTGGTGGAAATGTTTTGATATATACACTGTGGATCTTATATGTCTCAATAAGTTCACCCTATGATTTTCTAAACTCCAAAAATATAGTTCTAACTTTTTTTTTATCTGCTCGTAATGGGACAATCCTCGGGAATTGCTCTGGGCTTTCTCCAGTGCCAGTAGATAGTTTGTTAAATAGGGATGTAAGATAGTACAGTAACCCCAGTGGTGAAATCTTTCTGGTAGTCCATGAATGCAGGAGGAGTAGCAGACCACACAACCCCATCTACATTGGTGGTGCACAGGTGGAACAGGTCAAAAGCTTTAAGTTCCTCGGGGTGAATATCAGAAATGACCTGACTTGGTCTAACCCAGCAGAGTCCACTGCCAAGAAGGCCCACCAGTGCCTTTAATTCCTGAGGAAGAAAAGCTGAAGAAATTTGGCCTGTCCCCTAAAACCCTCACTAATTTTTATAGATGCACCGTAGAAAGCATTCTTCTAGGGTGCATCACAACCTGGTATGGAAGTTGTCCTGTCCAAGACTGGAAGAAGCTGCAGGAGATTGTGAACACAGCCCAGCTCATCACACAACCCAATCTTCCATCCTTGGACTCACTTCACACTGCACGCTGTCGGAGCAGTGCTGCCAGGATAATCAAGGACACGACCCACCCAGCCAACACACTTTTTGTCCCTCTTCCCTCCAGGAGAAGGTGCAGGAGCTTGAAGATTTGTATGGCCAGATTTGGGAACAGCTTCTTTCCAACTGTGATAAGACTGCTGAATGGATCCTGACCCAGATCTGGGCTGTACCTTCCAAATAGCCGGACCTGACTTGCACTACCTTACTTTCCCTTTTCTAATTATGATTGATAATATATATTTTTATTATATTTACTTCGATTTGTACTTCAGGGAGCATGAAGTGCAGAATCAAATATCACTGTGATGATTATACACTCTAGTATCAATTGTTTGGTGACGATAAAAGTAGAGTAAGTAAGTAAGTAAGGAAGACAAGCTGAACTAGTTTATGTAGACCAGAGAAGATGGACCAGTACAGCACTGAAACTGGCCCTTCAGCCCACAATGTCTGTGCTAACCATGATGCTAATATGAATTATCCAATCTGACTGCATAGCCAATGCAATTCAAAATTCACATAATTGTTAAAAAGTGCTTGAAACTCTGCCACAATTTGAGTGGGGAATTTCCATGATCCTGCTAACTCTATACAAGTCTGCAGCAAATTTTCTTCATTTCCATAACTTAGTCCAGCATGCCTTTGACCGCTATGTGTATATATATATATATATATATATACACACACACCTATGTCTGCTCCCACGTAGCAGGACTGTGTTTGAAATACACTGACGTTGATGTAAATGCACACATCGCACCTCGCTATGCAACATGTAGCTGCCTTTGGACATAGTGAATAACGTGGCAAGGTGAAACTTTGAAGTGCCAGTCCAAAAGGTAATCTTCTTATCCATCTCAAGTGGTCTCAGCCCACTCTTCCCACAATGACGGGTAGTCTGTTGATGTCACAATTCTGCCTCCACATTCTCTGCACAAACTCCCAATTCTTCCTTCCTCTCATCATTTTAAATTGCTCTCAAATTCCTTTTGTTGCTTTAGAGTTCCTGTGGACTGTGGCTGTGGCAGTGATTTGTAGTGAATGACTTTTTCTGGCACTCCTGGATACCGACACAACAACGTTGCACCTGCCTGTTAGGTTTTGCTCTGGAGCTTGGACTGAACTTATTTATGCACTGGTGCACACACAAGCTATTGCTTCAAGCTCCAAACCTGCTGAACTTGTTCCACATGGTTTTAACGCTATCAATGGCTACTTGTGAATGGCATAAAGGTAAGGTTTCCCTTGAGCAACACCCGAATCTGACCAGGTTGCTTTCAATACAGCATAACAGAGCCATGCAGCAGGGAAACAGATTTCCAACCCATCAGGCCATGCCACACAGAACATAACAACACAGTTACACTAATCACAAACAAGAGAAAATCTGCAGATACTGGATATGCAAACAACACACACATACAAAATGCTGGAGGAACTCGGCAGGTCAGGCAGCATCTACGGAAAAAAGTACAGTCGACGTTCCAGGCCAAGACCTTTCAGCAGGACATTTACACTAATCCTATATTGATCCCATTTTATTCTCTCCACAGTCCGATCAATTCTCCCGTCCCTCCCAAATTCTATACATTTGGGGCAATTTACAGTGATCAATTAACCTGCATCTTTGGGATGTGGAAGGATACCAGAGCACCTGGAATGAACCTAAGCATTTACAGGGAGAACGCACAAATCGCACACAGATAGCAACGGTTAAGATTTAACTCTGGAACAGCGTGGTGGCAGCTCTACCAGTTGTTCTCAATATTCCCAAATGGTTCAAGTCCTCACAGCTCTCAGGGTGTAGCGCAGCATCTGCAAGCATTGACATACCACAGGACAAACTACTGACAAGCTAGCCTCTCACTGAGAGAATATAGATAATTGCAACAACAGAAGGGGCAGTTGGGGGGGCTCCCAAGTTCAGTGGTGTAGGTTTTAGCAAAGAAAACGATGTGGCATTTTATGTTTAAGAAAAACCTGAACAGTTCATTTACTGAACTCCAAACACTGAACACAAATATTTGCGGTGATAATTATGTCATCACATCAGAGCAGACTCTTTAAATGAATCCCAATTCAATGTTGGTGGTTGTGATTTATGTATGTTACCCTACAGGGTCTCTGAGAGATATAGCCCCTGCAGGGGCTATGCTCTTTATGCAACACAGGATCCTCTAGGCTATGCTCAGTTCTTGAAAATGCTTTCCTCATCAATCGCTGATGTCCTTCTGATTCTTCAGCAAGTTCTACCTGTCCTTTGAGTGCAGGGGGTGTGATCTGCAGTAACTTGGACCGAATGCTGCTTTGGTGGCACTAAATTTGTGTCTCTGGATTTCCAGGGTGTTTTCAGTCCATGAAGAATTCTTTAGCCCCTTCAACCTTCCCTGGGTATTTGCCTTGACTCTGGAGTAATCTCCTCTTTCAGTCTTGCTGCTGAGGTTGTTCTATCAGGCATAAAAGGCTTTTCTTTTCTTGGAGTTAAGTTGCTCAATCCCCATGTTGTTATCATCAAACCAAGCCTGATGATCTCTGGACTTGTATCCATGGATGTTTTTGCAGGTATTGAGGGTGGTGGACTTAAGCAGACCCCAGTGTTCTTGGATATTCTTGTTGGAGGTTTTCCCCACAAGAGGCCTGAAGGTGCTGTTGGGTGGCAGTCACAAGCAGACTGTTAAATTTTAGTCTTGGTCTGCTTTGCTTCTTATGAACCACTTATTTTTTTCCTGAGCCTGATGGACATGGTGGAGCAGATCGGGTGATGTGTCCAGCAGTCACTTCTGGCAAGCATGACCCTTCACATCACAGCGGTCCTGAGCTTGGACAATGACGTAGTCAATGAGATGCCACTGTTTGGATCAGGCATGCTGCCAAGATGCCATAAATTTGTTTTTCTGGCCGAAGAGAGTGTTTGTGATATAAGATTGATGATAAGCGTAGATAGGTATCACAGTTTACATGGAAGAGGTGGGCTAAAAAAGCACATTACTGTGCTCGATAATTCTATGACTCTGTGACTCTACGTAACCAGGACATTCTCTCTGTATCTGCTTCAGAGAAGCCTAAATGACAAGCGAGCACCTGCTTCTATGGGCTGCAGGAAGAGTGTCAAGGCTGGGAGACGTCTCAAGACAGCAAACTGTGAGATGTAGCAGAGATTGGCAGCAGGAGCGTCAGTAGTCCTGAGATCAGGAAGCTGAGGGTAACCGTGAGCCTTGGCCACCTCCGCAAGCAGTCATAATGTGCACACAAGCCCAGTGAGGTCAGGAAGTGTAGTCCCTTTAAATAGCATGGGTTTGAGGAAGTGTGGTTAGTCGGACTGGTGATTCTGTGGCTAATCCAAAACTGTCATTTTACATTACTGACACTGAACATCTCACTGCAGCCTGTTTGTTGTCCTACAATAACATTTTCAGGGTAAAACGTGGACTGATCTCCTTAAGGCTGCATGAGTCCTTACAGCATGAAGAGTGAGTGGGTGGGAGGGAAGGAAGACGGGGACGTGTTTTGCCGTTGTTGTTTGGTTGCTTGCTGTGCTCTGTGTTGTTTAGCCGAACATTATGGGCACGCCATGTCGGTGATGCTTGTGGGCTGCCCCCCAGCACATCCTAAAGTGTGTTTGTTGTTAATGCAAATGACATAATTCACTGTGTGCTTCCATGTGCACGTGAAATATTAATCTGATTCTTCACATCTGAGCAAATACACCCAATTCATCACAGAACTTGAATGGAAGGAGAAAAATACACAAGGCCATGTCCTTCTCACAGGCTATTCCATCAGCTGATGTGCAGTATTTTCTCTGTTTCAAGATAATCAAAGTTAGGTGGCTTGAAATTTTTTTTGAAGTGAGTGGAATTTAAGACTGAAATAGAACACATCTGTAGAGTGAGAAATTCAGATAAACAGAACGGGCAGCTTCCACCTGCACTGAATTATTTAAATAAAATATGTGCAATTAGTCATCGCCCCAGATGGCCCCCTCACTGTCAGTAGAACACCATTTTGGGGAGAGTTTTAAAGCGCTCAGATGTCCTAGTGCTGATGCCATACTGGACAATGAGGAGGTCTGATGGTTCTGAAATACTGGGGCCCAGTTTGGGAACCTGACAATATAGCCAGACTAGTCATTGAAATATTGTAAGCACCCATCTGGCAGGAGGCAGGAGAACACAGGGCTTCCTGGAACACCCCGATTTGCTTGATATGCTGCATGTAACCTCTGCCTTTAAAACCCTCACAGTACTGCCCTCATCCTTTCTCACCAAACCTGGTCCTACAGAGAACAGAAGCTACGAGCAGGACTTGCCGTGCATGAGAGACCTGCGACAGCTAACATGCATATCTCATTAGGATGGCTGCTGCACTCCGATCGTTCAACATGCGAGCATCCACAGGATGTGGGCTGAGGAGTGCAGCTGCTTAAAGGGATGCCTACACCTGTAGTGGGGGCTAGTAAACTCACGGAAGGGAAGAGTGAACTCTTGGTTCAGAAGCACAGCCGAGAGAGGTAGGAGGTGGTAGAGAGATGAAGGGGGCCCCTACGGGATTGGTACAGGAAGAGTGAAGGTCTGCAACTGGCCCGAGCCACAGACTGCAGGCTAAAGTGAACTCATGCTTGATTACTAGCCTAACAACAGCTTCATAAACTCTGGGACAGAAGCTTGAGATCATTCATATATGGTAAAGGCAGAACTGCCCAAAGCTCACATTGAACATAGGTACTGAACATTGACACTACAAAAGACTTATCTCACTCCATGTGCATGTGGAGTAAAGATGTGGGGGGGGGGGGAGTGGATAAGATTTAATGTAAGAACTATGAAAACTGCAGATGGGGGTGCATGTATTCTAGGACAAGTGTTGACATCAGCTTGTAATAAAGAGAAAATTTGTTCTGAAGGAAAACCCCAAATTGTGAATGTATTCTTTCTGTCTATACACCTATAAGGGGAGGTGCTGAAACGTAAGCAGCATCTTTGGCTTCTGTATGACTTCTTTTCATCCATACACCTCTTAAAAGGGAGGTGCTCAAATGTAAACAGCCACTGTTGAAACCATTACATGGATACCCAAACTCTGGTGGACCCACCAGTGTACTTGGCACCCTAACGCACTGAATTTGCTCTGCACTGTACTAGTTAAAGAGATCCAGAAGTCCTCCAAACAATGAGCCCAAGATCTAAAAGGAGTCACTGAAGGCAGGCAAGGGTTTAAAAGCAGGGATGGAGAATGCTCAGTGAAGGCCGCATCAGATCCCATCCATGAGCTACTTGCATTGGCAATCTTCCTCATCCCTACCCATCATTTGCCACTCGACTACAGCTCACACAGGGAACTGCTCCTCTGGAATTTACCCCAACATCACACACGCTGCCCATACACAAAGGAGGCTTGGGAACGCAGTTCATCATGAACACAAACTCTGCTCCTAGTGTCTTGCCAATGGATGACGCTGTTGCAGAAGAGAAGAACAGCCACCAAAATGTCTATCTCCTTTACTCTCCATCCCACTCTCATTCAAGGAGGCCTACCACCCAAGTCATTCCATTTCCTCTCTTCTACCCTCTGGGCTAAGATTCAAGAGCTTGAATGTCTGGATATTTGAAGAACTAATCCTTCTTCACTGCAATCAGACTCCAGAACCAATCCCCTCTTTCACATCTCCTTCCTAATGGCACTGCTGTATTGTCGGGCATTTAATTCTGCCTTTCTCAGTTATTCTGTATTGTTACTTTGGCACTCTTTTTATAATACTTCAAATTGCACGACAATCTTTGCACCATTATGTTGTTTCGGGCACACTGTTGATTTTTTATATTTATTATTAATATGTAAACTGTTTACCCTGAGCTAAATGCAAACAGGGAATTCCATTGCACCACAATCTATGTAACGCTTAGGCTCGACTAACTCACGTTCATCTAGGGGAAGCTGACGTCGGCCCCGCCAAACGATGTAATATGTTTGTGTGGATGCTGTGTAATGTGCCTGTGGTGAACGACATATACCTGTCTGGACATGCCCCTGCTAACTGCTCCTGTGACTCCTCCCACAGACCCCTGTATAAAGGCGATCAAGACCTGAGCCCGGCCTCTCAGTCTCCAGGATGTAGTATGGTGGTCACTCACTGCTTGTTCCTTCTTCCGGTCAATAAAAGCCGATATCTCGCCTTACGTCTCAGAGTGAGCCATCGATGGTGCATCAATTTTATTGACTGGAAGTTTTAAAACATGGAAACCGTTTTACATCCGGAAAGATTGGATTTGGACCCCCAAGACCCTGAAGCAGCTCTTGCTTTTGAAATCTGGCTTGCATGCTTCCAATCATACTTGGAGGAGGTTCGTGCAACTGAACCCGCCGTTATGCACAGAATTCTCCTCTCGAGAGTCGCCCCAAAAGTTTATTCATTTATCAGAGACCTGCCAACCTACGAAGGGGCACTGGACGCCCTCAAAAGACAGTACCTGTGGCCAGTGAACTCCATCTATGCAAGACATTGCTTAGCTACCTGGCGACAGCGGCCTGGAGAATCGAGCGCCGAGTTTCTCCGAGCACTACAAACACTCGTCTGAACTTGTGACTGCAAAACGCTCACGGCAGAACAGCATGCGGAGCTGCTAGTACGAGACGCCTTCGTTACAGGACTGAGGTCAGTGTACGTGCGAAAGAGGTTGCTGGAAAAAGCCGATCTTACCTTACGCTGCCAGTCGCGATTCCACGAGCTCCCCAAACCCGACCACGGCTGCGGCCCGTCAAAAGCCTGTGCTGTGTTATTTCTGCGGAGTCGAAAAACATCCCCGACAACGCTGCCCGGGCGCGAGAAGCGACCTGCTCCAGCTGCGGAAAGTGGGGCCATTTTGCCAAGGTCTGTAAGTCTAAACTATGAGCGGAGTGCAGCGCTGCGGGTGAGACAGGGGGGGCCGCCATCTTGCATGCCCGAATGTGGGTGGCCATTTTTGTCGGCATCAACATGCCCCGCCCCGGACCCGCCGGTGTTTACCGGGCACCAAGATGGCTCAACTCTGGCCACCGTAACCCTCGACCAAAGCGCCCCACACCAGCTTGCAAGGTCAATGATGGACATCCTGGTGGAGGGGCACAGGACTAGATGCCTGTTTGATACGGGCAGCACTGAGAGTTTTATTGATCCGGACACAGTGCAACACTGCGGACTCGTGACACGGCCGGTAAGTCGGAGGATCAATTGGCTTCTGGGTCGCATTCCCCAGACATCCAGGTGGGTTGTGTAGCGACATTGGTGGTGCAAGGCACAGAATATCGGAACTTTGCACTACTGGTCATGCCTAAACTGTGCGCGCCTGTGCTATTGGGGCTGGACTTCCAGAGCCATCTCAAAAGTGTGACTATGGTATATGACGGGCCCCTCCCACCACTCACTGTCAGGAATCCTCAGTTTTGTGGGATTTCATCACTACTGACCACACACACACACCAGCCCACACATCCCACCCAGCACTGTGCCGACAGCTGCGCTACCGACACCACTTGCAGTCTCTCCACCCTCAAGGTCCCTCCCCCATCGCTGTTCGCCAACCTGACCCCCGACTGTAAACCTGTGGCAACTAAAAGCAGGAGGTACAGCGCGGGGGACAGGGCCTTCATTCAGTCAGAGGTGCAGCGGCTACTCAGGGAGGGGATCACTGAGCCAAGCACAAGTCCTTGGAGGGCCCAGGTGGTTGTTGTTCAGACTGGGCAGAAAGATAGGATGGTCGTGGACTATAGTCAAACCATCAATAGGTTCACGCAGCTTGACGCGTACCCCCTACCCCGCATCGCGGTGTACTCGACAATAGATCTGAAATCCGCTTATCACCAGCTCCCCATCCGCCCAGAGGACCACCCCTACACTGCCTTCGAGGCGGGCGGCAGGCTCTATCACGTCCTGCGCATCCCCTTCGGTGTCACGAATGGTGTCTCTGTCTTCCAGAGGGAAATGGACCAGATGGTGGACCAGTACCAACTGAAGGCCACATTTCCCTATCTGGATAACATCACCATCTGTGGTCACGACTGGTCAGATCACGACGCCAACCTCCAACGATTTCTCCAAGTGCTCGAAGCTCTGAACCTTACTTATAACACGGACAAGTGTGTGTTTGGAACCACCCGCCTCGCTACCAACAGCAGGGCAAAATCAAAAATGATAAGATTTTGCGGAGGAGAATAGAACTCTCCACCTACAACTATGATATTCTGTACCAGCCTGGCAGACTCAATGAGCCCCCTGATGCCCTATCCCGGGGAACGTGTGCTAGCGCACAGCTCGACCAGCTATACGCCCTTCATGCACAACTTTACCATCCGGGGGTCACCCGATTTTACCATTTTGTGAAAGCCCGGAACCTGCCGTTCTCCCTGGAGGACATCAGGACGATGACCAGGGACTGCCAAATTTGCGCTGAGTGCAAACCGCACTTCTACCGTCCTGACACGGCACAACTTGTCAAGGTCACCCGCCCTTTTGAGCGACTGAGTGTTGACTTTAAGGGCCCCCTTCCCTCCACCGACCGCAATGTCTATTTTCTCAATATTATCGACGAGTACTCGCGGTTCCCCTTTGCCATTCCCTGCCCCGACACCACTACCACGTCCGTCATAAAAGCCCTGCGCCAGCTTTTCACTCTGTTCGGATATCCCTGCTATATCCACAGTGATAGAGGGTCCTCCTTTATGAGTGACGAGCTGCGCCAGTACCTGCTAGCTAGGGGCATTGCTACTAGTCGGACCACGAGTTATAATCCCCGGGGCAATGGACAGGTGGAGAGGAAGAATGCCACAGTGTGGAAGGCCACACTTTTAGCCCTTAAGTCAAAAGGGTTGCTGGCTTCTCGATGGCAGGAGGTCCTCCCTGAGGCACTCCACTCTATCTGCTCTCTGTTATGTAAGTCCACCAATGCCACCCCTCACGAACGCCTATTCTCTTTTCCCAGGAAGTCTGTCACTGGGACCACCCTACCAGTTTGGTTGACGTCCCCAGGGCCAGTGCTGCTCCGGAAACATGTGAGGAGTACTAAATACTCCCCGCTGGTCGAGAGGGTTCACCTTCTACATGCGAACCCCCAGTATGCCTACGTGGTCTTACCTGATGGGCGGGAGGACACAGTCTCCCTCTGCGACCTGGCGCCCGCAGGTGCAGCAGACCACTACCCTGAACACTCTCCGGTAACTATGAACCCTGTACTCGAGGTGACACTGCGCACACCAGGCCCTACACAGACTCCTCAAGTCACTCCCATACCAGGCGCCTCGCACATGCATGAGGGATCACTGACGCCTAGTGGGCTGACACCTCTAGTTAGTCCGGAACCAGCACAACCTCCGTCTCCTGTGCAATCACCACCGGCTCCTGTGCAATCACAGCCGGTGCTACGTAGATTGCAGCGACAGATTCGACCACCTGATAGACTTAACCTGTAAGAAACTTTGCCACATGGGGACTCTTTTTAAAACAAAGGGGGGGTGAATGTGGTGAACTACATATACCTGTCTGGACACGCCCCTGCTGACTGCTCCCGTGGCTCCTCCCACTGACCCCGGTATAAAGGCGTATAAAGGTATAAAGGCCTGAGCCCGGCCTCTCAGTCTCCAGGATGTAGTATGGTGGTCACTCACTGTTTGTTCCTTCTTCCGGTCAATAAAAGCCGAGATCTTGCCTTATGTTTCAGAGTGAGTTATTGATGGTGCATCAGTGCCCCAGTACAAACCCACAATGTAAAATATCAGACAGTACACAATATGCGATTAAATGATTACACTTTATAACTGTTACTTTGGCTGTGTGGTTAGTAGAGAAACAAAATATAAAATAAAATAAAAAAAGAAAGGCGCCACTTTTAATAAAATAGTTTGTGCACAATAAATCATTGGAACTCATGCAGCAGGTATTCCTCACTGAACAACCTCAGCCGAAAACACCGCTGACACTCCAGCCCTCAGATTCCCGTCTCCACCATCTGGTAGTCTCCCCGCTCTCCACACACGTCCTTCCTCTCGTTCCTCCTCGACCGAATGCCCACGAAACCTGGTTCCCAGACATACAAGAAAGAATAACATGCCTCCCACTGGTTAATTACCCGTTATCTAAAGTTATAACCCAAACATCACAGCTACAGAGAAACCATTTCATTAGCCTTAGCAGTTAATATTGCTGAGAACCCTACATGTATATGACAATACACTAATCAAAGTTCAAAGAAAGTTTATTAACAAAGTACATATATATCACCAAGTGTAAAACCCGAGATTCATTTTCTTTTGGGCATACTCAACAAATCTATAATAGAATAATATCCATAATAGGATCAATAGACCGCACCAACTTGGGCATTCAACCAGTGTGCACAAGACAAATACTGTGCAAATACAAAAAGAAAGAAAGAAATAGATAGATAGATAGATAGAAAGATGGATAGCTAGGTAAGTAAGCAAGCAATATATATCAAGAACATGAGATGAAGAGTCCTGAAAGTGAATCCATAGGTTATGGAAACATTTCATTGATGGGATAAGTGAAGTTATCTGCTTTGTTTCAAGAGTCTGATGGTTGGGGGGAGGTGTAATAACTGTTCCTGTGCCTGGTGGTGTGGGTCCTGAGGCTCCTGAAGCAGTGAGAAGAAACCATGTCCTGGGTGGCGGGGTCTTTGATGATTGATGCTGCTTTCCTAAAACAATGCTTCATCTAGCTATGTTCAGTGGTGGGGAGGGTATTTTCCATGATGCACTGGGTGGTATCCATGACTTTTTGTAAGATTTTCTGTCCCAGGCTGGGAAGCAGCCAGTCACTGTATTCTCTACTACACATCAATAGAACTTTGTCCAAGTTTTAGATGTCATGCCAAATCTTCGCAAACTCCTAAGGAAGTCGAGGCACTGCCAAGCTTCCTTTGGAATTGTGCTCACATACTGGGCCCAGAACAGGTCCACTGAAATGATAACACTGAGGAATTTAAAGTTGCTGACCCTCTCCACCTCTGATCCGCTGATGAAGACTGGGCAACAAACATTTGGCTTTGTCTTCCTAAGTTAATAGTCAGCTTATTGGTCTTGCTGACGTTGAGTAAGAGGTTGCTGTTATGGCACCACTCAGTCAGATTTTCATTCTCCCTCCTATATGCTGATTTGTCACCACCTTTGATTTGGCCAGTGACAGTGGTGTCATCAGCAAGCTTGGAACTGTGCTTACCCACACAAAAGTGAGGAGAGCAGGGGGCTAATCACACATCCTTGTGGTGCACCTGAGCTGATGGAGATTATAGAGGAGATGTTGTTGCCAATCTGGACCTACTGGGGTATGCAAATGAGGAAATCAAGGACCTAAGTGCACAAGAAGGGACCGAGGTCAAGATCTTGAAGCTTATTGATTAATATTGAGGGGATGATGGTATTGAATGCCGAGCTATAGTTGATAAAGAGCATCCTGATGTGTGCATCTTTGCTGTGCAGATGTTTCAGAGTTGAGTGAAGAGCCAATGAGATGGTATCTTTTGCAGACCTGTTGCTCTGGTAGGCAAACTGGAGCAGATCCTCAGGCAGGAGTAGATATGTTACATCTCAAATCTCTCAAAGCATTTGATCAAAGTGGATGCAAGTAGTACTGGATAGTAGTCATTGAGGCAGGTTACCAAGTTCTTCTTAGGCACAACACGAGTATAATTGAAGGTTGCTTAAAGCAGGTGGGTAACTCAGACTGTCAAAGTGAGGGGTTAAAGATCTCAGTGAACACTTCAGCTAATCAGCATTGGTTTTTAGTACTTGCCAGGTACCCCGATGGGCTGGACGCTTTTTCTATGGACTCAAACTCCTGAAGGCTGCTCTCATGTTGGCCTCAGATGCTGAAAACACAGCATCTTCGAGGGCTGTGGGAGCTTGACACAGTTCCTCCAATGTTTTGATGGTCAATGTGAGTAGAGAGGGAATTGGGCTCACCTGGAAGCAATGTTCTGTTGTTGCCATTGTCGTTAATCTAACCTAATTCTAACCACTTTGCCTGGTCATTAACCCACGTAAGACCAAAGGAAACTCAAGGTGTATGTAGCACCTCTGCTTCTCTAGTGAAACCAGATATGCTGGAAAAACTTTGCCAATTGAGCAGCATTGTGGAGTCAACATTCCGATCAGGGACCTTTTCTCAAACTGTAGAGAGTGGAGGAGGATCAATCTTCAAAGCAGAGGGGGAAGAGGTGAGAGTAAGACAAAAGATTGAATGGGGATTGTTCAGACAGATCAGGTGATATGGTCATGAGGACTGATTAGAGGGACATTGTATAGAGATGAGGTAGGAAAGGGCATCAACACAATAATGGGAAATGATGAGAGAGCAGTTAATCTATGTTGGAGAAATAAACATTCATTCCTAAATTTGCAATCTGCCCAAATGGAGGATATTCTGCATAGGCTGGAAATCATGATCAACACACACGAAAATGCTGGAGAAACTCAGCAGGCCAGGCAGCACCTATGGAAAAATGTACATTCAACGTTTTGGGCCGAAACCCTTCAGAGTCAGGGACACGTCTCACTGGGACTGTTTGTTCAGCCCTGCCAGAGCCTTCCTGAACCTCTATATTCTGCTTTACACTACACAATGTACAGTATGGAATGAGGGTAAGCACAACAAAAATACACAATATTCCTGCTGAAATTCCTCCATGGTCAGGTTGGGAAATGTAACAGGGTTTCATCTCTGAGATTCAAATCCAACTAACTGAACCACTAATTTCTATGAGCCACATTCCTTAGTTCAATGAATCATTCTCTGCACCTTCATTCTTTGCCAGCTCTTCAGCTATATTGCTCATGGCCCCAGTCTGTGACATCGTCAAAGATTCAGCTGCTTTGCTCTCTGTAAAATCCCCTGCTGTTAGAGATTGCTTTGGACTGTAGGGAGGTTGTCAAACTCTTGCCTCAGATCATCTCCATATCTGGAGGTTCCCGGATAAAAGTGGAGACAATCAGATGAAAAACACATCAGGCTGACGGGATATTTTGAAAAGTGAAGTCTCACCATTAGAAAATGAAGTAAATAATTTATGTGTGGTAATTTTGTGAGGTTTTATTTCCCCCTACCATCTCATTAGAGTAGGTCTAAGTCACACATCATGTGATCATAGGAATCTTGTGGCACATGAGAAGACTATTCAACCCATCAATTCTACAGAATGTCAACTTTTACTGAGCAATCCTCATTCACCACCTTTTACTTTTTAATACATTTTAAAGTTCAATGAATAATACTAATCAAACAATGAATTCTGAATCCTACCTTCTCCTGAAGTAGAAAATATTTTCCCTACACCTCCTCGTATTAGTTCCCATAGAAACAGAAACATTACCACTCTACATGCCTTCTCTAAATTTGTCACGATGTCATTCTTTCTAAACCACATTTCTCCCTTGAACAGATCGGCCAGAATTAATAAACACTCACCTCCTCCTTTTGCCAGGTGCTGCTGGCAGCATTTGTATTACCTGAGCGGGTCTGTCCCCACCCCATCGCAGACATTTCCTGTTTTATTTGCCCATTCCCCTTTCTCCAAATTGCTCATTTACTTGCCTTCCCAGCTCTGATGAAAGGTCAACTTGAAAAACTAATTCTGTTTCTCTTTTCACAGATGTGAGCTTTACTTTTACTTCTACTTTCAGCATCTACAGTCTATTTGATTTTTAAGTATATTTCTTCCAAATCTCTTCTTCTTTGAAAGGTCTCTCTGTACTGCAAAACCAGTGCCATTTGATACATAGTCTCTCCTTATTGCTTTAGGCAAAGTGCCTCACCTTATAACTCTCTGCATGAAATGTCACCTGCCTCCTTCCAGCCATTCAACTTTTCTAAGACTTTTTACACCATCACTATCTGTCTCATTGTTTATTTAGTCCCACATACATTCATATCAAATTATTAACTATTAAAAAACATTGTGATTTCAGTACTGAGCCTGACCAAAAAAAAACTCCCGTTCAAGAAAGAAGCATTACTAACATCACACCTTGTTTCCTGCACTTACCTACACATCCAGAGTCACATGAGAGTCAAGTGGGTGGGGTTACCACTGTTGTGACCTCAACCATCACTTGCATATGATTGGCTCCTGCCCCTTATTTATTATATCCCATTCAGGTTTAACCTTATTTTACAGGATCTGTGGGGTGAGGTGTGAATGAGTTTAGTACAAGTTTATAAGGGAAAGGAAATAAGTAATAATATTTTATAATATCAGATGTAATTATAGATCCCTTTGTTATATGAAGGATGTGCAAGATTTAGAGAGGGTACAGGGAGGAAATTTAATGTAGCCTGGTCTAGAAAGCTTGTCATATGAAGATAAGTTGTGCAAGCTAGGACTGTTCACCTTGGAGTGAAGGAGAATGAAAAGTGACTAGATAACCAGAAAGATGATAAGAGGCATTGACTGAGTACAAGATTGAAATGAATGAGATCGAGCGTGGAAGTGGAGCAGGTGTTCAGTGCCATCTGCCTGTGTTTGACTGGTCTCTCTCTCTCCCTCTCACCTGCTGGAGGAAGGTGCGGGAGTCTCGGGCAAGGTTTGTGGATTGGATTCTGTAGTTCATTCATGTCACGATGTGGTTCTGGTTTCTGGATACAACTTCTATTAACTCCTACTTTGTGTGCTTCTTATCAGGGCTCTGCGGCCTGCTGATAACTAACGACACAGCATTAAACGGAACTGAGCTGAACTAAACTGAACTTTCCCAGACTGTTCCGATGACTCTGTGGTTTGATGTTTTACATTTTGTGTTTTTTGCTCTTTTTTTTTGCAACTTGCACTATTTGTTCTTTTTTTTGCACACTGGGCTTTGCAGTTTTCTTTGAATGAGTCCCGTGGTGATTCTTTGTTTCATGGCTGTCTGTGGAAAGATGGATCTCAGTGTAGTATGCTGCATTCATGCTCTGGTAATAAATACACTTTGTCAGGGCAGAGATTTTTTCCCTGGGTGGAAATTACTAATAGGCAGCAGCATAATATTACGGTGGTTGGAGGAAAGTATAAAGGTGATGGTAGAGGTATGATTTTACACAGAAAATAGTGAGTATATGGAACAACTAAGGATGGTGCAAGATGCAGATGTATCTTAGGGACATTTAAGAAATGCTCAGATAAGCACATGGATGATAGAAAAATGCAGGGCTATATAGGAGGGAAGGGTTAGATTGATGTTAGTGTATGTAAAAGGTTGGCATAATATTGTGGGTCGACATGTTGTACTGTGCTTTAATATACTAATTTTTGTGTTCTATAGTAATATTATCATACTGTCAAACAGTCTTACAACATGGAAACCTTTTGCCCAATTGGTCCATACCAACCAAGATGCCCATCTAAGCTGATCCCATTTGGTCACATTTGAAGCATATTATTCTAAATATTTTCTTTCCATGTATTTGTCCAACCGCATTAAATATTGGTAATATTCCTTCCTCAACCACTCCCTCTGGTAGCTCGTTCCATATACTGACCACTCTCTTCATGAAAAAGTAGCCCTTGTTTTTCTATTAAATCTGAACACCATCACCCTCAAACCCATGTCCTCTAGTTCCTGATTTCCCAACAATACCATATTCGACTTAAAACATTCCGGATTTTTACAGATGACAGAGCCCAGGGCTCATACCTCACATGTTAGATGCTGGTTGACCAGCACACCTTGGCTTCATGCTCCTGTACCTTGGACTTTCTTAACTTGGGGCCCTCTGATCTCACCTCCACCCCCACTGAGCCCTCCTTGTAGATGATCACAGCCACTGCCTGGCCTGTGGTGTCCCATCATCAGCAAGTCCTGGGACTGGTATTGAGGAACAAACCCCAATGGGCAATCAAAAGTCTGGAAGTCAAGGTCCAATGTCCGATGCACAGGGTCTGCCAGTGAAGTTGGAAGCCCAATATCATGCAAGTCCAATGCAGGTCATCTGTCCTGGGGTTGGGGTTGGGGTTGGGGGGGTGGGGTGTGTGCGTGTGTGCACGTGTGTGTGCGTGCGTGCGTGTGCGTGTGGTGGTGTGTGTGTGCGTGTGAAGGAGACTGTCAGGTTGCTCTGCTGAACACACTGTGCATGTTATGTAGGCTGCCACCAGCACATCCTTAGGTTGTGTTGGCCATTAACACAAACAAAACATTTCACTGCAGTTTTCAATGTACATGTAACAAATAAATGATCTGAATCAATAATCCACTAGTGATTTTAAATGGCATTGTCTACAAGTTCAATATAACACCTTTTTTTGCACTTCATTCACAAATTTCAGATACTATATTCCAGAGTATCCATGCTCTGCTGGTCCCCTTTCACTTCCATAGTTCAATGTTCACAAGCTCCTCTGTACTGTAAATTCAGTATGAGTTAATCCATAGTCTCTCCCTACTGTTTTAGGCACTACATACTTCTTTGTTAAATGTCACCTGCCTCCTCCCTGCCATTCAACTTTTCTCAGAATTTTTTGCAGCATCTACAATCCTCATTGTTTACTCTGAGATTTGCATCATTTGCAAATTTGGCGATATTTCCTTCTATTCCCCACCCCCAACCCATTGACATCTAATTACTATATATCAATAAATCCTGACATCCCAGTACTGACACTAGGATAAAACCAGGAAAGAACTATTACTGACATCACACTTTACTTTCTGGAAAGTAAGTGGAGGATGTGCTGGAGCTTTTGGAAAGCATCAATTTGGATAAATCACTGGGACAAAACAAGATGTACCACAGGCTACTGTGGGAAGCAAAGGAGGAGAATGTTGAGCCTCTGGCGATGATCTTTGCATCATCAATGGGGACAGGAGAGGTTCCGGAGGATTGGAGGGTTGCTGATGTTGTTCCCTTAATCAAGAACGGAAGTAGATATAGCCCAGGAAATTATAGACCAGTGAGTCTTACTTCAGTGTTTGGTAAGCTGTTGGAGAAGATCCTGAGAGACAGAAATTATGAACATTTGGAGAGGCATAATATGATTAGGGATAGTTAGCATGACTTTGTCAAAGGCAGGTCGTGCCTCACCTGATTGAATTTTTTGGGGATGTGACTAAGCCCTTTGAAGAAGGAAGAGCAGTAGATGTAGTGTATATGGATTTCAGCAAGACATTTGATAAGGTATCCCATGCAAGGCTTATTGAAAAAGTAAGGAGGCATGGTCCAAGGGGACATTGCTTTGTGGATCCAGAACTGGCTTGCTCACAGAAGGCAAAGAGTGGTTGTTGAAGGGTCATATTCTGCATGGAGGTCGGTGACCAGTGGTGTGCCTCAGGGATCTGTTCTGGGACCCCTATTCCTCGTGATTTTTATAAATGACCTGGATGCAGAAGTGGAGGGATGGGTCAGTAAGTTGGATGTGTTGTGGATGGTGTGGAGGGCAGTCAGAGATTACAGCGGGCCATCGATAGGATGCAAAACTGGGCTGAGAAATGGCAGATGGAGTTCAACACAGATAAGTTTGAGGTGGTTCATTTTGGTATGTCAAATATGATGGCAGAATAAGACTCTTGGCAGTGCAGAGGATCAGAGGACTCTTGGGGTCGGAGTCCATAGGACACTCAAAGCTGCTACACAGGTTGACTCTGTGGTTAAGAAGGCGTATGGTGTATTGGTCTTCATCAATCATGGGATTGAGATTAAGAGCCGAGAGGTAATATTACAGTTATATAGGACCCTGGTCAAACCCCACTTGGAGTACTGTGCTCAACTCTAGTCACCTCACTACAGGAAGGATGTGGAAAACATAGGAAGGGTGCAGAGGAGATTTACAAGGATATTGCCTGGATTGGGGAGCGTGCCTTATGAGAATAGGTTGAGTGAACTCGGCCTTTTTTTCCTAGGAGCGGTGGAGGATGAGATGTGCCCTGTTAGAGGTTTATAAGATTATGAGAGGCATTGATTGTGTGGATAGTCAAAGGCTTTTCCCCAGGGCTGAAATGGCTAGCACGAGAGGGCATAGTTTTAAGGTGCTTGGAAGTAGCTACAGTGGAGATGTCAGAGGTAAGATTTTTTACGCAGAGAGTGGTGAGTGCGTGGAATGGGCTGCTGGCGACGGGGGTGGAGGTGGAAACGATAGGGTCTTTTAAGAGACTCCTGGACAGGTACATGGAGCTTAGACAAATAGAGGGCTGTGGGTAACCCTAGGTAATTTCTAAGGTAAGGACGTGTTTGGCACAGCTTTGTGGGCCGAAGGGCCTGAATTGTGCTGTAGGTTCTCTGTGTTTCTGCCAGTAAGTCAATCAGCTGCACCAACTTGGGCATCCAGAGCAGAGCAGGTCACATGACAGTCAAGTGGGCGGAGTCACAGCTGTATTGTGACCTCAACCATCGTTCGTGGGATTGGTTCCTACACCTCACTTGTAATAATCCCCACAGGTTTAACCTTTTGGTTTCACAGGACCGGTTTAGTGAGGTATGAATAAGCTATATAGGTGGAAGGAAATAATTGAATATATTTTATGATAGCAGATTATAAAATCATAGGAAGGAAGTGAAAGTTTTTGAGGGTGCAGAGTAGATTTACCAGGATGCTGCATGAACTAGAAGGCATGCTTTGTGTGTTGTGTGAGCTAGGACTTTTCTCCTTGGAGCAGATGAGTATGAGAGTTGCGTTGATAGAGGTCTAGAGGTTGATAAGAGCAGAGATCAAGTGGATTGACATAGACATTTTCCCTGGGTGGAAATGAGTAATACAAAGGGTCATAATTTGAAGGTAAGCACAGAGTACTCTGCAGATTCTGGGTCAAAGCAACACGCCCAACACGCTGGAGGAACTCAGCAGGTTGGGCAGCATCCGTGGAAACGAGCTGTCAACAATTTGGGCTGAGACCCTTCATCGGGACTGAAGGAGAAGGGGGCAGGGGCCCTATTAAGAAGGTGGGGGGAGGGTGGAAGGTGCCAAGTGAAAAACCAATCAGAGGAAAGATCAAGGGGTAGGGGAGGGGAAGCAGGGAGGGGATAGGCAGGAAAGGTGAAGAAAGAATGTAAGGGGAAAGCACAATGGGTAGTAGAAGGAGGCGGAACCATGACGGAGGTGATAGCCAGCTGGAAGAGGAGGCAGAGTGAAACTGGGATGGGAGTGAATTACTGGAAGTTGGAGAATTCAATGTTAATCCATGGGGCTGGAGATTACCCAGATGGTATATGAGATGTTGTTCCTCCAACTTGAGTTTGGCCTCATCATGGCAATAGAGGAGGCCATGTATGGACATATCCGAATGGGAATGTGAAGCAGAGTTGAAGTGGGTGGCAACCAAGAGATCCTGTCTCCTGCGGTGGACGGAGCAGAGGTGCTCGATGAAGCCGTCCCCCAATCTGCGTCGGGTCTCGCTGATGTAGAGGAGACCGCACCGGGAGCACCGGATGCAATAGATGACCCCAACAGACTCACAAGTGAAGTGTTGCCTCACCTGGAAGGACTGTTTGGGGCCCTGAATGGTGGTAAGAGAGGAGGTGTAGGAACAGGTGTAGCACTTATGCTTGCAGGGATAAGTGCCTGCAAGAGATAATTTGAAGGTGATTAGAGAAAAGCACAGAGGCAATGGCAGAGGTAAGATACGTGGAATAACCAAGTGTGATGGTAGAGGTAGAAACAATAAGGGACATTTAAGAAACCCTTTAAATAACTCCGACAATATGTCACGGACTCCCCTTGATTTTCTTTTGATTAGTATTATGTTTTGGAGTTACACAACATAGGAGTGGTGATGAAGGAGTTTTAATCAAACACAAGATGACTACTAGTTGCTGAAATGCAGTGAGATGTCTCAGTTTAAAAAATCACAGCAAAAAACAGCTGACTTAAAACAAAGCACAGCACGCCCTTCTTTGGGAGGGAAATAGAGATGGTTGAATTAAAAATGCAGAAAACAGACGAGTTCATACAGAGTGAGTTCTGGGTGTTAATAACCATGGATAAGAATAAAGCCGGAAGGGCTGGCTACATCGGAAAGGTAGACGCGTTTGATTCCACACGAGTGAACTGGATATTGCTTCTGATCAGATTGAGCAGTGTAGGTTTCAATGGGTACATTTCATGCAAATAAAATAATCAGTGAAAGCAAGTGGCAGATTTGCTGAGTGCATGAGGTTTAAAGGCATGGAGTATACTTGGATATTTAAATTTGTACTGTGTAATAACAAATATAATTATAGATAGCATCCTTATGGGAAGGATGTGGAAGTTTTAGAACAGATGCAGAGCAGATTAACTGGATGCTGCCCAGACTAGAAGCCTTGTCTTACAAAGGCAAGTTGTGTGAACTGGAACTTATTTCCTTGGAGCGAAGGAGGATGAGAGGTGACTAGATAGAGGTCTACAAAGTGTTAAAAGGCATAGGTTCAGAGGATAGCTAGCCATCTTTTCCTAGGGCAGAAATGGCTAATTCAAAGGAACATAACTTTAAGTGATTGGGAGGAAAGCATAGGGGTGATGTCAGGGGCAGGATTGAACAACTGAGGGTGGTGGAAGAGGGAGATACATTAAGGACATTAAAGAAAATAGTAGATAGGCTCATGGATGACAGTAAAATAGGAGGATATGTAGGAGGAAAGGGTTAAATTGATCTTGGAGAGCATTAAAAGATCCACACAGTTGTGGACTGAAGTGCTGTAATGTTCTAATTTCTGTGTTCTATAATAATAGTGATAATGTTAGCAAGTGTCACTGTATAGAAACAGGGCCTTTTCCCCAGTTGGTCCATGCCAACCCATATGACCATCTAAGCTGATCCCATTCACTTATGTTTGATCTGTATCCCTCTAAATCTTTCCTATCCATGTACCTGTCCATCTGTCATATTCTGACCACTCTCTGGCTGTAAAGTTGCCCCATGGTTTCCTATTAAATCTCTACCCTCTCACCCCCAAACCCATGTCCTTTAGATCTTGATTCCTCGACTATAGGTAATACAACTACTAACACCAGATGACCAGACCCCGGGCTCATACCTCACATGCTAGAGCCTGGTTGATCACCACACTGTAGCTTCGTACTCCCCAACCCTAGACTTCTGTAGATCGCCAACTTCAGGTCACACACACACATACCTCCCCCCCGTGAGTCTTCTCTGTGCTGGGATTTGTTGCTCCATTATCAGCAAGTCCTGATATTGATATCGAAGACAAAGTCAGATCGCCTGAGTCTGTGCATCAACTGGAAAAGTCGCAAGCCCGATATATACGAGTCTGCAAATCCAATGGAGACCACAGGCCTGGCCTGAGGAAGAAGGACTGTGAGTGTGAGTGTGAGGTGGGGGGAGGAAAGCAGCTGCTGCTGTTCTACTGAACATGGTGGGCATGCTCTTGGTGCTGGAATGTGTGGCCACACTTGTGAGAAGTCCCCGGCACATCCAGAGGTTGTTTTCTTGTTAACACAAACAAAGCATTTCACTCTGATTCAAGGAACTTGTGATAAATAAATAAACCTGAGTCAGTAATCCACTTATGGCTTTATTGGCAGTTTTACAAGTTCAACATAACTTGTTTTTTTTGTACTTTATTCATGAATATTTGATCTTACATGCCTTAGTGTCCACACCCTGCACAGCACATTTCTTATTTCTTCCATAGATATTTGTGCATCTTTCCTGATCCATCTCTACAGCAAACTCCGTGTATTTCATCCATAGTCTCTCTTTTTTTCTTTAGTCAACTTGCTTCACTTCATACTTCATATTAAGTGTGCTTCTTGACTGCCATCCAACTTTTTTTACAGCATCACTATCCCTCTCATTGTTTACAACACTCTGAGATCAGCATCATTTGCAAAATTGGGGATTTTGCCACACACACATTCATATCTAATTACTGTAGATGAAGAAGTACTGTGATTCCAGCACTGAGCCTGGGACAAATCTTCTTCCCATTCAAGACTGCATTATAGAGAATAAACAATAAGTGCAGGAGTAGGCCATTTGGCCCTTTGAGCCAGCACTGCCATTCACCGTGATCATGGCTGATCATCCACAAGCAGTACCCTGTTCCTGACCTCTCCCCATATTCCTTGACTCCACTATCTTTAAGAGCTCTAACTAACTCTTTCTTGAAAACATCCAGAGAATTGGCCTCCACTGCCTTCTGTGGCAGAGCATTCCATAGATCCACAACTCTCTGGGTGAAAAAGTTTTTCCTGAATTCCGTTCTAAATGGCCTACCCCTTATTCTTAAACTGTGGCCACTGGTTCTGGACTCCCCCAACATCGGGAACATGTTTCCTGCCTCTAGCATGTCAAATCCCTTAATAATCTTATATGTTTCAATCAGATCCCCTCTCATCCTTCTAAATTCCAGTGTATACAAGCCCAGTCGCTCCAATCTTTCAACATATGACAGTCCCGCCATCCCGAGAATCAACCTCGTGAACCTACGCTGCACTCTCTCAATAGCAAGAATGTCCTTCCTCAAATTTGGAGACCAAAACTGAACATAATACTCCAGGTGTGGTCTCACCAGGGCCCTGTACAACTGCAGAAGGACCTCTTTGTTCCTATACTCAACTCCCCTTGTTATGAAGGCCAACATGCCATTAGCTTTCTTCACTGCCTGCTGTACATGCATGCTTACTTTCAGTAATTGATGTACAAGAACACCTATATCTCATTGTACTTCCCCATTTCCTAACTTGACACCATTCAGATAGTAATCTGCCTTCCTGTTCTTGCCACCAAAGTGGATAACCTCACATTTATCCATATTAAACTGCATCTGCCCACTCACCCATCCTGTCTAGGTCACCCTGCATTCTCCTAACATCCTCTTCATATTTCACACTGCCACCCAGCCTTGTGTCATCTGCAAATTTGCTAATGTTACTTTTAATCCCTTCATCTAAATCATTAAGGTATTTTGTAAATAGCTGTGGTCCCAGCATCGAGCCTTTCGGTACCCCACAAGTCACTGCCTGCCATTCTGAAAAGGACCCATTAATCCCTACTCTTTGTTTCCTTTCTGCCAACCAATTTTCTATCCATGTTAGTACCCTACCCCCAATACCATGTGCTCTAATTTTGTCCACTAATCTCCTATGTTGGACCTTAGCAAAGGCTTTCTGAAAGTCCAGGTACACTACATCTACTGACTCTCCCTTGTCCATTTTCATAGTTACATTCTCAAAAAATTCCAGAAGGTTAGTCAAGTATGATTTCCCCTTCATAAATCCATGCTAACTCGGACCGATCCTGTTACTGCAGTCCAAATTTGCCACTATTTCATCTTTTATAATTGAATCCAGCATCTTGCCCACCACTGATGTCAAGCTAACTGGTGTATAATTCCCTGTTTTCTTTCTCCCTCCTTTCTTAAAAAGTGGGATAACATTAGCTATCCTCCAATCCTCAGGAACTGATCCTGAATCTATAGAACATTGGAAAATGATTACCAATGCATCCACAATTTCTAGAGCCACCTCCTTAAGTACCCTGGGATGCAGACCATCAGGCCCTGGAGATTTATCAGCCTTCAGTCCCATAAGTCTACCCAACAGCATTTTCTGCCTAATGTGAATTTCCTTCATTTCCTCTGTTACCCTAGGTCCTCTGGCCACTATTACATCTGGGACATTGTTTGTGTCTTCCCTAATGAAGACTGATCCAAATTACCTGTTCAACACATCTGCCATTTCCTTGTTCCCTGTAATAAATTCACCTGTTTCTGTCTTCAAGGGCCCAACTTTGGTCTTAACTAATTTTTTCCTCTTCACATACCTAAAGAAGCTTTTACTATCCTCCTGGCTAGCTTACCTTCGTACCTCATCTTTTCTCCCTGCATTGCCTTTTTAGTCATCTTCTGTTGCTCTTTAAAAGTTTCCCAATCCTCTGGCTTCCCGATCATCTTTGCTATGTTATACTTCTCTTTTATTTTTAAACTGTCCTTGACTTCCCTTGTTATCCACGGACACCCCCTACTCCCCTTAGAATCTTTCTTCCTCTTTGGAATGAACTGATCCTGCTCCTTCTGTATTATTCCCAGAAATAACTGCCATTGTTGTTCCACTGTCTTCCCTGCTAGGGTATCCTTCCAGTCAACTTTGGTTAATTCCTCCCTCATTGCTCCATAGTCCGCTTTGTTCAACTGTAATACTGACACTTCCGGTTTCCCTTCTCCCTCTCAAATTGTTGATTAAAACGTATCATATTATGGTCACTACCTCCTATGGCTCCTTGACCTCGAGTTCCCTTATCAAATCTGGTTCATTACACAACACTAAATCCAGAATTGCCTTCTCCCTGGTAGGCTCTAGTACAAGCTGCTCTAAGAATCCATCTCGGAGGCACTCCACAAACTCCCTTTCTTGGGGTCTGGGTACTAACCTGATTATTAACACAACATCTTGTTCTTTGCCAGTATGTTTGTCATCTTCTTATTGCAAAGTTTAAAGTCTGGCACCTTATGTTACCAGACCAACATAAGGTGCATTACCACCATCTACTGAGTCAAAGTGTAGAGCAAAGAGACAGAAGGTATACATTGTTGTGCCAAAAGTTAAGGACTGTTTGCAAAACTGATAGAAATAGCCCTTGTGCACACAAAGCTGCACACAACACACTTTATTGCTGAGTTACAACAAATGGTACTTATCTCAGCAGTGGTCCACAGCATCAATCACGACCTAACCTGCGGTGAACCCAAATCCAAGAACCTCACCACCAGTGTGCTCATTCCTTTATACCCCGGTCACTTCTCTCTTCTTGAGTCGATCCTTTGTCCAGGTCAACCCATCACATGACCATTGCCTCAGGCACTCCAGGCTCAGGTCTTGTCCAATCTGAAGAAGAATGTCTGGCCTACAATTTGAAATACGTGTTTTAATAGATGTCAAGACTGACAATAAATTCAAGCACAGAAGTACATACTTGGGATATACCTCTTCAACCCCCTCCAAGGCTAAATGATAGCAACCATCTCAGACATGAATATTGATACTTTATCTGATTATCTTTTTCTTAATAGTCACTTGATACTTTGGAACAGGAACAGAAACACGTGAACATCCTGCCTCTGGATCTTTTGAACCATCTGTGAAGATATGTAAGAATCCATAATATCTGCCTTGTACATATCACTGTACTTCCTGGACCATGGACAAACAATCACTCCTCCTCTTGTTCTTTTCCTGAAGGCCCAAATCAACCACAGGCAGAGGGAGAAACCATAGAGGAGACACACTGATTAAACTACCCCAGGTTTTGTGCCTACACACCCAGAACCAAAGACCTGACGAATGCAGTGCATCCCACACTCTGCTGAAGACCAGCTTCATGTCTCCTTACCCAATAGGCCACTGCAAACTGTAACCTGCCTAGATGTAAAGGTACTTCACCCATTTCCGCCAGTAATGCTGAAATCAGGGATGATTTAATAGCAGCACAACATAATCTCTATGCTTGAGCTTGAACTTTATCCAGGGGTTTTAACACCGTTGCTGAGGCTGACCCATAAGCAACATATCCATACTGAAAGTCAGATCTGATTAAATCAATATACATTGGTTTCAGTGAATTCCAATCACACCCAACTAAGCACCAGCGCACAGTAAAGGCTCTTTTAACACTTCTCTAGAATCTTCTTCACAGCCACCTTTCATGTCAGCCTTGTGTTACCTAGACTCTTTACCACTGACTCTTGTTTAAGAGATTTACCATTATTAATTGAGATCAGCTGTGTGTGTAACGTCCTTTTAGAAAAAGAGATAACTTCAGTTTTTACAACAGGAATTTTAAAGCCACACCAACATCCCAATTCCTCTACTTCAGTAACCACAGCCTGTATTTTCCTAACTATATAATTTAATTCCTACCTCTCCTCCACACTGCACCATCAACAGCATATAATGATTTGGAATTGTTTGAACAAAGAGATCTACTGCACGTTACAGGCCCTTTGGCCCACAATGTTATGCCAACCATGTAACCTACTCTAGAAACTGCCTAGGATTACCCTACCACATAGCCCTCTATTTTTCTAAGCTCCATGTACCTATCTAAGAGACTCTTAAAAGATCCTATTATATCTGCTTCCACCAGCACCACCGGCAGTGCATTCCACGTATACACCACTCTCTGTGTGAGAAACTTACCCCTGGCAACCTCCTTGTACCTACTTCCAGGCACCTTAAAACTATGCCCCCTCCATTTGGCCATTTCAGCCCTGGAGAAAGCCTCTGACTGTCCACACGATCAATGCCTCTCATCATCTTATATACCTCTATCAAGTCATCTCTCATCATCCATCGCTCCAAGGAGAACAGGCTAAGTTCATTGAGCCTATTCTGATAAGGCATACTCCCCAATCCAGGCAATACCCTAGCTCTCTCTATAGTTTCTACATCATTCCTGTAGTGAGGCGACCAGAACTGAGCACAGTACTCCAAGTGGGGTCTGACCAAGGTCTTATATAGCTGTAACATTACCTCTCGGCTCTTGAGCTCAATCCCATTGTAATGCATCAGGTTTTCTAATTCCCCCTCATTTTCTGCATCATACCCCAAATTCCCCAACATAAATCTCTTTCCCAATGCTATTACAATTGTAACCCAGGTTAATTAAACCCAGAGATGTAACGTTAGAAAGTTCCACTTGCTGAGGGATGAAAATGAGGGTGACCGATTTCAAAGAAAGGCGAATTTTAAAAAATGCTAGGCGAAGGCAGGGTGGGCTGGATGCAGCCACACACAGGCAGAGAACGGAGCAACGATTAGAAGCTGAAGACATGAATTCTTAAGAGTGGAATTAGTAGTGAGTATCTTTACCCTACTAACCTGAGAACCTCAATGTGGAACTCCTGGAGGAGAAACAATAATGATAAAAGATTTATTGAAGCTACAGCTATAACACTCAGCAGCTATAACAGGACAATTTCCGCAAAGATGAGTGTCCAAAATTTCTATTGTGTGGTCGGGAATTAGTTCTGTAAAATCGTATCAAGGGATTTGGTCAAGTTCTGTACAAACTTGTGAATTGATTTACTGTGGATGCTAAACTGTTTCGTACCAATGAACCAAGAAACTTGACATGGCGATCTACCCAAGTTGTGGAACCAGCGCGGGAACAAAATATGTAATGATGCAGACGATTTAATACGGTTGGATGTTTAAATTTGGTTTCAATCAAAGAATCTGAATTTGATTTTCTGCAAGAACTGATTATTTTTGCCAAGACTTTGATAAGATACTGAATGAGATTTACTTTGTTTAAAAGTTTTGATGTTGGACAATTATCGTGAAAGGAGTTAAACTGTGTATATATAATTGTTGAATTTGAATTTAACCTTGTAGATATACTGCCTGGAATTGAAACTGAAGTTAACTATAATATTTGAGAACATGAATTATATTTGGTTTTCTAATTAACTAGGGATAGGTAAAAAGGAAAGTTTAGTCTGTAAACTTTTAAAAAGGGAATGACACTGGATCTAATTAGTTAGAGAAATTAGAGTAATAAAAGAATTTCACTGATTCTAATTAAAAAGGAATTTGTTGTGTTGTGATATCTAAGATTTGGAACCAAAAGAGAATGTTGGAATTTTTGAATTGTTCTTGCTCATGTAAACATTTTGTACGTATTGTTTCTTTTCATATAAACAAAACTTTATTTCCAGAAGTGTGTGGTTTCTATTCACTGCCTCCTTCCGATACCTAGAATCTTCTGATGACCTATTAGCACCTAGTATAATTTGATCTTCTCAAAGTGTGCAGTGACTAGTTACACATGATAAGACTGCTGCTACACAGGTACATTCACCAATACATTTTCTTCACTATTTTTCAAGAGCTTGAGCTCTTTTATATTGCATAAAAGGTGACTAGAAGTAACACTGCCTAACTTGCCTAAGAGCTTTATTCTGCTCCTTCAGAGCTCCTTTACATTCATCCATCCACCAGGGAACAGTTCGCCTTTTATTTCTCCCAGGGTTACAATGGCTATCACAAGAAGGTTTTAAGGTGCTTGGAAGTAGGCACAGGGGTAAGTTTTTACACAGAGAGCGTTGAGTGCATGGAATAGGCTGCCGGTGGCGGTGGTGGAGATGGATACAACAGAGTCTTTTAAGAGACTCCTGGATGGGTACATGGAGCTTAGAAAAACAGAGGGCTATGGGTAAGCCTAGGTAGTTCTAAGGTAAGGACATGTTTGGCACAGCTTTGTGGGCTGAAGGGCCTGTATTATGTGTGGGTTTTCTATGTTTCTATATTTCTCAATGTTTCTACCTCCCATCAATCTAGGAATTGATTCTTTAGCCATTGAGTTGAATATAGAGCACAAGGTACTAGTAGTCAACTCCATAGCCTGCAAAACCAACTGATCAGGAAATCTACATTCACATAAATCATCCAATTTGCCTTTTTAAACTTCATCTGGAGATGTGAGAACCTTTCCTCTGATATGCATCTATTCCCATGGTACAGATAATGGGGAAATGGTCACTCCCTACTGTTGTATCATTATACACTTCCCAATTACACACCCTTGCTATATCCTCAGATATCAGTGTAAAATCTGTAGCAGAAACAATGTTTTTTTTTAATAGATTTATCCTTGTACTCCTACCATCATTCAAGCACATCAAATATTTTTCTTCCAGAAATTTTCCCACAGCTGTCCCATTCAGTTGTGTCACTACAACCCACAATGTACTGAGCATTAAAAACTTTCTGATTTCCACCCACTCTTTCCAATATATCAGATGTTAATCTTCCACAAGGGTTATAAAAAATTTATTATCTATACTTTACTATTCTCTTCCCAAATTTCAAACACAATTGACTCATAAACAACACCAATCTCCAAAACTTGGTGCCCTATCCCAATTTTGACAAAGATAGCCGCTCCTCCTCCGTTGCCCGTCTTCCAATTCTGCCATAGATCAACGTAACCTTATATTTAAAACTTAGACAAGATTTCAATCTTGCTTGCAGTACACATATATAATCAGGTTTATGTAGTAAATCTTAAATACATCCTTTAAACTCTTGAGCATTAGCTGACAGGCTTCTAGCTTTCCTTGTAAGATTAGAAAAAACAACAATACTCCTTTGAAGTCTGAACATTATTTACTCCTCCTTGTAAGGCAGCATTAATTACTTCCAGAGTTAAGTCTTTTATCTCTAGATGGTTTTTTTGCAGTTTCTAAAATATTTTTGTCCTACTTCTAGTTTGTGTTGTACAATGTACCACATCTGGCATGAAAGTAACAAATCTGATCAACAATCAGAGAACCATTCATTATACAATTATGCATTTTACATACTTGTCTTTAAACTATCTGTATTCTGCATATGAATAGGTCCCATTGATACTGTCTTCTGTACTTTTTGCAGTGCCTCTGCATATGATGTTCCTTTTTCTACTTGAGCACGCTGCACTTCCACAGTTTCCTTATATACAGGACATACTGCATAATCAGGGCTATGTTCTCCTCCACAGTTGCCACAACTTAACCTAACACCACAATTGCTATAATAATGTTCTACAACACATTTACCACATCACTTTTTACTCTTAGACACAGCTGCTACATGACCAAACTTCTGGCCTTGAAAACATCTCGGGGAAGTAGCACATTGACTCAAACTCAAATTAATCCTATCCGGCAATTTTTTCAGAATCAGAATCAGGTTTATTATCACCGGCATGTGACATGAAATTTGTTAACTTAGCAGCAGCAGTTCGATGCAATATATAATCTAGCAGAGAGAGAAAAAATAATAATAACAAATAAAATATAATAATAAATAAAAAAGTAAATCAATTATGTATATTTAATAGATTATTAAAAAGGTACAAAAACAGAAATACTGTATATTAAAAAAAGTGAGGTAGTGTCCAAAGCTTCAAAGCCCATTCAGGAATCAGATGGCAGAGGGGAAGAAGCTGTTTCTGAATCACTGAGTGTGTGCCTTCAGGCTTCTGTACTTCCTACCTGATGGTAACAGTGAGAAAAGGGAATACCCTGAAGCTGAAGGTCTTTAATAATGGATGCTGCCTTTCTGAGACACCTTGTAGGCTAGTCCCCAAGATGGAGCCAATTAGATTTACAACTTTCTGCAGCTTCTTTTGCTCCTGTGCAGTAGCCCTGATGCACCATCAATAACTCACTCTGAGATGTAAAGGCGAGATATCGGCTTTTATTGACTGGAAGAAGGAACCAGCAGTGAGTGACCACCAAACCACATCCTGGAGACTGAGAGGCCGGGCTCAGGCTCTGATCGCCTTTATAACGGGGTCTGTGGGAGGAGCCACAGGAGCAGTCAGCAGGGGGTGTGTCCAGACAGGTACATGTAGTTCACCACAAGCCCCTCCATACCAGACAGTGATGCAGCCTGTCAGAATGCTCTCCATGGTACAATGATAGAAATTCTTGAGTGTATTTGTTGACATGCCATATTGCTTTAAATTCCTAATAAAGTATAGCCACTATCTTTCCTTCTTTATGACTACATCAATATGTTGGGACCAGGTTAGATCCTCAGAGACCTTAACACCCAGGAACTTGAAGCTACTCACTGTCTCCACTTCAGACCCCTCTATGAGGATTGGTATGTGTTCCTTCGTCTAACCCTTCCTGAAGTCCACAATCAGCTCTTTCGTCTTACTGACGTTGAGTGCCAGGTTGTTGCTGCGGCACCATTCCAATAGCTGGCTTATCTCACTCCTGTACACCCTCTCGTCACCACCTGAGATACTATCAACAATGGTTGTAACATCAGCAAATTTATAAATGGTATTTGAGCTATGCCTGGCCGCACAGTCATGTGTATACAGAGAGTAGGGCAGTGGGCTAAGCACACACCCCTGAGGTGCGCCAGTGTTGATCATCAGTGAGAAGGAGATATTATCAGCAATCCACACAGATTGGGTCTTCTGGTTAGGAAGTCAAGGATCCAATTGCAGAGGGAGGTACAGAGGCCCAGGTTCTGCAACTTCTCAATCAGGATTGTGGGAATGATGGTATTAGGTGCTGAGCTATTGTCAATGAACAGCATCCTGACATAGGTGTTTGTGTTGTCCAGGTGGTCTAAAGCCATGTTGAAAGCCATTGAGATTGCATCTGCCGTTGACCTATTGTGACAATAGGCAGATTGGAATGGGTCCAGGTCCTTGCTGAGGCAGGAGTTCACTCTAGTCATAACCAACCTCTCAAAGCATTTCATCACTGTCAATGTGAGTGCTACTGGGTGATAGTCATTAAGGCAGCCCATATTATTATTCTTTGGCACTTGTATAATTGTTGCCTTTTTGAAACAAGTGGGAACTTCTGCTCACAGCAGTGAGAGGTTTTCTGGCAGACTGAGTGTAGGTGTTCCACGAAACGGTCTCCCAGTCTGCGTCGGGTCTCGCCAATATATAAAAGGCAGATACCCGACACAGACTGGGAGACCGTTTCGTGGAACACCTATGCTCGGTCTGCCAGAAAAAGCAGGATCTCCCAGTGGCCACACATTTTAATTCCACGTCCCATCCCATTCTGATATGTCTATCCATGGCCTCCTCTATTGTCAAAATGAATCCAAACTCAGATTGGAGGAACAACACCTTATATACCGGCTGGGTAACCTCCAACCTGATGGCATGAACATGGACTTCTCTAACTTCCGTTAATGCCTCTCCTCCCCTTCTTACCCCATCCCTGACATATTTAGTTGTTTGCCTGTTCTCCGTCTCCCTCTGGTGCTCCCCCCCACACTCCTTTCTTTCTCCTGAGGCCTCCCGTCCCATGATCCTTTCCCTTCTCCAGCTCTGTATCACTTTCGCCAATCACCTTTCCAGCTCTTAGCTTCATCCCACCCCCTCCAGTCTTCTCTATCATTTTGCATTTCCCCCTCCCCCCTCTACTTTCAAATCTCTTACTATCTTTCCTTTCGGTTAGTCCTGATGAAGGGTCTCAGCCCGAAAAGTCGACAGCGCTTCTCCCTATAGATGCTGCCTGGGCTGTTGTGTTCCACCAGCATTTTGTGTGTGTTGTTGTTTGAATTTCCAGCATCTGCAGATTTCCTCGTGTTTGCTCAATAATAAGCAAATGCTTTGAGAGGCTGGTCAAGGATTACATCTGCAGCTTGCTACCACCCACCCTGGAGGAAATCTGCAGATGCTGGAAATTCAAACAACAACACACACAAAATGCTGGTGGAACACAGCTGGAACCACAACAGTTCACCTACTGACACAACAGATCGACAGATGACGCAATAGCAACTGCTCTACACACCGTCCCTACACATCTGGAGAAGAGGGATGCTTATGTGAGAATGTTGTTCTTGGACTACAGTTCAGCATTCAACACCATAATTCCCTCCAGGCTCGACAAGAAGCTCAGAGACCTCGGCCTTCACCCTGCCTTGTGCAGCTGGATCCTGGACTTCCTGTCAGATCGCAGGCAGTTTGTAAGAATGGGCTCCCTCACCTCCAACCCTCAACACAAGAGCCCCTCCTCAGCATAGGATCAGCGTTCTAAGCCCCCTCCTTTACTCTCTGTATACCATGACTGTGTCATCACCCACAGCTCCAATCTGCTAATTAAATTTACTGACACTAAATTAATTGGCCTTATCTCAAATAATTAACGAGGCAGCCAACAGAGAAGTCATCACCCTGATACAATGGTGTCGAGAAAAACAACCTCTCCCTCAATGTCGCAAAAACAAAGGAGCTGGTTGGGTATTACAGGAGGAATGGAGACAGACTAGACCCTAATAACATCGATAGATCTGGGGCTGAAAGGGTAAACAGCTCTTCATCAAACACATCACCAAGGATCTTACGTGGTCTATCCATACCACAGTGTGGTGAAAAAGCACAACAGTGCCTCTTTCACCTCAGATGGTTAAAGAAGTTTGCCATGAGTCCCCAAATAGTTGCTTGGTATGGGAGCCATATTTCCTTCAATCGCAGGACTCTGCAGAGAGTGGTGTGGATTATCTGTAGATGTGAACTATTCAGGACATTTACAAAGACAAGTGTGTAAAAAGGGCCCAAAGGATCATTGAGTCACCCCAACCAAAACTGTTCCAGCTGCTACCATCCAGGAAACAGTACTGCCAGGACCAACAGGCTCCGGGACAGCTTCTTCCACCAGGCCATCGGACTGATTAATTCATGCTGACACAGTTGTATTACAATGCTACATTGACTGTCCTGTTGTATATACTATTTATTATAAATTACTATGATTACACATTTGAACAGAGACGTAACAAAGATTTTTACTCCTCATGTATATGAAGGATGTAAGTAATAATGTAAATTGAATTCAATTCAATATTGCAGACTCAGTGCCATTGAATACATAGTCTCTCCTTATTGCTTTCAGCAAAGTGCCTCACGTTGTACCTTTCTGTATTAAACGTTACCTGCCTCTTCCATGACATCCAACTTTTCTAGGGCTTTTTACAGCATCTCTATCCCTCTCATCGTTTATAATACTTTAAGATTTGCAAATTTGGGGCATTTGCCCCCCCACATATTCACATCTAATTACTATATATCAATAAACCCTGAGATCACAGTACTGACCCTGGGACAAAATCAACATCTCATTTGGGAAAGAATCATTGCTGACATCACACCTTGCTTTTTGCCAGTAAGTCAGTCAGCTGCACCAACCTGGACATCCAGAGCAGAGCAGGTCACATGACAGTCAAGTGGGCGGAGTCACAGCTGTATTGTGACCTCAACCATCGTTCGTGGGATTGGTTCCTGCGCCTCACTTGTAATAATCCCCACAGGTTTGACCCCCTGGTTTCACAGGACCAGTTTAGTGAGGTGTGAATGGATGCAGCCCAAGTATAGAGGGGAAAGGAAATAAGTGCATATATTTTATAATATCGGGTCTAATTATAGATAATTTCATTTTAGGAAGGATGTGGAATTTTTAGAGTGGGTGCAGAGCAGATTTACCTGGATGCTGCCTGAACTAGAAAGCATGTGTTATGAAGGTAAGTTATGTGAGCTAGGACTTATTTCCTTGGAGCGAAGGAGGATGAGAGATGACTTGGTAGAGGTCTACAGGATATGATGAGTGTATAGACAGAGACTTTTTCCACAGGGCAGAAATGGCTAATACAAAGGGGCATCATTTTAAGGAGGTTGGAGGGAAGTGTCAGGGTAATGGTGGAGGTAATATTTTACACAGAATGCGGTGAAAGCATGGAGCTGCCAGCTGTGCTGGTAGAGGCAGATACATTAGGTACAAACGAGGCATGTGGATGATACAGAAATGGAGAGGTATGTCGGAGGGAAGGGTTAGATTGATGGAAGAGCATGTCAGCATGTCAGGAGCCCTTCATTAATGGGATGAAGGATTGTACTGTGTTGTGTCCTATAGTAATACTGTCCAAGAGAGGTACATCACAGAGACAGGCCTTTTTGCCTAACTGGCCCATACCAACCAAGACACCCATCTGAGCTGATCCCATTCACTTATATATGACCCATATAGAAACATGGAAAACCTACAGCACAATACATTCCTTTTGGCCGACAAAGCTGTCCTGAACATGTACTTACTTTAAAAATTACCTAGGGTTACCCATAGCCCTCTATTTTTCTAAGCTCCATGTACCTATCCAGGAGTCTGTTAAAAGACCCCATCGTTTCTGCCTCCACCACCATCACCAGCAACCCATTCCACGCACTCACCACTCTCTGCATAAAAAACTTACCCCTAACATCTCCTCTGTACCTACTTCTAAGCACCTTAAAACCATGCCCTCTCGTGTTATCCTTCTAAATCTTTCCTATCCATACATCTGTCCACCTGTCTGAAATATTGTCAATATACCTGCCTTAACCACTTCCTCTAGCAGCTTATTTTCGTATTTTGACCAGTGTAAAGGTTTCCCTTGGTTTTCCATTAAAACTATACCCTCTCGCTCGCAAACCCGTGCCCACTAGACCTTGATTTCTCTACCATAGGTAATTCACCTTGCAACATCCTGGTCCTTTGCAGAACACCAAACCCTAGGCTCATACCTCACATCCTTGCCCCTAGTTGATTATCACACTATGGCTTCCAGTTCCCCTTCCCTGGATCTTTGTAGATTACTGCCCTCTGGTCTCACACACACACCCAGACTGGTCCCACGTAGATCATCACAGTCTCTTCCTGGAGTTTGGGGTCCAATCATTGTCAATCCTGGGATCGATACTGAAGATTGAAGCCCGATCAGGAGTCAGAAAGTTGAAGCCAAAGGCCGAAGCCCTGGCTCTTCAAGTCTGCGAATCCACGTGAAGTCATAGGCCTGATATCTGTGGTTTTGTGAGCCTAATGGAGGCTAGAGGCCTGAGGTGAGAGGAGGGTGAGTGTGTTTTATGTTTGTATAAAAGGAAGTTAATTGTTTTGCTGTTGCTGTTCTGCTGAACATGGTGGATGTGCTCTGTTGGTGCTATAATGTATATAGATTCTTGTGGGAAGTCCATGGCATAGCATTAGGTTGTGCTGGTTGTTTCACTGTATGTTTCAAGGTACGTGTGATAAATAAATAAATCTGAATCAATGCTCTTCTTGTGGTTTTAATTGACACTTTAAACAAGTTCAGTGTAAGTCTTTATACTTTATTCACAAACTTCAGACCCTACATGCCTTAGTACCCACACTCTGCATGGCCCATTCCACCTCCATAGATTCATGCACAGTTCATCTTTCCAGTTCTCTCTGTACTGCAGACTCAGTTCAATTTAATACACAGCCTCCCCTTATTGCTTTAGGCAAATTCCCTCACTTAATACCTTTCCATGTTAAATGTCACCCGCCTCTTTCCTGCCTTTCAACTTTTCTTAGACTTTTTACAGCTGGTCTATCTCTCTCATTGTTTACAACACTCTGAGATCAGCATCATTTACAAATCTGGGGATTTTGCCCCACACACATTCACAGCTAATTATTTTATATCAATAAACACCACAATTCCAATACTGACACCAGTACAAAACCTTCCATTAAAGAACTATTATTAACATCTCTCCTTGGTTACTACCAGTAAGTTAGTCAACTACAGGTCAACAGTAGGGAAGGTCACATGACAGTCAAGTGGGCAGGGCCACAGCTGTCTTCTGACCTCCACCATTACTCTTCTGTGATTGGCTCCTGCCCTTCATTTGTTATATCCCTTGCAGGTTTAACCCTCTGGTTTCACACAATCACTGGAGTAAGGTGTGGATGAATGTGGTCCAAGTATATAAGGGAAGGTCAATAATTGAATATATTTTATAACAACAGGTGTAATTATAGATTGACTTATTAGAGGAAGGATGTGGAAGTTTTAGCAAGGGTGTACAGAATACCTATTAGGATACTGCCTGGACTAGAAGGCACGTCTTTTTGAAAATAAGTTGTGCAATTTAGGACTTTTCTGTTTGCAGCGAAGGAGGATGAAATGTGACTAGAAAGACATTTACAAGATGATAAGAGACAGACAAACATACTTTATTGATCCCAAGGGAAATTTGGCTTTGTTACAGTTGCACTAACCAAGAATAGAGTAGAAATATAGCAAAATAAAACCAGAAATAATTAAATGATATTAAGTAAATTATTCCAAGTGGAAATAAGTCCAGGACCAGCCTATTGGCTCAGGGTGTCTGACACTCCGAGGGAGGAGTTGTAAAGTTTGATAGCCACAGGCAGGAATGACTTCCTATGACGCTTAGTGTTCCATCTTGGTGGAATGAGTCTCTGGCTGAATGTACTCCTGTGCCTAACCAGTACATTATGGAGTGGATGGGAGATATTGTTCAAGATGGCATGCAACTTGGACAGCATCCTCTTTTCAGACACCACCGACCAAGAGTCCAATTCCACCCCCATAACATCACTGGCCTTGCGAATGAGTTTGTTGAAACATAGATTGAGTCTACAGCCAGAGACTTTTTCCCAGGGTGGAAATGGCTAAGATGAAGGGGCATAGTTTTAAGGTGATGGAGGTAAGGTTAGGGTGTTGTCAGGTGTAAGTTTTACACAGAGAGTGGTGGGTATACGGAATGACCAGCAGTGTTAATATATGCAAATGCATTAGGGACATTTAAGAATCTCTGGATGATAGAAGAATGGATGGCTATGTAGGAGGGATGGGTTGATTGATCTTAGAATAGGTTAAAACGTTGACACGACATCGTGGGCCAAAGGATTTGGAGTGTGTTGTAATGTTCTACGTTCTGTGTTCTGCAGTAATAGAGTCACGGTGTCAAAGTGTCACATATCATGGACAAAGGCCCTTTTACCCAGTTGCTCCATACCAACCAAGTCACCCATCTAAGCCGATCCTATTTACTCTGGTTTGACCCATATCCCTCTAAAACTTTCCCATCTATGATATGTCCACCTTTCCTAGTTTTGTGAATATACCTGCCTCAATGACTTCCTCTGGCTGCTTATTCCATATGCTGACCGCTCTGTGTGTGTAAACGCTACTCCTCAAGTTCCTATTAAATCTCTACCCTCTCACCCTAAAGCTATGTCATCTAGTTCTTCATTTCTCAACGTGAAACACCCAGGGCCTTATTCTTCCCATGCTAGACCTTGGGTGGCCATTGCCAGGTGGCATGAAATTAGGATAGCCAGAAGAGGCCATGAGAAGACCATGGTGGACAGGATCAAGGAAAACCCCAAGGCATTCTATAAGTATTGGGGGAGCAAGAGGATAAGATGAGAGAGAATAGGACCAATCAAGTGTGAAAGTAGAAAAGTGTGTATGGAACCGGAGGAAATAGCGGAGGTTCTTAATGAATTCTTTGCTTCAGTATTCACTACGCAAAAGGATCTTGGCGATTGTAGGGATGACTTGCAGTGGAATGAGAAGATTGAGAATGTAGATATTAAGAGAGGATGTGCAGGAGCTTTTGGAAAGCATCAAGTTGGATAAGTCCCTGGGACCGGATGGGATGTACCCCAGGCTACTGTGCAAATGAGGGAGGAGATTACTGAGCCTCTGGCAATGATATTTGCATCATCAATGGGGACTGGAGAGGTTCTGGAGGATTGGAGGGTTGCTGATGTTGTTCCCTTATTCAAGAAAGGGAGTAGAGATAGCCCAGGAAATTATAGACCAGTGAGTCTTACTTCAGTAGTTGGTAAGTTGATGGAGAAGATCCTGAGAGGCAGGAATTATGAACATTTGGAAAGGCATAATATGATTAGGAGTAGTCAGCATGGCTTTGTGAAAGGCAGGTCGTGCCTTACGAGCCTGAGTGGATTTTTTGAGGATGTGACTAAGCACATCGATGAAGGAAGAGTCGTAGATGTAGTGTATATGGATTTCAGCGAGGCATTAAATAAGGTACCCCATGCAAGGCTTATTGAGAAAGTAAGGAGGCATGGGATCCAAGGGGATATTGCTTTGTGGATCCAGAATTGGCTTGCCCACAGAAGACAAAGAGTGGTTGTAAACAGGCCATATTCTGCATGGAGGCCAGTAAACAGTGGTGTGCCTCAGGGATCGGTTCTGGGACCCCTACTCTATGTGATTTTTATAAATGACCTGCCTGAGGAAGTGGAAGATTGGGTTTGTAAATTTGCTAATGACACAAAGATCAGAGGTGTTGTGGATAGTGTGGAGGGCTGTCAGAGGTTACAACGGGACAATAATAGGATGCAAAACTGGGCTGAGAAGTGGCAAATGGAGTTCAACCCAGTTAAGTGTGAGGTGGTTCATTTTTGGTAGGTCAAATATGATGGCAGAATATAGTATTAATGGTAAGACTATTGACAGTGTGAAGGATCAGAGGGATCTTGGGGTCCGAGTCCATAGGACACTCAAAGCTGCTATGCAGGTTGACACTGTGGTTAAGAAGGTATACAGTACATTGGCCTTCATCAATTACGGGATTGAGTTTAAGAGCCGGTATGTAATGTTGCAGCTATATAGGACTCTGGTCAGACCCCACTTGGAGTGCTATGTTCAGTTCTGGTCACCTCACTATAGAAAGGACATAGAAACCATAGAAAGAGTGCAGAGGAAATTCACAAGGATGTTGCCTGGATTGGGGAGTATGCCTTATGAGAATAGGTTGAGTGAAATCGGCCTTTCTCCTGGGAGCAGTGGCAGATGAGAGATGACTTGATAGAACTGTACAAGATAATAAAAGGCATTGATCATGTAGATAGTCAGAGGCTTTTTCCCAGGGCTGAAATGGCTAGCATGAGAGGGCATAGTTTTAAGGTGCTTGGAAGTAGGTACAGAGGAGATGCCAGGGGTAAGTTTTTTTTTAACATGCAGACAGTGGTGAGTGTGTGGAATGGGCTGCCAGTGGTGGTGGTGGAAACGATAGGGTCTTTTAAGAGACTCCTGGATGGCTACATAAAGCTTAGAAAAATAGAGGGCTATGGGTAAAGTCTAGGTAGTTGTATGGTAGGGACATGTTTGGCACAGCTTCATGGACCGAAGGGCCTGTATCGTGTTGTAGTTGTCTCTAACCCACACCTGAAATCTGAGGAGATTGAAACAGGGTTGAACACTGTTCAGTCTTCAGTTAACATCCACACTTCTGATGGAAGGAGGGCCACTGACGGGAAGCAGCAGAATTTGGGGCTTGTAATGCAGCACTGAAGAGCTCCTGCAAAGATGTCCTGGGATAATTGACCTTCAACAATCAGAATCATTTTTCAGCTGCTGGAATGTTTTCCCCGGCTTCTTGATGCCACACTCAGTCAAATGCTGCCTTGATGGTAACGGCTCTCAGCCCACGTTCCTGTTTAAAATGGCACTTCTGAAGACGAACAATAACTTACTGGTGCATAACTAAACAAGAAATACAACTAAATACTTCATTACTGTAATAACACCTTTTCTGTGAAAATACTTATGGTAAACAATCATCACAGGTGAGCAACGGCGGGGTCAAGGGTTGAAGTGTGCAGGTGCGAGGCAGAGTTGGAGCAAGGTCGAGGCCAAGTCGGAGCAAATTCAAAACACGTTTGAGATGTTTCAGGCAAGCAGAGCAGAGGAACGTCGGAGAAGCAGGTTCAGGGCCCATCCACCTAAACCAAGATAGAGGTTTGATCAATCGAACGCCGGGCTGATTTGTAAAGGGCTGGTCCAGGTTGTAATGTGGCGGCAGGGTCCAGGCCCACAGGGAATTGATGCGACAAGGCCTGAGTCTTAGAATGAGGAACGGCCCAATGTTTGGACGATTTAAACCTTGGGCCAGGTGGATTGAAAAGGCAGGGTGTAGGGGTGAGCTGCTCACTGCTCTGTGGTGTTTACTCCGCTCTTCGCTACACTGAGGCTGTGGGCCTGCTCTAGGCTTCGTGTCGGAGGATACCCTTTTGTTTTAAATGCTGTTTGCTTTCTTTCATTGTTTGCATGGTTTTTTTCCCTCTCTCTACACATTCAACATGTGACTTCACCATAGCACAGTTCAACATGGAGGAGCCCTGCATCATCAGCTGAGGGAAGCTGGTGGGTGGTGATCAGGGTAAGTTCTCCATGCCCACATTTCACCCAATACTATGAAATTTCAGAGGTGTGGAGTCAACGTTGAGGGCACCCTCTGTTTCTATATCACTGAGCCTAGCCCTCACCCCCTTCCTCCTTGTTCATTCCAAGCAATGCAGACATGTCACCAGGAACTGCAATGGAAGGATCTGGTCTATAATTGTCCTCTTGCGTTAAGCCTGCAGGAAAACACCAACCTGTTGATTGACTGTAAATTTACACACCAGTCCCTAGAGGAAGAACCAGTGACATTTAACTGGCCTGGGAACAACTTCACTGGATTGAAGCCAAGTTATCTGTGCAGTTTTATTCCGATACACAAATGTACATAATAAAACAAATCAAAGATACAAAGGTTGGAGCAGACCACTCAGCTCATCAGTGACTGCTCCACATTCAATGAGATCAGGCTCTAAGGCAGATCATTAGCACACAATCCTGCAATAAGATTACAATTCCTTAACGTCCAGGAACCAATCCAGCCCCAACATAAATCAACTTAATAAGTCCATGTGAAGGAATGTCTTGTTCAGTCCGAACCATCTCTCTAACACACACAGAGTTTTTAGACTGAAATCTATAGTTCTCCTCACCTGGGGAAATATCATTTCTGGGTACCCTTCTCTCCACAGGATCATAATGAGTTATTACTGTAAATAAAAACTAACAGTAACATAACACTACAATGCATGGGGAATAATAATGAGTAGGCCATTTCCAATAAATAAACACGTCAAGGATAAATATCAGTTAGGCAAGTGCAAACATAAAAGCTTGAATGTCCCTTTAAAGGAAAATGAGGCTATCACTTGTATGTACACTGACACACCCATGCAAAGTTACCTTTCACCAGGAAGTGGTAATTTAGCTCACACCACTATAAACTTAGATTAAACTTGCATTCACAAAATATTTTAAGCTACATGTTTAAAAAAAAATAAAAGATGTATGTGAGTCTACACGCAATAATTGGAGCTCACAGTTCCATTATCAGATCAGTCCAGTTTGCTTCACTTCACTTACTCACAGTACCAAACAATTCTGCCTGAAAACACAGTCCAAGTGAAATATCAGTATCCACACAATGTCCAAGGCATCAAACATTCTCCAAGGTCATGTGATAATCAGATTATTAAACATCATCTGTATGTACATTCCCCATGAGACCATCGTCTACACGAGGATTTTCGCATCGCAGTATCAGTCCTTCAAAATGGGTTCAGTGAGTGTTTCACCATATTCTTCTGCTATGTTCCCCCCCCCCCCTCCAAAAACTCGACTATTCTCTCCAGAAAATAGTTACCACTAATCCTTCTAGAATGATTTGGGGCATCTTATAGGCCAAGATGTTAACAAGACAAATCCTGTTGGCTAATTCATCAAGCCTAGTTTATCAATTAATTGAATTACTCAACTGCATAATATAATTAAAGGAATATCATTGCACTTTGAGAAAATGTGCAACAGCATATCTGTATGAATACAACAAACCATGACAATAACCCAGGATACTACATCTGTTCCCATGTAAATAAATTTAATGAACACCATAGATACAGGAAATCTGAGATAGATACCTCTGCCAATTTGACCTAACAGTATTGGGCTTCAAAAATAGTTACAATAAGGCCCAGAGCAACCACTTGGTGCAATCACCTTCTATCTGAGCACATTAGAGCTTGCAGGACTGAGTAACAAATGCTACAACCTCAGGTAACTCACTTCTTCTGCCGGACATCCATCCATGCTATTAACTCAGTTTTTCCCTTTGTCACTGCAGACTGGCCCTGTGAGCATGTCCCACTGTACAGCATTTCAAAACGTTCCACCTTCCTGAGTTTTATTCTCACACTCCCTGCCCTCTGCTTTCATGCTTCCAAATACTTTACTCAACTTCTCCTCATAGTAACGGCCTCTGTTAACCACCAACAAGGTGACCTGTACTGCTTCCTGACTTAATCATAATACAGACATCTCTTTGGTTTCACACTAAACTTCTCTCCTACTTTTAGTAATGCTTTCTCCCTTTCCTAGTTCTGACCAAGGATCTTCCGCCTAAAACATTCATTCATTCTCATTCATTCTCTCTCTCCCTCCCTCTCCCTGACCTGCTGGGTGCTTCCAGCAATCTGTTCTTGACCCTCTACCCAGCCTGTCATGCCTTACCAGAATTCCGTGTACCTATCATCCTTCCTGTCTACCAGCTCAGTCTGATGTTGGTATCACTGGCCATTTGGTCAAGTTGAGCCGTGATGAAACGGCCATTGGCGACAGATGCGTGCAAGTTGCCGGCGCCATTTCTCACATTGCTGCATGCCGTTATGAAGCTGTTTTGATGCAAGTCCTTCCTCTCTGCTGGAATTCTTCTGACATGCAATATCCAGCTGGGGATGAGATAATGATTCCCCCAACAGTGAGAGACAGCAGCAGAGTGCACTCAGAGCTGACCATTGCTCTGGGATCTGGGCCAAGTTTGCATTCTGAGTATCTTCCCATTGCCTCTTGCTCATCATCACCCAGCTTCAACGAGCCTCTGGTTGCCCCAAAATGCTAAATGGACCACTGGGGAAGTCGAAACCGGTGACTACGAATTCAGGAGTCCTCCGGAGGCTGGAGTCCGAAGAGGATGGCCTGAAGTTTTGGGACTGCGTACAGTATATACATGGAGAGTGGAATAGGCATTGTTTATCTGCTGCTGATTTGTTGCTCTGTTTTATTGCGTTTCGGGTTGTTCTGCGGGCATGCGATATTGGCAATGGAATGTGTGGTGACACTTGCAAGCTACCCCCAGCACATACTTGTGTGTGTAACAGATTTCACCGCACATTTCGATGTATATATGTAAATCTGAACCTGATAGAACTGGGCGCTGAGATCCTGGTCCTGTGTAATAACCCTGCAGTTGTTTTGCTTTCAGAGACTGCCACTGGTGCTTTCTACGTGACTGCACCAACTTGCTGAAATTATGAATGTACAGCAGAAAGAAACTGCTGGAGGAGCTCAGGAGGCCAAGCAGCATCTACGGGAGGGAACAGAGCTGTCAATGCTTTGAGTCAAGCCTGGCCTGGAACATCTACAATTCCTTTCCCTCCGCAGGTGCTGTTAAACATGTCTTTATTTTTCCCTTTGGTCTCTTGTACCCCCATTGCAGAGTCTGGGACGTGCCACATTCCTGTGCAGTGCATGTAAGCTCATGTCAGAATGCTGGTGGTATAAAATGATGAAATGAAGCCAACTGCTATGCTATATTCAGTTGGAGCATTGCCAGCTGCAATAAGCCACATTTTTCTGAATCAGAGAAGCAGGTTGGGATTTGTACTGTGAACCTTAGTGGATTTTTTGCTGCTGTCTCCTTGCTATGGTTGCCTCCACAGTGACCCCAATGGGTAAGCTGCATAAGCTGAAGATACAGACTAAAGCAAAGGGTCATACAGTCCAGAAACAGGCCCTTCAGCCCATTGAGTCCATGCTGTTCATCAACCACCTATTTACACTAATCATGTTGCATTCTCTCACATTCCAAAAACTGTTTCCAGATTCCACCACTCACCTACACACCACAGGGGAGTTTACAGCAACCAATTAACTACTGACCGTTGGGAAATGGGTGGAAACTCGAGTACCCAGAGGAAACCTACGTAGTGAATGTGCAAACTCCACACAGACTGTGCCAGGGGTCTCTGGAACAGGCAATGGCTAAACCCGTCACACCACATCTGCCTCCAATGTAGGGTCTTTCTACCGATGAGCCTGGATGGGATAAAGGCGGTGGAGAGAGAAGATTCAGAGAGTCAAGCAGAGGAATCTGGGGGAGATCAGATATCATAGTTTGGAGGTCGGTTGAGTGTTTCTGTGCTCTGCAGTCTCGGAGAGGATTCCGGAAGACAGAAACAGTGTGCGGGGAGCTCGAGGCAAGAAGCCTGCAGGACAGGGTGCAAACCGTTGTTCAACTCTATTTCACCAGTAAGAGCGATGAGGGAGATTGAAGCTTCGAGCCAAGTGCAGAGGGTGAGCACCAGCTGCCTGTCTCTTGATGGTTCTGCAGCAGAGAGGGGCAGGTCTCTGACGGGACCCGGAGAGTGTCCCCAGGTTTGCTGCACTTTGGGTGTGGATTTGGACTGTAGATGTCCTTCCAATCCTACAGAGTTTTTATATTGTGTTTTTCATCCAATCATGACTTTTTCTTTACCATGGGGAGGGGGATTTAGGGATCAATGTGTCTGTTCTGTTTTGTTTGGATTTTTTGTGTGGGAAGAGGGGTTTGTTGTTTGATGTACCTGTTGTTTTTGTTTGGTTTTTGTGCAGGGAGGGGGATTCGGGGATTGATGACCATGCTGCCTTTCGTTTCTCTCTTGGTTTCATGGCTACCCGGAGAAGAAGAATTTCAGAGTTGTATATATAATAAATTAACCTTTGAAATTTTGGAATCTGGACCAACAAATAATCTGTTGAAGGAACTCAGAGAGTTAAACAACATCTGTGAGGGGAAATGGAATTGTCAGTGTATCAGTTCAGAAACCTACATTCAGAAGTAGGTTCAGTTTGGATGCAATAAGGGGCAAAATAGTTGGTGGGAGATTAAATTGGTCACAGTATAGATCAGAAAATTAGAGATTTATGTAATGAGGATACTATGATAATCAAGGAAAATCAAGGGAACTTCTCACTATTCAGGACAGGTGCATAAAAAGAGCTCAAAGGATCATTAGGGAACCGAGTCACCCCAACCACAAACTGTTCCAGCTGCTACTAAGGCACCATCAATAACTCTCAGAGATGGGAGGCAAACGATAGGCTTTTATTAGCTGCAAAAGTGACCACAACATCTTGGAAACTGAGGGAGTAGTGCCTCCAATCGCCCTTATACAGGGGTCTGTGGGAGGAGCCACAGGAGCAGTCAGCAGAGGGGCGTGTCCAGACAGGTATACACATAGTTTACCACAGATACCATCCAGGAAGTGGTACCACAGCATAAAAGCCAGGCCCAGCAGGCTCCAGGACAGCTTCTTCCACCAGACCAACAGATTGATTAATTCACGCTGATACAATTGTAGTTCTATGCTATATTGACTGTTCTGTTGTATATACATACAATTACAAATTACTCTAAATTTCACATTGTACATTTAGATGGAGATGTAACGTAAAGATTTTTACTCCTCATGTATATGAAGGATGTAAGTAATAGTCAATTCAATTCAAGTTATAGATTAGACAGACCAAATCACCATCAATCACCAGTATGAAGGATAAACTCTTGGAGAGTATAAGATGATTTTTAAGATTTGTCAGGTGAGGAACTAGCAAGCTAATTTCCAATCTTTGTTGTATAATGAGAAAAGACTGCTTGAAGATTTGATAGTTCATGAGATTTTAAGGGAGTGTGATCAATACTGCAGTGGAATTTTATGCAAATTTGTAGCATATTAATCCCAGACTGTCTTAAATATGTATAAAGCAGAATAAGAAGCAATGAGGCAGAAGCTGGTTATTGTCATTTATGAAATAAGATGAAGTTGAAAGAGTGAATCAGAAATGACTGACATTTTTATAACTAACACATGTTTTTTTCCAGATTTCTGGCCCTTTTAAATCACAATTTCTGTGGCTATTGAAGAAGTTAAAGATTGAATTAAATAAAAGGTCATTGCCAATAAAAACATTAAGCCCGAGACTGGGATAAATTTCAGAACTCGGCAACGAGGCACGAAGAGTTTGATTCGCAAAGGGAGAGTAAACTTGAAAAAGTTTGTAAAAGAGTAGTGGACTTTACTTATGGAACTGTGGAGAAAGGAGATGGTAGGGAATTAAGCCAAGATTTTGCAACTGCATTCAGTAAAAGAGGAAAAGGGAGCTACACAGAAATAATGGAGAGAAGATCTAGAGTGGGTGAGCAGCAGGAAGAAATTAGCAGCAGTAAAAAGGGAAATATAATTGGACTGTAGAACAATAAACTCCCATGATGATGATTTGGCACCATGGAATTTGAAGGAGGTGGCAATGGACGTGATGAATGAACTGATTGTTATCTTCCAAAATCCCATGAATCCTAGATTGGTTCTCACAAAATGGAAGGGAAAAATAATTTAGGAATGGTGGGAGAACACAGGGAGCTGGAGGTCAGTTATTGTGCCGTCACTGTTGGCAGAGTGGCACAGCTGGCAGAGCCACTGCCTCACAGCACCAGATACCTGGTTCAACATTGACCTTGAGTGGTGTCTGCATGGAGTTTCTGTGTTCTCCCCCGTGACCATGTGGGTTTTCTCTGGGTGCTCCTGTTTCTTTGTACATCCCAAAAATGAGGAGTTTGGGTGGTTAGTCAGATGTTGTCAATTGCTCCTCTTATGTCAGCGAGTGGTAGAATCTGGAGTTGTTGATGGGAATGTGGGGAGAATTAACTGGCAAACACGAGGAAATCTGCAGATGCTGGAAATTCAAACAACACACACAAAATGCTGGTGGAACGCAGCAGGCTATGCAGCATCTATAGAGAGAAGCGCTGTCGACGTTTCAGGCTGAGACCCTTTGTCAGGACTAACCGAAAGGGAAGATAGTAAGAGATTTGAAAGTAGTGGGGGGGGGGGGGAAAGCGAAATGATAGGAGAAGACCGGAGGGGGTGGGATGAAGCTAAGAGCTGGAAAGGTGATTGGTGAAAGTGATACAGAGCTGGAGAAGGGAAAGGATCATGGGACGGGAGGCCTCAGGAGAAAGAAAGGTGGGGGGAACACCAGAGGGGGATGGAGAACAGGCAAACAACTAAATATGTCTGGGATGGGGTTAGAAGGGGAGGAGGAACATTAACGGAAGTTAGAGAATCCAAACTCAGGTTGGAGGAACAACAACTTATATACCGGCTGGGTAGCCTCCAACCTGATGGCATGAACATTGACTCCTCTAATTTCCTTTAATGCCCCTCCTCCCCTTCTTACCCCATCCCTGACATATTTAGTGGTTTGCATGTTCTTATTGGAGTATAAAAGTTGCAACTTGCTATTTGCTAGAGAATGAAATCCTAAGATTGTAGGAGACAATGGTGTGTTAATGAGAGGTAGCTAAGAGATGTAGATTAGAACATGATTAAGTCACGAAATCCTAAAAATGTAGAAGACAATGGTGTGTTAATAAGAGGAAGCTAAGAGATGTAAATTATGTAGTCTGAGTTTGCTATTTGCTATGCATGTACCCAATTTATTAGGAGAATGAAATATTAAGAATGTAGAAGACAAAGGTGTTTTAATGAGAGGCAGCTAAGAGATGTAGATTAGAACATGATTAAGCCAATGGGTAGAAACTATAGTGGCAGATGTATGTGTGGTACGCAACTATAGACCGATTGGATATGCTAATGCAACTAAACCAGGAGATTGCTATAAAAAATGCTATGCACAAGGATCAGCGGGCAATCAGCGACTAGCTCAATGACCGTCTCAGCTTTGATTTGCAAATTAAAGTTTAACCCTTCCTGAAGAATCTTCTGCATCTCCTGGTCATTTGTGGGGCACGAGAAAACACGACATTCTCCATCACCCTCTGGTGCTCCCCCCCCCCTTTCTTTCTCCTGAGGCCGCCCGTCCCATGATCCTTTCCCTTCTCCAGCTCTGTATCACTTTCACCAATCATCTTTCCAGCTCTTAGCTTCATCCCACCCCCTCCGGTCTTCTCCTATCATTTCGCATTTCCCCCTCCCCCCACTACTTTCAAATCTCTTAGTATCTCTCCTTTCAGTTAGTCCTGATGGAGGGTCTCAGCCCAAAACATTGACAGCTCTTCTCCCTATAGATGCTGCCTGGCCTGCTGTGTTCCACCAGCATTTTGTGAGAATTAACTGCGATTGGTGCACGTTGATGACTGATGGACGTTATGGACTTGACTAGCCAAAGGGCCTTTCTCGGTGTTGTATCCTTCTACAACTATGAGATGTAGGGTAAATCCTAGAATCTATATTAAGAAAGTTGTAAGTGAGAGCTAATGAGTGAAGATAGGAATATGAGGTAAAGGGTTGGTGTAGGGAATGGTGCCTTCAATATCTGGATCTCTGGCACTGTTTCTGGTGAGTGTTGGACCCCTGTAAACTCGACAAGTTACACTGGAACTGTGAAAGGTCTTATTTGTCAAGAGGAAGCTTGCCAGTGCTTCTAGGAAGAGTTTAAATTAATTTGGCAGGGGAATGAGTCACAGATGTATAGTTGGTGAGCAGAAAGGTCTAGTCAAATATTTGTACAGCATATTAATCCATTGGCTAACTGCACATGAGAATGATAAGATACAGGAGAGGAATTCAAGGATAAATTTGAATCTATTTTAATTCAAGGAGTCAGGCCACTAAGGCAAATGAAATGAGAGTTTGATCAGTGCATGGGAATATGGTGCTGTCAAAATATTGGAAAAGAAATCCACCACTGCAATAATAAAGGAAAGTATCCCAGTTGACTCTTCCAATGAGGCGATATGAGCAGAGCTTAGGAACAGAAAGGGACAAATCTCTTTGCTGGACATACACTACAAGCCTCCTAACAATCAGTGTGAGAGCGAGGAGTGGGCATGTAGTTGAATCAGAGAGAGACAAATGAGGAAAAGGGATCTAGTAATAGGAGATTTCCACTTTCCCAACATTAACTGTGATCACGTTTTTGTTAAAAGTGACAGTGGGAGAGTATTTAAGAGATAGTGATCATAATTCTGCAAGTTTGTGTGTTATGGAAAGAGAGGAGAATGGCCCAAATATCATGCCCCTGAATTAGGGGGAAAGCCAAGTTCAATATTATTAGCCAGAAGCTGGAAAAAGTGTACTGGAGGCAGCTTCTTGCAGGTAGGTCTACATCTGAGAGTGAGTACATTGAGAGGTGGAATAATGGGAGTTCAGGGCCAATTTATTCCTGTAAATGTGAAAAGTATGGACTTGGATCAATAATAAGCATCATTATGTAACACACCAAATGATGGAGGAACTCTGCAGCTCAGGTAGCATCTACGGAGTGGAAAAAAGAGCCGATGCTTTGGGCTGAGACCCTTCATCTGGGCTGGAAAGGAAGGGGGAGGAAGCTAGAGTTAGAAGGTGGAGGGAGGGGAAGGAACACAAGCTGGAAAGGTGATGGGTAAAAACAGGAGAGGTGGGTAGGTGGGGCAAAGAGATGAAGTGACAAGCTGGGAGATGAGTGAAAAAGGTAAAGTACTGAAGAGGAAGCAATCTGATAGGAGAGGAGAAAGGGAAGGAGTGGCACCAGAGGGAGGTGATAGGTAGGTGAACAGGAGAGATATGAGAGGAGCCAGAATGGAACATGGGAAAACAGGAGGTGCAAAAAATTACTGAAGGCTAGAGAAACCGATGTTCATTCCATCAAGTTGGAGGCTACCCAGATGGAATAGGAGGTGTGCACCTCCAATCTGAAAGGGACATCATTGTAGCATTAGAGGCCATGGACTGATGTGTAGGATGGGAATGGGCAACAGAATTAAAATAGTTGGCCACTAACCACTGTCACAGATGAAGTGAAGGTGCTTGACAAAGCCATCCCCCAATCTACGTTGGGTCTCACCGATGCAGAGGAGGCTACACTGGGAGGACCAATTACAGTAGATGACCCCGAGAGATTTGCAAGTGAATTGTTGCCTCACGTGGAAGGACTGTTTGAGGCCCAGGATGGCGGTGAGGGAGGAGATGAATGGACATGTGTAGCACTTGTTCTGCTTGCAGGGGTGTGCCAGGAGTGAGATCATTGGGGAGGAATGAGTGGACAAGGGAATCACAGGGTGTGATCCTTGTTGAAAGCGAAGAGCAGGGCAGATAAAAATGTGTTTGGTAGGTTCCTGGTGAAGATGACAGAAGTTGTGGAGAATGATCTGCTGGATGAGGAGGCTCCTGTAAGGGTAGGAACTATCTCCAATAAGGCAGTGGGAATATGGAGTGAGGGCAGATGTCTGGAAAATGGAGGAGATATGAGTGAGGACAGCATCAATGGTAGAGGAAGGGAAACCGTGTTCTTTGAAGAAGGACATTTTTGATATCCTGGAAAGGAACCTCATCCTGGGAACAAATGTGGCAGAGAAGGAACTGAGAAAAGGGAATGACATTTTTACAAGTGACAGGGTCATAAAGATAACTCTGACTCAGTTTTTAAAATATTTCAATAGACAGTCTGTCTCCAAAGATGGAGGCAGAGAAATTGAGAAAGGAGTGAGATGTCAGAGATAGACCAGGTGGGTTTGAGGGCAGGGTGGAAGTTAAAGGCAAAGTTGATGAAATTAACAAGCTCAACATCGATGCGAGAAGCAGCACCAATGCAGTTGTCAATGTAGCACAGAAAGAGTTGGGTAGCACTACCAGTGAAGGCTTGGAACATGGACATGTCCATTTAAAAGGGGGGGGCATAGCTGAGGCCCATTCACGTGCCCCTGGGTTTGGAGAAAGAGGGAGGAGCCAAAAGAGAACTACTTTGCAGTTGAATTTGAGCACCGATTCTGTCAGATGAACAAAGCTAGTTGTGGAGGGGTACTGGTTAGGTCTGTTGTCTAGAAAGAAGCTGTGAGCTTTAAGGCCTTTTGGATGGGAGATCTCCAGAGTTGATGAGGATGGTGATAGTTCAGAAGACAACGTTGTAAGTGGGGTCCGCTCTTCAAAGGGTAAGTCAGTGGATGTGGCTGAGAGCTGCCATCTGGCCTCAGCACTCCCCTTGTCTTTGGGTTTGATGCCGAGGTTGAGATTAGTGCAGGGAGAGTGGAGAGGGAGTGTGGGGGGGGGGGGAATAATTACTATCTTCAATTAATTTCTCACCCCTTCCCCTCCTCTCTTTTTTCATTCTCCATTCTGGATCCCCTCTTACTCCTCTTCTCCTTACCTACCTATCACATCCCCTGATGCCCCTCCTCCTCCTTTCCCCATGGTCCACACTCCTCTCTTACCAGTTTCCTTCTTCAGCCCTTTACCTCTTCCACCTATCACCTTTCCAGCTTTTCACTTCCCTACCCACTGACCATCCCTCTCACCTGATTTCAACTATAAGCTTCCAGCTTGTACTCCATCCCCTCCCTCCGCCTTTTTATTCTGGCTTCTTCCCCTCTCCTTTCCAGCCCGGATGAAAGGTCTCAGCGTAAAACGGCAGCTCTATTCCTCTCTATAAATGCTGCCTGACCTGCAGAGTTCCTTCTGATTTTTGTGTGTTGCTCTGGAATTCCAGAATCTGCAGGATTTCTTGTGTTTATAAACATCATTAATTCGTTTCCCTCTCCACAGATGCTGCCTGACCTACTGAGTATTTCCAAAGCCCTCTGCCTTTTTGACCAGGACTGGCGACTGGAGCGTGGCCTGCTGAACAGTGAGAGCAGTTTGGAACTCTCCAAACTGGACGCAGGAACCTGAGGAGCACAGAGGGAGGCGAGTACATGGAATGTGCTGTCAGAGGAGGTGCAAAAAGCTGGTAGAATTACATTATTTAAAATACACTTGGATAGGTTCATGGACATTAAAGGTTTAGAGAGATGTAGGCCAAATGCAGGCAAATTTGATTAATATAAATAAGCATCTTTGTCAGCATGAACAAGCTGGGCAGAAGGGCCTGTATGAGGTTATCAATCTGAATTAATTAAATGGCTGTCTGAAGGATATGCTTGAAAGGCAGGTTGGTTGAGTTAAGTGATGGATCTCAGTATATGGCAGGACACCTGTGAATGGCCTCCTCCTGCCCAAACACCCCAGAATACACAGTATTCACACGAGGAGTAGAGTTTCCCAAAGGAAGGTCTCTGGTCCTGAAGCATATATTCCAGGAGAGATTCTCTTCCTTACTCACAGCGAATGTTTCTGATCCATGCTAATCACAAATGAACTGGACTATCACTTACACTGTGAATAAAAGGAAAGGTACACCGCATCTGGAATTTCTCCAGTTAGTGGACGACTTCCTCCCATGTCACTCTGACGTAGTGGGAGTTCGCGTACGAGGCAAGTTACAGCAGTGGTTTGCCATTGCCATCTGCCGGGTGAGTTTTTCAAAGAGATCACCAGCTCTTAACCCAGCACGATATAAAGTGTGCAGGGGAGCCGGCTGGATTCGAACTCGGGACCTCCCGCCCTGCAGTCCGGTACTGATGCCATTACGCTACATTATTGTATTGTAAGACCATGGAAACTGATCCTAAAGTATCCAGTCAAACCCCCATCCCTACAGATCAGTAGACACATTCTACTTGTATCCAGACTGTTGAGGTCACCCTCATTCCTCTCAACTCTACCGAATACAGAACGAGTTGACCCAAGCTCTCCTCATATCGTAGTCCCACCATCCTGGGAAATGATTTGCTCTTCATCCAGGTAAGTTATGACTGCCCCTAGGGCTAGGTGAGGAGACGATGAGTTTGGGTATCATTAAGACGCTGAATGGAAGTCGTCCCTGATCTGAGCCTGCTACTAACAATCAGTGACAAAGCACAGCTTGTTACTAATTCGCTCTCAGGGTAAATTGTACTAACTCACAAGTAAAGCCAATAGAAAAGTTGGCTTTCTACAGAGAAATTGTTGAGAGCTTGGGTATTGCTTGAATTATTGACATTCCTTACAGTATTTGTTTTTAGAAAATCAGTTACAATGAAACAGCACATTCTTGTCATCCCGATTCCTTACTTCATCACATCTTGAACGCTGACCAGCATTTGCCTCTCTTGTTCCTTCAGCCTGGCTGTAAATGAGATGAGGCCATTTGTTATATTAGCTACAGTTTGTATTACTTATATTAAAATTCTCAGCCTTGTGCTTAATTCATTCAGCCGCTGCCTTGCCCTTGTCTCTAATCTCCTGTCCTACAAAACCTTTGAGAGCTCCGCTTTTCTCCAGTCTTCAAAATTCAAGATTGCCTAACGTCATTTCCAGCACACAAATGTAAAGGAGGATGAAATAACTGATACTCCTGATCCAGTGCAGCACAAAAACATAATAAAAATATATATAAATGATATAAATACATAGCTTATATATTGATTGTACATCCATAAAGTGGCTCTAGACATAGGAATGTCTGTTCATAAGTTGACTCTGACTGGAAAAATATTAGTGGTGGTGTGATCAACTGAGTCAGTGGGTGGAGGTGTTGATCGGACTTGCTGCATGGGGAAAGTAACTGTTTTTGGTCTGGTGGTCCTGGTGTGGATGTTACATAGCCTCACCCTTGACAGGGTGTGTGGGATCCTGCATGATGTTACTGGCCTTTCTCTGGTACATTTCTCTATACACATCCTTGAAGGCAGGTAGGCTGGTGCCAGTAATGCTTTGGGCAGTTTTGACTACCCATTGTAGAGCCCTCCTGCCTGCCGCAGTGCAGTTTCCATGCTGTGCATCTGAAGAAGGATGTGAGCGTCAATGTGCATAGTCCAGCTCTTGTCAGCCTCTTCAGAAAGTAGAGACATTGGTGTATTCTTTCTTGATGGTGTAGGATGTGATCTGGGACTGTGAGATGTGCGCTCCCGGGAGTTTGAAACTGCTTAGTTTCCACTGATATAAAGAGGAGTGGGAGTGGTGTGAGCTCCCCTGAAGTTGATAACCGTCTCCTTTGTCTTGTTGACACTGAGGAAGAGGCTATTTGCCTGGCACCAGGACCTGAGCTCTTCCACCTCCCTCTGTAGACCATCTCATCATTTCGGGAGATAAGCCCCTGCGATGAAGCCCACCGCTGTCATGTCAGCAGCAAACTGACAATGTGATTACTTGGAGGGTCGGCCGTGTACTCGTGTGAGCGGAGTGTACAGCAGTGGGCTCACCTGTGTTGAGGATGATGGGAAGGGAGGTAGCAGTTGTGCATCTTCTCTATCTGAGATCTATTCATTAGGAGATCTAACACTCAGCTGCACAGTGGTGCATTTAAACTGAGAATTAGGAGCTTGCTCACCAAGGTCTGGGAGACAAGAGTGTTGAATACTGAACTGAAACCCAGAAACAGCACTCTAATACAAGTGTCCTTTTTTCTCTAGACGTGTCAGCAAGGCCAGGTGTTGTAGGGTGGTTCTGTTGGTGAGCACACTGGTGAGTGCCCAGTGTGGCAGGAATGGGGTGTTTGATACGTGCCAATACCAGCTGGGCAGTAGTCACCTAGACCTGAAGTTGTAGAGTTCATTGTTAGAGGAATGATGTTGACAGAGTTGGGGAGAGCAGCCTGGAGGAGTGAGGTGTTGAAGACGTCAGTGAGCTGAGATCTGTGAACTCTGCTTGGGGTGTTTGTCTTGGTCTCATAGAGTTCCGAGATTTGAAGCAATGCAGGCCTCCCTCAACCCCACCCCACCTGGTCCATTTCTAGATTTGCATCTTGAGGTACAGACATCCCACACATTGGAGTTTCTGTTTCCAAATTATCTGCCTTCCATTATCTCCTCTCCTCCACAATATTCCTTAAAAAAATAAACTGCCCAATCAACCAATTTTTTCCAGAAATCTGAATATCTCTGAATATCGATTGATAATGATGCTCTTGTTAGTGTTAGTTTGATTAAAGGACTTGTTATCATACACATTATTGGAAACTGAAATTTGTGGAAAAGATATTGCAGTCTGCATTTTTCAGTTCCTTGAATACTATTTGCACAAGAGGTTTATATATAACAGATCCAGTGATGACATTTGTCTCACAGACTGAATAGACGGCAGAGAGAGAGCGAGAGATAGAACAGGGAGCTGAGTCACCAGCCCATGATTTAACACACACTGCATAATCTGGTGAACAGTCTCCTTCCAAATGATTGAGGGAATTGGTAACCCCTTCATTTACTGAGTCTCTTTTGCAGTTTCTTTACTGTTACCTTGATTGTATGAAAGAGGGTGTGGTACTGTTTCTCAGCAGCAATAACACTCCCAAGAAGGCAAATTATGGGGAAGCTTTGCTTCCTGATTTTGTAAGTCCTTGGGGAGGGGGGGGGGAAATGGTAGTTTCCAGCTGATGTGTTTGAAATACAACAGAAAAGGAGATTCATGCAGTTGTGAGGATTCTACATAGAAAAGCAGAGATCGAGATGTCTAGGAGTGGAATAATAGTGAATTGAGAATAGGAAAAAAAATTCATGCAAAACAGAGACTGCCCGAGATACTCAACAGGTTAGGCAGCATCTGTGGAGAGAGGAAGAGGTTGAGGAGCTTTCATCATAACTGTGAGAAGTTGGATGTAGAACAAGGTTAAAGTTGTAGAGAGAGGAGGAGGAAGACAGGGATGCAATCAGAGGAGAGGACTTTATCACCTCCACTGACAAAAGATCCTGAATCACAGGAAGGGCTAGAGGAGACTTCAGTCAGATTCTGGCAAACTTTAGCCAAATAATTTCCATGCTCATTATATGACAAATATCACCTTTTCTTTCTGGGATCCTTCACCCACTGACCACATTTTAGAAGCAGGTTATTTGATATAAATGAAGCCTTTCGAAGTTGCAGAATTACATGGTGCAGGAATGAATTTTTCATCCCGCCACATCCTGCTAACTTTTGTGTCCATCTACACTAACGTGCTTTGCCTGTATTGGGACTGTTATCTTCCTAAGCTTTGCCTACTTAGGTGTCTGTCTCACTGGCACTGATTGTATGACTCCACCACCTCTAGTCGTCAATCACTCTCTATGGAAAATACTTACACCTTGGCTCTCCTTAAAATCATTTTTGTTACCTTAAACCTAAGCCCTCTTGATTTTAATATCTCTGTCATGAAAACACAGACTCTATCTTCCAGATCAACACACATGAAATGCTGGAGGAACTCAGCAGACCAGGCAGCATCTAGGAAAAGAGTACACTTGACGTTTCAGGCTGAGACCCTTCAGCAGGACTGGGGATAAAAGGTGAGAAGTCAAGAGTTAGAAGGGAGGGGAGGACCACAAGGTGATAAATGAAATTGGGATGAGGGAGGGGCGAAGTAAAGTACATGGAAGTTGGTGAAAGAGATACAGAGTTGGAGAAGGAGGAATCTAATAGGAGAGGACAGAAGGCCATGGAAGAAAGAAAAGGAGGGAGGAGCACCAGAGGGATGCAATGGGCAGGCAAGGAGATAAAGTGAGAGATGGAAAGGGGACAGGAAATAGAGAAAGGGAGGGGTTATTACTGGAAGTTTGAGAAATCAATATTCATGCCATCAGGTTGGAGGCTACCCAGACGGAATATAAGCTCTTGCTCCTCAAACCTGAGTGTGGCCTTATTGTGACAGTAGAGGAGGGAATGGATGGACATGTCAGAATGGGAATAGGAAGTTTAATTAAAATGGGTGGCCACTGGGAGATCCCACTTTTTCTGGAGGACGGAGAGTAGGTGTTCAGTGAAGTGGTCTCCCAGTCTATGCTTTTCATAACTTTAGATACCAAGGTTCCCAATATTCTTCTTTGCTCCAAGGTAAACACCCAATCTCTCCCCACAACTAAAGTCCTCCAATCCAATCTGTGGATTGGCAGCTGATTGGGCCTCTGTAAATTTCCCCTGGACTGTGGGTGAGTCTTAGACTGTGCTTCCATCAGCAGAAGAGAGAGCCTCTTTTCATTTGGCCCAGGGCAGGCATTGCCTCCCCTGTAGAGACGGAGTTTTGTTTGAGGCATTGGCAAAGATGGTAGGACAATTCTGTGCATGAGGGAGTGTGGGTTACCTCCCAGGGCATCTGTGAGCTAGGAGCATACACAGCTGCACACTCAGCTGGTGTAAAGCAGAAGAACAGTACTGAGTGAGAAAGGACTGGTCTTTCCACAGGGTACAGTACTTTCCATGGCTCTTCCCAGAGGCTGAAGGACAGTTATCAACACGGAGTGGGAGGTGCGTGAACCAAGTTGATCAGCTCCAGCACCCATAGCAATCAAACATGTAATCTGCTTTCTGTGGAGAGCTAAATGCTTGGCAGTGCTCACCCTCCTTTCAGCAGCACCCCAACGTTGACTACACGTACCAGAGGAGGATGGGATGCTCAGTAGTGACTCAGCAGCATTTCCACATTCTCCAGGTACTCTGGTTCTCTCCTACATCCCAAAGATGTGCTAGTTAGTTGGTTTAATTGGTCATTGTAAACCGTCCCTAGCATGTAGGTGAGGGGTAGCTTCTGGAGGGGAGGTTGTTGGGGAGAATAAACCGAGATCAATGTAGGGATAGTGTAAGTGAGTGGTCGGTGGCCAGCATGGATGGCTTAACTATTTCAGTACAACATCATGGGCCAAACAGCCTGCTCAAAGCAACACACTCAAAATGCTGAAGGAACTCAGCAGGTCACGCAGTATCCATGCAGAAGTGTAAACAGTTGCCATTTTGGGCCAAATTTCTTCATCAGGCCTGCTCCATGTTCTGTGTTTAGTAGAAATCTCAGTGAGGGAGACTGAAGCTCAAATGGTCTCCGTGAGAGGGGAGCTTCCCAGCAGAGCCCAAGGGCGCAGTGAGGCATGGGCACAGGCCCAGGCCCACCCTCACATCAGGAGACCTATAGGTGTCCAGCTGCTAATCACTAGACCAACAATCAGAGGGTGCTGGATCAGACCCTTGATTGCTCCTGATCAAAGAATGAATTGTTGATCAATAAGCAGGACAGGATACTCATAAGCGAGGACTGTTCATGATGTCCTCCTTCTGAGGAGACCACTGACCCTATCATAGAGTTACGTAGTGCAGAAAGAGACCCTTCAACCCTCCACAACCTGGCTGACCATTTGCCCATCCATCTTAAATTCAACTTTAATGATGGTAGGTCAGTGTAAAACAGCAGGGAAAGTTCACCCCAGGGCTCAGGCCAATAGTTATCTCTCATCCGCACATACAAAACGATGGAGGAACTCACCAGTCAGGCAGCATCTATGGAGGGAAATGGACAGTTAATATCTCAGGCCAAGACCCTTTGTCAGGACTGAAAGGAGAAAGGGTGGAAGCCAGAATAAATGGGCACCAGGAAGAGGAGAATTGACGAGTGATAGGTGAACCCAGGGCAGGGAGAGAAGCCAGGATGGTAGGAGAGGGAGGAAAAGGAATAATGGGAGAATCTGAGAGGTGATAGGTGGGAGAAGGAAAAGGCTGAAGATTTATCTCCCATCATAGGTGATCAGTGCTGTTCCTGGGAACTTGCTGTGTGCACAATAGGTCAGCCCTGCTCAGCCAGACCCATTGCCAGCCACTTGTGTCAAAGCCACCCTCTGATGTTTCTGTGAGCGAGACAGGGAAGAGGTAATGTATACTGCACGTTAATGTTTCTCCAGCATTTCGTGTGTGATGATCAAAGACTCTTCTGACCAACTGTTTCCATCCCCGTGGTTTAGTGATCAGGCTTAACGTCTCCTTCATCTGCTGCTCATCCAACCCAGCACCACAGCAGCTGCGTTAGGGTTAGGGCTGGTTTGCTGAGTTTGGAGCGGAACAGTGGCACAGTTGGAAGCTCTGGAGACAGGTGTTCAATGCCTGGGTGCTGTCTTTGAGGAGTTTGCACATTGCACCTGTGATCTCGCGGGTTTCCCCTGGGTGCTCTGTTTACTCCCACATCCCAAAGATGCGCTGGTTAATAGGTTGATCAAATTGAACCCAAGTGTGAGGGTGACTGGTAGATTTGGGACGGGGGAAGACAGCTGGAGGAGGAAAGACAGGCTGGTCATGGGGAGCTATCCAAAAAGCTCGACACGGCCAGGAGTTCCAGGAATATTCCTCGGTCATTACCAAGCCCCAAAAACACCAGCTGCTCCGAAACATGACACAGGAAACAAAGGGTTAAATGTTCCTCTCAGCTCAAAACACCTCCTTGTTTTGCATGTCAGTGAAAAGTTCCCATGTTCACGGAACTGATTTCAGAACAGATTAACTGGGAACTGACAAGGAGGCTCCCTCCACATTACACTCGTTTCTTGTCCCATCTTGCCTTTCAGACAATCAGCTGCCTGTTTTATTTATAACAGCCCAAGCCCTTGCTCATGACAGAGGAGCAGGCCATTCAGCCCAATGAATCCACGCTGACTCACTGGAGCACCCTAAGCTCTCCCTGATCCCCCACCGCAATGCTCCCTGCCATCCATTCTCCCCCACATTCCCATCAGCTCCAAGATGCTACCAGGACCCATGTGTAGGGCAATTTACAGTGGCCAATTAACCCACCAATTAGCAGGAAATTTAAACACCCAGAGGCAAGCCATGCAGTCATGGAAGAACACACAAAGACACAGACAGCACACAAGGTCACGACTGAATCTGGGTTTCTGGAATTCAGTGATAATAATATACTTCTTTTATGCATACCTCGGATTTCAGAGGTTGTGCTTTGTCTGTACTGAGAATAATCCCAGCAAAATACATTTTGCTGGGATATTTTTACCCAATTAGACAGAGTGGAGTGACACAGTGCAGAGAGTACAACAGGATTTGGGGCATGGGTTGGAGGGAGAGTAGGTGGGGATGGGGTGGTGTTTAGAGAGAGGAGACGGTGGATGCCTCAGAGGATGGCCTAATCATCAGTGAGGGGTGGATTCCAGAGAAACAATCCTGTGTGCTTCGATTCCTAACCCCATCTCTCAACACAGCAGCTGCTACCCACCCATCCAGCCTCTTGCACCCCCCAGAACTCCACAGCTACCCTAGAAAGGGCACGGCCACAGACACCCACTCCTATCACAACTCACTGTGGCCCAACATAGGTTTTGTTCAGCTACTTATCCCAGCCACCCCAACCCTCAAAACCCACTTTACGCCAGGCTATGACACAACTGCAGCTTGCCTAATGTCTAAGAAAGAGGTGATAGTTTCTCCTGTTCATGTAACCTGTTCTTTTAAAAAAAAACTTCTCTCACCATCTATACAAAATGATCTTTGTTGTGGTATTGTTCAACTCCATCACCACCTTGGGTAAAAATGTCCCAACTTCAATCCCCTGTCAGTCACATCTCCTTAAATGCTGAATTTTTAAGTGTGGCAAGCACTTGTGCTATACGATCTGCCTCCAAATCAGCCCTTGTTCAACCAGGGCCTTTAGTGCCAGTGATTTCAATATTGCTCAGGACCCCGTCAGGCTGCCCTCCGACTAGACTGGGTTTTTTAACAACGGGGTAGTATTTTACAGTCACCTTGCACCAGGACTGAAGAACATTGACAATAATGATCAGCACCTGCACTATTCTCTGCCTTGCTCCTCCTGAGAAATTGTGGTGCACTTTAATCAACATTTTCCATGACATTTATCCCATCCTTACTTCACCTTCAATGGTCACCTGCACAGAACGGCAGGCACAAAATATTCCTTTAGAACCATTCCACTGTCTGCTGCTACCACATTCAACTTGCCTTCTTGGGTTCAAAATAACCCTGTTTATCCCCTCGCTAACTTGCTTTACATGTTAACAAAGCCTGTTCACTTTGACTTTACTTGCTGCTATTTTGCAGGCACTTTCCATGATTTCAATTGCACCTCCACACAGTTTCTACTCAAAGGCTTTCTGCAACACTGAGTACCTTTCTATCCAGTGAACCAACGTCTTGCCTTCCCTCGTTTGTAAATATAAATGTTGAGAAGCACGGGCAAACTCCTTCTTTGAACTGATGATCATGCAACACAGAAATAAGCCCTGCGGCCCAACATCTGTCCCTACTATCAAACACCAACTTTTTCTCTCCTCTCATTCCATCCCCAATTCTCCTACTCACTCAAGACAAATTTACAACAGCCAATTAACCCAACAACCCGCATGTCTTTGAGACGTGAGAGAAAATGTTTACTGTCTTAATGCAGGCAAATAGGATTGATGTGGATAGACAAACATGTCAGCATAGATGTGACAGGCTGTAGGGTCATTTTCTATATTGCACAACTCCGTATGAAACCAGATCACAGGAAGAGCTTGCAAACTCCACACAGACAGCACTGGAGGCTAGGCTGTGTGTCCAACTTCACTGTACGTGGGACTGTGCCATAATAGGATATGGTGCTCCACAAATCCAGGTATTCACTTTCATCCAAGGCACAAGACTTTTTTTTAAATCAGGCATCCAATTCCCAATTGAAACTTGTACAGGCTAGAAATTTCTGGAATTCTTGTCATCAACTCAACCTCTCCTGGTCTCCACATTATCAAAGGTCCAAGATGGCAACAAAACAATTAGAACAGAGGCCTTTGCAGCTTTGTGAAAATACAACTGCTGGGTGAGATCACAAACAAGTCTCCAAAACACAGAGTTCCTGGACCTCCTCTGCCTGCAGCTCCTTGCTCGTCTTCATTGTGTTGACTTCCTTTATGTACACCCACTTGGCCAAAAGGGAGAGGAGGACGCTGACCTGGAATGAAACGATATGGAGGACACTTTCAGGCAGCTACACTCAATATTGTACTAAGCCTCACCCACCAGCCTCCAGTCGAGAGCAGGCACCATGCACAGCAGTGTCCAGAGGTCCATACTTGGCTTCTTGTGGTTACTGAGATGAGGCCTTCAGCAAGCTGGCCTGTTCTGGTATTAGATCTCTTCACAGACCAGGTGAACACCCAGCTATTATTTTTTGGTCTAAAGTAAAATGGATTACTGGCGTCTACAACTGTACTTGAGAGGAACGCCAGGAACTCATTCCTGGCAAATTAAAATATGTACAAGATATGCAACCACACTCAGTGTAAACCCTCATAATCAACGAGTGATTCCCATCTGATCAGGGCTCAAATTTAGCATTGGAAATAGGCCGATCTCCCACAGACATCTTCGCACCTTTCCAAATCCACAGTGAGGTGCCAAGAGATCCATGTAGTTGCTTTTGCCAGTAATGTACTGAGGCAGCACCTTACGAGTGTGGGAGGCCCCATCATATCTTGGGAACAAGCCCTTACATACAAAAGCTTCATCACCTAACACCAAGGACTACTGCTGCCCAGTCATCTACTGCATGGGAGGGTGCTGAGCTAAGGCTATTGATCAAGACCAGATGTACTGCACTAGCTGAATATTTCTCAGCCCTGTACTAGGTTTAGATAGAAACTAAAGTGCTTGCTACAGGAGAGATTAGTCTGGGGAATAAGGAAGTAGCAGAAAATGTAATCATTATTTGTATGTGGCTGTTTCCACTGAAGCAGGCACAGAAATAGCAGGGAAGAGATTGAGAGAATTAAATTTAGAAACAAAATTAATTGTATTGGAACAATTAACGGTACTAAAAATCAATAATTCCAAAAACATGGTGACCAGCTTCCAAAGTTTTGGAAAGTGGCAGCTGTGAATTCAAAAGATGGACTGATCATTCCCTTTCAATCTTTCAGAAATTCTACAAAGCATCCCATAGAATGGAAGGAAGCAAATGTACATAACATTAGAGATAGAAAATGGGAAACTACAGATCATTAGTCTGACATGAGTTGGAAAAATGCAACACTGTATTATAAAATTGGAAACAGGACACAAAAAATAATAGCAGAGCCAAGAGTGCCTCATGAAATTAAAGCATGATGAATTGCCATTTCTGATGTTATAACCAGCAGCATCGATAAAGGGTGAATCAGCGGATATGATGCATCAAAAGACCTTTAATAAATTGCCAAACAAGGAATGTGGAACAACCTCAGTGTAAATGGAATTGAAAGTAAATTTCCTAGCAAGGATACAGGATTGGTTAATGGCCAGTGAACAAACTCGAATAATGGGATCTTTTCCACCTTGGGGCAGTAACCAACGTGGGGCACAAGGATGTTGCTGGTGCCTGCAATATTCACAGTGATTTATGGATCAATACCAAGTATAAAAAGAAGACAAACAACTACAGGAACTGTACTAGAATTAGATGTGAAATGAGAACGTTGGAAACGCTCAGCAGGCCGGGCAGTATGTATGGTGAAAGGAGTAGAGTTTGGATAATGGCCTCTAATCAGAAGGTTAACTTTACGGTTCTCACTCCGAAGATTCTTTGCAATTTGTAGATTATCCATATATCTAAGTTTACTGATGGGACGTAGCTGGACTCGAGGGAGGGATTTGAGAATGATGGGAGCAGAGGTGTATCGACAGGCTGAATGAACATGGCGAATGGAAGACCAGGCAAGAAAATATGGGGTTATACACTTTGGCATATTCACTTCTAAATGGAAAGGCTGAAAAGTCTCGGTGTTCAACAGACGCTGGGAATTCTTGTACATAAACCTCTAAATGTTATCATGACAATACACAAGAAAAAAAGGAAAACTCAAGTCCTTTTGCCATAAAATACGGGACTTTATTGCAAAAGGATATGAGCAAAAGCATCCTTCTAGTCAGATAAAAGTCTTGGTCAAACTGGATTACCATGATCAGATGGTCTCCGTATCCAAAGAAGAATAGTCTTCCCAAAAGAGATTCCTTGGTGGGGGTAGGGAATATCCCAAGGAGAGATTGAGAAGTCTGAGCTGAGGCTATACTCTTTCCACATTAGAAGAATCAGGAAGACCTCACTGAATGATACAACAGTGTGGATGCAGGAACAACACATCTACTACCTGAGTGTTTAAAAACGGGGACCACAGACCAAAATACGGGGGAGCGTAACAGGTAAGTCACTGTTCATTAGGGCTTAATGCCAATTGGTGTTGGGTGGGGCACCAATTTTGGGTATCAAGTCAGCGCAGCAAAGTGAGATAAAAGATCACAGAACAAACACAAAGGGTTGGATGTCCTGTTCCAACCTTCTGTTTCTTATGTTCTCAGGTACTGTATGTTGTCCCAGTTAAAACCACCTTTTGTTCCCTTTCCAAACCAGCCTACACCATCATTCCAGCACATACTCTCCTACTGGTTCCCAGTGAAATATTGATAAAAGCCCACTGGCTGTCAGTGCTGTGGGCTACTACCAGGGGAGGAAGACAAACCCATAATGTCCTCAACAGTTCACAGATAGTCGGTGGTTTTATTTCATAACTCCAGACTCGCACAGGGATCAGGCTCCTGGTGAGAAAGCACAACCCTGACCATGTTAATCTGGTCAGAAAGCAGAATCCGCAACTATTTGCACAGTCATATTTAGCAACTAGCAGTTTCAAGCTCGGAGATTCTGTTGTCGCATTTGTCTCTGCATTCAATAGTGTTAAAATGCACGTTATATTTAATACTAAACCAGCAGTTAAGAGTGTTCCTCGTATTAAATGCACATCCTCGACACGACGTTCCAGCTTATGTGTAGGTTACAAGGCAAGTTCAGGATCCTTGTGCAGCTATTATGCAGGATTCAGAGGAAGTGAGGAATCACCAACAGTCCGTGAAATTTCCCCGGATTAAAACTGTGCAAAAAAGGCAGAGGAGTAAGAGGGAGGGGTAGAGGAGAGGTGGGCGCAGGTGGGGTTAGAACTTAGTGCAGCAGTTGTCCCGGCTCATAAACTTCAGAACAGCATAGTTATAGGTGGAGGACATCATGTAGGTGAGCTGGAGAAGAGAGTGGGATGGATGGGTTGTGTGGATGGGGAAAAAAAGAAACAAAAACGTTAAAGTTTATTTGGTTTGTGAAATCAAACATGCCTAATGCACAATCATAATGATCAACAAAGTACCATGTCTGTAGACAGGCACAGACACTTTGCCCCACCATGCCAGACATCAAGGACCATTTACTTGCATTGATTAAAGTACCTTTCTAGGGTACCAACTCATACTGAGAGTCCCTCCTTCCATCGCAGGGAGATGCAGAATTCCAGGTTTCAACCACCATCTGGGTAAAAAAAAGGAATCTTCCTCACTTCCCCTCTTAAGTTCTTATTGTTTACCTTCAAACTTATGCCTTCTGGTAAAAGGCAAGGCTGCAAGAGGATATGGTTCTAATTCAGGCATAGGGTTCAGTGTACATTTGCTGGGCAGAAAGGCTGGCATTGGCGTGATGGGACAAAGGGCCTATTTCTGTGCTTAATCCAAATGTGCCCTCACCATTGTTTTAAAAAGCTGTTTCATAGCTTTTCAACTCTTGTATTCTGTACTCTAATTAAACAAGACCAGCATCCTGTGTCCTCTTCAGTGCCTTACCTACCTGTACTGCCACCTTCAGGATCCCCAGACTTGTACACCAGTTCTGGACCTGTACATCTCCTCTCAATGCTCCCCATTCAGTGCACACCATTCAGTGTGTTTGTCTTACCCTTCAGTCTCCCCAAATATGTATTTCTCAGGATTAAACTCAATCTTCTATTATTTTGCCCACTTTGCCAGCAGATCAAAAACATGAGAAAGTCTGCAGATGCTGGAAATCCAAAGCAACAGACACTAAATGCTGGAGGAACTCAGCAGGTTAGGCAGCATCTAGGGAAATGAATACTTAGAAGTTTGGGGCTGAGACCCTTCTTCAGGACTGAGAAGGAAAGGGAAAGATGCCAGAATAAAAAGTTGGGGGGGGGGAGGGGATAGAGGTTAGCTGAAAGGTGGAAGGTGAAGCCTAAAGGGGGAGCAATGGGCAGGTAAAAAAATATTAAAAAGTCAGAGTGGGGAATAGAGGAAGAGAGTGGGGGGATATGTTCACCAGAAGGTGAAATCGATGTTCATGCCATCAGGTTGGACGCTGCCCAGACAGACTAAAAGGTGTTACTCCCTGACCCTGATGGTGGCCTCATCTTGGCACAAAAGGAGGGCACGTATTAACACGTTGGAATGGGAATGGGAATTAAAATGTTTGTCCAATGGGAAGTCCCACTTGTGGTGGATGGTGCAGATCAATATCGTTCTGTAGCCTGAAGCTATCCCACCGCACCACCAGCACAGCACTACCAGCTTGGCTCTGAGGTTAAGCTTCCATGGACATCCTAGCAATGCATGTCAAGATGCAGCCACCAGAAATGTCTAAAGCAACACTGCATCATCTCCTGCAGGCCAATTAAATGTGACTTGCTGGAATAACATTGTCAAGGCCACAGCTCCGTAACTGGGGCCAACCTTTTGCACACACTGTGCTCATTCATGTGAATTGCTGTGATCCTTCCTCTTGCTGGGCAGTTGAGGGTTGCGGGGCAAATTGTACACAAGAGGAGTTGCGGTGGGGACATTCATGATCATACAGACTGGTGGGGCAGGTTCGAGGGGGTTGATGCTCCATTTCCCCGCTTACTGTGTTCTCATGTGTCGAGAGTTCCTGAGTACAATGAGATTCAGCCTCTTTGCACACAAAGAAATGCATTCACACCATCCAACACCCCAGTTATCCGCCATTCTACAACTTACCAAAGCAATGGCCGTTGCTGCAGCTCCGGCAAACGTTGCGATGAACAAATGGTAGGTCAGCTCCAGCTATAGCCAAAACACAGAAATGCAGAGAAGAGAGTTGATTTTAAATCCAATATTGATAGACCAAAAAGCATTACAATGTCGGTGAGAGGACTGACTGTTTCCTTCCACTCGGAGGGTTCAGGGACAGCGATACGTCTGGGGAATTTTGTTCTACTATTTGGAATGCAGCAGTGCCCACTGGAAATCTTCAAACATGATACAAGGAGGCATAATTTTAGGGTAATTGGAGGAAAGTATGGGGGGGATGACAGAGATAAGCTTTCTTTTATACAGGGAGGGGTGAGTGTGTTGAACACCTTGCCGGGGTGGTAATAGAGGCAGATATATTAGGGGGATTCAAACAAACATTTAGCTGGATGGTAGAAAAATGGAGGGCTTTGTAGGAGGGAAAGGTTAGATTGACCTTAGATTAAAAGGTTGACACACATCGTGGGCTGTAAGGCCTGCATTGTGCTGTAACATTATAAGTTCTATGTGATGCTACATCAATGTAATGTAAATCTCCCTCTGCATGGTCTCGTCATACAGAGAGACAACAAATCACTCCACAAAGCCTCATCGTACAGGTTAAATACAGAGTGAAGATGGCCCACTCACACCCTACCTAGATTTGGAACCAAAGCTGAGGTCCAAATGGGAATGAGTGGGTGAAAGTTGGGAATGTCCCAGCTCACCACAGCACCTTGCCAGGTGAAGCGGTGATCTAAGTTAGGGCTGCCACTTACGTTTGAGTTGTTGCAGACAAGGGATAAATTCATGCCACAGATCTTCCCTGGACTGGCTTTCCATGGTAGCATTCCTAAAACATGAGGACATGAGGCACAAGACTCATTATGTCCTAGTTATGAATGATTTAGTGTGCATACGATTTGTTCATACACTACAATCTTCCATCAGTAAATCACAATGGGAAAAAGAAAGGCAAAGACTAGCTGATCACATCGATATGCAGCCATTCTAAAGACCACATCACCAAACACTATATCCAACCATACTCCACCTCATGTGAACCACAGCTCAACAACTAGTCATTTGTTTCATTCTTCAGGATTGCAATGAAGTCAGAGCTTTTCAGGAGGTGGGATGATGGCAGGACCAATTAAAGGTAGGATTCCGGGTAGTAGGCTTCCTCAGTCTTGCATTGTCCCTCACTATGGACAGAGTGAATACTCAAACTCGACTTCATTTTATCAGCAATACCCCAGCCCCTCATTAGCTAAGACTGAAAGGTCCAATAATCTTTATATGAAAATTCTCAGCATCTCACCCTCACCCAGGGTGGGCACCTTCTCAGGCGTAGATTCTCCCAGCAGAAAATTGATTCCCGAAGATATCCAAGAACTTTACAAATGTGATTGAGATCCCACTACCGCCACCAACAACATGTTGTAACCCTTCCCCTTTTACTCCCACTCCCCCTCCCAACAAATTCAGACTGAAAAGCCTAGGCACTATCATGTGCCCCCCCCCCCTTCTGATGGCCCTTGTCGCTGCTCCCGTAACAACTAATCCTCCTTAAGACTAGTAACTTGACCATTGACTAGTAAGAAGAAAAACCTTCCTTGTTGGGTTAGGCACAAAGTGCCACCCTGGCCCCAACCCCTCAGAATTGCCAGTATTGTGAATCTTGCCCCAAGATGAGGGCAACTTTGCATTGGAAATTTTGTCCCTACATCGTGGCATCTTCTGCCACCGGGCCACACGGAAACACCATCCATACCGTACTGTCTGGCGTCAATGCAGACATCATCGAAGCCAGTCCCATTCTCGGTCACTTGTCTGACTGTCTGGCACGTGGACCACATGGTGAAGTAGACGTAGACGGGCAGTGCAGAGAAGGCGAAGACTCCCATCCAGATCACACTCATTATGTGGGTAAGGAAAATGAACTGCAGCAAGAGAAGTTGACAGCAGACTTGGTAGAGATCATCACAACATGTTTATAGTGACAGGGGAATGGTCGGAAACGCTGACCAGGAGAGGTTAGGGGGGATTTCTCAATACCTAGAAGGGTGAAACACCCTGGACAATGAGTATGAGTTTGATAGCAAATTTACAGTATAAAGCTTGGAATACTAATTCCTCCAGTACTAGTGCACAGAGGCTGCGGGGTGCACCATTCTACTGACTCACCAGGCTACTCGGCCAACCAGTCCCAAGCCTACATTCTCTACCAACCAGTCCCAAGCCTACATCCTCTACCAACCAGTCCCAAGCCTACATCCTCTACCAACCAGTCCCAAGCCTACATCCTCTACCAACCAGTCCCAAGCCTACATCCTCTACCAACCAGTCCCAAACCTACATCCTCTACCAACCAGTCCCAAGCCTACATCCTCTACCAACCAGTCCCAAGCCTACATCTTCTACCAACCAGTCCCAAGCCTACATCCTCTACCAACCAGTCCCAAGCCTACATCCTCTACCAACCAGTCCCAAGCCTACATCCTCTACCAACCAGTCCCAAGCCTACATCCTCTACCAACCAGTCCCAAGCCTACATCCTCTGCCAACCAGTCCCAAGCCTACATCCTCTGCCAACCAGTCCCAAGCCTATACCAACATGCACAAGCCCAGCAGGTGCAGGAAAGTACAAACAGCGCCATCTTCCCCAAGTCCCGCACCACCCTGGACTGGAAACACATCATCACTCCTTCACTGTCACTGGGTCTAAATCCTGGAATACCCTACAGCACTTTGAGGGAACATTTTCACAGAGTGACAGCACTTGAATCACCAAGGCGCAGAATGCTACTGACCAAGTACTGTAAATGGGCACAAAATGCTGATGGAACACAGTAGGCCAGGCAACATCTATAGGGAGAAGCACTGTCAATGTTTCGGGCCGAGACCCTTCGTCAGGACTAACTGAAAGGAAAGATAGTAAGAGATTTGAAAGTAGGAGGGGGAGGGGGAAATGCGAAATGATAGGAGAAGACCGGAGGGGGTGGGATGAAGCTAAGAGATGGAAAGGTGATTGGCGAAAGTGATACAGGGCTGGGGAAGGGAAAGGATCATGGGACGGGCGGCCTTGGAAGAAGGAAATGAGGAGGGGAGCACCAGAGGGAGATGGAGAACAGGCAGAGTGATGGGTAGAGAGAGACAGAGAAAAAAAAACAAACTAAATAACGTATTTAGTTATCCCTGACGCACCTCATAATCACAGCTGTTTATTCCCACTTCCTTTTCTAGTTGTTAACCATTCCTCAGTCCATGGTAACCAACACAGTGCCCACTAATAATAATCACTCTTGTATCATCTAATCAAAAGCCTTTTGAAAGTCCATCAACTATTTTGCTCTATCTGTTTTGCCCATGTCAGTTTTGCCAGAAATAACCTCTGAGCTATCAGAATTGTCAAACATGGCTATCTTTCACAAATTCCTACAGATTATGCCCAATGGTTTTCTTATTTAAGTATCCAAAACCCATTCCCTCATTACAGATTTCAGTACTTCCTCTCCCACAAATGCCAGGCTTACTACACGCCAGCTTTCCATTTTCTTTCTCCTACCTTTCTTAAACAGTCTGGTTATATCTTCTACCTTTCAAGCTGTGAGAACCAGTCCAGAATCCATGAAAGTTGGCAAACGGTGCACTCCGTCTCTCTATCGCCAGATTCCACAGAACCCTTGAATGCAGGTCACCGGTTCCCAAGAATTTATCATCTTTCAGCCACAGTAATGTCTCCAAGGAATTTTCTTTTAACTAAATTTAATAACTTCCACCTCCTCGTTCACTCTGGACCTGTTGCCCTCCAGGAAAGCTCTGTGATTCCTCAATGCAAGATATTTGTTTAATTACTCTGCCATTTCCCTATTCTCTCAAACAATTTCTCTTACATCAGTCTGTGAACCCACATTAAACTTTGATATAGGAAACTTCAGTCTGCTTTTGTGTTTTACACAAATTGCTCCTCAAGTCTACATCACTGTCTTGATTTAATCAGTTGAGGCAAATGGAAGAGATTCCACTATGACCTTGATTTATACCCCGTGATTAGTGGGGAAGTCTAGTGGTGTCAGGAGTTTAGTAGCTTTCAGAGTCACAGAGTTCAACATCTGGCTCCTCAACCCATGTCATCTATGCCGAATATGATACCCATCTACACTAAGCACCTTTGATTGTGTGGTTAGGCAAAGCTCAACTGCCATCTGTAAATTCACTGCTGACGCCACTGTTGTTGACAGAATCTGAGATGGTGGTGAGGAAGTGTACAGGAGCAAATTAGATAGGTTGGTCGACAAGCATCACAACACCAACCTTGCACTCAATGTGAGGAAGACCAAGGAACTGAGTGTGGCATTCAGTAAGGGGAAGCTGGGAGAACACACACCAATCCTTACTGAAGGCTCAGCAGTAGAAAGGGCAAGAGGTTTCAGTTTCCTGGGCATCATCATCTCAGAGGATCTAACCTGGGCCCACCATACTGATGAAGGCAGTTCAGTAGGAGATTGGAATGCCACCAAAGACTAGCAAATGTCTGCGTGTGTACTTGGAAACCATCCTGACTGGTTGCATCACCGTCTGGTGTGTAGGCACCAAGGCACAGGATCAAAAGGCCCTTCAGAGGACCGGGGACTCAGCCAGCTCCATCACAGGGACAAGCCTCCCCACCGTCGATGACATCTTCAAGAGGCAGTGTCTCAAGAAGGGGGCACTCATCACTGAAGACCTTCTCTACCCAGGATATGCCCAGTTCTCATGCTACCATCAAGGAGGTGGTACAGGAACCTGACAACAGCTTCTTGCCCTCTGCCATCAGATTTCTGAACAGTCCATGAACATTAGCTCACTATTTCTCTTGTGCACTAGATAATTATTTTTACTGTAACTTGTAGTATTTTGTCACTCCTGCACTGTACTACCATCGCTATACAACAAATTGAACCTGAGTCTGATTGGGCCCGTATGTCCTAAATTTTTCTTATCTATCTACCCGTCCAGATGTCTTTTAACCATTGTTAGTGTACCCACCTACTACTTCTAGCAGCTCGTTCCATATACCCACATCACTTTGTGTGAAAAATTTGCCATAAAGGCCTCTGTTAAATCTTTCCTCTCTCATCTTGAACCTGTAACCTCTTCTTTTCAGTCCTCCGTCCCTAGGAAGAGACTGTGACTATCTATACTATATATGTCCCTCATAATATTATAAAGCTCTAAAATAGAGTCTACAGCCCCCTTTGCTCCAAGGGAAACAATCCCAATCTCTTACAACTCAAACCCTTGAGCCTTTGAGTCCAGGCAGCACTACTGTGAATCTTTACTGCACCTTCTCTAGCTTAATCATATCCTTCCTACAATGTGGCAACCACAGGTACACACAATGCTTGCCATGGGCTAACCAGCCTGTGGCAGGATTTATACTGCTGCTCCATTATCCTGCTGAAGCCTCGTATGCACATACAGTAAACACTTTCCAAGATCAGACACTACAAACTGCTCACTCTGCCCTTAGTGTTGATAGATCATTTCACCAGACAAAAGCATGACTTCCATCCCCTTGGGCCAAACACCTTGATGACATGATTATTATTAACTGTCTTTCTGCTTATTTTCTGTACCAGCCCAAAGCATTTTTATGAACTTTAGAACACGTGCCATTAAAAACAAGTATTTAAAACTGAGAAACACACACAAAATGCTGGAGGAACTCAGCAGGCCAGGCATCATCTAGGAAAACAAGGATTTCAAACTAAAACGTTGACTGTACTCTTCTCCTAGATGCTGCCTGGTCTGCTGATTTCTTCCAGCATTTTGTGTGTTGCTCGGATTTCCAGTGTCTGCGGATTTTCTCGTTTGTGATTTAAAATTGAGAAGTTTCTTCTCAAGGGGATGGGGATCTCTGTATCTCCAAGGGGTTGTGAAGCCTAGATTTTTGGAGGTATTGAAAGAGGAGGGAGATTGTTTTTAAACTATATGAGAATCACAGAAGAGTAATTGAGACATAACATGTACTGAATGAAAAGGCGGCTTAGAGGGGCTGAGTGGACCGAGGATTAAAACAGCGGACACGATTTTAAATAAGGACTCTTTCCAGCTGTATGGAAAATGGAGGCAGGAACTATAGGCCCTCCAGCTGTCAACCAAGTTCCCATTCCGATCAAATTCTCAAGGTACAGTGTACTCCTGGAGCTGTTTAAGGCTGCCCAATGTATTGTTGTGATGGGCAGATTACTGGCCACGAGTGTGAACAGAGCAAAGTCAAAAGTAAATTGCATGTTTGGATGTGGCAAACTCAAGCCAGTTTGTTCTGATGTCAATGAGAAATGTTACTGATATACATGTCAGACGTTGCAGCCAACACAGCTGAGAGTCTGGGCTGGTCTTGGTGGCATCATCCTCTGGAAAGCATTTATAACAGCTCGACATGTGCTACCCTTGGACCTTTGGCTGAACATCCCATATAAGACACCTAGGTTAGTGCCGAGGGAATGCTGTACATTACAGATGTCCTTATTCAGACAAAACACAGACGAAAGTCCTGTGACACTTTATGAAAAGCAGGGTAGAACTAGCCAAGCAAAACCACAACTCACCACCTCAGTCCTGCACAAACTGGCTTCTGCTTTCATGTCTTGTGATCTGGACATCAGTGGCAAGACCAATATTTACCATCCATCCCAGCCTGCCCTCAAGTAGGTGCCAATGAGCAGTAGAGCCATTGATTTATAAATGAAGTTATAATTCTGATCTACCTGGTCCATGCCCACCAAGGTGCCTTACTGACTTCGTCCCAAATCCTACTAATCCTTTCCCATTCTTTCTTTCTTTTCCCCTTTATAAAATTTTAACTTTGTCTACCTCTACTGCTTCCCCTGGCAGCTTGGTCCATATATTCACCACCCTGGCTGTGAAATTTGCCATTTAAATCCTCCCCTCTCGTAAACCTATACCCTGAAGTTTTTGACTCACTCTGGGGAAAGGACTGGTACTATTCACCCTATCTAAGCACCTCATGGTTACAAAAACCATTATAATTCTTCCTACGGTCAAAGGAAAACATTCACAACTCATCCAGCCTCAGTTTACAATTCAAGCCTTTGGATTCCAGCAAGAACCTTGTGAATAGTTCCTGCAACCTCTGCTTTAATCACATGGCCCTGCATGGTACAATGTCCAGAACTGCACACAGTCCCTGTAGCACACCACTGGACACGGGCTACAAACCCTCTCCTTCCACCAAGCCTACTCTGTATACAACAGGTAGCTCACCATACATCCTATGTGATCTAACCTTCCAGGCGAGCCAGCTGTGTAAGACTACTGATCTACTGAAGTCCACGCAGTGAAGGTACTCCCACCATGTATTGGGAAGAGAGAGCCCGGATTTATACCCAGTGATGATGAAGAAACTATATACTTCCAGGTCATGGGGAACGTGCGACTTCAGAAGGACCCTGTAGTCAGTGGCATGTCTGCTTTGTCCCTCACATTATGAAGGTGAGTCAGGGATATTTGTTCACTGTAATATTTTTGGAGTAACCAGATATTATGTAGGGTGCTACATAAATTCAAGTCCTTCCATTTTACATATACTTGATGGAACACATGAAATGATCTGAATGGCTTCTCAGTGCTTTCCTACCAAGAGAGTGAAACAAAAATTCACCAGTTCTCTCCATGAAGTTTTGTAATGCTTCCTAGTAATGGAAGTCAAGAATAGCCTCCCTGGACAATCAAACGCTCTTCGTTCTCTTGCCTGTCAATCCCCCTCTGTCCAACGCACAGCACCAAGCTCCACAGGCCTGTCTGCATTGTGTCACCATACTTGCCTGGGTCTTGAAGAAACAGTGGATTACTGACAGCAGAAGTATACCATCCCAGAGCAACACGGTCTCCAATGGGGCACCAACTCAGATCAAGGGTCAGTTTCTAGTTCTCCCTACCCATCAAAAATTCACCAAATGCAAGGGTAGGCAGCCAAGCGACGGAAGGGGTCGGAGCAGAGGCTCCACGAGACTTACTGTGGCACTGACGCATCTGCCGCACATTGTGGTCCTGAATTCCCCAAAGAGGGACTTGACAGCACTGGTGGTGTAGAATCCTTCGGCCAGCAGCAGCACGCCATACAGGAAAAAGAAGGATGCAGTCCCATAGATAACGTACTGGAAGATCTGGACCCTGGAAGCACAGAGAGGATGGGTACTAATGAGCAATCATATCATCAGTATAGGTCCAAGGAAGGGAATATTGTGGGAGCAAGGGAACCCAGCTGTGGGGCAGATCTGCATGGCTTGGGTAGTTAGACTCCCACTGCACCCTCCCAGGTAACAGGAACAATGAGTAAATTGGGACAAGAAAGGGACACAAATGGAAAGAATTCATCTCAAGACAGTTCTGAATTGATTCCAGTGACCTCTTACCTAGAGAAGCCTCTGACACCCTTCCCCAAGAACATTAATGGAATAGGCAGCTGAACGGTTACTTCCACCTTTTACACTACCACCCCTTCTGACTTGCCCGCTGGCTTTTCTCTTTCTGCACTTGATCCACAAAGTCCTCAAAAGGCTGGGTAAGAGCAGGATGCACCCCAAGGCCAGGAGCTCCAGAACTGGGGCTCTCACAGTCAGAATAAGGGTTTGGCCATTCCTCACTGCAATAAAGAGAACCTTCTTCACTTGGAGGATTGTGATCCTTTGGAATTCCCTTTCTGGGGGTGGAGGGTAAGTTGAGTCATTGAGTTCATTCAAGATGCACTGGCATCTGGATATTAAGTGAGTTTTGAGAATGGGAATTGTACAAGAGGGGGATGTCAGGAGATTGAGTGCCAATTCCAATTGGTAGGTCACTGGTGGACAGTGTTAGCAGCTTTATGTACTCGGACCAATTGTCCAGTGTTCAGCACATAGACAGAATAATGAAAAAGACATTCCAACATCTCTTTTTTTTAAGCTTCAGAACATTTGACATGTCATGAAATACTCTAATAAACTTCTACAAGTGCACTGTTGAAAGTATTGCAACTGCTTGCATCGCAGGCTGGTACAGCAATTCCAATGCATAGAAATACCAGAGGATGAAGACAACAGTAAACTCAACCTGCTCCCGTGCATGCATGGCTCTCCTCACCACTGGGAGCCTCGACATGAGGAGCTGCCTCAATGTGACATTCATCAAAGATACCCATTATACAGGCCATACCCTCCTCTCACTTCTACCATCAGGCAGAATCCAAAAGTTCCACACCAGCAGCTTCAGTACCAGCTGCTCTCTTGTAACCTTCAGGTTCTTGAAGTGTCCTTCACAACCTATTCCTCCTGACTACAAAAGACTGGAGACCATCTCTTGCACTGTCACAGACTTGTTTCTCATTGTTTTTTTCATTATTGTCTTGTTTTCACAGTCCTTTAGTTGACTCTCTTTAATAATGTATGTCTATTTTGTGCTCTGTGAGTTGCTATCTGAATCGGCATGCCTGTGATGCTGCTGCAAATCAGTTCTTCATTGTACCTGTATCTGCCCTGGTGGCAATAATCAACTTAGAAAATAGGGCCATGGTCGTGATATGGGTGGAGCATTTCAGAAGGCCAGATCTCCAACTTCTATACCTTACCACTTTGCTTCTCCAAACATTTTAAAAAACCCAAATTTAATTTTATTCCTCAAATTTCCACACATTGGACAGAACCTGCCTCACATGTCCGAAGATACCACACTGCCCCTGCGACCTTCTACAAGGGTAGAAAGCAGGAAAGAGACGGAGCTACTTACAGGGTCACCAGGACAGCGTAGTCCATAAAGTCATGGGAGAAGTGTTCCTCGATAAGCTTCTCGGTCCCAGTTAAGGCCTCGTGACCACAGCCACAGAACAGAGCCACACCCACAAAGCATAGAATGGTAGCGATGAGGGAAGCGTAGGGAACTCCCCTGAGGCATCGTACACAGCACTCCGAGCAGCCTGCAAGGGAAAGGTACAGTTCATAACACAGTGCCGGTCCACCCCCTGCTCGTCTGCATCCATCCCATCTACTACAGCAAACAGTCTGACTGACCAGAACCCGTATCTCTCTCTCTCCAAATTTCACCCCATCCTTGGTAACATAACTACAACACCAAAATGCATTATCGTACAATTCCCAACACTATTCCGTCTGCTACTTTCTTGCCCATTCTTCCAATTTGTCTAAGCCCTGCTGCAATCGCATTGCTTCCTCAGCACCACCTACCTCTCTATCGCTCTTTGTATTATCCACAAACTTTGCCACAAAGCTATCAATTCTATTATCCAAATCATTGACAAACAATGTGAAAAGCAGTGGTCTGAATACGACACCACTAGTCACCGGCAGCCAAACAGAAAAGGCCTGTCTCCTGCCTGTCACCATTCCGCTACCCAGGCCAGTATCTTTCCCACAACACCATAGGATTTATCTTGTTAAGCAGCCTCATGTGTGGTACCTTACCAAACGCCTTCTGAAAATCCAAGTAAATGACATCCACTGCCTCTTCTTTGTCCATCCTGCTTGTTGTTTCCTTGAAGAACTCTAACAAATTTGTCAGGCAAGGTTTTCATTTACAGAAACCATGCTGACATAGACTTACTTTATCATTAGTCTCCAAGTACCCCGAAGCCGCATCCTAAGTAATCGACCAACACATTCCCAACCACTGAGGTTAGGCTAACTGGCCTATCATTTCCTTTCTCTTGCCTTCCCCCCTTCTTAAAGAATGGAGTGACATTTGTAATCTTCCAGTCCTCCAGGACAATGCCAGAATTTTGCCAATGCCAAGTGATTCTTGAAAGATCATGACCAATGCATCTGTTATCTCTTCAGCACCCTCGCTCAGGACTCTGGGATGTAGGCCATCTGGTCCAGGTGACTTTCCAACCTTATGATCTTTGAGCTTGCATACCACTTTTTCCTTTGTAAAAGCAATGGCAGTCACTCCTGCTCCGATGTTTCTCCCCGTGACCGTGTGGGTTTTCTCCAGGTGCTCTGGTTTCCTCCCACATTCCACAGATGTACCAGTTGATAGGTTAATTGACCATTGTAGATTTTCCCGTGACTAGAGCAGGCTAGGGTTAAATCGGAAGTTGCTGGAAGGGCCAACTCCAACCGTATCTCAATAAAATTAATAAACCACTCACCAGAATCATGAGATATGGAATAGAGTTCATTCTTATGTGAGGAAGAAGTTAGTGAATCAAATGGATTTTTTTCCATCTCATGCTTATTGACTGGTTCATTTGTGTATCAGAGCCTTAGGGAATTATGGAAAATAATGAGATGGATCATTTTTTAGGAATGCAACCATCCCCTCGTTCCCCCATAACGCAGGGGACACTCGTCCCTCAACACCAGCTGAGAGAGGTTCCCAACACCAAGTGTGGATGCCTTTCACCAGTCCCACCCTTTACCTGGAGACCTTTCCCCCATTGCTGCACACTCCAACCAGAGGAATCAACATGCCAGCACATACCCGATCATTCTGGTCACAGCAAGATCTCCTCTCGTTCTTTAAAAATCTGCTGTAGCTTGCCTTTGACTCTCTTCAGCCGGAAGACGCTCACATCCTTTTAGTTAACAGTGGAACAAAGCTCTAAAGCAGGTAAGGCTTTCTTCAGATATAGAGCACAACGCTGTGAGCGCTCTTCCTGCTGACGTCTCGCTCACCACATTCCTACACATGCAGCAAGGCTGCTGGCCCCGACAGAGATCAACGCATCACTTACTTGCTGTATCTGTGTATGTTCTTGTACACCAACACTTACTAATTAATTCACCGTTTAAAAAACATTCCCTTTTGTATGCTTTCTAAAAACACGAATATCTCACATTTTCCAAGGGGTCCAACTTGCCAGTTTTAACCAATAATAAACAAAAAGGCAAAAGATAGAAATTTTATTTTCTGCACCAATGTAACAAAGCTCCATTTTTCCAATAGATCTTAAAATATCAACCATGCATTTTTCTCAAGCACTATTTCTTACAAAATGCAGAAATGGAATACTGTCTACAGTGAATAACTATGAAAATATAACAGAACCGCCGGTCAGAGGCAAAACTGAGCATCTATTTGGGGACAAACTGCCCAGAATAGAAGGCTTTAATCAGCACTATCATCACCAGCAATTTGACTGCAGTTCTTATAGAAAGCAAAAGTAACTGTGACTGCCAAAAAGTTATATTTAAAATAATTACAAAGACCCCGTCTTCCCAAACAAGGAAAATGACCAAAGCTGAACCAAAAATAGTGAGTGACTGATTCCAGCCGGAATTATGCCCTGGGAAACAAGAACCTTTTCCCATCTCTCGAGAGTCAGCTCTAGGCAAAGGCAGACATTGATGATGAAGCTCACCATTGCCTTCAATGCCCTGCATGACATTCAGTCAATTAAGGAAAGGAATGTCTGAAGATTAACATTCAACATGCAGCAAAGTATGGGCCTTTGGCCCATGATGTTAAGTGGACCTATATTAAGCTACCCCGTGATTAATCTAACTTGTCCTGCCTACACAGCTGATAACTCTTCAGTAATCTTCCATCCATGTGCTTGAGTCTTTTAAATGTCCTCATTAAATCAACCTCTCCCATCACTCCCAGCAGTGTTTTCTAGGCTCCCACCGCTCTCATGTAATTTAAAAAAAAAACAACTCTAACACTTCTCTAAACTTTCTTCTACTCACTTTGAACAGTTGTCCTCTTGGTGTTGTCCATTGCTGCCCTGTGGACTGTCCACTCTGATTTAGCCTCTTATAAACTTATACACCTCCATCCTGGTAAATTGCCTTTGTGCCCTCTCTAAGGCCTCAGCACCCTCCCTATGAGGTGACCAGAACTGAACACAATACACTGTTGACCAACCAGATTTTCATGGAGCTGTATCAGTACTTCATGGCTCTTAAACTCAACCTCAGGATATTTAAGGCCAGCACAACATGTGCCTTCTTAACCATCCTATCACCTTGCACAGCAGTTTTGTGGAATGCCTGGGCTTAAACTACAAAGCTCTCTGTTTCTCCACACTGCTAAAAATCCCAATGTTAACCTTGTACCCTGCCTTCAAGTTCGATCTTCCAGAGTGAATCACTTCACACTGAACACCATCTGCCACTTCTCTGCCCAAATGTAACCAGCGACAGCCTTCTACACTATCCACAAGGCACCCAACCTTTGTCATCTGCGAATTTACTAACCTATCCTTCCACTTCCTTGTCCTAGTCTTATAAAAATCACAAAGAGCAGGGTTCCCAGAAGAGATCCCTGCTGAACACCACTAGTCACTGACCACCAGCCAGAATATACTCCATGTCCTACGACCGTCTGCAAGCCAATTCCTAATCCACACAGCCAAGATTCCATGGATCCTGTGCCTTGTGACTTTCTGGATTAAGCTCTCACATCTATCATGGAACTTTTGGTCTACTGAGCAGAAATGGCCACTGCCTCCTCTGTTTCTGAGGCCTGGACTACCTACAGCAGAAATCTCAAGCTGACACAATACTACCAATGCCGACTCCTCAAAATACTCCAGCCTCACTGGAAGGACAAGGGAGCTAACACCTCTACCTGTTGTGGTCAGGTATGTTAGGTGGGCTATATTGTTTATACACCACAGTCCCGTGAAACATTACTCTATATTCCAATCCTATCCAAAGTCAGACAGAGAAAAAGATGTGAGGATGTGCTCAAAGCTTCCTCGAAGGAATACAAAATCTTCACCTCCTGTGCATCAGGGGCACAACTGAGGCCAAGTACAAGCAATGGAAGGAGCACCCTCCCTGTGGGAAGTTTGTAGCTCCCACATTCACTTCATCAGTCACTTCAGAATCCAAACAAGCAGAGCAAAAGTAAGTAATCTTCGGTCCCCAAGGAGGAAATTAAATTATGCTTCACATTGTGCCGGGTTTTCCAGAGCACGGCCCGTTATTTAGATTCTAGAGTCTGATCTGTAGCTCACTAATATGTCCTCTTCCAATTTCCAGCCAGAGGCTTGGTCAAAGGCACAACATGCCTACAGTACGGACATACTCTTTACAGCGCAGTGCTTGACTCAAACTCAGTCTAAAATGCTTTGTTTCATTTATTGCCAACTGTTGGAAAAATCTAACTCTTTCTCTCCAGACCACAAGACTGTATGACTGCCATCACCACCATCTCATTTCCAAAATTATGGAGTTTCACACACAAGATGCTGGAAGAACTCAGCAAGTTAGGCCGCATCTGTAGAGGGGAATAAGCAGTTGATGTTTTGGGCTGAAACCCTTCATCAGGCCCAAAACATCGACTGCTTATTCCCCTCCATAACTGCTGTCTGATCTGCTGAGTTTCTCCAGCATTTTCTGTTTGTTGCTCTGGATTTGCAGAATCTATTGTGTTTATGACAGTGAACGTTTGGGGTAGTTTTCCCAAATGCCTCTACAATGTTACTGCTGTAGTCTATTGTAGGGCAGAACTGTGGAGGAACTTTGGCACAAAATGTACACACCCACTGATGGAGCTCTGTTTATCTTCTGACCCTTAGGGCTCTTTTGGGATTCAGGAATGACGAGGTCTTAATTGGATTGATTGCTTATGTTAGAGTACAAACAAACACACAAGTAGTAAGCAAACAAAATAAAGAGCTGAGAAACGATGCTGAGAGGTAAATGAGCAGCAAAGAATGCAAAAAGTTGGCGCCTCTGAAAAATCCATTGCTTTTATAGATAAGGAAAATTGCTTATTAGATAAGCTGAACCAAACAATGATTGCACAATTACATCACGTGGGTAATATGCTAATACAGAGCCAATGAAAAATGAGGAAGGTGATAAACTGTTAGTTTAGTTGCTATACCGCTTTCTGCCAGTGAGTGGGGATGAATCTCCAGACTTTGAAAAATACATGTCAATCACCCCAAGCTAGGGCTGATTATTCTGTTAAATTCAAGCCGCAAACAGATACAGATGATTTATTCATCCTCTTATTCACGCATCTACTGTCACCAAGTTATTCTACTCCTGTTTCTGAAAGCATCTCCCCACTGTATCTCCAGACTGATCTCCGTTCACCTGCAGGACATGGAACACACAGTGTCACAAATAGAGCCAACAATACAGCTCCTCTTTCCAAACTCACCACACACGGGACCCCGCTGCCACTCTCTCACACACTCGCTTCACCTGCTTATATCCTTTACAGGGGTTTTAAATTCTGAGCCTGACTCACTCCGCCCCCCCCCCCCCACCCCAGCGTCAGAAGACCAGCAGATTTGTACACTCGGCACTGTCAGTTCTTCCAAATTGTCAGCGCAGACTAAACTCAGCCCAACAGACACACAGATTAGCATCAGGATCCAACAAGTCACAACTGGTAAACTCTATTTTAAAACCAACCTTTACTCCATCCTCTTACCAACCTCACCAAATAAACCCAACACAATTCCCAGGCCTAAAGCACAGTAAACGTTCAGTGTGATAGAAAGATAGCACTGTGCAATGTCATACCCAGTAATTCAGGAACAAACCCTTGTTCAGGACCACCCCCCCCCCAATCCATCCCACAATTGCTTTCACCTTCTACCGTCAGGCAGAAGGTACCACAGTGTAAGACGATGGACTGTCAGGCTGGGAGCAGCTCCTCGCCCCAAGCTGTGAGACTCCTGAACACTCCGTTACTGCCCAGGTATTGATGACAAGTCAGTAACATCGTGCTGTTGTATGTTTAACCACCTGTATGCTGAATATGCACTTTATGTTAACTTGGACATCTACGTAATTTTATATTAATATAAATATAAATATAATTTATGTTAAAATTATTTTATGGTCTGTATATGATATATATGCTGTGTTCTTCACGGCCCCAGAGGAGTGTTATCTTATATATATATAGATAGATAGACAGACAGACAGACTCACTCACACACACACACACACACACACACACACACACACACACACACACACACACACACACACACACACACACACACACACACACACACACACACACACACACACATGATTGACAATAAACTGGATAAACTGGAACATGAACTTTCCTCCAATCCTTTGCCCAACAGCAATTCCCATGATCTGAACTTTGACCAAAATGTACAATCATCCCGAGTCTGCACACAGCCAAGGCCTCGCTCAGCAAGCCTGCTGGAAACACAGCACATCTGGGCACTGCTCCCAATTAAACTGCATGGAATGGACTAATGGGGTAGCAGCACAGGGGCACATGGGATTTCCATCAGCCTGTGAGTAACAAATTTAAAGCTCAGCACTGCACTCTGCTGCCCGCACGACACTACAACAGACTGCCAAAACCGTGGAGGGGAGTCAACCCGATCGAGCAACATCAAGCTAAACAGAGTTACACCAACTACATCAACACCAGTAAATTCAGATGCCATGGAAATAAACTCAGCGTACATCTGTAAGTTTTTATTACGCACACCTGTACATCTGCTCGTCAATGCAAATGTCTAATTAGCCAATCATGTGGCAATGAGTCAATGCACAAAGGTATGCAGACATGGTCAAGTGGTAGAGTTGTTGTTCAGACCAAACATCAGAATGGGGAAGAAATGACCATGGAATGATTGCTGGTGCCAAACAGGGTGGTCTGAGTATCTCAGAAACTGATGATCTGGCATTTTCACACACAGCAGTTTTGAGTTTACAAAGAATGGGCGATAAGCAAAACATCCAGTGAGTGAAAGTTCTGTGGGCAAAAGTGCCTCGTTAATGAGAGAGGTCAGGGGAGAATGGCCAGGCTGGTTCAAGCTGATGGATAGGTGACAGTAACTCAAATAACCACGCGTCACAACAGTGGTGTGCAGAAGAGCATCTCTGAACGCACAGCATATTGAACCACGAAATGGATCAGCTGCAGCAGCAGAAGCTAATGAATGCACACTCAGTGTGCCACTTTATTAGGCATAAGTAAGGGTAAATTTCCTCCCTGCACCTTGTTTGATGCATCAGGCTCAACCTTGCTGGCTTACGAGGCTGAGAGGCTAACTCAACGCTCAACCCAGTTTGGATGCTGGCTGGATTCAAACCTGGGACCACTCACACCAAAGTCCAGTGTGGATGCAACTACACCACTGGGGGTACCTAATAAAGTAACCACTAACTGTAGATAGGGTCAGTATCTTTATCCCACAGAACAGTACAACACAATACAAACCCTTCAGTCCATGATGCTGTACTGACCTTTTAAACAGTTCCATAGTCTAATGCTTACCCAAGGCATAACACTCCATTTTTTCTCAACCATGTGCCTATAAAATAGGCTCTTAAATGCCCCTAATGTGTCTGCCTCTACCACCACCCTTGAAGGCACATTCCACAGGCACATCACTCTGTGAAAAAACCTCCCTTTAACATCCCCTTATACATTCCTACACTTACCTTAAAATTATGCTTTCTCTTATTAAACATTTCCAACCTGAGATAAAAGCACTGCCATCTTAAACACCTCTATCAATTCACTTCTCATCCTCCTTTGCTCCAAAAAGAAAAAGCCCTAAGCTCACTCAATCGTCCCTCATAAGGCATGCTCTCTAATCCAGGCAGCATCCTGGTAAATCTCCTCGGCATCCTCTCTAAAGCTTCCACATCCTTTCCTTAATGAGGCGAGCAGACATGAACACAATATTCTGTGGATCCTAGGTCTCCTGATTTATTGAATGAGGAACTTTTTCAAATGTCTTACTAAAATCCGTATAGATCACATCCACTGCTCCACCTTCATCAATTTGTTTAGTCACTTCCTCGAATAATTCAATCAGGCTCGTGGGACTTGACCTGCCCTTCATAAAGCTGTGCTGACTGTTCCTCATCAGTGCTTCACCAAATGCTCGTAATTCTTAAGAGTCCTCTGCAATAGTTTGCAGACCACTAATGTAAGACTCACTGCTTTACAATTCCCTGGATTATACCTATTATATTTCTTGAACAAAGGAGCAAAATATTCCACCCTCCAATCTTCTGGTACTACCCCTGTGGCCAGTAAGGATGCAAAGATCATTGCTACAGGTACAGCAATCTCTTCCCTTGCTTCATGTAGTACCCTGGGGTTTATCTCGTCTGGCCCTAGGTAATTATCTATTGTTAAGGTATGCTTATCCATTCACAAATTCCAGCACATCCTCTTTCTTAATATTGACATGTTCAAGCATGTCAGCTTGGCTTACACTGTCCTCACATTCATCAAGGTCCTGGTCAATATTGAAGCAAAATACTCATTAAGGACCTCCTCTATCTCTCTGACTTTGGGCACGTTTTCTCTTACATCTCTGATCAGTCCTACCCTCACTCTAGTCATCCTTCTGTTCTTCACATAGGTGCAGAATTCCTTAACCCAACTTGCCAAAGCCTTCTCATATCCCATATAGCTCTCCTAAGTCCGTCTTAAGCTCCTTCCTGGCTACCTTATAACTTTCAAGAGCCCTATCTGATTTTTGCTTTGTAATCCTTAAGTATACTTCCTTTTCCCTCTTGACTAGACGTTCCACATCTCTTGTTAGTCATGGTTCCTTCACCCTTAAATTATTTCCCTTCCTCAATGGGATAAACCCATACAAGTGCTCTCTAAACAACATCCTCACTTCTACTGTGTATTGCCCCCTGACTACATCAGCTCCCAAGTAATAGCTTCATAATTCAGCCTCATCCAATTAAATGCTTTACCATACCCAGTCCAGGGCTATGCTAAAGGTCAGAGAGTTGCAAACACCGTCTGCAAAATGCGAACCTAGAACAGATTTGTCACCTGTTCATTGTCTACTACTCGATCCAGGATGGCCTCTCCTCTAGTCAGCCTGTCCACGTACTGTGTCAGGAATCTTTCCAAATGCTCCTCACGAACTCTGGTCCACCGAAACCTTTTGTACTAAGGAGGTGCCAATCAATATTAGAGAAGTTAAAGCCACCCATGGCAACAACCTTGTTATTTTTGTACTTTGCCAAAATCTTTCTCCCCCAATCTGCTCCTCAGTGTCTCAGCTGCTATTGGGGGGGGGGGAGAATAAGAATAAAATAATTGCTCCCTTCATATTTCTAACTTCCACCCACGCTGACTCAGTATCTCTACAACTGAGATATTACCCCTGATTAGCCTCTCCTCCACATGTTACCTCCCTTCTTGTCCCTTTTGAAATATCAAAAAACCTAGAACATTCAGTAGCCATTCCTGTCTTTGTAATGACCAGGTCTCTGTAATGGTCACATCGTTGTAGTTTCACGTAATGATCCATGCTCCAAGTTCGTCACCCCTAATCTTGTGATTTCGTTTTAACCCATCCAACTAACTGAACTCATGCCCTGTCCACTGTCTACCCTTACTCACAGTCTCTGTCTCTCCCATAGTTGAAACCCTCCCTGACAGCTCTAGCAAACAAGCCCCACAAGGATATTTGATGCCCCCCCAGCACCCCCCTGAGACCAGGTGTAACCTGTTCCTTTAGTAGAGGTCATAATTTCATCAGAGGAGATCCCAATAATCCCCAAAATCTGAAACCCTGTGCCCTGCACCAATTCTTCAGCTACACATTCATCGGCTATTTCATCGTATTTTTATCCTTACTGGCCTTTGTCACTGAATCAAAAACAAGAGGGCATAGGATTAACCTGAGGAAGGTTTTAAAGCAGATCAGAGGGGTAAATTTGTTTTAAACACAGAGAGTGGTTGATATCTGGAATATGCTGTCAGAGGAGGGGGATGGAATCTGGGACAATCACTGCATTTAAGAAACATTTAAATAGACACTGGAATAGGATATAAAAGGATACGATACTCATGCAGATAAATGGGATTCCGCAGAGCCCCATTTCTGAACTCTATCTTGGACCACTAGGGGGAGCACATGTGCTGCTGTTGGAAGCCAGAGTTAAATTCTAAATGCTGGCATTCACACCGAGCTCCTTTAGTGTCCAGGAAACACCATGCTTGTCCGACATCTCACCCAGATTACACCCATGGGTGTCAGAGCCCAGGAAGATGCATCCTGCGGAGTACAGGATCTTTTTGTCATTGGACATCAGGCCATTTGGTAATTCATGTGCAAAGAATTTGATTACAATTTGGATGAAGAGAGGCAGAAGACAGAAATGCAAATTTACATACAGCATTTGCTTTGCATGGTGCCTCTCTATGCAACCCAATGTTCTTTGCAGTCTATGAATTTCTTCCAGGATCTCAGCAGTGGCACTTGTTTATAAATTGGCTCACTGTGTCTCATGTTACAAGATACTGTGAAAAGTTTTAGTTAGTATGCCATGCAGGTGGATCACTCCATACACAAGTACATCTGGGTGGTGCCAAAGGAAAAAAATACACCAGATGTGCTGGTCTGATGACAGAGAGGTGCAGTGCAGGGCTGGGACAAGGGAGACTAGGAGATCAGATCACTCAGCTGGCTCCACCATATCATCATCACATCCACCAGTGCTCTTCCGAAAAAGATGTGCTATTCTAAACTTTGTCATGGAAAAAGATTACCAGGCAGAGAGGGAATGATTAATAACATGCTCAAAGAATTACAGCTTTCTCAGTGGGGAAGCCACTGAGAACTTTAACTTCACTATAAACAGTGAGAAGGGTCACACCACTACACAAACCAACCTTACCTCATCTGTACCTCGCTTCCTGAGAAACAGATGTCCTCTCTGGCCGCAGCCAAGGTGAGGAGGACCCCAGCCGGATCTAGCTACCTGTGGTGAACTATGTGCCTGTCTGGACACGCCCCCTGCTGACTGCTCCTGTGGCTCCTCCCACAGGCCCCTGTATGAAGGCGATCTGAGGCCTGACGCTCGGCCTCAGTCTCCAGGACAAAGTATGATGGACACTCACTCCTGGTTCCTTCTTCCAGTCAATAAAAGCCGATATCTCGCCTTACGTCTCAGTGTGAGTTATTGATGGTGCATCAATCTCTCACAGTTGTGGACAAGTGCCTGGGTTGCAGCAAAGTTCTCTCTGGTCCACTCTGTAATGCTGCTGCCATTTTTTCCTGTCTGTCACTACCGTTCCCTGAAGAATGGTGTTTGAGAATCCACTTGATCTTGTTATGTGGCCATATGATCTCAGTTTCCTCTTCTTTATTGTGGGCAATAGATCTTCGTAGTGTCTCGTGTACTGAGTGATGGTTCCTAATGTTTCATCGTTTGAGACACAGTCTGTGTAGGAGATGCCGAGGAGCCTTCTGAAGCATCTCATTTCTACTGCCTGGATCACCTTTTGCAGTTCTGCTGTCAGTGTCCATGATTTGCATGCGTACAAGAAGATGGAGAGCATGAGTACATGCAGGAGTTTCAAATTGGATCTGAGATCAATGTTATTGTCTCTCCAGACTGGTTTTAGTTCAGCCAACATTGTTGTTTGGACTGTCCTTGCAAGGACTTCAGACTTTGATCTTTCTTGGTTGATAGTGGTGCCAAGATACTTGAACCATTTGACAATCTCTAGTTCTTGTCCACTGACTGATTTTTGTCATAATTGGCTTCTCACTGTCCTCATCAGCTTGGTTTTCTCTGTGTTGATTTCCGTGCCATACCTGCTAGATGTATTGTCCAGGTGGTTCACAAAGCAGGCCAATTCATCCTCACTTCCTGCCAGCCCATCAATACTATGAGCAAACCTGAGGTTGGTTATGATCTGCCCTCCAATGCTGACTGTGCCGATATGGTCTTCCCGAGCACCTATCATTATTTGCTCCAGGAAAATGTTGAACAACGTGGGTGAAAGGAGGCAGTCTTGTCAGACTCCAACTGATGTGTGGAGCCACTCTCCATCTGTGCCTTGAACAAGTGCCACACTGCAAGCTTTGGGGTAGAGCTGCTTGACGGCTTGGATCAGCTCTGGCGCAGAAACAACAGGAGGAATGGAGACAGGCTAGCCCTTATTGACATCGATGGATCTGGGGTTGAGAAGGTGAACAGCTTTAAGTTCCTCGGCACTTGGGTCACCAAGGATTTCACATGGTCTGTACACACTGACTGTGTGGTGAAAACAGCGCCTCTTTCACCTCAGATGGTTGAAGAAGTTTGATATGGGTCCCCAAACCCTAAGGACTGTTGTTCCTACTATTTATTACAAATTAGTATAAGCTGCTCATTGCACATTCAGATGGAGTCGTAACGTGAAGATTTTTACTCCTCATGCATGTGAAGATTGTAAGTAATAAAGTCAATTCACATTTAATTCAAATGTTGTATCTCTTCTTTGTGACCCAGAGTACATCATGCCACACCCTATTGAACGCCTTCTTGAAGTCCATGAATATGTGGAAAATGTCCTGTCGATGTTGGAACAGCAGAGTTCCAAATTTTCTGCCAACTGTACCTTTGAAGTACTTTGTGATGGAGGGGTCCTTCAGTCTGTCCAAGTTGATTTTCATTCTGATGTTCTCGCATTTTTCGACTTTCTTCAGCTTGATTTTAAAGTTCACTATCACCAGGTTGTGGTCACTTCCGGTATCTGCACCTGGGAATGTCCTTGTTGCTCTCTTGATCCCACTGGTTCTGCACCAGTATGTAATCGATCTGGCTATGATGGAGCCAGGGTAAACCCACACAAAGCTGCAGAGCCAGGTAGCATACCTGCTTGAATGCGGAGAGACTGTGCGGCCCAGCTAACAGAGGTCTTAAAGGACATAGTTTATATCTCTCTCTGAAACTCTCCGCTGTCCTTGCAGGCCTCAAGGCAGCCACCATCATCCCAGTGCCCAAGAAAGCAACAGTACCTGGCCCAGGTGATTACCGCCCAGTGGCACTGATTTCAACAATCATGAAGTGCTTTGAGCGGCTGGTCATGGATCGTATAAAATTCCACCTTCCAGCTACACTGGACCCTTCCCAGTTCACCTATCACTCATTGATGATGCCGTAGCCTCAGCCCTCCACTCTGTCCTGTCCCACCAGGAAAACAATGCCTCATATATCTAGTAGTTGTTGAACAATTTAAGTCAGTGTTTAACCTGATGATCCCTCAGGGGTTGGTGGGTAAACTGCCCTCGCTGGGACTCAAAACCCCTCTCTGTAACTGGATTTTGGACTTCTTGATTGGCAGACCCCAGTCAGTTTAGTTGGCAGCAACATCTTAAGCTCCATCACGATGAGCATTGGTGTCCCCAGGCCTGTGTGCTCAGCCTGCCATTGTTCACGCTGCTGACTCACGGCTGCACTGTCAGATTCAGCTCAAACCACATCACCAAGGTCGCTGATGGTACTACAAGGATGGCCTCTTCAGCAACAATGATGAGTCAGCACACAGTGAGGAGGGGCAGAGGCTTGTCAAATGGTGGGAGAACAACAGCCTGAGACTCGATGTGGACAAGACAAAAGAGATGACTGTGGACTTTGGGAAGGCACAGTTCATCCGCTCTCCATTACACATCAATGGCTCAGCCGTGGAGAGAGAGGGGAGCATGAAGTTCCTTGGTGTGCACATAATAGGCCATTAACCTGGTCTAACACCATCTCACTATTCAAGAAGGCACAGCAGCATGTACACTTTCTGAGGGGATTGAGACGTGCGAGGCTCCCTACTCCCATCCTAGTAACTTTCTACAGGAGCACCATTGAGAGTGCTGTGTCTGGCTCCATCACCGTGTGGTATGGAAGATACAAGGCATCAGCAAGTAAAAACTGCTAAGAGGTTTCCCTCCCCCAGTGCGTGACATTTACCACGGAGCGTTGCGGACAAAGGGTCCAAAGCATTGTTGAGCCAGCCATCCCACAATATCTTTGACCCACTGGAAGGAGGTACAGAAGCATCAGGACTAGGGCTGCCAGACTGGGTAACAGCTTCTTCCCTCAGGCTGTGAGACTCATGAATACCCTGCCACTGCCAAGGTCTTGTCACTAGGACAGCGAGCTGTTTACCTGTGCTGCACTTTACTACATGCATTTTGAGTTACATTTTATTAACTTACAGTATAATATTTTTGGGTGTGTGATGTGTGGGTCCGGTTTCATTTGGTTGTATATATCTAGAGTCAGACAACAATAAACTTGAACAGCCTAAGGGACCCGCATCAACCTCATCTGTCGCCCCAAAAACTCACAGAACCAGAAAAGATGCAAGTTACCCTCAAGCCCAAAGGACTAGCCAAGAAAACACAATGTACAAATAAGCGAATGACTCAATAAATGTAAATACAAGTCACTGAACAAAGAGCTCTCTTGTCAGGCTGGCCAGAGCCAACACAAAAGAGCGTGAATGTGCCTGGAGAAACAAGGTGCTGCCAAACCGTCAGCATGCAAGGGGAAATGCAAGGGGGATAAAAGCAGCGGAATCTGTGTCACAGAGGCCAAAAGGGTACGGGCACAAGAAGAAAATGGAGCCGAGTGTGAACTCATCCCCTTTAGCCACAACTTTTCTCCAAGGCATATCTGGCACCAATGAGGGACAACTGTGGATTTGAAGGATGAATGACACCCATTGCCAAAAGCTGCCAGGCAGAGACCAGAGGTGGTGTTCCCACTGCCCAGTCAGAACCCACCATCACACATCCCGAGAGAGGTGCAGACCGCTGAGTGGCAGGAGGATTATATCCCAGACAAGAGGGTGAAATTAGGGAAGAACTTATAAATTTCACATTTAAAATTCACGGGATGTAGACGCCGCCAGTACTTACTGTCTGTGCCTAACGGCCCTCAAACTACAGGGCCAGTATGAATCAAACTTGACTTCCTCCAGAGGTCCCCCACCACCACAGCAGGCACTCCAGCCAATTTGTCACAAGATTCATGAAGCTATAATAACACAGAAACAGACCTTTTGGCCCAACTCATCCATGCCAACTATGACGCTAATCGTATTTGCATTTGCCTGCACTTGGCTCACATCCTTCGAAAACTTTCCTGCCCATTTACTGGTTCTAATGTCTCTCAAACATTATCAATGTACCCACTGCCCACTATACAAAGACATCTTGCCCTTTCAATACTTCCTCTTTCAACTTGTATCGGTGCCCCTTTAGTTTTAGACTTGCATACCCTGGGAAAAACATTGTAACTATCCAACCTATCCATGCCCCTCATCATTCGACAAACCTCAATTAGGTCACTTCCTCCATTCCTTAGCCTCCTTCACCCAGTAAAAATCAGTGTCTATATCTCCAAATCTTTCCTCATAATTCAAGCCCTTCAATTCCAGCAGCATCATCTTTTCTCAATTCATTCACCAGTTACAATACTGGTATTTACCCAACACGGAAGATTGAATTGATTAGAATTGACTTTATTTCCTACACCCTTCACATATACGAGGAGTAAAAATCTTTACGTTACGTCTCCGTCTGAATGTGTAATATGTAAATTGTAGTAATTTGTAATAAATAGTATGTACAGTAAGACGTACAACAGGACGGGGGTATGGCCTGTTCATGAAAAGCAAGACAAATTCAAGCTGCTAACTATTACTCAGTTAATAGTATTAACATTTCCAAGAACCCATTTCAGCATTCTGGTTAGCATTGACCAGAAACTAAACCAGGAAAAGCACAACCAGAGCAGGGGAGCAACACCACCTGCAAGTTCCACCCCTACTCACCTATCATCTGATTAGGGAAGACGGCAACTGTCCTTCATCATTGTCGGGTCTAAAGGCCAGCACATCCCTCCTACAGCATCTCCCCACACTGATCGCAGCAGTCGAAGGTGGAAGCTCTCCACCCACTTCTCAAGGGCAATTAGCAGCGGGCCAGATCCCGGAAAAAAAGAATAAATGAGGAAACAAAATTGGTGGGCGTGGAACTTTATGTAGACCAGTTTGAGTGAGGATGGCTGAAGAAATACTGAGCAGGTTTCTACCACAAACTGGATGCCTCTTTTCACCATTACTGGGGCCAGACCTTTTGTAAAACATCGGTCTGACTTAATTCCCCAGATCTCACGGTGGGATTGCGACTTGTGACTCTGGATCAATAGGCCAGAACTCTGGCTGCTAGCCTGGCAACTTAAACACTGTTTAACCAGTAAGTTGCAAGGCTAGTAGAGATTTAATTAGGTTTATGCAGTTACTAAAAGGGGAAATTGAAAAAAGCAGATGATGGAAATCCGAACTAAAAACTGAAAATCCAGGAGATACACAATAGGTTAAGCATGGCTGTGGAGCGAGAAACAGGGTCAACATTTGTTGAATGTCTATGAGATAGCTTTTTAGAGCAGCTTGTGCGTGAGCCTAATCAAGGAAAGATTATCTTAGATTGGGTGTTGTGTAATAATCCAGATTTCATTAGAAAGCTTAAAGTAAAGGAACCCTTAGGAGACAGTGATCATAATTGAATTCATACTGCAATTTTAGAGGGAGAAGCACAAGTCAGATGTATCGGTATTGCAGTGGAATAAAGATTATTACAGAGGCATGAGAGAGGAGCTTGCCCAGGTGGCTTGGAGGGTGTTTCTGATAGGATGATAGCAGAGCAGAGGTGGCTGAGGTTTCTGGGAATAGTTCGCGAGGATAGAAATGACTCAGAGAATTACAGTTCTCAAATGGCAGTGGTAGCAACTGTGGCTGACGAGGGAAGTTAAAGTGCATAAAAGCCAAGGAAAGGGCAAATAAGGTGGCAAAAGTGAGTGGGAAGTTGGATGACTGGGAAGCTTTTAAAATCCAACAAAAGGCAACTTAAAAAGCTATAGGAAGGGAAAAGATTAAATATGAGGGCAAACTAGCCAATAATATAAAGCAGGATACCAAAAGTTTTTCCAGTTATATAAAGAGTAAAAGGGAGGTGAGAGTTGATATTGGACCACTGGAAAATGCTACTGGTGAGGTAGCAATGGGGGACAGTGAAATGAATAAGTGCTTTGCATCTGTCTTCACTGTGGAAGACACTAGCAGTGTGCCAGAGGTTTGTGAGTCTCAGGGAGCAGGAGTGAGAACCATTGCTATTACAAAGAAAAAAGTGCTAGGCAAACGGAAAGGTCTTAAGGTGAAAAAGTCACCTGGACCAGATGGACTACATCTAAAAGAAAGGAAATTACAGGCCAGTGCTTGGGAAAGTGCAGGAATCTATTATTAAGGATCAGGTTTGGGGGTATTTGGCAACTGATAAAGTAAGTCAAAGTCAGCATGGTTTCTGTAGAGGGAAGTCTTGCCTGACAAATCTGTTAGAGTTCTTCAAGGAAGTAACAAGCAGGGTGGAAAAAAGAGAGGCAGTGGATGTCATTTACTTGGGTTTTCAAAAGGCATTTGATAAGGTGCCACACATGAGGCTACGTAACAATATAAAATCCCATGGCATTACAGAAAAGATACTGGCATGGATGGAGGAATGGCTAACAGGCAGGAGGCAGTGAGTGGGATAAAAGGGGACCTTTTCTGGTTGGCTGTCAGTGACTAGTGGTGTTCCTCAGGGGTCAGTATTGGACCTGCTACTTTTCACATTGTTTGTCAATGATTTAATGGAATTGACTTTGTGGCAAAGTTTGCAGGTGATACGAAGGTAAATAGAGGGGTAGGTAGTGCTGAGGAAGCAGTGCAATTGCAGAAGGACTTGGACAAATTGGAAGAATGGGCAAAAAAGTGGCAGACTGAATACGGTGTTGAGAAATATACAATAATGCATTTTGGTAAAAAGAACAAAAGTGCAGACTATTACCTAAATGGGGAGAAAATTCAAACCTCAGTGGTGCAAAGGAGCTCTGGTGTTTGAATTTTCTCCCCATTTAGACAAAAGCCTGCGCTTTTGTTCCTTTTACCCAAATGCATTATCATGCATATCCCAACTCTATATTCTACATTAGGGTCCTCGTGCAAGACTCCCAGAAGGTTAATTTACAGGTTGAGTCTATGGTAAAGAAGGGAATAGAATATAAAAGCATGAAGATAATGCTGAGCCTTCATAAGTCACTAATTAGGCTGCACTTGGAGTATTGACCATAGTTTTGGAAACCATATCTCAGAAAGGATGTGTTGTCATTGCAGAGGGTCCAGAGGAGATTCACACGGATGATTCTGGGAATGAAGGGGTTAACATATGAGGAGTGTTTGGCAGCTTTGAGCCTGTGCTCACTGCAATTTAGAAGAATGTGGGGGGTTTTCATAGAAACCTACCAAATATTGAAAGAACTAGATAAGGTGGATGCACAGAGGATGTTTCCTATGCAGGGGGTATCCAGAACTACAGGGCATAGCCTCAAAATTGAGGGGTGACCCTTTAGAACAGTTAAGGGGGGCTTCTTTTACTCAAAGAATAATGAACCTGTGGAACACTCTGCCAGGGACAGCTGCAGGGGCCAAGATGGGGGGGTATCTTTAAAGCAAAAATGGGGAGTTTCTTGATTGGCCAGTGCATCAAAGATTGTGGTGGGAAGGCAGGTGTATGGGGTTCAGCGGAATCCAGGATCAGCCATGGTGGAATGGTTCAGCAGACTTGATGGACTGAATGGCCTAACTCTGCTTCTATGTCTTAGGTCCTCAAGACCATAATATAATAATTCTGGTTCTTTTTCAGCAGATGCTGCCTGACCTGCTGAATGTGCAAAGCATTCTGGGCTTCGGTTAAATCAGGTGCAGGGGCTCTTTTGATTTGTCATTCGAGGACGAGAGGACCTCAGAGCAAGACAACGGAGGACCACGCTGTAGGGTTTCAGTAGAGAACTGCGTAGAGTCTGTTCTCCTTACCCAAGGGATCTATTTGACACAGAGGAAGTGTGGTAAAGATTTACTAAACTAAGACTGCAGAATACACTGAGGATAGAGGGTGAACTTGGACTCACACTACATGAACCTGTGGAAAACTGACTGATTTAGAAACATAGAAAACCTACAGCACAATACAGACCCTTTGGCTAACAAAGCTGTGCCAAACATGTCCTTACCTTAGAAATTACCTAGGGTTACCCATGGCCCTCTATTTTTCTGAGCTCCATGTACCTATCCAGGAGCCTCTTAAAAGACCCTATCATATCCACCTCCACCGCCATCTCTGGCAGTCCATTCCACGCACTCACCACTCTGTGTAAAAAACTTACTCCTGACAGCTCCTCTATACCTACTTCCAAACACCTTAAAACTGTGCCCTTTCATGCTCGCCATTTCAGCCCTGGGAAAAAGCTTCTGACTTTCCACACAATCAATGCCTCTCACCATCTTGTACACCTCTATCAGGTCACCTCTCATCCTCCGTTGCTCCAAGGAGAAGAGATCGAGTTAACTCAACCTGTTCTCATAAGGCATGCTCCCCAGTCCAGGCAACATCCTTGTAAATCTCCTCCGCACCCTTTCTATGGTTTCCATGTCCTTCCTGTAGTGAGGCGACCAGAATTGAGCACAGTACTCCAAGTGGGGTTTGACCAGGGTCCTATATAGCTGCAACATTACCTCTCGGCTCTTAAATTCAATCCCAGATTGATGAAGGCCAATGCACCATATGCCTTCTTAACCACAGAGTCAACCTGCGCAACAGCTTTGAATGTCCTATGGACTTGGACCCCAAGATCCCTCTGATCCTCCACACTACGAAGACTCTTACCATTAATACTATGTTTTGTCATCGTATATGACCTACCAAAATGAACCACTTCACATTTATCTGGATTGAACTCCAGCTGCCACTTCTCAGCCCAGTTTTGCATCCTATCAATGTCCCACTGTAACCTCTAACAGCCTTCCACACTATCCACAACACCACCAACCTTTGTGTCATCAGTCAATTTACTAACACATCCTTCCACTTCCTCATCCAGGTCATCATGAAGAGAAGGAGTCCAAGAACAGATCCCTGAGTGACACCACTAGTTATCTTATGGATTCATGGAGGCATATCAAGTTGAACATCTAAAGGATTTAACAGGCTAGAAAGAGATTATTATCTCTCATGAGGAATACAGAATCAGAAGCAATTGTTAAACTACAGAGAGACGTTGCAGCAAACTGAACAGGTAAGGCAGCATTTGTAAAGAAAAACATGAATTAACCCATTAGATCAAGGCCGTTTCATCACAACTAGAAAAGTTAGAAATCCATTATTTTGTGAACAGTCCACCATGCAAACCAACCTCCCTTTCATTGTCTCCATTCCAACTCCCCATTACATTGAGAAAGAAGTCAACATAATCAAACACCCCTCCCACATGATCGTCTATCTTCTCCAAACTCACCCTGCAATGAGACTGAAGATACCAAACAAGACTACAAAACACTAGGCAACAAAGACTGGACTTCCGAATACTTCTGGGTGTATCTTATGGAAATTTCCCTCCCATGCACTACTTTTTTTGAAATTGATTATATTTGTTATTTCAATTCATAATTCAAATCAGAATAACTGATGCCAAGATTACAGAAGGCATTTCTTATGGTCCACAAATCAAACAGGTAATTAATGACAGGCAATTCAAAGAACTTCTAGTGAGACCAGAGAATGCCGCATGGAAGGCTTTCAAAAATGTTGTTGAAAATTTTCTTGGCATCTGCAGAGCACCAAGCTTCGTGCAGCCAGTTGACAGCATGCTTCAAGCATACAAAACCATGAGGTATAACATGTCACTAAATATTCATTTCGGACCCATTTGGACTTCTTTCCTGCAAATCATGTCACTGTCAGTGACGAGCATGGTGAAAGGTTTCACCAGGACATTGCGGTCATGGAGATACAGTATCAGGGCAACTGGAATCCATCACTGCTGGCTGATTATTGTTGGGCACTTCAGTGAGAAGCCTCAGACACTGAGTACAAATGCATTATATTATATAAAGGTTAATTTACTGCTTCTTGAAATTCATATGTGATACAAGTAGTCTGAAATTATATTTGTGTTCAGCTGCAAGCAGTCTATCATAAACAAAAAAAAACTTCTGAGGAAGCAACACTTTTGAAAGAATTTGTTGCCTTTTGAAATAAACTCTTGATCTCTCATCTACCTTGCCGTGCCCGTGCACTGCACTTTCTCTGGAACTGTCACACAATATTGTGCATTCTGGTCTCTCCCTTTTCTTGTACAGTGCTACCTTGATGCAATCATGTATGGATTGACCTGTCTGGATGCCACATAAATAAAGTTTTTCACCAATATCTCAGTATATAATACAACAATAAACAAAGAAAGAAGGGTCTCAGCCTGAAACGTTGACTGTTTATTCATCTCCATTGATGCTGCCTGACCTGCTGAGTTCCTTCAGCATTTTGTGTGTGTTGATTTGGATTTCCAGCATCTGCAGTCTTTCTCTTGTTAACAAATTACCACTTTGAAGTTCCATAGAAACAGAAGGAAACATCTGTGGGAGGACGGGAACCAACAGAGACTGTGTACCACAGGTGATGCTGGCTGAAGATGTTGGTGGTTAACGACAGCGGTTCAGTCTGTACGAGGAGTGGTGGGAAAACAGAGGGCAGAGATAAACACTAGAGATTCTGCACGATGTTCACACGAGGAGAAGGTACAGGTGTAGATCTCCTCAAATGTAAACTTTACAAAAATAAAACTACAGGCGCTGAAAATCCTGGAAAATCCCTAAAAACTGCGAGATTTCTGTGGAAAGAGGATTTGTGTCAGGACTGTTAACACAGAAGGCTGCTCTCTGTTCAGCCTGGATGGGACAGGCAGACAGGCCTGTTTCCATGTTGAATGACTCGAAAGCCCTTTGTTGGGAGCGGGAAGGGGGGGGAATAGATTTCAGTAGGAAGGTGGGGGGAGGGATAGGTAGAACATAATGTTTAAGATAGAAGGAATCAAAATGGCTCAAAAGAGCCAGTTATCAGCATGTTAAAAAATGTGCCAATGAAATGTTGTTAAAAGTGGGACTTGCCCGGTAGTCCAGGCTTCCAAGAGGACCACATTCTTGTCGTAGGGTTTGGAGGCTTGTGTGCCTCAGTGACCCGGAGAGCTACGTTGGCTGGAGTCATGGCCTTGTTAGGGTCACCCATGCTAAACAGGTCAAGGGGTAGCAGGCAGACTAGGAGTGGTCCACCAGTCCTCCAGGTTTGGGGGTTCAGCTCAGGGCTTACAACCCCGATTGGTAAAACAAAATTGTTACGGAAACAGCAATGAAGAATCCTTCTGCGTCTGAGAGTGACGGTATTCCTGAGTCTCCACCCGGGACTGTGTGACTGACAGTAGTGAAAACCGAGCTTCTGACATGATGAAAGAAGCCCTGAACACTGCCAGAGATGGAGGACCTTTTCCGCTGTCCGAAACGCTACGGTGTAGCGGGCAATTTAAGTAAAATGGAAAATACCGGAAACATTCAGCAGGCTCGGAAGTATTTGTGGAAAGAGAAACAATCAAAGTTTCAGATGAGATGAGACCATCACCCTTTCCTGTTCATTCTGATCCAAGGTCACTCATCTGAAACACTAATTGTTTCTTCACAGGTATTACTGAGTTTCTCCAGAATTTTCTAGGAAACTAGGGATAAGAGAGTTGAATTAACAAGGAGGGAAACTGGGATTGTTTTCCTTCAGTGAGAGGGGATGCTCTGGGGTAGAAATTCATGATCAAAGTCATTAGGGCTTTGCTAGGGCAAGTCAGGAGAATCGGTAGGAGGGTGAATAACTAAAGGACACGACTGCTTGTATTGTCTGAAAAAGAATGCAGCATAGTTGAGGGAAAGTGCAAGGGTGACTGAATAGCTCTTTCAACGAATTGGGATAAGCTGCAGGGATGAATGGTCACATCTCAAGCTCGTGCATGACTTCAGACTGAGTGGAAGTGGTTAAGTCCCAAGGAACAATGAGCTTTGTCGGGGGAGAGTCGAGAATGAGTGAAGCTCTGTTGAACAGGGTAAACAGTGCTCTGCAAGAGGGAAGTGGCTGATTTTGAACCCTGACCTTCAACAAAGAGACCATTCAGCTTCAGCCAAGGCAGCTCCCGCTCAGCGAGAGATGGACAGGCTCTGCACAGTACCAGACACTGCCTCACTCAGTCACCGGGCTTCTGGGAACCAGAACAGCCAGGAGAGGGGAACAAATTCTCTCCCTGGCATACAATCACATTCCTAACCCTCATTGGATTATAGCAGTCCAGTTATCCAGAGACATGCCCCTTGCCCAAGTTTCCTGCAGAGGGCTATACCTGAAAACAAACTACCTGAGCCTTCAGCAAGAGCCAATGTAGGAAGATGCTGGAATGGTCGTGGGTGAAGGAGGAGGAGTTTGTTTATCTATGTATTTATTTATTTAGTTTGTTATTGAGATACAGCACAGCATAGGCCCTTCCGCCCCTTCAGCCATGCTGCCCAGCAGTCCCCGTCCCCTCCGATTTAACCCCCACCTCATCATGGGACAATTTACAAAAACAAATCAGTACATCTTTGGACTGTGGGAGGAAAATCGAAGCACCCAGAGGAATCCCACACAGTCACAGGGAGAACGTGCAGACTCCTTACAGGCAGCATCAGGAATTGAACCCTGGTTGTTAGCACTGTGTGCTGTGTGGCCAAGTGGTTAGGGTATTCGACTAGCGACCTGAAGGTCATGAGTTTGAGCCCAGCCGAGGCAGCCCATGTCCTTGAACAACGAACTTAACTGTTAATGCTCTAGTCTACCCAGCTGAAAAATGGGTACCAGCATGAAAAATTCTGGGGGTCAATTTCGCGATAGACTGGCGTCCTATCCGGGGGGGGGGGGGGAAGTCTCGTACTCTCAGTCACTTCACACAGAAACCAGCATAAGCACCAGCCTGATGAGCCACAAAGGCTCGGGACAAGACTTTGACTTGCTAGCACTGTAAAGGGTTGGGCGAGCCATGACACTACAGTGCTGGTGGAAGGTGCTGGTATCCTGCCAGTTATATCATCTTAAAGTCCACTTGGCCTCTTACAATCTTCCAAAACAAACCAATGCAAACCAAGAGGACCTCACCTTCTCAGCAGGTCATAATACCCTTTGAGATGTCACTGATGCCCTGCTCCATCCCTTTGATGGATCAACAACCTGTATTATTGTCTTTTCTTCTCTCCAGCTGGGTACTTCCAGCATTCTCGTTCATTTCAGATTCTCTGCACTTGCAGCATTTAGTATTCGACCCTCCCCACGTTCTTTCTTTCCTTTCACCTCTGCCTCATTCTTCTCCTTCCATTTCCTCATCCAGCCTTCACTCCCACCACCACCTTGTTATTCAACAGAAAAAGGCTTTTCAGCCCACTATGTCTAAGCTGACCATTTACCAGACAGTCCCTAACCCCCTACACCTTGGTGATTCAATCTCTTAAATGTGAGAGCCTCCAACTCCAACCCACAAACTGTACATTCCAGACACCATCATCAGGGAGAAAAGAACTATCCTCAGATCACCTCTCAAGTTTTTAACCCTCATTTTGAATCTATGCTTTCAAGTCTCAGACATCTTTACTATGGGGAAAAGCCTCCCCTTATCTCCCAAGTCTCAGACACCTTTACTACGGGGGAAAGCCCTCCCACTATTGATGGGAGACAGGGGCCTCCCATCACCGACTATCGACGGGAGACAGGGGCCTCCCATCATCGACTATCGACAGGAGACAGGGGCCTCCCATCACCGACTATCGACGGGAGACAGGGGCCTCCCATCATCGACTATCGATGGGAGACGTAGGCCTCCCATCGTCGACTATCGATGGGAGACAGGGGCCTCCCATCATCGACTATCGACGGGAGACAGGGGCCTCCCATCATCGACTATTGACGGGAGACAGGGTCCTCCCATCATCGACTATCGACGGGAGACAGGGGCCTCCCATCATCGACTATCGACGGGAGACAGGGGCCTCCCATCATCGACTATCGACGAGAGACGTAGGTCTCCCATCATCGACTATCGACGGGAGACAGGGGCCTCCCATCATCGACTATCAACGAGAGACGTAGGCCTCCCATCATCGACTATCGACGAGAGACGTAGGCCTCCCATCATCGACTATCGACGGGAGACAGGGGCCTCCCATCATCGACTATCGACGGGAGACAGGGGCCTCCCATCATTGACTATCGACGGGAGACAGGGGCCTCCCATCATCGACTATTGATGAGAGACGTAGGCCTCCCATCATCGACTATCGACGGGAGACGTAGGCCTCCCATCATCGACTATCGACGGGAGACAGGGGCCTCCCATCATTGACTATCGACGGGAGACAGGGGCCTCCCATCATCGACTATTGATGAGAGACGTAGGCCTCCCATCATCGACTATCGACGGGAGACAGGGGCCTCCCATCATCGACTATTGATGAGAGACGTAGGCCTCCCATTATCAACAGGTGATGAAACCAACTCATTATCGATGAGAGATGAAAGCCTTCCATTATCTCCCAAGTCTCAGACACCTTTATAACAGGGGAAAACCCTCACATTATCGATGCTATCTGCACCTCGAGGTTTTATATACCTCAGTGCCTCTTCTTATTTACTTAATGGCCACTGGCATTTATGGCAGAAATGAAGGTCGTCCTTCTCTTTCTGTCCATACTGTCACACACAGATATAGAAGGATTCTGCATTGCTGTTTCTGTAACAATTGTTTTTGACCAGTCAGGGTTGTTGGCCCTGAACTGAAGTCCTGAACCAGGAGGACTGGTGGATCACTCTTAGTCTGGCCTCTGCCCTCCCGAGAGCCAAAGAACAAGGCCCTGACTCCAGCCAGCTTAGCTCTCTGGGTCACTGAGGTACACAAGCCTCTGATCTGCGACAAGGTTGTGCTCCTCTTGGAGGTCAGCCTCTTCTGCTGCAAGGAAAAGAAAGCCAGCCTCTCTGGTCTCTCTTCATATTGAGACACTCAATGCCAGGCAACATCCAGGAGTATCTCCTGCCCACCGCCTGCAGGGGAAATCACATTCCCTCCTTTGGAACACACAGTATCCCAGTTATGGCTGTAGCGATTTTTAGTAAACATGAAACATGACTTCCTTACTCTTGAATTCTCAGCCCTGGCTGATAAAGGCAGGTATGCCATGCTCAGTAGTCCTGAGGAACCCACCACTTGTACCAGTCATAGACATCCGTTCTGCTCTCTTTGTCCCTCATCCTTTACTCAAGCTCAAAGCATGCTTGCTTTCCAACTATTCCTAGTGTGGATGAAAGACTGATTAGCCCTGTTTCTTGCTCCACAGATGCCGCCCGACTTGTTGAGTGCTTCCTTTAAGCATTATTTTGTTTCTAAAGACCAATCGGGCCAGGAATGCAACCTGGCTCATATACTGGTGTAATTTACAAGGGAATGCAGTGGGGATCAAATCAGGGGATTTTGGCTTTGCAGCAGGCTGTGGAGGATGGAGAGAACAGACTGAAAGCCATGGATTTGTTGGAGACAGGAATAAAAATCGCAGAGCAGTACGTCGGTGGAACTGTTTCAGATCTCCCAGGCTCGCACTGGGACGTGCGACAGACACCACAGTGTGAACAGGCTGACCTTTGCCTCACACTGCTTTCCCCCTTCAGAAGTTGGCTGGCCTGCTGAGTTATCTCCACAAGTCATCTTGTTGCTTCAGATACTCTGTGCCTGAAATTATTCCCCATCACTGCCAGTGAGACTGGCGTGGCAGAAAGCAGAATAAAGTTGCAGCACAACCATTTCCTCTTTTTCCCCTATCCTTTCCGATTCGGCCGGTTACGTCCAGTGGTGCAGCTGGGAGAGCCACGGCCTCACAGCCCCGGTGGTCTGGCTTGAATTCTGCCCTCCAGTGCTGTTAGAGTGTAGAGCTTGTCCATGTAGATTCCCCTGGCGTGCACAGATTTCCAGCCACATCCTTTTCATGCTGTTAGTTAGCAGGCCACTGTAAAAGTGCCCCAAATGAAGTGGTTACTGATGGGCAGATGGGATGGAGAATAGGTCACAGGATGACATGGGGGAAAGGGGATTGGTGGAAATAGGTCACATGGGGGAAATAGGATTGGTGGAAATGGGTCACAGGGTGACATGCAGGAAAGGGGATTGGTGGACATAAGTCACAAGGTGACATGGGGGAAAGGGGTTTAGTGGTCACACAGTGACATGGGGGAAAAGGGATTGGTGGAAATGCTCCAAGAGACATCTTAGACCCAATGGACCAAATGGCTTCCTATTGGTAGAGAAATACAAGACAAGTCCATCCATAAATCTGAACCCAGTGTATTAAAACAGAGGAATTTAGAATGAGCAGTGTTTTAATCTACCAACACTTCCAGACTCCTGGAGAATTCCAACAGACTTTATTATCACCACTGTTCCTGAGCAACAAGAATGCACAGGGGCCATTGAAACAGAGCTCATTTAGAAAAAAAAAAGGTCCAACATTTGCATTAGATAAATCAAATGTGCCGCAACTGTTTCATAAGAAGACCGGTGGAACAAGAACGTCTACAATGAGGGAGTGAGACACATTGGGCAAAGCGTACCACTGGAAGAAAGACACGGGAGGCTCTTGCGACAATGAACCCTCCTCCTCTCCCTCCACCTTCCTTCCTTCCATCACACACTTTCCAATTTTCCACAATAAATCTCAACACAATAAGGTGCGAGAGTGAGTCACTGAGACAGCAAGATACTGACTCCACCTGCCCCCTCCAACAATCACACAACCTTTGCCTTCAACCTGTCAAAATGTCACCCTCACCCCTCAGTTCCTGCAGCACCTTCTCTATCCATGCTGTCCTCCACTTCCTCTCCAAATTCTCACTCACCTATAAAGAAGCCCAAACCTCCTCCCCTTTCCTGCAACCTCACATTTCCATAAGGACAGAAAACTGAGACGGCTCAGCAGGTTGGGGAGCTTTATAGAGCATGTTCCAGGCTGGTGATCGTTTCTCAGTGCTGGGAAAAGTCAAGAAATAAACAGGCCTGGGGGAAGCAGAAATGGGCACATAGTAACTACCTAATATTGTAACATTGACAGTTTAGAGTTGATCTGTCAATACCCTGAAATGCAGCCTCCATGTGTCTACATCTGCTTTAAGCATCTCCGCAGCCCCGAGTGCAGGTGTACCCCACTGCCCACACCTCCGAGTGCAGGTGTACCCCACTGCCCACAGCCCCGAGTGCAGGTGTACCCCACTGCCCACAGCCCTGAGTGCAGGTGTACCCAACTGCCCACACCTCCGAGTGCAGGTGTACCCCACTGCCCATACCTCCGAGTGCAGGTGTACCCCACTGCCCACACCTCCGAGTGCAGGTGTACCCCACTGCCCACACCTCCGAGTGCAGGTGTACCCCACTGCCCACACCTCCGAGTGCAGGTGTACCCCACTGTCCACAGCCCCGAGTGCAGGTGTACCCCACTGCCCACAGCCCCGAGTGCAGGTGTACCCCACTGCCCACAACCTCCGCAGCCCCGAGTGCAGGTGTACCCCACTGCCCACACCTCCGAGTGCAGGTGTACCCCACTGTCCACAGCCCCGAGTGCAGGTGTACCCCACTGTCCACAGCCCCGAGTGCAGGTGTACCCCACTGCCCACAGCCCCGAGTGCAGGTGTACCCCACTGCCCACACCTCCGAGTGCAGGTGTACCCCACTGCCCACACCTCCGAGTGCAGGTGTACCCCACTGCCCACACCTCCGAGTGCAGGTGTACCCCACTGTCCACAGCCCCGAGTGCAGGTGTACCCCACTGCCCACAGCCCCGAGTGCAGGTGTACCCCACTGCCCACAACCTCCGCAGCCCCGAGTGCAGGTGTACCCCACTGCCCACACCTCCGAGTGCAGGTGTACCCCACTGTCCACAGCCCCGAGTGCAGGTGTACCCCACTGCCCACAGCCCCGAGTGCAGGTGTACCCCACTGTCCACAACCTCCGCAGCTCCAAGTGCAGGTGTACACCACTACCCACACCTCCGAGTGCAGGTATACCCCACTGCCCACAGCCCCGAGTGCAGGTGTACCCCACTGCCCACAGCCCCGAGTGCAGGTGTACCCCACTGCCCACAGCCCCGAGTGCAGGTGTACCCAACTGCCCACACCTCCGAGTGCAGGTGTACCCCACTGCCCACAGCCCCGAGTGCAGGTGTACCCCACTGCCCACAGCCCCGAGTGCAGGTGTACCCCACTGCCCACAGCCCCGAGTGCAGGTGTACCCCACTGTCCACAGCCCCGAGTGCAGGTGTACCCCACTGCCCACAGCCCCGAGTGCAGGTGTACCCCACTGTCCACAGCCCCGAGTGCAGGTGTACCCCACTGCTCACAGCCCCGAGTGCAGGTGTACCCCACTGCCCACAGCCCCGAGTGCAGGTGTACCCCACTGTCCACAGCCCCGAGTGCAGGTGTACCCCACTGCTCACAGCCCCGAGTGCAGGTGTACCCCACTGCCCACAGCCTCTGGTCACTTGGAAGCACTGCACTCACTTCCTGCTACCAGACAGACTTGGACTCAGCCATCAGTCACCCATGTAATTTAACTTTCTCAACTCTTGTCCACATTGGACTGCCTCACTGAAATCCAGATAGCTGTATCACCAGCACTACCATCACCACACCAAAAGCCACAAACAGTTGCCCATGCCCCAGCACCCAGGGCTATCGACTGCTCTTTCCCCCTTGCCTCCTGTCTGCACCTTCACACACTGGACAATCACCCTCTTCCAAGACATTGGCTCTTTGCAATTCCTTCTCCTTTCCTACCTGTCCCACTATAGCTTGAAAATAAACTTTATATTTCACCTGTTGTTCCACATCCATCCCTGGCTTCTGCCCACTCCCATTACTGATCTGCCCTAGATAATGTGATCCAGAAAGAACATGGAGAAACTGCCTCTTCGACCAACTGTCTGTCTTCTCTGCTCTGTCCAGCTCCGTCAATCATTATTCCTCGAGTCCATCTGATACAACTTGCCCTCATTTTTCATCCCTCCCCAGACACCATAAGTTAGTACTTCACCACACCCTCTCTCCCCTTCCAGTCTTGTTTTGGATTGAAACCCTGCAACACTGACGATTCCTTTACCCCTGCAGATGCTGCCTGATCCGCTGTTCATTCAGCAGAGCACCAGAAAGATCATGTTGACTGGAACATCCTTGGTTGAAACTTACCAACTCCTCTCTCAGTAATGATAATTCCTACTAATTTGTCATTCACCACCAATCCTTCTCCCTGGCTACTCCAAGATGGAATCAGATTGTTCCTAATTAAGAAGACTACCCATTACACTAGCATTACATCAGGCAGGTGATCTTTGCTGAAACCTTAGATGTCTTGGCCACTTTCAGCCTAGACTGAACCTTCTTCAAAAACCTCCCACCTTCCACTAAATTTATGTCATCCAAAACTCCACTGCATAACAACTCACCCGCCACCAGCCATATACTACACTAGTTCACAGAACAGCAACATTCTCCAACCCTGCAAGCCCTGCTCAACTCCAGTCCTTAGCTTTAGGCCACCATACACTGGGTATAGATTGGTTAGACTGCAAGAACCTTTTTTCCCCAGGGCATGGGTTTGAAGTGAGAGATATGAGTTTAGAGGGGAGCTGAAGGGGATTTTCTTACTCCCCCCACCTCCAGAGGGTGGTTGGAATGAAGAATATCCTGGTTAAGGGGTGGTGGAGGCAGAGGCACCCACAACATTCGAGCAGCACCTGAACTTCAGTTAGCAAAGTGCAGAAGGGATCAGAATAGATGGTTGCAGATGTCAGCATAGACAGTGTGGGCAAAGGGCATCTTTCTGTGTTGTTTGACTCTATGACCAGTTGTGCCATCAGATGTAGAGACCCAACTTCTTCAAATCCCCTCCCTAAACCTCTTCCTTTACTGTCTTTTTAATCCTTTTTTTGTTTTGTTTTGAAACCTCGCTCTTTCACCAAGCCTTTAGCTCATCTCCAAGTCTTTGATTAGCTTGGCTTCCAGCTTGCCTGAATTTTCTCTTGCTGCTGGAGGAACGTTTCCCATGCTTCCACAGAGGGCTTGATACATTGATAGATTACAAAGCGCTATTCAAATGCAATGTATTCTTCCAGAAATAAAACTGTTCCAAGTCAACTCCCTGAAACACTCTTTCTAGTCAACCCATCAGTTACCGACAGTATCAATCGTATCAGGACAGTATCAGTCGATGCCGAGACTGATGAAGCAAAATAAACCAGTAAAACCCCCTGCAGCCTCCAGAAACTTGAGGAAGCTTCTCAATGATTGAGGAAATGGGTACTTCACTCTGTCCTTAATCACAGAGAGGTATCCAACCTCTTCATCTGTCTCTCACCCCTCTCTCTCCCCCCACATCCTCTCACTTTGTCGATCCTTCTCTCCTCTCAGCCTGGCACCCCCACACCCCCCCCCAACTCCACTCACTAGATGAGGAACACATCCATGGTATGAAAACAAAATGGCTTCAGCAACAACAGGCCTCAGCCAAACTCTCCTCTGTATCAGTCAGACGTTGTCCAACGGTCCTCTCATCCCAGCCTGGTCTTCTCCACTCACCGCATTCCCTGCCCTCCTCCCCTTGACTCCAATGTCCACCACATTCACGACAGCAGATTGCTAGTTGTGAATAACAGGAATCCTTATTTCGGAGAGTGAAAATTCCAGCCTGACAAATATTTCCAGTATGAGGGATCATCTCCACATTCCTGGGCATCCATGAATTCAGCTCAAGAAGGGTTAACGTTGTGGTAACTGCATTTCCAAAGTTCTGCCTGTCATATTGTGAACAATTACTTATTCAGTTTGTTCAGCCTGAATGACTCCGCGTGATGGGAATTAAAATCAAATAAAGACAACAAAACTAAGGCAATAATTTAACTCAAAAACTGTTGGGAATCTGCCCAGATCAGAATAAGCTGGCTGCTGGATCCGAACTCCAAATCACCAAAATTGCTTCTCAATGTTCAGCAGCACCAACTATACAACTGAAAGCCACACAACTGCCCAGCGCTCAAGCAGGGCTTGGCTCCAGAGGAAAATCCACCCAGCGATAAGCACCTGCTCTCAGTCAGAGGCACAATCACAGAAACAGTCAGCTAACTAAAAGGGGGGAGGGGGAGGAAGCAACTCTTGGCCAGCCAAGTTTCAAGCGAGTCAATGCCCCACTTCCCCCAACCCCCAGATCACTTGGGGAAATTGTATTACAGAATGGCTGAAGGGACGGGAGTGGTTTGCAGGAGTCTGCGGGGGTTTGTAGATGGGTAAGCGAATAGGCAGAAGGAATGTTCCGTATGGAAAAATGAAACGGAAAATGAAAAAGCAGAATCTGGTTTGAAAAATGGAGAAATATTATAGTATGCCTTTACTATGTATCAAACCTTGTACACAAAGTTGGCCTGCCAGTACTGCAAGTAACTGGGAAGGCAAGTGCAAAGCGGATGGAGGCTTGTACAACTATCTAGTGAGACCACACCTGCATGGTTCCATTACCTGAGGATGGATACTGGAGAGTTGGAGGAAGTCCAAGGACGATGCAGCAGACTGATATCTGCAGTTCCCATACAGGATGAGCAGATTGGGCTAACACTCATTTGTGTTTAAAAGAATAAGATATAGACTTCATGAAACACAAGATTGAGAAGGAGGAAGCTGAGAGAAAGATCCCACAAGTTGGGTATTTTTAAAAGCAGGCAATTGGTTCAGCATAAAAGGTGGCCTATTCAAGAAGGATCAGGAGGAATTTATTCCATCAGTGTATCCTCTCCTCCAGTGAGTCAATGAACATATTAAAAGTAGAGGAAGATGTCTAAACTAGTCAGGGATCAAAGCTTATAGGTAGTGCCCACAAAATACAGCCAAGATCAAGGTTGCACAGAAAGTGAAGTGAACCTGACGACTCCCTGTTCCTATCTATTACAGGAATAAATGGGAGGATCAGGACTCTGCTGCGAGGTGGGTGTAAATTGTAGACCACCCCATCAAAGGCTCAGTTACTAATCCTGATCCTATTTCCTCAACCGGGGAAACACGGGCATTGAAGTAAAGAAGTGAGAATGGGTAGTTTTATGATAATGTGGGGCGACACCTCCACTCTCATTTGAAAGGCAAGGGACAAGGGGGTGTCCTCAGTGTGAGGCAAAGGACAGAAGCTCAGAGGACAGGAATCTAACCTGGTGCTCCAGCAGGCACAGCACCAGGGACAAATACACACACATGGGGGGGGGGGGGCAGTGTGGAAGGAGAATAGAAAGGATGGGGTGGGGGTTGAAGATTATGCATGGAAGGGAGGCAGGGGGAGAATGGGGGCAGGGCCAAAAGCAGGTTTGAGGACAGGATGGCAATGGTGGGGTGGGTGGGGCAGTGAACAGAGAATGGGGGGGAGGGGCACAGGGGGGAACAGGGTGGGTTGCAGTGGTGGGATGGGGCGGGGTCGGGCAGCAGGGTGGGGCGGGAACGGGCTCAGGGCGGTGGTGGGCGGTTGAAGTGGCGATGAGAGGGTGAATGGGCTATGGAGGTGGGAAAAGGGAGTGGTGGTGAAGATATGAGAGGGGGCTCAATGAGGGAAGCAGTCTCCCACACTCTAGTCTACAGCAGCGTGTCTGGAGTGGAACTCTGGCGGGGATGAGGGGGTAGACGGTGACAATGGGGAGGGGGAGGGAGGAAAAGCGCAATAGGGTTGAGGTATGAGGAGGCAGGCGTAGGGGTGGGTTGAACGGGAAAGAGTGAGGCGGTCGGGAAACTGGAAGAGAGACGTGGGTGGAATGGGAAATTGGGAGAGATGGAATCGATGGGGAGAAACCTGGCGAAAAGATGCGCGGTAATGAGGGTGGGTCCGGGTGTGTAAGCGGCGGACCCGGGCGGGCGGGCCGGCCGGCCAGACAGACAGACACCCTCCTCCCTCTCACTGTGAGTTATGTCTGGGGAAGTAGCGGCATTACAAGTCCGCTTCTGATAGTTTGAGTTAAACTGCAGCTGTACTACACCGTCAGAGATTGGGTCCCGTCCCTTTCTACCCCACCCCATTCCCCCCCGTACTGTCCCATCCCCACTTTCACTCACCCATCTCCACACCGCTCCGTATACTTGAACCACTGATCAAAGAGTCTGAACGCTATTCCTTGTCCACAAACTTCCCTCAGGCAGAGCAGCACCACAGCCCAATCCAACAGCTCCGCTCCTCCCGCAGGCTTCAACCTGACTGGAATCTTTTAAAGACTCCGCTCCTGCCACAGCACCAGCAGAACGCAGCCCACACACAATCATACCACCAGCACACCCATAGCAGGTACACTGTCTCCTCAGAAATATAATACCAGCAACACACAGCAGCGGAAAAAATGCCGCACCAGCAGAACACAACGCAAACTGCCCCAGGAAAATTCGGCATCAACACAGCACCAGTAGAACACAGCTCCAACACAACACCAGCAGAACACAGCTCCAACACAGCACCAACAGAACACAGCTCCAACACAACACCAGCAGAACACAGCTCCAACACAACACCAGCAGAACACAGTTCCAACACAGCACCAACAGAACACAGTTCCAACACAGCACCAACAGAACACAGCTCCAACACAACACCAACAGAACACAGCTCCAACACAACACCAGCAGAACACAGCTCCAACACAACACCAACAGATCACAGCTCCAACACCACACCAGCAGAACACAGTTCCAACACAACACCAGCAGAACACAGCTCCAACACAGCACCAACAGAACACAGCTCCAACACAACACCAGCAGAACACAGCTCCAACACAACACCAGCAGAACACAGCTCCAGCATAACACCAGCAGAACACAGCTCCAACACAACACCAGCAGAACACAGCTCCAACACAGCACCAGCAGAACACAGCTCCAACGCAGCACCAGCAGAACACAGCTCCAGCATAACACCAGCAGAACACAGCTCCAACACAACACCAGCAGAACACAGTTCCAACACAGCACCAACAGAACACAGTTCCAACACAGCACCAACAGAACACAATTCCAACACAGCACCAACAGAACACAGCTCCAACACAGCACCAACAGAACACAGCTCCAACACAACACCAACAGAACACAGCTCCAACACAACACCAGCAGAACACAGCTCCAACACAACACCAACAGAACACAGTTCCAACACAGCACCAACAGAACACAGTTCCAACACAGCACCAACAGAACACAGTTCCAACACAGCACCAACAGAACACAGCTCCAACACAGCACCAACAGAACACAGTTCCAACACAGCTCCAGCAGAACACAGCTCCAACACAACACCAGCAGAACACAGCTCCAACACAGCACCAGCAGAACACAGCTCCAGCATAACACCAGCAGAACACAGCTCCAACACAACACCAACAGAACACAGCTCCAACACAACACCAACAGAACACAGCTCCAACACAGCACCAGCAGAACACAGCTCCAACACAACACCAGCAGAACACAGCTCCAACACAGCACCAGCAGAACACAGCTCCAACGCAGCACCAGCAGAACACAGCTCCAGCATAACACCAGCAGAACACAGTTCCAACACAGCACCAACAGAACACAGTTCCAACACAGCACCAACAGAACACAGCTCCAACACAGCACCAGCAGAACACAGCTCCAGCATAACACCAGCAGAACACAGCTCCAACACAACACCAACAGAACACAGCTCCAACACAACACCAACAGAACACAGCTCCAACACAGCACCAGCAGAACACAGCTCCAACACAACACCAGCAGAACACAGCTCCAACACAGCACCAGCAGAACACAGCTCCAACGCAGCACCAGCAGAACACAGCTCCAGCATAACACCAGCAGAACACAGCTCCAACGCAACACCAACAGAACACAGCTCCAACACAGCACCAGCAGAACACAGCTCCAACACAGCACCAGCAGAACACAGCTCCAACGCAGCACCAGAACACAGCTCCAACACAGCACCAGCAGAACACAGCTCCAACACAACACCAGCAGAACACAGCTCCAACACAGCACCAGCAGAACACAGCTCCAACGCAGCACCAGCAGAACACAGCTCCAGCATAACACCAGCAGAACACAGCTCCAACACAACACCAGCAGAACACAGTTCCAACACAGCACCAACAGAACACAGTTCCAACACAGCACCAACAGAACACAGCTCCAACACAGCACCAGCAGAACACAGCTCCAGCATAACACCAGCAGAACACAGCTCCAACACAACACCAACAGAACACAGCTCCAACACAACACCAACAGAACACAGCTCCAACACAGCACCAGCAGAACACAGCTCCAACACAACACCAGCAGAACACAGCTCCAACACAGCACCAGCAGAACACAGCTCCAACGCAGCACCAGCAGAACACAGCTCCAGCATAACACCAGCAGAACACAGCTCCAACGCAACACCAACAGAACACAGCTCCAACACAGCACCAGCAGAACACAGCTCCAACACAGCACCAGCAGAACACAGCTCCAACGCAGCACCAGAACACAGCTCCAACACAGCACCAGCAGAACGCAGCTCCAACACAGCACCAGCAGAACACAGTTCAAATACAACACAAACAGAGCACAATCCCAATACAACAGAGTCCCAACACACCAGTGAAATACAGCTCAAACAACACACCAACAGAACACAGCACAAAAACACCACACCAACAGTACATGGTGCGAGAGAGTATAGTACCAGTGTAACAGTGCACCAACAGAACACAGCACTAATGGAACGGGTTATGACTGGAATGCAGCACAAAGGAATGCAACGCCAAAAGAACACAACAGCCACCTGCACTGCACCAAGTAAACTCTCCACCTAAAGGATACGTCCACATAGCAACACAATTCCCCTTTTCTGTTCGTACCTTTGCTTGGAATGGTGTCTCAGCTCTCACTAAGCTTCTGGGGTCCATTTTTATCTCTGAATCTTTGCTCAGCTTCCCATCCACCTGCTGAACTGAGTGAAATGCCTACAAGCTCGCAGTTGAAGAGACAGATCTTGGTGCTGTTCCAGCTGGTAAAAGTACCTTCCCTAGAACAAGTCCCAATGCCGCAGGAATCTAAAACCTCCCTCTTGCATCACCTCCCTAGCCACATGTTCACCTCCTGGTGACATCCTATCTCACTGGTGCATGGCACAGGGGGTAATCCAGAAATTACCACCCTTTCCTCTGTCCCTGAAATCCACTCTTGGGCCTTCAACTGTCTCCCTATCATCTTGTTCATAGTGACATTAATTTCAACCATTCAACTCTCCCCCCACTCCAGAAACTGGGGTATCTGCTTAATAACCCAGCCACAAGGGAGATGCCCTTGGTTAAGGATTGTGATCACAGGCCTCCCCTTACAACAGAATCCCCTGTGCTGTTCTCCTGATACTTTTCCTTCCGCAATGCTCTGATCTTGATTCTGGCTGCACTCCCGAGGAGAATCTTCTCCATAATCAGTAGTCAAACCTGAATACCAGTCAGCAGAAGAGAGAATACTCCTCAGGGCCTCCTGGACTAATTGACTGCATCTGCCCTTCCCTCTCTGCATGCTCTCAGAATCAGATCTAGAATAAGCTTCAATAGCCAAAAAGGGTGAGGTAATGCTCATGGCTTGGCTCATTGTCAGTTCCGAGATCTGATGGTGGAGGGGAAGGAACTGTTCATAAAACTTTGACATTGAGTGTGTGTCTTCAAGCTCCTGGATCTCCCCCAATGAGTAACAATGAGAAGAGGACATGTCCTTGTTGATGGGAGTCTCCAATGATCTCTGCCGCCTTTTTGAGGCATCGTGTTCTGAAGAAGTCCTCAATGCGGGGGCGGTCAGTGCCCATGATGAAGCTGGCTGAGTCTGCAACCTTCGGCAGCTTTTTCTGAATCCCCTCCACGCTGAAAAGAGATGTAACCTGTTAAAATGCTCTCCGTGGTACATCTGCGGAAATTTGCTAATATTTGTTGACATACCAAATTTCTTCAAACTCCTAATGAAACAGAGCTGCTGTCAGGTTGACTTTGTAATTGCATAATTGTATCTCTCCTGAACTGAGAGGGACCACCACTGGAAACATGTTCTCCACAAAACTCTCAGCCCAAAGATGGATGGCAGTGACATCAGCTGCTGGTCAGGCACCAAAATCTGGAGCTTCACCACCTGATGACACGGCCTATCCCCATGGGACAAATAGCATCACTGGGGACACAACAAGCACCTTGCCCTTCCAACACCCTATAGCTACATAGGTTGTATCCCATGAATATGAGGTGGCCTGCCCTACCTCCATTCATTAGATTAACTCACTTAGCAAAAATAAATTATTTAAAAACAGAAGTATTCACCAACCAGCTCCTTCACTTGAAAGCCAGCTAGCCGTTTCTTTCATCCTGTGATACAACACTTTCATTCTTCAAAGACCAGCACTTTAGAACTGGAACAAAAGAAGGAAATATTCAAAGGGTCGAGCAGCATCTCTGAAGGCAAAAAGTGTAAGTCAATGGTTTGGGTCAGACTGTGCATCAGGTCCAGAGATGTGGACCCTGCTAATTCATCCAATCTTGCCCAATCTCTCCTCACTGCTTGTGAGATTCTAGAACACCTCCTTTAGGCACTTTCTAAGGCTTGAATTGTAATGACTGGAACTGTGCACAGGCCCTGGATGATAAGATGAGAATGTTATGCTCTATTTGAATCAATATTCTGTGTTCATTTAAGTAATTCAAATAAATTTTTATCCACATTCCCACTTACCATAGAACCTGTGTGTATCCACACATCTCTACACATCTAATTTTCAAAACCCGCTATGATCGTCTATCCACAGGGCCTTTCCAAAGTTCAGGTGCCTCACTGACGTAACTATATCAACCACAATTCTGTCTAGTTCATTATCATTAGTCTCATAGAGTCACAGAGTCTTACCCCATGGAAACAAACTCTTTGCCACCCTTTTAGTCCATCTATAATAAACCCATTTGCCTCCATTAGGACGATATCCTTCTATCCCTGTCTACTTGTGTCTGTCCTAATGCATCTTAAATGTAGCAATTGCATCTGATCCCACCACCTCCTCTGGCTGCATGGTCCAGGTATCAATCTTCTTCACACCTTAAATGGATATCTTCTTGTTCTGATACCCCGTGCTATTGGAAAAAAGTTCAACCTATCTTAGTTATGCTCATGGTGATTTTATATACTTCTGTGAACCTTCCTTACCTCAGGAAAAACAATCCTGGCATATCATGATCTGCTCTGAATTCTGCAGTCTCATCTTTCTCACAGGATCTGTTGCTGTGCAAGCTTCAGAGGACGTGCAGGTACCTGCCTGCCTACATTATCCTTCCCACCCAGTTCATACTGGTCCCACATTAAACCAATCGATTGACTCATCATAGGCAGGCAATGCTAACAAGAACTAAATCAAACTGAATCATGTTGGGTCAATTTTAGCCAGAGCTTCTACACCAGTCTTTGACTTGGACACTAGCCCTTGCCCTGGGTTGTATTCTGACACCCATGAACCTTTCTCACACCTCCCTTGTCCTGGGCTGGATTGTACACGGGAAAATAGCCCTTATTTTGGATGACAGAGACACAGGCTTCTGATCAACAGCCTCTGTTCCAGACTGAACTCTACAGTGATTCACACTTTCTGTAACCGATTGCACATTAACACCACGTGCACTGTTCTGAATGACCGTGAAACTCTGTGTAACATACAGTTCCATATGGAAGGATGTAAGCAATCGCAAGGTTGGGAATGACCATCTGGGCATGAATGCAAATCCCTAGTCCAATATTTAACTATGCAGAAGGAGGCCATTTGGCCCAATGGGTCCATGCCTGCTCCCACAAAGCAATTCCATCGGTTACACTTCCCACATCCTTATTTTCCTGCTGCTGTGCACTTCATTCTCTTTCATTACCATTCACCCCCATTGTGTTGTTTTTTGGCACTAGGGGCAATTTACAGCAGTCGACTAACCCATCAGCTCATCTCTGGGATGTAGAAAGAAGCTAGAAACATTCACAGGGAGAGTACAGGGTGGAACTTCAGTCAGTAGAGCTGGGAGGGAGCTATGTGACTGTATCACAGCTGGGGAATCAAAATTCAGTTCACTAGAATAAAATTGTCAATAAAATGTTAAAACTTCAACCACACCTCACCATTACAGGACCTTAGGGAATGAAGCCAGTCATTTGAACAGAGTATCGCTGGAGGAACATTTTGAAGATAGAGACCGTAACTTTATATTTCAAAGTGATTGTAGATGAAGGCAGGAACAGACCAGGAATAATTGTCTTAAAGTGGAAGACTGGCAACTGCATTCAAATAAGACAGGACCACCAGGCAGAGGGAGACCTGAAGCGTCTACTTGTAGTACAGTACGACCACATCGGCACTGTGGGAAGCATTCAAAGGAGAAATAGTGACAGATCAACAGGTCCCCAGCCAAGCATAGCAAGTAGAGGGGACCCTGTTGAAGGATATTGAGGTTGGATAAAGGGATAAAAGGAAGACATGAAATGTATAGAGAACTAATAACAGGAGTGGCCTGTTGAAAGTATGAAAAGTGTGCAAAATTGAATACAAGAGCAGGAAGTTTTATGTTTCAGCTTTATAAAAATTTGGTCAGACCCCAACTAAAACTAGGATGAGGGAACATATGGCTCCCATCCTAACTACTCTGCATTGGCTTCCCATATCTTTTAGAATTGATTTTAAAGTTCTTTTACTTGTGTTTAAAGTTCTCGATGGTCTGGGACTGAAGCACATGACAGAATTGTTTTTGGTTTATAATCCTGTTCAAGCTCTCTGATCTTCTCCCGTTGGCCTCTTAAATTTAAACAATCTCCCTCAAAAGCTAATTGCAGGTCAGCTTTTTGGAACTACGCTCCTAACATGTGGAACTCAATAACTAGAAACACAAGGGATGCAGACTCAGTTCAGGATTTGAAACACCAAACTCAAAACCTATTTATTTATCCATGCTCATAACCAACACCTTTTTGTCTTTTACTTTCATGTTTTCACTTTAACGCATTGTAAAGCACTTTGAACTATGTTGTCTGTATGAAAAGTGTTCTATAAATAAAGGTACGATAATAATAATTATTATTACAGTACTGTTTGCAGTTCTGGTCACCACGTGTAGGAAGTGTGTGACAGCACTGGCGAGTGTTTTCATCACCGTGGTTGGTGAATTCAACTCCAGAGTAAGACGGGAGAAGTTAGGTCTTTTTCCCCGGTATGGAGGAAGTTAAAATGGAATAAGTTTATGGCACATAAAATTACAAGCAGTGTTAGATTGGGTGGACTGCAGGGAACTTCTGTTCTTTCCAGAGACAGGGAATGGAGATTTAGGATGACATGAGATTTAGTGGAGATTGGAATGGGGACCTTTTTGCCCTGGGAGAGGTGAGTAACTGAACCCTGCTTCCACTGCTCTTAGCAAGGGTGAATTCTCTGCTCCAGATAGCTGTGGATGCTTAGCTTGTATACGTATTTAATGCTAAGAAGTTACAGGGAAAATCTGGGGTTTTGAGGATCAGACAAAATAATGTCGAGACCACTGAAGTGTGCAAAGAGGCCAAGGCGGTAATCGAATCGGTGTGGTCTCCGAGGTCATGTGGTCCACTCCTGCTCTATTTCGTATGCTCTCATTGCACCAAACCGTCAAGAAGGTTGCAGTAGGGAGCACTTGCTTCCTTAGAGCCTCATTCTTCCTCTTCACTTGCAATGTTACCATGGAATCCTATTTTACTGACCTTCTCAATGCAAACTCTTTGTGACCGGACACATGCTACAGACATAAAAACCTCCCCAGGCTGCATTGAGACAGATACCATGGAAACGAGAGCAAAAGGAGCTCTAGCGAGCACATTTCCATGCTATTAGCTGTTAACTCTTTCTTTTCAAACCAGCGATTGGATGGTTAAGTGAGAACCCTGGGATCTCACACCAGTGTGCTGTCTCACAATGCCAGAGAGCTGAGTTTGATCCTGACTGTGGAATTTCCATGTTCTCCTAGTGACCATATAGGTCTCTTCTGGGCACTCTAGTTTCCTCCCATATTTCAATCAAGTGCAGGTCAGCAGATTGGTTGGTCATTGTAAAATTACCCCTCATGAATAAGTGAGAGGGAAATCTTGGAGGAATTGATGTGAATGTAAGGGAGAATTCAACTGTAAAATGAAAGAACTGATTGTAGACTTCAGGAAGGATAAGACGAGCCAACACGAACCAATCCTCATAGAAGGATCAGAAATGGAAAGAGTGAGCAATTTCAGGTTCCTGGGTGTCAAGATTTCTGCGGATTTAACCTGCTCCCAGCATATCAAGGCAGCTATAAAGAAAGCAAGACAGCAGCTATATTTCATTAGGAGTTTGAGGAAATTTGGTTTAAAGTGCTCAAGAACTTTTATAAATGTACTGTGGAGAGCACTCTAACAGGCTGCATCACTGTCTGGTATAGGGGTGGGGGGCAGCTACTGCACAGGACTGAAATAAGCTAAAGAAAGTCATAAAATTAATCAGCTCCATCTTGGGTATTAGCCTCTAGTATTCAAGACATCTTCAAGGAAAAGTGCTTCAGAAAGGTAATGTCTGTTATTAAGGACCCCCGCCACCCAAAACATGCCCTGTTCTCATTGTTACCATCAGGAAGGATGTACAGAAGCCTGAAGGCAAACACTCAGTGATTCAGAAACAGCTTCTTCTCTGCAATTCATAAATGGATAATGAACCCATGAACACTACTACACCTTTTTAATATTATTTCTGTTTTGCAATATTTTAATCTGTTTAATATATATATATACATACATACTATAATTGATTTACTTTTTTCTATATTATCATGTAGAATATTATTGAACTCCTGGTGCTAAATTAACAAATTTCACGACACACGCTGTTGATAATAAGCCTGATTCTGATTCTGAATTTAAAAATATTAAGGTTCTTACTTCAATGGTTGGTAAGTGATGGAGAAGATCCTGAGAGCAACATAAACAAAGCGGATGAGCTTGGAGCGTGGATCAGTACTTGGAGCTATGATGTGGTGGCTATTACAGAGACTTGGATGGCTCAGGGGCAGGAATGGTTACTTAGAGTGCCAGTCTTTAGATGTTTCAGAAAGGAAAGGGAGGGAGGCAAAAGAGATGGGGGCATGGCACAGCTGATCAGAGATAGTGTCATGGCTGATGAAAAGGAGGAAGTCATGGAGGGATTGTCTACTGAGTCTCTGTGGGTGGAAGTTAGAAACAGGAAGGGGCCAATAACTCTATTGGGTGTTAATTATAGACCACCCAATCATAAAAGGGACATTGAGGAGCAGATAGGAAGACAGATTCTGGAAAGGTGTAATAATAGCAGGGTTGTTGTAATGGGAGATTTTAATTTCCCAAATATTGATTGGCATATTCCTAGAGCAAGAAGTTTAGATGGGGTGGAGCTTGTTAGGTCTGTTCAAGAAGGTTTCCTTACATAATATGTAGATAAGCCTACAAGAGGAGAGTCTGTACTTGATCTGGTATTGGGAAATGAACCTGGTCAGGTGTTAGATCTCTCAGTGGGAGAGCATTTTGGAAATAGTGATCACAACCTTAACCATAGCATTGGAGTGGGACAAGTTGGGAAAGCTTTTAATTGGAGTAAAGGGAAATATGAAGCTAGCAGACAGGAACTTGGAAATATAAATTGGGAACACATGTTCTCAGGGAAATGTACAGCAGAAATGTGGCAAATGTTCGGGGGATATTTGTTTGGCATTCTGCATAGGTACGTTCCAATGAGACAGGGAAAAGATGGTAGGGTACAGGAACCGTGGTGTACAAAGGCTGTTGAAAACCTAGTCAAGAAGAAAAGAAAAGCTTACAAAAGGTTCAAAAAACTAGGTGTTGATAGAGATCTAGAAGATTATAAGGTGAGCAAGAAGGAGCTTAAGAATGAAATTAGGAGAACCAGAAAGGGCCATGAGAAGGTCTTGGCGAGTAGGATTAAGAAAAACCCCAAGGCATTCTGAAAGTATGTGAAGAGCAAGAGGATAAGACATGAGAGAATAGGACCAATCAACAGTGGGGAAGTGTGTATGGAACCAGAGGAGATCTCAGAGGTACTTAATGAATACTTTGCTTCAGTATTCACTATGGAAAAGGATCTTGGCGATTGTAGCGTTGACTTACGCCGGACTGAAAAAATTGAGATTATAGATATTAAGAAAGAGGATGCTTTGGAGCTTTTGGAAAGCATCAAGTTGGATAAGTCAGCTGGACCGTACAAGATGTACCCCAGACTACTGTGGGAGCAAGGGGACAGATCCCGACAGGTACAGTGATGCTAGAAAGTTTGTGAACCCTGTAGAATTTTCTCTATTTCTGTATAAATATTACCTAAAATATGATCAGATCTTCACAAAAGTCCTAAAACTAGATTAGGAGAACCAAATTAAATAAATAACAGAAAAAACATTATACTTGTTTATTTATTTATAGAGAAAAATGATCCAATATTACATGTATTTGTTGGAAAAAGTATGTGAACCTTTGCTTTCAGAACTTTGCTTCAGTAACTGGTGTGACCCCCTTGTACAGCAATAACTTCAAACATTTTCAATAACTGTTGATCAGTCCTGCACATCAGCTTGGAGGAATTTTAGGCCATTCCTCCTTACAAAACTGCTTCAAGTCTGAGATGTTGGTGGGCTTCCTTGCATGAACTGCTTGCTTCAGGTCCTTTCACAACATTGCTGTAGGATTAAGGTCAGGACTTTGTCTTGGCCACTCCAAAACACAAATATTCTTCTTTTTAAACCATTTTGTGGTTGATTTACTCTTGTCTTTCGGATCAGTGTTGCATTATCCAACTTCCATTAAGCTTCAGATGACGGGCTGCTACCCTGACATTCTCCTGTAAAATGTCTTGATACAATTTTGAATGCATTGTTCCCTCAGTGATTACAAGCTGTCCAGGCCCTGAGGAAGCAAAGCAGCCCCAAACATAACAATGTGGATTTCTGCCAAAAAGTTCAACCTCCATCTCATCTGTCCACAGAACATTGTCCCAGCAGTGTTGTAGAAAATCCAGATGGTCTTTTACAAACATGGGACGTGCAGCAATTTTTTTTGGAGAGCAGTGGTTTCTTCTGTGGTGTCCTTCCATGAACATCATTCTTGTTCAGTAGTTTTCTTATAGTGCATACAGAGACAGAGACTTTAGCAAGTTCTAGATGTTTCTGCATATCTTTTGCCGTTACCCTTGGGTTTTTTTTCAACTCCATCAGCATTGCAATTTGTGTTCTTGGTGTGATCTTTGCAGGACGCCCACTCCTAAAGAGAGCAGCAACAGTGCTGAGTTTCCTCCATTTATAGTTCCTTTTACTGTAGTCTGATGAACTCTCAGGTCTTTAGAAATGCTTTTGTAGCCTTTTCCAGCTTCATGCATCTCTACAATTCTTCTTCTAAAGTCCTCTGAAAGTTGTTTTGATTGAGGCATGGTACACATAAATAGATCTTTCTTGAGAAGAGCAGGCTGTCAGTAACCTGACTGTGTGTCTTTTTTTTAAATAGGGCAGGGCACCTCTACCATCCACCCATCTCTTCATATACCCATGACTGTGTGGGTATCCGTAGCTCGAAACCATCTATAAATTTGTTGATAAGACAACCATTGTTGGTAGAATCTCAGGTGGTGACGAAAGGGTGTACAGGAGTGAGATAAGCCAACTAGTGGAATGGTGCCGCAGCAACAACCTGGCACTCAAACGTCAGTAAGTCAAAAGAGCTGATTGTGGACTTCAGGAAGGGTAAGATGAAGGAACACATACCAATCCTCATGGAGGGATCAGAAGTGGAGACAGTGAGAAGCTTCAAGTTCCTGGGTGTTAAGGTCTCTGAGGATCTAACCTGGTCCCAACATATTGATGCAGTCTTAAAGAAAGCGAGATAGTGGCTGTACTTTATTAGGAGTTTGAAGCAATATGGCATGTCAACAAATACACTCAAAAACTTCTATAGTTGGACCATAGGGAGCATTCTGACAGGCTGCATCATTGTCTGGTATGGAGGGGCTACTGCACAGGGCCGAAAGAAGCTGCAGAAGGTTGTAAATCTAGTCAGCTCCATCTTGGGTACTAGCCTACAAAGTGTCTCAGAAAGGCAGCATCCATTGTTAAAGACCTTCAGCTTCAGGGTATTCCCTTTTCTCACTGTTACCATCAGGTAGGAAGTACAGAAGCCTGAAGGCACACACTCAGTGATTCAGAAACAGCTTCTTCCCCTCTGCCATCTGATTCCTAAATGGACATTGAACCTTTGAACACTAACTCAATTTTTCTTTAATATACAGTATTTCTGTTTTTGCATATTTTTAAATTATTCAACATATGTAATTGAGTTGCTTGTTTATTTATTATTATTATATCTTTTTCTCCGCTAGATTATGTATTGCATTGAATTGCTGCTGCTAATTGAACAAATTTCACGTCACATGCCAGTGATAATAAACCTGATTCTGATTCAGCAACCCCCAAAACCCTATCTTTTGCACAAAACAGAAGTACATTGTCCCCCAAACAACCGTTCCTCAGCATAAGAAAATTAACAGAAAATTAAGTATCCCCAGCACCAGGGCGTGCCCTTTTCTCACTGTTACCGTCAGGTAGGAAGTACAGAAGCCTGAAGTCACACACTCAGTGATTCAGAAACAGCTTCTTCCCCTCTGTCATCTGATTCTGAAAAGAACTTTGAATCTTTGGACACTACCTCACTTTTTTAATATACATTATTTCTGTTTTTGCATGATTTTTAATCTATTCAATATACGTACACTGTAATTGATCTTATTTATTTATCTTTTTCTTCTATGTTACATATTGCATTGAACTGCTGCTGCTAAGTTAACAAATTTCGCAACACATGCGGGAGATAATAAACCTGATTCTGATTCTGATTCCAATCTCATCTCATTGATTGGAACACCTGATTCCAAATAGCTCTCGTGGAAGGCATTACCCCACATACATTTTTCAACAAATACGTGTAATATTGGTTCATTTTTCTTAATTATTAAATGAACAAGTACAATGTTTTTTTAAATTTGATTAACTTCATCTAGTTTTAGGACTTATGTGAAGATCCGATCACACTTTAGGTCATATTTATGCAGAAATAGAAAAAATACTAGCATTCACAAACTTTCTAGCACCACTGTAGGAAACATGTTGAGAGAGGTACAGTCACAGGTCCAGTTCTGTTTCAGTACTAATACGGAGGATGCAAGCAGGAGATTTGTGCTGTACACATTCACCGGTACACCATTGTGTTGTTACGTACCCCGTAACTGGGTGTCTTACCAGCAAAGACAGAAGTATCCGTTTGAGTCTGGTACTATTTGCAAAACAGTGTTTATTAGTAAAATATACAAATCAATATTAACAATGCAAATATACAGATAATACATGTTAGCAATACTAAACCTAAAAGTGTGGGTATAATAATAATCAATAATAAACAAGCTCTATCGTTGTTTAGGGGATAATGAATTATCATGGGAAAGTATAAAGTTCAGTTCAGTTCATACAAGCTAAGGTAGTTGTTGGTCGATGTGTTGTAATTGTTGGAGAGAGAGAGAGAGAGGGCGAGCAAACAGTGACAGCCAGTCAAACCTTCCTTTATGTTCTTGATCCGTCGATGTGTTGTTGTGGTCATTCAGGTATGACCCCTCTGTCCTTTAGCTAGACCGTTCTTCAATGGTGGACTCGTCACCCAGGCAAGGGTGGACACACACACACACAAGCCCCAACCGGCCTTGCTGTAAACACTGAGTTAAAATTGACCGATCCTTTGTTCGGTCTCCGATGCTCCACAAATTCTCGTGGGTTCCAACACTTAAGCAGTGCTCACTAGTGTGTCTCCTGGTGCGTCTGAGGGGCGTCTCCCCAGACCTCACTTTTATCCCCACTCACGGGTCTCAGGTGTCAATCAGTTTTGAATGGCTTAGTCCATCAAACCAGCCCACTCCGGCTGTCCACTGAGGAATTTTAATGAACAGAATGGTACCAAGTAAACAGCCCTCTCCGGAGCCATAAGTCTTACAGGAGTCATAATATGGTGGGTCAACAAGTCTCTCTTTCCCGGTGTTATCTCTCCCTTATCTGAACCAAATGTTCCAGTCCAAGTATGTTTTTGTTCCATCTCTTTCTCTCTCATTAGCAGCCTGGCAACAGTAACGGTTTGTAATTCTCCCAGGGGAGGGGGACATGGGCAACCCTGCACCCTTCTGCCCATCAGAGCTGTTTATCCTTCGTAACAGTGTATATCATCCTCACTTCACCTTCCTTCATCACCCAGCTCCCTTGTGCTCTCTGATTCCGCCTGTCCACATGACCCTGACACTATGTAGTATCACCAGAACTGAGAACAGGCTGAGAAAGGCAGGGAAGTGAGAAAACTGTCACTTCATTTGGTCACAGGGACAGAACAGGGCATAGAAGGCCATATATGGCTCTCCAGCCGGCTCACAGCTTTGGTACAGGAGGCTCTTGAAGATAGTAAAGTTAATGAGCGACAGAGATGGAGCCATCCCAGCTACCTTATTTCACAGTGAAACACCAGGCAACACTGTTGGGCCAAGACAAATCAGCAGCTGGACTTTTCTGATCTTCACACTGTTGGTGACCTTTTATAAACCCAGCCATTGAGAAGATGAGCCCACCAATCCTTACTTGAAATCAATCATTACTGACAATGTATAAACACATACAAAAATATCCATGGCCCTTAGAAAGCCAGCAAACACTTTGAAATTCCAATGGATATAACACTTCTCTTAGCCAAATTTTCCATTCAGTAACGTGGAAATATTACAGGGCACAGCAACTGCCAGAAGCATGGAGTAATGAAGCTCCCTCTGAGCTTCCAAGTGTAATGTGACTGACCATGTCCACCATCGGTGAGTATGGGCATCAGTCCAATACCTCAGTGAAACCGGTGATGTGCTTTTCTCGAGGGAGCCCCTAGCACTGGAACAAACCATGGTAGAGTAGCAGTTAGTGCGATGTTATTATAGCACAGGGTGTCAGAGATCAGAGTTCAATTCTGACGTTACCTGTAAAGGGTCTGTGTGTACCCTCCCCCCCCCCCGGTGTACTGCACGGGATTCTTCTGGGTGCTCCAGTCTCCTCCCAAAATCCAAAGACGTACCGATTAGCCAGTTAATTGAACATGGTAAATTGTCCCGTGATTAGGTTAGGGCTAAATCGGGGGTTGCTGGGCAGTGCAACTCGAAGGGTCAATTCTGAACTGTATCTCTAAATGAAAAATAAAATAAACAATCCCACGTCACCACAGAACACTGCTCTCACGATGCCCTAAAGGCTGCAGAGTTTGATGATTTCAACCACACCATTATTGCCCATCATTTTCCATCTCCTTCATCTTTGGCACAGCTTAATGTTGGTTATTTCTAGTCATCGTTAGAGCTGCCTGGAGAGTGATCATCTCCACAGCCCCTCCTTGGCCCTCTCCTTGCCGGTTGATGAGGGGGTTCAGCTCAGCCTGACGGGAGCTTGGTCTGACTGACAATGATCACTCTGGCGTCTCTACCAGCCTGGGCTGAAGCAGCAACAGGTGCATCACCACAGGAACACCAATGCTGAAGCTCTTAAGGAGCAAACAACTACTTCTGGACACGAGACACCTGCAACGGCAAGAGACATTATCCAAAGTGCTTGCAGCCCCATCAAGTTGACTATCAATGGCACCTGAGAAGAGAGCTGGCTTCTCTCCCAAAAACTACAAGGACAGGATTCCTGAGACTGGCTAGAAGATTCAGGACTGGAATTTTCCTGGAATGGAAACTCCAGAAATCCTCAAAGCAAAGGCATCAAAAAGGCAGAGACTGAAAACCACGTCTTGAAGAACAGTGAAGAGAGGGCAGGTGCTGCACCCACCTGGGGCAGTCAGGAACAGGAACAAACTCATCAAAGATAAAGTCAGAGAGCTACAACACAAAAACAGGCCCCTTGTCCCACCGAATTCCAATTTAATCCTATTCTATTTTCCCCATTCCCATTAACCACCTCTCACCTGCACACACTTAAGCACAGTGTTTAATTGAATAATTATTGTAATTTTACATTGAACTCCTGGGAAATATATAATGAAAAGTGTTGCTTATTTTGTATGATATTGCGATGCTCAGATTCAGAGTTATTTATCATGTACATAGGGAAACGTACAGTGAAATGGTTTGTTTGCATTAACAACCAACACACCCAAGGATGTGCGGGGAGGGAGCAGCCCACAAGTGCTGCCACACATTCCTGTGCCACGTAGTACATATGCACAGTGCTTGCAGAGCAACACAGAACACAACAAATCAAATGACAGCAAGCAATAAAACAAGAACAAGACAAGCCCCTTTCCTCTCTGTCATCACCCCTCCTACACACACACACACACACGTACAGTCCTCCTGCTCCAGGACAAGCCTCTTGGCCTCCAAGCTATGCCCATTGGGCTTCAGCCATCAGGCTACGGCCTGTAGGGGCAATTTACAGTGGCCAATTAGCCCACAAACACATATGCTTTTGGGATGAGTGGAAAACTGGAGCACCCAGGGAAACCGGCATTGTCTCAGGGAAAACATGTTAGCCTATTGGTTAGTGTAATGCACCACCAACTCAATTCAATTCCCACTGCTGCCTGTAAGGAGTTTGTATGCTCTTCCCATGACGTGTGGGTTCCCTCTGAATGCTCCAGTTTCCTCCCACAATCCAAACTCATACAGGTCAGCAGGCTAATTGGTCACATGGATGTAATTAGACAGCAAGAGCTCACTGGGATTGAAGGACCTGTTACTGCACCATGTCCCTAATAAGAACATGCAGACTCCACGCAGGCAGCGACCAAGGTGAGGGATGAACTTGTGAAGCAGCAACTGATCCACTGTGAAAGGCTGTCAACGCATTTCCAAAAACTCCTTAACAGATCTGAGCTGGACAGAAATGCCCTTGGCTCACACCTGCAGCAAATTAGCAGATGTATGAGTTCCCAACCTGGGGTCCACAGACCCTACCGGTACCTCCAGTTGAACTCTGTCTTTTTATAGCCATCAGTCTGTGGTTTTGTATTGCCATGTGCTCCTGTCCCCAGTCCTGCTCTACTCCGGCCCCTGTATCACTGAGTACTCTGTCTCTCATTATTGCTGCCACCTGTGTCTCATTGTGCTCCACCTATCATCTGCCTCTCTGTTTATTGCTCAGTGTATTTCAGTCCTGTGTTTTCACCTGTTTGTTGCCACATTGTGCCAGTGAATTTTCCTGAGCCTTTTCAGCGTTCGTATCTGTCTGTCTGAATATTGTCTCTGTCTGTTTCCTGATTCTGGTTTTTATATTTCTCTTGATGTTCTGATCTCTGCCTGAACTTTTGACGCCAACTTTGTTTGCTCCTTGGGATTTGTTACTCAACTAATATCATGGTGTGCACAGCACTGAGTCTGCGATCAGATCCCTGCTCCAGCAACCTGACACCTTGTTTAATGATACTGGTCCATGCTATTAAAAAAAAAAGTTGGGAACCCCTGATCTAATGCAACTTCTTTACTTCTGTGTTACCTCCAGTCACAGAACCTTGCTCCTGATTGTTGTGGTAATACAGTGAATAGGTATCCAGGACAACTGTGCAAGACTTTGATAACACCACACTTGGAGTATTTTATGCATTCTGCTCATCAGGTTATATGTATGATGTCATTAATCTTGAAATGGTGCAGAAAGAAAATCCACAAGTATGTTCCCCCAATTGGACAACTTGTATTCTATCCTGTGGGGGGTGTGGCTTATTCTAATTGTTGAAAGTCACTTCCATCATGATTGGTTAGGTTAGAAAATGCAGCTGCTTTTCCCATTGATTAGCTGTCTAGTGTCTATATTCAAATATCCTGGGTATATGGAGAGCATGTGGCGAAGTTCTTTCTTTGTTTAAGGCAAACGATGCTCATGACTATTGGGGAGGTATGCTCTTTTAGCTGAGTATGTTGGTTGAATATTCAGCTTTGTAGAAACATGAATGCTTGGTTGAATTTTTGCTGTTTGTAAGTAAATGGTTTACTATATTTATTCGCAGTCAATGTTTTCTGTCTCACTTGCCAGACCCACGAACCTGACTCAACATTACAAATTGTCACGAGAGACTATAGTGACTGGTGCTTTATTCCCTGGGGAGTTCTTCAGAGAGGAAGTGGAACAAGCAGCCAGAGGAAGTGATAGAGGGCAGGTATAACTGCAATGTTTAAAAGACATTTGGACTGATTCATAAATCTCTGGCGACCCATCCCATAGGATGATGATGGTTCCTTTCAGTCAGTTAGTGAGGTTTGATATGTGCATCCTGGAGTGGCTGTACAGGGCGATCCCTGACAGGCACTGCTTGCCACGTAATTGGCAGGTGAGGCCTGGAGGGATAGCAGGGGCAAAAGCTCTGTTGTGACGCTTCCTGTGCCTTTCCTCTGTTGCCTCTGTGAGCTTGTTCTCAGCAGCATCCACACCTTTTCCGATGGCGTCCCTCCACTGTGAGCAATCTTGAGCCAGATCCTCCCATGTTGATGGGGCAATGTCAGCTTTCTTGAGGCTCCTGTGCAGAACATCCTTGTACCGTAGTCGTTGGCCTCCTCGTTTTCGGGTACCACTGGACAATTGGCTGTACAAGATGTCCTTGGGCAGTCTTCTGTCAGGCATTCTGACAATATGTCCTGCCCAGCGCAGGTGGGCTGACATCACCAAGGTTGAAACCGCTGGCATTCCAGCTCGAGAGAGGACCTCGGTATTGGAGACCTCGTCTCGCCAGGTGATCTTCATCAGAGAACCTAGGTGACTCTGCTGCAGTTGGTAAAGCTGGTGTAAGTGACTCTGATATGGGCACCACATCTCACACCCGTATAGCAAGGCTGATATGACACCGGCCTTGTATATCTTGCACTTGGTGGCCAACCTGATGTTCAGTGACCAAACTCGATCTTTCAGCTGACCAAAGGCAAAGCAGGCTTTTCTGGTTCTTGACTCAATCTCTACATCCAGAGAAGCTGAAGATGTTATTATGCTGCCCAGGTAGCAAAACTTGTTGACAGCATTGAGACGAGTGTCATCAATGAGGACAGTTGGTTTTTCGTAGCTTGAGCCAGGAGCCGGTTGGTGCAAAACTTCCATCTTTTTCAGGCTGATTGTCAGTCTGAAGCTTTAGACTGCACTGGCAAAGTGACTGGTGATCTCCTGTAAGTCTTCGAGAGAGTGGGCAACCAGTGCACAGTCATCAGCAAACTGTAGCTCATGCGCCACAATATCCCTGGCTTTTGTTTGTGCTCTCAGTGCCCACCATCGACCCTCGTTTGTAGGAAGACCCCTGACGTCAGGTCTGACGTGGCATCGTGAAGAACAGCAGTGAAGAATAGTCCAAACAGAGTAGGAGCCAAAACACAACCCTGGTTTACACCACTGCCGATGGGAAATGGGTCTGACAACTCTCCACACATGTTGATGTGGCCTTCCATATCTTCATGGAACTGACGGATGACATTAGTTAGGTGTGGGGGCAACCAAATTTTGGTAGGAGCTTCCAGAGGCCATCTCTACCAACAGTGTCAAACGCTTCTGGTTAGATCAACAAATGTGACAAAGAGACTTCTCTGCTGCTCAACACGTTTCTCTTGGAGCGGCCTCAGTGAGAAGATCATGTCCACTGTACTACGGCCTGTTTGAAAACCACACTGGCTTTCTGGAAGGATGTTGTCACTGATGTTGGACACCAAGTGTCTAAGGGTGATCCTCGCGAGGCATTTTCCCGCAACTGACAGAAGAGAGATGCCACAGTAATTGTTGCAGTCTCTTTTGTCTCCCTTGTTCTTGTAGTTGGTCATGGTTGATGCATCTTTGAAGTCTCGTGGTAGTTCTGCAGCTCCCCACAACTTTGTGAACAGCTGGTGCAGGCATGATGTCAGTGTGTTACCACCATACTGGTAGATCTTGGCTGCAATACTGTCAGACTCTGGTGCTTTGTTGGGATTTAGCTGTTTGATGGCTTTGATGAGTTGGTGGAGCATCTAGCTCGAACAGTATGGGTCGAGGGTGTACTCTCCCAGTGCTTCATTGGTGATGGTTCCTGGTCTGTTCAGCAGCTCGTGGAAGTGTTCTTGCTGTCTTTTCATGTGCTCTGACTTCTCAGTGAAGATGGATGTAGTGTCCTTGCTCAGGAGTTGTGAGGTGTGAGAAGTTGTGAGGTGTAGGTGTTGCTCAGTGAAGATGGATGTACTGTCCTTGTTCAGGAGTTGTGAGGTGTAGGTGTTGCTCAGTGAAGATGGATGTAGTGTCCTTGCTCAGGAGTTGTGAGGTGTGAGAAGTTGTGAGGTGTAGGTGTTGCTCAGTGAAGATGGATGTAGTGTCCTTGCTCAGGAGTTGTGAGGTGTGAGAAGTTGTGAGGTGTGGGTGTTGCTCAGTGAAGATGGATGTACTGTCCTTGCTCAGGAGTTGTGAGTTGTGAGAAGTTGTGAGGTGTAGGTGTTGCTCAGTGAAGATGGATGTACTGTCCTTGTTCAGGAGTTGTGAGTTGTGAGGTGTGGGTGTTGCTCAGTGAAGATGGATGTACTGTCCTTGCTCAGGAGTTGTGAGTTGTGAGGTGTGGGTGTTGCTCAGTGAAGATGGATGTACTGTCCTTGTTCAGGAGTTGTGAGTTGTGAGGTGTGGGTGTTGCTCAGTGAAGATGGATGTACTGTCCTTGTTCAGGAGTTGTGAGGTGTGGGTGTTGCTCAGTGAAGATGGATGTACTGTCCTTGTTCAGGAGTTGTGAGGTGTCATACACATGATGGACCATACGCAACCTTGATTGCTTCACAGAAGCTTCTTGAGTCATTACAGTCAGTGAAGGCTTGTAACTCCTTGGCCTTGTTTGCCCACCATGGTCTTTCATAGCCCTGAGCTATCTCTGCAAAGTTAGTAACACGAGTGAATCTGCAGATGCTGGAAATAAATAAAAAACACAAAATACTGGCGGAACTCAGCAGGCCAGACAGCATCTATGGGAGGAGGTAATAACGACGTTTCTGGCCAAAACCCTTGGGCCACTTTTTCAAGGCCCTTCCCTGACCGTAGGGTGAACAGTGCCTCCCTAACAGGGCTGCTCAGATGCAGAGGGTGCTGCCTCACCGGATCTCCGCTCTGTAATCCATGCGTGATGTCTCACCGAAACCCTTGGGCTTCGGCCCAAAACATCGTTACTACCTCCTCCCATAGATGCTGTCTGGCCTGCTGAGTTCTGCCAGCATTTTGTGTTTTTTTATTTCTGCAAAGTTGGTTTTGCATTCAAAAAGGCACGTTTATTGGAACTTGAGTTTGGGTGTGGAAGAACAGCCTGGTGTGCAGCTGCCTTAGCACAGATTGGTCGCTCTCATCAAACCAGTCCTGATGCTTGTGCTTGACTTTCCCCAGGGTGTCCTGGGCAGCACTGGAGACCGTTTCTTTGAAGGCATTCCAGTGCTCAGTAATATCGTCTGGTGGATTCTCAACCAGTCTGCTTAGAGCATTTTCCACAGAGGAATTCAGGGCATCAGCACACTCACGGTGTTTCAATTTGCTGGTGTTCAGCTTTTTGGTGGTTTGGCAGCATTCAGTCTGTGTGGAGATTTGATCGGTAGACAGAGATCCGACCACACCATTTGATGATCAGTTGAGCACTGAGCTCCACGCTCAACTCTAGTGATACGAACGTCGGAGATGTCTCGTTGTCAGGTGATGACATAGGCAATAAGATGCCAGCTTTAAAGTCATGGATGCATCCGTGTGCATTTGAGCTTGTCTGACAATCTGAACAGTGTGTTAGTAATTCACAGTTTGAATTCTGTGCACATCGAGAGGAGCAGTAGACCGTTACCGCTACTGTTGCCAACCCCTTGGCGTCCAATCACACCAGGCCACACAGTGGACTCCTTGCCAACCTGAGTATTGAAGTCTCCCAGCAACAGCAGCTTTTCGGAAGTTGCCACGCTACTGATGGTGGTTTTCAGCTCACTGTAGATTGCCTCCTTGACCTCAGTGGGATTAGTCAGAGTTGGGGTGTAAACATTGACTATGGTGAGGTGACGCTTTCCTTGCAGAGGTGTAGGCAAGGTCTGGATTTGGTCATTTACAGCAACAGGCAGGGTTGGTAGCTTTGTTGTGAGGCTGTTCTTGATAGCCAAGCTCACACCAGATTCTCTTCATTCTTCTTCGGGCCTGCCAGACCAGGAGAATGTGTACCCTCCTTTCTCTTCACAAAGCGCGCCCTCTCCAGCGAGTCGGGATTCCTGGAGTGCCGCAATGTCCACGTTGTAGTCCTTGAGCACACGAGCAACAAGTGCAGAGCGTCTCTCAGGGCGATCTGTGTTAGCATTGTCCAACAGAGTTCGTATGTTCCATGAGGCGACGACCAGATTCTGTTTGTGATCCTTACTGCTAGACGAACTGCCAGCTGCGGCAGACTGGCCAGGTTGGTGTGAGTGGGCTTTGTTTGAGCCACCTTTTCAAGGCCCTTCCCTAACTGTAGGGTGAACAGTGCCTCCCTAACAGGGCTGCACAGACGCAGAGGGTGCTGCCTCACCGGATCTCTGCTCTGTAATCCATGTGCGACCACTCTCCCCCCGCCGCCTGTGACTACGGTCCCCAGCTAGTCAAACCTACCACTTCGCCATGTCTGTCGCTACCAGACTTGTGTGTGCTGAGGATACCCCACCCCTCAGAAAGGAACAGCGTGTGCGTGAATAGATTTTAGGTGTGTAGGGGGTTGCACAGGTCCAGACCCACCCTCTCGACGTCCCCTCCTGGATCCAGCGGCATGGTGGGGTCTGAGACGGCTGGGTGAAGTTCTGTTGCAGTGAACGGCCAGACCAAGCTTCGATGCAAGGGGTGCCCCTTCCCTGCTTCACAGCATGTGTTTGCTAGATGGCCATTGACCCTGCGAGAGGGTTCATCTGCCCCGTGACAGGTCTTGTTTTTCGTCCTGCAGGGTGTCTAGCCCCCCTCCTCAGCAGGCAAGCCTGGTGGGGGAGCCGGTTTAGTTGCCAAACTCCTGACCGACCATGCGACAGGTAGTACTGGATTGCATGGAACCAGCAGCACTCAGACCAGTGACCTGACATTCATAAACAGGAAACATTTCAAAGTTCAAAGTAAATTTTAACAAAGTACATATACAGGTATGTCACCATATACAACCCTGAGATTCATTTTCCTGTGGGGATACTCAGCAAACCTATAGAATAGTAACGATAACAAAACATCAACCAGAGTGCAGAAGACAACAAACTGCACGTGTAAATATAAATACATAGCAATAAATAATGAGAACATGAGACAATAAGATAAAGAGTCCTTGAGCTGAGATGTTTGGATGTGGGAAACATTTCCATAATGGGACAGCTGAGTTTAGTTGTCCCCTTTCATTCAAGAGCCTGCTGGTTGAGGTAGTAACTGTTCTTGAACCTAGTGGTGCGAGCCTGGAGGCCTCTTGTACTTTCTACCTGATGGCAGCAGCGAGCACAGCCTGGGTGGTGAGGATCTCTGATGGTGGATGCTGCTTTCCTATGGCAGCGTTTCATGTAATGCACTCAATGGTTGGGAGAGCTTTACCCGTGATGTACTGGGCCGAATCCATTACCTTTTGTAGGATTTTCTGTTCAAAGCCATTGGTGTTTGCATACCAGGCAGTGATGCAGCCAGTCAATATACTCTCCACCATACATCTATAGAAGTTTTCATGCCAAATCTCTGCAGACTCCAAAGGAAGTTGAGTTGCTGTTGTGCTTTCTTCATAACTGCACTTGTGTACTGGGTCCAGGACAGGCCCACTGAAGTTGCAGCGCCCAGTAATTTAAAGTTGCTGATCCGCGGATGGGGACTGACTCTGGGTTCCCTCTCCAGAAGTCTATAGTCAGTTCCTTGGTCTTTCTGACATTGAGTGAGTGTTTTTCATTTAAAAAAAGGTTCTAAGGTTTGTTTATTGTCTAAGCGTGTATCCATATACAACTCTGAAATCTGTCTTCTCTAGATAGCCACAAAACAAAGGAAAAACATCAAACTGACTCCCCCCACACAAAAGTGAACAACATCGATACATTTGCTGATGATATGACCATTGTTGGTAGAATCTCAGGTTGTGACGAGAGGGTGTACAGGAGTGAGATATGCCAACTAGTGGAACGGTGCCGCAGCAACAACCTGGCAATCAACGTCAGTAAGGTGAAAGACCTGATTGTGGACTTCAGGAAGGGTAAGGTGAAGGAACACAAACCAAACCTCATAGAGGGGTCTGAATTGGAGAGAGTGAGCAGTTTCAAGTTTCTGGGTGTCAACATCTCTGAGGATCTAATCTGGTCCCAACATATCAATGTAGTTATAAAGAAGGCAGCAAGACAGTGGCTATACTTCATTAGGAGCTTGAAGAGATTTGGCATGTCAAAAACTTCTATAGTTGGACTGTGGAGAGCATTCTGACAGGCTGCATCACTGTCTGGTATGGAGAGGCTACTGAACTGGACCGAAAAAAGCTGCAGAAGGTTGTAAATCTAGTCAGCTCCATCTTGATTTCTAGCCTACAAAGTGTCTCAGAAAGGCAGCATCCATTATTAAAGACCTTCAGCTTCAGGGTATTCCCTTTTCTCACTGTTACCATCAGGTAGGAAGTACAGAAGCCTGAAGGCACACACTCAGTGATTCAGAAACAGCTTCTTCCCCTCTGCCATCTGATTCCTAAATGGACATTGAACCTTTGAACACTAACTCGATTTTTCTTTAATATACAGTATTTCCGTTTTTGCATATTTTTAAATCTATTCAACATATATAATTGAATTGCTTGTTTATTTATTTTTATTATTATTATTATATTTATTATTTTTCTTCTCTGCTAGATTATGTATTGCATTGAACTGCTGCTGCTAAATGAACAAATTTCACGTCACATGCCAGTGATAATAAACCTGATTCTGATTCTGATTCAGCGACCCCCCAAAACCACATCTTTTGCACAAAACAGAAGGACATTGTCCCCCAAACAACCGCTCCTCAGCATAAGAAAATTAACAGAACCTCCTCCTCTCATACAACAAAACAGAAAAGGAATGGATGATTAAAAAAACACAAAATATAAAAACCTTAAGTCTGAAATATCCACAGTGCTTAAACGCAATAGTCCAATCTGTAAACTCAGAACCACGATACCATCCTCCTGTATCACCAATATTCATTGAAAGCGAATGACACCACACAAGGAAGAGAGGCCTGCCTCTCTGCCACAGCGAGCCACTCATAGACTCCTTCTCCAGCAGCAATCAAAAGGCAGGCAGTTGGCGTTGTATTCTCACTCGCCTTTCCCATTCGCCTCCATGTCTCAATGTTTCTCGATGCCTTAAACATCAGCTCCTCACAGTCTCGAAGTTTCTTCACATTGAGGCCGCCCAAATACGTGCTTGCTTCCCGGAGCTTGTTGGGAACCTCGTCGTACCTCTTGGCGGAAGAGGCGCCATCTTGGAGTTGTGGCAGGGACTTTGCCCCGAATACACTTGGTGCTGTATCCTCAGCTTGGGCAATGAGCTTCTCCCTCAGTGCCCACCACAGGGGAATGGAGCAAACCCACGGTAAACCTTTTCATAAATCTGGGTGCTGCAGAGATAGCAGGACGACTGAAATGCTTCTTACATCATGTTTCCTTTCCCAAGTAAACGCTCAGTCAGCATAGGGCAAAGACAGGCAGGGAAGTGTTGCTCTGACGTACTCTGGCTATTCAACGGGGGTGGGTGTGTTAGCAAAACACAGTAAATTGAATACACATTGTTTCTATCTAAATATAAAACTCTCCAACATAAACCGAGATAGTCCCTGAAGCTTACAGCGTGGGATACTTTGCAGATGTGTTCACACTTGGTGAGAGCGGGCTGTGCCCGGGCTCTGAGGCTCGGCACGCGAAGCAAAGCTCCTCATTGCCGGGGTTCCTATTCCATGGCTTGGTGACATTCCGCATCAATCCAAACCCAGTGATTGAAGACTTCCCATCCGGGTCAACAGGAGGCGGACGATGCATCGATCTGGAGAGACCGTTCCCAGGACTTCACTCCTGCAGCCCTCTCTGGGGGCAGCACAGCCTGGGAGGCATTGGGATATCATACAGTCTCCTCTCATCAGGCAATACGATACCCAGCTCAGCTGCCTCTCCGTTTCACCAGCAGGGGGAAGGCTTACCCACAGGATGAGCACAGACACGGCACAGTCGCTCCCAGAGCATTGGTACGATCATCACTTGGGTTTCATCGAGGACTAGGAGACAGTGAGAGAGAGAGAGAGAGAGAGAGAGAGAGAAAAGAGAGTGAGAAAAACAGGAGGAGGGAGGGATAGGGAAAGAGAGAGGGAGGGAGAGAGTAAAAAAGAGGGGAGAGAGGGGGAAGAGAAAGGGGGAAGGGAGAGAATTGGAGAAGACAGAGAGAGAGGGAGGAAGAGAGAGAAAGGGAGAGAATTGGAGAAGACGGAGAGGGGGGAAGGGAGAGAGGGAGGAAGAGAGAGAAAGGGAGAGAATTGGAGAAGACAGAGAGAGGGGGAAGGGAGAGAGAGGGGAAGAGAGAAAGGGATAGAGTTGGAGAAGACAGAGAGAGGGAAGAGAGAGAGGGAAGGGAGAGAGGGAGGAAGAGAGAGAAAGGGAGAGAATTGGAGAAGACAGAGAGAGGGGGAAGGGAGAGAGGGAGGAAGAGAGAGAAAGGGATAGAGTTGGAGAAGACAGAGAGAGGGAAGAGAGAGAGGGAAGGGAGAGAGGGAGGAAGAGAGAGAAAGGGAGAGAATTGGAGAAGACAGAGAGAGGGGGAAGGGAGAGAGGGAGGAAGAGAGAGAAAGGGAGAGAATTGGAGAAGACAGAGAGAGGGGGAAGGGAGAGAGGGAGGAAGAGAGAGAAAGGGATAGAGAAGACAGAGAGAGAGGGAAGGGAGAGAGGGAGGAAGAGAAAGAAAGGGATAGAGTTGGAGAAGACAGAGAGAGGGGGAAGGGAGAGAGTTGGAGAAGACAGAGCGAGAGGGAAGGGAGAGAGGGAGGAAAGGGTTCACCTGGCCTCAAGATGTCAGCAGCAAGAGAAAACAGCAACAAAACAAATAATGTTGATGGTCTCATGGCTGCCGAGAGATAGTCCTTCCCAAATCATACTTCAACCCGCTAACAAATGAAAGCACAGAGTGATCCAGACTCTACCAATAAGAACCTGTGAGGAGCCTTTAGTCTTCTTCACCAGAAACCATGAGAAAGTCCAAGAGGTAACTGGTTACAAACCCTCAGGGTTCTTGGACTGGGAAGTCTGCCACATCTCTAGAGGAGAATTCAGCTCTGCAGGTGCCAAAAGCCTGTGACCTTAGGACCATAACCTGCATGGAAGGAGTACAGTATATCCAAGGCCTCATTGTAAATCACACCAATGTTGACCTTCACTCCATCCCAGAGCAAGGTCACTGTTCCAACCTCATCACTGCTCCAGCCTGACAGAAAGCTACAAACTGACTGAAACTGACAAAGCCTTGGCCTGTAGTCCTGAACCCCAGTGAAGAGGAACTTCAAGGACACAGATCACAACCAGAATTTTCACATCATGCAGGCAAATTTGGGCAGTTATGACCAGGAGGAGACAGTAACTCTGGAGGAGTCTCAAAATCAAAATGAAAATCAAACTGCATGAATCACAAAAGGTTGGTTTGCAAGTGCATCAGGCTATCAAGAAGACAAATGGAATGCTGGCCTTCATTGCTAAAGGGATTGAATTTAAGAGCAGGGAAGTTATTCTCCAATTGTACAGGGTTCTGGTGAAGCTGCATCTGGAGTACTGTGTGCAGTTCTGGTCTCCATACTTGTGGAGGGATATACTGGATTTGGAGGCAGTGCAGAGGAGGTTCATCAGGTTGACTCCAGAGATGAGGGGTTTGACCTATGAGGAGAGATTGAGTCGCCTAGGACTATACTCTCTGGAATTCAGAACAATGAGAGGAGATCTTATAGAAACCTATCAAATTATGAAAAAGATAGATAAGATAGAGGCAGGAATATTGTTTCCACTGGTAGGTGAGAATAGAACTCAGGGTCATCGTCTCAAGGTTCGGGAGAGTAAAGTTAGGATGGAGATGAAGAGGAGCTGCATTTCCCAAAGAGTGGTGAATCTGTGGAATTCTATGACCAGTGAAGCATATATTTAAGAAAATAATTTTAAGACAAGGTTGGATAGATTTTTGATTAGTAGGGGAATTAAGGGTTATGGGGGAAAGGAAGATAGGTGGAGATGTGTCTATAGCCAGATCAGCTGTGATCTTATTGAATGGCAGAACAGGCTGGATGGGCCAGATGGCCTACTCCTGCTCCTATTTCTCATGTTCTTATATCACATGGGAAGTCACCTCCAGAGTCCCGCTGTGCTGTCTCATCCGGTGGGTGGTGGTGCCCAGGTCAGTTTCCATCTATTTCTGGAGTTGTGGTTGTGTAAGTATTATTTGACTCGCTCTGTATGTGGGTTGTTTCTGTATGTGTCCGGGTGTTTCAGGATGTGTGTGTGTGTGTGTGTGTGTGTGTGTCTAGGTGTGTGAGGGACGTGTGTGGGTGTGTGGGTATGTGTGTCGGGCTGTCTCGGGGTGTGTGGGTATGTGTGTCGGGCTGTCTCGGGGTGTGTGGAAGTGTCCTTGTCATGAGTGTGCGGTGAGCCATTGTCTAAGCCTAATGCATTGCCCCACACTGCTGTACAGCCACCATGTGCCAGCTCTCACTGTGACCCACCTCGTTCAGTCACTACACCACTCTTCCCTCGCTGCTCCAAGCTGCAGAGGGAGAGGCGCCCTGGGCTGAGTTCTGCTGACACCCGACACAACACTATCCATCATGTGGGGAGAAGTCCCATTTCCATCACATATCTCTCCTTCTTGAGCAGACTAACCCTTTCAGTTGCCTGTCCTGCTCCAATAACCTGGACACCACTCTCCACTTTGCTGCTGTCTGTGGGAGCTGAGGTCAGCTACAATCACATTGAACAATGGGACAACAGGGGACCTGGTGATCTCCTCCTATTTTATTATATTGTTCTGTCATCTCTACATATCCATATCGCAGTAGGGTTTTGGTAACATGTCTTTGTGAGGGGGCTTATATTGTGGTGTATTAAATTTTGTAATAATATTAGATGAAAGTCTGAACAATTCCAAGTGACACCTAAACTTTTCGTGTGCTCGCAGCGCGGAAGGAATCTGTACAAGTTAAACTCTCATTTTTTTCATTTTCAATCTTTTTTTTATTGATTTTTTAAACAAAAAGAAAACAAGTCAGAGGAGAAGTTATAGCATACATGTAATGCAAAAAACGTACAAACAACAAAAGGGATATGTACTGTCAAAGTCATATAATATTAAGCTATTGTGTATAAACAAGAAACCACAACTCCTCTTGGCAAAACATAGAAGAAAAAGACTGGAAATGTTTATAATAAGAGGAAAAAACCCACTAAACTAACATAAAACAAAAAAAAGGAGAGACTGAGCAGTCCATTTGAGGCTAAAATTAGCAAAGAAAAAGGAAAACATCCTTCTGGTCAGATCTGAACCTTTGCAGATAAATAGGAACAAAAAGAGAAAAAAAAGAAAAAAAATTTACCTAAAAAAAAGAGAAAAAAATTAAATCGTATGAAAATATTGAATAAAAGGTCGCCAGACTTGCTCAAAATTAAAAGATGTGTCAAATGTGCTCCTTCTAATTTTCTCCAAACTTAAACAGGACATAATGGAGAGCCAATGAAAAACAGTAGGTAACCTACGTATGATGCCTAATGATAAGGTTAAATGTACTTGGGAAATGGAACTTCAGCATTCACTTTCAGATGATCAATGGAGTAAAATTTGTTATCTAGTTGATAATTCATCTATCTGTGCATGTCATTCCTTAATTCAGTACACAGGGCCCATATGTCAAAAGATAAACTAGCGCATATTTTCTCCAATATAAGCCCTATTTGTGACAGATGCAACGCTGAGGTGGCTACTCTAACTCATATGTTTTGGTCCTGTGCAAAGTTAAACAATTTTTGGAGGGATGTTTTTAGAATGTTATCAAAAGTCATAGGAGTGGACTTACAACCTAATTCACTTACTGCAATCTCTGAGATTATTCCAGAGGAAACGGGAAGTGTTCCTGCTTCCGCTCAACATGTTAGCCTTTTCAACTTTACTGGCCAGGAGAGCTATCTTGTTATACAAGTTAAACTCTAGGTTTGTTAAATGTTTGCTATAAGCTGCTGGGTTCTTTTTGGCCTCAGGCACTAGTAGTACAAGGACAAGGGACCAAAGAGCTGACCTGTCTGCACGTGTCTCTCAGTACCTGTTTATTGAGGCACCTCTCGCTCAGTTCCTGGGACTTCACCTACACCGAGGAATCGCAATCATTGACCCAGGGTGATTTCATGAGTCAAAATTTGGAGTTCCCCGACAACACCGGCAAGCTAGTCCCCCACCAACAGTAGCAACCAATTGGAGATGATGAATCGTGAGTCTAGAAATGTTTGTGGAGGTATCTGTAACTTACTCCATAATATTTAGAGTGGTTTATTCGTGCTTTCTATTCTATGATAATAATTAGGCTGAAGTTACTTTGTTGTGTTTGTACACCTGTTACCACATCTCCTGGATACTCGATTGGTTTGGGTCTGCTGGGTCTGATCAACCCAGAACATCAGAGGCTGGAGCCTTAGTATGGCTGCGAGGTTGGACCTCATTGATAGACCATAGCATCTAGTGCTGCATCATCTCTACTTAAACGCTCGACCCCTTCGTTGCACTTTTAGAGGGGTACAGGTCCGAAAGCCCCAATCCTATTGCACTAGCCTGAGCTGAAGGCAGAGAGCCTTGCACTTCCGTACAGTAGTTCAGAGGACTTTCACATCACTAATGTTGCAAATAAGGAAACCTCTGCTCTTTTAAGCTCTAGTGAAAGCATGCTAATGTCTCAGTAAAAGCAATTGCCACATCCAGTGAACCTTTGCCAAACATCTATGAAGGATGTTCTTCATTTAACAAGGGGACCACATTCCACTCTAAAGTTCACACCTCCTCCGACCAATGCCTTAAATAAGTATCCAGGAAGTCTTTACACTTATAATTCAAAAAGTGTTCAGTTTCCTATTTGCTTGTGTAACTGCGGCATGAGATTTGCTATAAAAAAAGCTCCCACCTCTGTTAAATACCAATACCATCCTGTCTTACACCATTGAAAAGATATTATTCCAAACAACAGTTATTATTTCTATTTTGACATTTCTCCAGAGAGCATTCCCTCTACTGCGTTGCTAACCTAACCTGTCTAGTGTTCTGCAACCTTTTCACAAACCACTCAGCTCCCTTTTCATTGAAACAGTTTACATTTAATGTTGTAACTATTTTTCATCAAGGCACTGTCTTGTAAAAGGCCAATGTTCAGGATTGGCATTCGAGTGCCTTGCAGCTATATAAAACCTGATTAAACCCCTCTGATGAGTCCTGATGAAGGGTCTTGGCCCAAATCTTCATCTGTTCATTTTCCTCCATAGAGGCTACCAGACCTGCTCAAATCCTCCAGCATCCTATGTGTGTTGCTCAAGATTTCCAGCATTAGCAGAATCTCTTATGTCTTACAGAAAGTTGAATATTTTGGACTGGAGCATCTGAGCCTGAGGGACAACCTAACAGAAATATATAAAACTATGAGAGGCATAGATAGGATAGACAGTCAGAAGCATATGCTCAGGACGAAAATATCAAAAACCAGAGGACATAGATTTAAGGTAAAGGGGAGGAATATTCAAAGGAGGTACGTACCGCAGAGAGCATTCGAACTAGCTGCATCACTGTCTAGTATGGGGGGTGGGGGCTACTGCACAAGATCAAAATAAGCAGCAGAAATTTGCAAACTTAGTCAGCTCCATCATGGGCACTGGCCTCCATAGAATCCAGGACATCTTCAAAAGGCAGCATTCACCATTAAGGACCCCCAACACCCAGAATGTGCCCTGTTCTCACTGCAACACGAGGGAGGAGGTACAGGAGCCTGAAGGCACACACTCAGTGATTCAGGAACAGCTTCTTCCTCTCTGCCATCCGATTTCTGAATGGACATTAAACCCATTAACACGAGCTCACTATATTTTAAATACATGTTATTTTAAATACTTACTTACTAAATTAATTTAACCATTTAATATACATATATTTACTTTCTGCAATTTACATTTTTTCTCTATTATTGTGTACTGCATTGTACTGCTGCAGCAAAGACAACAAATTTCATGACATATGCTGGTGATATTAAACCTGATTCTCAGTCTGATAAGCAAAATGCTGCATTGTAATCAGGTACGGCCAGATGAGATTAAATTCAATTGGCATCATGTTCAGCAGAGGCATTGTGGGCCGAATTCCTGTCCTGTACTGTTTTATTTTTCATGTTTTATGAAAGTTGAACTTAGAGGAGCAATTATAAGCATAATTATCCAGAGTTACATTTGCCAGGTAGGATTCAACAACATCTGTTCAGTCACTTCTAGCTGTCCATGAACCAACAGAAAGCCAGCACCCTAATCTATACCCTTGGCACAAGCGAAACACAGCTGCTGCTCCTCTGCTATCACCAGTCTTACCAATTCCTAATTCATGCTTTAAAAAATTAACCCAGTGCCAAGGGCATAATTCTCAAAGTGATATTTTACTAGAGGCTCATTATTAAAAATCCAAATACACAAACAGTTTGCTCCTGCAAGTTATAACCCCAAAAGCCCCAGGAACATTTATTAAATAATATTTCTATTTTGTAAATATGCTCCCAATTACATTATGATTTTCTGGGGACTCAGTTAATGGTTTCAATATTTTTCCATTTGTTGATATCAAATGACCGTAGACCATTACTGCTCTCTGCCCATTATCTGCCATGAAGTCTGTGTTCCAGCTGGAATTACTGGTGGTCGTCGGGAGGGAAGTGACAGGAAACTCTTTAAAACTGAGCGTGGATTCAGATCTGCAGGTGGTTTCATTGTCCACTCTGCACAAATTGCATTCCAAACACAAAGATTTATGATACATTTCATCAATTTTTTATCATTTTAGGGCAAGATTTTTGTGATTTTGTTAAAAAGGCTTGAGTCACTAAATGGAAGATTAGGTATTGGAATCTCCTGTACCATGATCCCACAGGTTTGACCAGTAAACTTGTTCTATTTACTTAATAATCGATAATCAACCCTCCACGGCAGATGAAAGGCTCTGTCTGCTATCCTAGTTCAGAATACCAATGAATTTCATTTTCAGCAGCTGTCAGCTTTTGTGGCAAAATCCAGTTTACAAGAGCTTATTTCAAACATCCAGTTAGATAATTTGTGTACTCTTCCATTAGATGACTTGAAAAGGATTCTGAAATCACGCCACCATGAGCTTGAGTCTTCATTTGTTTACACATCAAGACTTCATGGATGTGTTCGGTGAGTCACTGCACAATCCTCAACGTGTGTGAGTGACTTACTGCTGAACTTTCTGTCTTCATACCTCGGCTTTTCACATTACCTCAAACAGTGCAGCACTGCTTCACAAACAGTCCCTTCAAGTTGAACGTGACATTTATCCACACAGGTTTTATGGCTTGTGAGGCCAACCAGGGAACCACAGATGGGGCAGGAGGTGGCTGACAGGGTGGGTGGTGTGCTCCTCACACAGGACTTCTGTGTGCATGTGGGGCACTGAGTAGAGGTTCTCAATGTCATCCTGACTGCTCTTGATGACTCTGAGCGACCATGGCCAACAATGGTCAGGACTCGGTGCAGAAGCGCATTTCATTAGGAAGTCTCTGAGCACACTTTTGAACCTTTACCTCCTTCCACCTGCCCCTCTGTGTCTGTGACAGAGTGTTTGGGGACAGCCATGCAAGTGATGGGCCTGACCATCACAGGTGACTGTGTTGTTAGGCTCTCAGTGCTGGGGGGCATTGACCTGGGATGGACATTGACCTTGTCTTTCCAATGAACTTGGAAGATTCTGCGGAAGGAGCATTGATGATATTTTACCAGTGCCCTGAGGAGTTAGCCGTGGATAGTCCAGGTTTCAGAAACATTCAGTAGGCCAGATAACCGGGTGTGTCCACCTGGGTTATCTGCTCGAGTCGGATTTGAACTCTTCCCCTTCAATGAGGAGGTGCTTTGAAGCAAATAGAGGTGAGTATGCATGCATTGAGACGAGGGGTTGATGGAGATCCTGCTCATACCCAAACGACTGGATCACAACGTTTCTGCCATTCCCCTGTGAGATTTTTATTCCCATAAATAATGAGTGAAGCAAGAAAATAGAGCAAAGAATAGGCTTTAATAAAATGACATTGGTAAAGAGTGAAAGCTGCTGTCATTTCAATCATTTATACAGTTGGTATCCTGGCGACAGGCACTGAGAACAATGTATACTTTCTCTCCCAATCTCTCCTTCGACTTCTTTCAGAAATCCCTAAAATTCATTTTTCATTCAAGTTATTGCCACCTATATTAATGTTTCCTGTGGATTGGTGTGATTTTTTTATCCAATAGCTCACAGGAAATGCTTGGCAACATTTTATTATGGTATAGTTGCTATTTAAATGCAAACTTCTACATCATAATCTTTAGCAAAAGCTACTGTTAACTTCAGGCAATTAAACTTCAGATATTTATTATACTGTTACATAAATTATTCACAATCTCAATTTCATTCTGCATAAAGTTAAAATTCTCCACTTACACACAGAATGCTACAAGTCTCTGTCCGGCCAGTCTGTACTCCAGGGCTTCTCTTAATCTCAAAGTTAAACTTAATACTTAAAATCGTTAGACAAGAAAGACAATGCAAACAATAAATGTTCTTAGTTAACTTCATAATGTCATCAAATTAATGAATTCTTGGTAGAAAGCACCGTTGCCATACTCTCTCCTTAAACAGAACAATCTCCCAGTCTTCATGGGGCTGTTAGACAGGACCAAGCCTCTCAGTGTCCAGTGGCAGCAGGACGTCAGACTACAGCCCTTCCCCACAAAGTCTTTGCACTGGCTGCACTGAGTGTCAGTACATCCCTCGGCATATACCCCCGCAGCCTGGAAAGTGTCATTTGGCAGTGTTCCTTTATGATATTTTATTCTAGAGTCACATGCTTCTTAGATCATCATAGAATCACAGAAGCAGATCCTTCAGCCCATCTAGTCTGCACTGAACTGTTTAACCTGCCTTTTCCTACCTAACTGCACCCAGACCATCGCCCTCCATACCCCTGCCATCCATGTACCCATCCAAACTTCACCTAAGCATTGAAATTGGTCTTGTATGCACCACTTGGCTGGCAGCTTGTTCCACATTCTCAGAACCCTCTGAGCAAAGTTTCCCCTCAAGTTCCCCTTAAACTTTACACCTTTCACCCTTAACCTCTAGATGTAGTCACACCCAACCTCAGTGGAAAATACCTGCTTGCATTTATACTATCTATACCCCTTATAATTTTGTATATCTTTTTCAAATCTCCCTTCAATCTTCTACGTTCCAATGAATAAAGACTTAACCTATTCAATCTTGTCTTATAACTCAGGTCTTCCATTCCCAGCAACTCTTGTAAATTATCTCTGTACTCTTTCAAACTTATATACACCTTTCCTGCAGGTAGGTGACCCAAACTGCACACCAATGTCTTATGCAACTTCAACATAACATCATTCTTCTATACTCAGTACCTTGATTTATGGAGGCCCAAGTGCCAAGAGCTTTCTTCACAACCCTATCCACCTGTGCTGCCATTTTCAATGAATTACAGCCTTGGATCCCCAGATGTCTTTGTTCTGCTGCACTCCTCCCCTGGTTGCTCCACCTCGCAGTTGTCTGTATTAACTTCCATCCACCATGTTTCAGCCTATTCTTCCAGCTGGGCCAAATTCCACTGCAAACCCTGATAGGCTTCCTCTGTGCAATCTGCAAATTTGCTGATCCAGTTAACCACATTGTCAGCCAGATCATTGATATAGAGGGCAAACAACTGTCCCAGGACTGATCCCTGCATCACTCCACTTGTCACAGCCTCCAGTCAGAGGGGCAATCATCTACTACCACTCTCGGGCTTCTCTCACAAAGTCAATGTTCAAACCAATTTACTACCTCAACTTGAATGCTGAGCAACTCAACCTTCTTGACCAACCTCCCATGTGAAACCTTGTCAAAAGTCCATGTAGAGAACATCCACTGCCTTGCCTTCATCAACTCTCATAGTAACTTCCTCAGAAAACTCAGTCACTACCTATAATGCACAAAGCCATGCTGACTATCCCTAATCAGTCCCTGTCTGTCCAAATACTCATATATCCAGTCCCTTAGAATACCTTCCAATAACTTTTCTACTACTGATGTCAGGCTCACAAGCCTATAATTTCTTGATTTATTTGAAAAGCCTTGATTGAACAATGGAATAACATTGTTATTCCAATCCTCCGGTACCTCACCTGTCACTAAGGATGATTTAACATCTCTGTTACGGCCCCTGTTTCTGCATTTGCCTCCCACAGGATCTAAGGGACAACTGGAAGTCCAACAAGTTTTGAGCACACCAAAGGACATCTTTCATTGAGTTGATGATCCTCCAGCAGTACTTGATGTCTATGTCAGTGTGTGTCCCTAGGACCAACCCATAGATCAGAGAGTTCTCGATTATACAGAAGCTCAGGATGAGCCTTGACAAGGAACATTGCTGGTGGCTTTGGATTAGTGAAAGGATATAGGGATACCTTTACTCAACAGCGAGCCCATGCTGTCCCTGGCTCTGTGATCTCCTTCAGCGGTACGTCTGGAGAATCTGAAACCTTTGGATTCTTCACTTTCCCCAGGGCAGCGGCGAGAAAGGATGGATAAATGAGACTGTGCAGATGTTAATGGATTTTATAAATGCTTCTGCACTTGCAAAAATGTGAAATCAGATTTCTGCTCCTTTGGGAGTTTTCCAAGCAGTGTGATAAATGTTTTCTTTCCTATAGGTATGAAATAAAGCAGTAACTCTGCACTCTCTTCACCACTCCCGCTGTGGGCTGGAAAGCACAGGCTTGCTCAAACCAATTGTCTATCTCAATATTTTCATGTACAGAACATCGATTTATTCATCAGGAGTCTGAAATACATTATGTAAGTTTTGGGCTTAAGGGACAATATCTTCTTCTTCTTGGGCCCTGAGATCCCAGTGGAGCAGAGGCCATTGATGACCTCCCGTCTCCATCGTCCAATGTCGATGGTATGATTGGAGTCAGTCAATGTTTCTGTAATCTATTGTATCCTCTGTACAGGAGATTGACCTATACACCTTCACCAGGGCCCTGTTGGCATGCCTTACCCACTTCCACCTCTCACAATAGGGATGTAGGGTTGGATTTCGAAAGAGAAGGGGACAATCCAGGAGATTTTTACTCCAATTCTAACCTGTGCCATTTATTCCCCCTTTTCCAAAGAAGGTTTATTCCATGATTACATAATCATATCATTAAAATACTACAATATTTCTCTGTGCCCTGTTAGTACAGTAGTACCAGGACAATGTCTAACCTGTATCTTGGGAGTGGGTGACATGACAATGTAGAGGGAGTGGCCCTTATTCTGGATGCATGGGGTCTATTTAATGCTGATACTAGGTGTGAGATTGAGCCTACGTCGGAATGACACTGTATACAGATGAGAATGACAATGAATAATAAGACATTGTGTCAGGAACAACCGTTCTTTAGTTGAATTAATTTTATAGACGGTGTGTTCTGTGTTCAATGAACTTTCCACATCTGCTCATCCACACAGACTGAGCAGACAGTTAGTTTTCCTAGAACAGTCTGTCCATCATCTTGGCTAATCCTTTTTCCCATTGAGAAGCTTCTGTCATATTAATCTGTGTGGGAGCTCCACCCATCTTTGGTATTGCTCACATTTCATGCCCTGCCACAACATCTCAATGATTAAACTAAATCTTTTCAGTCCCGACTCATGTCCGATCGTTTAGCACACATTATATCCTATTCCTGCCTCACTGGAGAGTACATCTTTAAATGGAAGGGAGAAACAGATTTCAACTGATCCATTCAGCACACCGGGACTTCCCAGTGTATGACCATTAGTGAAGTACTTCCAAAAATTTTCTCATAATAACGTAGGAAAACCATCTGCCAACATTTACGCATCTGAGTCCTAAAGACGCCCATGTGATAATAAAAGGTAATTTGAATTAATATTATTGAGTAAATGGGAAAGTGCCTCAGATATCATCTGGAGATCTTTGGCATCCATACAGAGGCATTAGAAAGAGAGGTCCAGCAGAGCAGCATTTCTTTATGATGGTGTCAGTCAGGATCATGAGTTCATGCCACAGAAGAAAGGAGAACCACAATCTCCTCACTCTAAGGGAGAACACAAGCCTGGCTCTTATAGGTCAGGTGTTGAGTTGTGTAGCACAGAAGCAGAACCGTTTCCCCATCATGCTCATGCTAACCATCGTACCTGTCTATACTAATCACATTTACCACCACTTGTTCCATAGTCTTCTGTGCCTTGTGTTGGAAGTCTTCACCTCCACCACACCCTCAGGCAGCTCACGTCAGACAATTATACTGTACATAGACAGCACAAGAATGTATTGGGGCATAGGTCTTGAAGCTTATTAACTCACTTTGAAGGGGTTGTGGTATTGAATGCCGATCTATAGTCAATGAAAGTTGTTATCATATCTGCTCCCATCACCTTCTCAGCCAGCACATTCCAAACTTCTACCACTTTCTATATAAAAGCAAAAATCTTGCCTCAGGACATCTGTAAACTCCACCCCCACCTTCATCTTAAACTTAGTATTTGACAATTCCACAGGAAAGACTCTGACTAATACCCTATCCAGTCTCTCATAATTTTAGATATCTCTATCAGCCTCTGACGCTCCAGATAAAACAGTCCAAGTTTGTCCAACCTCTGTTTTTGGCTAATACTCTCTTATCCAGGCAATTTCCTTTCTGTAATGGGATAAACAGAACTTCACACACTACTCCAAATGTGGCCTAACCAAAGTTTTATACAGCCACAGCATGACACTTGCAATTTTATTTATAATGAATGCCCCAAGTAATGAAGGCAAATAGCTTCAATCATTCAGCTGGAACAGCTACAAAGAGAGACACTAAACTTCAGCACTCCTGGGCAAGAGAGCTGGGGAAACTCCATCTGGAAAACTTCTCCTTTTTACTGTCCAGGAAGGCAGCAAGACTGGGTGCTGGGGTTGGAAGTTGTATTGCATCCAGCCACCATCTCAGTCACCACAAGGGCCAGCACTGTGGCAATCACATTGCACTCCTATCCTGCGTACAAGAGCAACTTTTGTCCTCCCACCAGACACCAGACTGGCCCTCACTATGTCCCAAGGCTGATTAGGGGTAACTTTCTCTCCCACTACCCTTGTTGTAAGTCTAAACCTCTCAAGAACACCCCAATAATCTCTGTGCCAACTCCGCAGCCCCAATTAACAGGCAGACACTTTTCAACGTAAGCTATAATGAACAGTTCCAACCCACCTCCAGCACCAGTTGACTAAGGTGCAATGGCCTGAGGGAAAGACTAGGTGTAACAAACCATGCAAAGCCATGCTACCACTTACCTTCAGCTGGACATTTCCATGACCTTCCCATATCACTTCTCTGGGGGTTGGGGAGGTGGGAGTCATACAAGCTCCTAGCCAAGGTCTTAGTTAGAAGACATCTCAGGATTAGAGAATCATAGAATGAGGCACATGCACTGAAGACATTGAGCAGATGGGTGTAACATCTGCAAGGAAAAGGTCCTCTACCAGCTTAACCAAATATCATTCCTCATACCTCAGAAGACACCTTTCAATGAAGGCAGGCATCAAAGGCAATGTTTGTTACCATCTTTGATCTCTTTGGTCAGTTGAAGATAAGAATATTCAAGAATTAAGATCTCATACCTGGCACACAACTCGTGGTCTACTGGGCAATAGTGATCTCAGAACTGAGGCCCTAGTTTCACATATTCTGCCACATCATTTCCATGCTTCTCAGCAACCTCCCAAAGCAATACGCACAAAATGCTGGAGGAACTCAGCCGGTCAAGCAGTATCTGTGGAAGTGAATAGAGAGTCAATGCTTTGGGCCAAGACCCGTCATCAGGACTGGAAAAAAGATGAGAAGTCAGATTAAGAAGGTGGAGGGAGGGGAGGAAGAAGTACAAGAAGGTAGGTGATAGCTGAAACTGGGAGAGGGGGAGGGGGTGTGTAGTAAAGAGCTGGGAAGTTGATTGGTGAAAGAGATGGATGAAGAGATGATAGGAGAGGGTAGAAGTGCGAGGAGCACCAAAGGGATGTGATGGGCACGTAAGGAGATAGAATGAGGGAGGGAAACAGGAATGGAGATGACTTAATCAGTCTGGTTATATGTGTGGAGACTGAAACAGGTTTAAGATTTCAGGTTAATACCCTTCGTAGGAACTTTCAGGTCTGAGAACAGAATTCAGCTGACCAAAACTCTTTGTGCAGAATCAACATCCAGTATGTCAGCATTTGATATTTAGGTAATCCTGGTGGGATCCTTCATGAAGCTAAACTCAGTGGAGTAAGAAAGCCATTAATTAAATAGCAGTCACGAAGAAATCTGCAGATGCTGGAAATTCAAACAACACACACAAAATGATGGTGGAACTCAGCAGGCCAGGCAGCATCTATAGGGAGAAGCACTGTCGACGTTTCAGGCCGAAACCCTTCGTCAGGACTAGCTGAAAGGAAAGATAGTAAGAGATTTGAAAGTTGTGGGGGGAGGGGGAAATGCAAAATGATAGGAGAAGACCGGAGGGCGTGGGATGAAGCTAAGAGCTGGAAAGGGGATTGACGAAAGTGATACAGAGCTGGAGGAGGGAAAGGATCATGGGACGGGAGGCCTTGGGAGAAAGAAAGGGTGAGGGGGGTACACCAGAGGGAGATGGAGAACAGACAGAGTGATGGGCAGAGAGAGAGAAAAAAAACAAACAACTAAATATATCAGGGATGGGGTAAGAAGGGGAAGGGGGCATTAACGGAAATTAGAGAGGTCAATGTTCATGCCATTAGGTTGGAGGCTACCCAGCCGGTATATAAGGTGTTGTTCCTCCAACCTGAGTTTGGATTCATCTTGACAGTAGAGGAGGCCATGGATAGACATATCAGAATGGGAATGGGATGTGGAATTAAAATGTGTGGCCACTGGGAGATACTGCTCTCTTTGGCGGACTGAGCGTAGGTGTTCAGCGAAATGGTCTCCCAGTCTGCGTCGGGTCTCACCAATATGTAAAAGGCCACACTGGGAGCACCGGACACAGTATACCACACCAGCCGACTCACAGGTGAAGTGCAGCCTCACCTGGAAGGACTGTCTGGGGCCCTGAATGGTAGTGAGGGAGGAAGTGTAAGGGCAGGTGTAGCACTTGTTCTGTTTACAAGGATAAGTGCCAGGAGGGAGATTGCTGGGAAGGGATGGCGGGGATGAGTAGACAAGGGAGTCACATAGGGAGTGATCCCTGTGGAAAGCAGAAAGGGGGGAAGGGAAAGATGTGCTTGGTAGTGGGATCCCGTTGGAGGTGGCGGAAGTTACGGAGAATTATACGTTGGACCTGGAGGCTGGTGGGGTGGTAGGTGAGGACAAGGGAAACCCTATCCCGAGTGGGGTGGCAGGCAGCTGGGGTGAGGGCAGATGTACAGGAAATGGGAGAGATGCGTTTGAGAGCAGAGTTGATGGTGGAAGAAGGGAAGCCCCTTTGTTTAAAAAAGGAAGACATCTCCTTCGTCCTGGAATGAAAAGCCTCATCCTGAGAGCAGATGTGGCGGAGACGGAGGAATTGTGAGAAGGGGAAAGCATTTTTACAAGAGACAGGGTGGGAAGAGGAATAGTCCAGGTAGCTGTGAGAGTCTGTAGGCTTATAGTAGATATCAGTAGATAAGCCGTCTCCAAAGATGGAGACAGAAAGATCAAGAAAGGGGAGGGAGGTGTCGGAAATGGTCCAGGTACATTTGAGGGCAGGGTGAAAGTTGGAGGCAAAATTGAATAGCAGTGCCCCATTTCAGCAATACAGAGTCCTTCACATTCTAGCAGCTGTGTAAGCCTGCAGCACAATACATACTGTGCAAGTGTAATTGTATGCTGTATCCCTGCAACTGCACACCACAATCAAACACCAAGTGCCAGGGAGCTGAATTTTACACTGTTCTTGCACTGTTGCATTCAACTGGAATCCAATTCAATTGAAATAAAGCCAATTCAAGTAATTAGCTGCAGAGGGTCTCGGTTCATAGAGCAATAGAAGACTAAGATTATTTGTCAGTCAGCCTTTTTCTCAAACAGCTTTCTGTGATGTTTTGTAACTCCAGAAGCTAAATGAAAAATATCACTGGAGTCAGTTTTCCTTCCTTTTTTATTTAATGGGGTGGTGTAATGACGTATGCCATTCATGTACTTCTTAGATATAACTCAAAATGAATTATGTAAACAAAGAATGAATACTTAATCAAACTATATGTTTGCAATAATACTCTATACTCCTCCCTGCTTATCTATAAACAACTCAATATAGAATGCATTTCAACTCAAGTATGTAAAGTATTGCTCTCTAGTCATTATATATATAGTTATAGTAGTTTCTAGAAGCTATTAACAATACGTGGAGGATTCCACCCAAGTTCCAACATCGAGCAACTGTACACCCATCAGGATAAAGGAGGTTGGGGTCTTGGAAGTGTCGAGGCCACAGTCCTGGAAGAGACGTGAAACATCCATAAGTATATCAGGAAGATGGCCCCTAAGGACAACCTGCGAAGAGAATACCTCAGACAGCAGGCAGGGGATATGGAAATGGAAGTGGGTGAAGCAGAGCCTGTGGACCAGAGGCCTTGGCAGGACTAGTCACTCCATGGGATGTACCATTGCCAGGTATCAGAAGTGGCTGACATAAGGTCCTACCAAAGGCTGGAACTGGCAGGGCTGAGGGACAGCATAGAGGCACTGCTCATGGCTGCACAAGAACAGGTGCTGGGCACGAGCAATAGAAGCAAGAGTCTATCATCAGAAAAGATGCACCGTGCAGACTGCACCAGGAATCCACTGAAAGCAGATTGGTTTCTGTTCTGAAACCGGTTCAGTCCTTAGTGATCCAGCTCTGTCCTTAGTATTTCCAAGTACTCACTTTGATCACCTCTGTAATCCCTCACCAGGACTGCTTGTCCTGGAGCGAAACATCAGACCTCCCTTGTTTGAGGAGCCCTCAATTTGTCTCACTAGTTTATCCTGCATATTCATTCCGAGAGTGAGTTGAGGAGATGCAAGTGTGAGCGCAGGGGACAACCCAGGAATGCTATTGCTGGTGAGTTGTTGTTTGTGGAGTGTGCTGCACTGCGATATGCAAGGAGGAAATTGGCGAGCTTCTGATTCAGAGTCAATGTAATGCATTCTGCTGGCAATGCTCGCAGTGTGATCTCTACACTCACCTTTCTGCCAAGTCATTTGTACCTTGGTAGTACAGTGCAGATGTAATATGGCTTCTTCCAGTCATTTTCAGGATTGCCTCTTCCACAAATTGTGGTCCATTGTTACTAAGTGTTCTAGAACACCTGTCACTGCGAAGAGCCTTCTCAATGCATCAACAATGTGCGAGGCTGTAGTGGAGGCGATAGGGAGCACTTCTGGCCACTTTGTAGCTGCATCCACTATGACCAAGAAATTTGTTCCCGTGAGTGGTCTACAAAGTCCACATGAATCCTCTGCCAGGGGTATGCAGGACATTCCCTGGGATGGAGAGGCACTGGTCTTGGCATCTTCTGGATGTGTTTTCATCCCAAACAGTGCATAGCAAGTTACTTGATCTGCTGATCTATTCCAGGCCACCAAGACAACACTTTCAGTTTTGACCATGCCTAGATGACTGACATGTAGCTCTTTCAAACACTTTAGCTCCCAACAACTCAAAATCCCTACATAAGTCAACCCCTGTCTGGGGAAGTTCACCCAGTACAGGTAACAATGGGGGAACTGGAATTTCCGCTGCACATTCCAGCCACATTTTGATGGCCATGTAGACCTGAGACAATGTGAGGTCTTTTCTCCATTCCCTTTGGATTATCTCAGGCATTATGGGGAAACTTTTGTTTTGCATTTGGGAGAACAGATCCTCTTTTGGAAGAACATGTCCTCTATTGAAAATTTTTCAGGCATTTTCTTTTCCAAGGGTAAAGGGGACAATCCATCTGCATTTCAATGATTAGTTGTCCTTTTGAATTTGATCTCGTAACTGTGTCTCCCAAGAAGCAAACCTGTCTATACATTAGTTCTGCCGCAATTAGTGGAACACCCATTTGTGGATTGAAGGTGAAGACTACTGGCTGAAGGTAATCTCACTCCATTACAAGAACTGGTTGAAATGTTTTATGCCCAAGCCAGACTCAAACCCTCTCTGTCAATCTTTTCTATATATATTCAATAAAAGAAAGAATATATCTATATATATTCTTTTTTATTGAATTTTTAAGAGAATTACACAGAATGAATAGAATAATAATGAAAATTAATATTAGCCCTCCCCCTCCCCTTAACCCTTCCCCCCTTAACATCCCTGTCTAAAAAAAAAAGAAAGAAAGTAAGAAAGATTGATTGATTGCCTGGATTTCGGAGGATCACCACACACTCCATGGAGTTCAAAATAACTTTAGTATATATCTTTATTTTTCCCCCAAATAACTAATAATTTTATCTTCAAAGGACCTATACATTTAATCCTATTTTTTTGTATATAAGGGTGCCAAATTTTCAAAAATATATCATATTCATTTCTTAAATAAAAATTATTTTTTTCAAGTGGAATGTAGCTATATATTTCATTATTCCAACAGTCCATAGTTAAGTATGAATCCGATTTCCAAGTAACTGCAATAGCTCTTTTGGCTACTGCCAATGCAATTTTTATAAAAATTTTTCTGGTATTTATTCAATTCAGGTTTCGGTGTTATCCCTTCAATATCGCCTAATAAAAATAATATCGGGCTATGTGGAAGTTGTATTCCAATAATTTGGTCCAGTAAAAGTTTTAGATTTATCCAATAAGGTTGAATTTTAAAACAAGACCAAGTAGAGTGTAAAGAAGGACCAATTTCTTGATTACATCAGAAACATTGGTCAGATAAATTTGAGTTTAATCTATTTAATTTTTGTGGTGTAATATATAATTGATGTAAAAAATTGTATTGTACTACTCTAAGTCAGACATTTATTGTATTTATCATACTATCGAGACATAGTCTTGACCAATTTTTTTCATCAGCTTTAATATTCAAATCAGTTTCCCATTTTTGTCTTGACTTATGAATTCCTGGTTTAATTGTCTGTTTTTGAATCAAATTATACATACAAGACATAATTTTTTTAATTTTTCCTTTTTCAATTAAAGTTTCTATTTCATTAGGTTTTGGCATTAACATTGTTTTACACAGTTTATCTCTTAAATAGGCCTTTAATTGAAACTAACAGAAAAAAGTGTTATTTGATATTTTATATTTATTCTTTATTCTTTTATTATTTATATTTTTATTCTTTAAAAATAACCACGACATTCATACCTCCCTCTTATAGTGTACCTGTTACTGCTGTAGTGATCACAACCAACCAGCACTGGTTTAATGCTGTAGTGATCACAACCAGGACTGGTTACCAGAGGCTTGGACTATTGATCCATTCCATTTGTCACGAATCACCATGGGAACTGAGAATTTAAATTTGTTTAATTACTTGGGATTTAATCTATCAGGTAGGTGGGTTTTCAGATAGGAATTGGCTAGGACTGCGGAGAAAGAGGGCAGTAGAATAAAGCTGATGGGATTTCTCCACGAGGAGCTAATGGGAATCAATGGGCTAAATACTCTCGTTCCATGCTTAACAATGAAGTAATTTGGGGATTCTACGTGCACCTGTTATCTGCTTGCTCTACTATTCTCTGAACTTCCATGGGAAGCTTTCCCTGGTTTGCTGTGGCATACACTAAGAAATTTATGGTGGCCAATTAACCCACACATTTGTGATGTAGGAGGTAATTCATTTAAAGGTTAAAGATTGGCTTTATTTGTCACGCATCCATTAAAACATACTGTGAAATTCATTCTTTGCATCAAAATCAAATCAGTGTTGGGTTGTGCTGGAGGCAGCTTCCAGCTGTGGCCACACCTCTGGCACAAACATAGTGTGCTCACAACTCATTGATCTGAAATGCATGTATACCTTTGCAATGATGGAGGAAACCAGAGCACCTGGAGGAATCCAACACAGCCCTAGGATAATGGACAAACTCTTTATAAACAGCAGTGGGAATCAAACACCGGTATTAGAGCCAGTTGGAAAGCACTGTGCTAACCGCTACACCATCGCGTTGCCTTAGACTAGCCCGTGGAAACCCAGGTGACAGGAAGAACATGCAAGCTGTACACAGATAGACTCCAAGGCCAGGAATGAGCCCTGTGTTTCTGCAACTATAAAGCAGAGGCAAAACCCACGATGCCACATTGCAATTCAGCTGTGCACCAGCCCTGAACTCCTATCAACTCTGTCATTTTTGTGTCACTTTTGTTGAAACAGTGACTCCCCAGATCATAACTTATGACAGTAGTTAATCAGACAATGGCCCTGGTCTCAATCAGTGATGAAATATTTAGCTTTATGAAGCATTTCAGTGGTTTCTCATTCCCCCTTGTATACTTCATTAATAAAACAGATTTTGCCAACCTGTTAATAGGGAATAAAAAGAAAAAAAATTAGATTTCCCCTCAAATGCCAATTGATAGAAGTGACATAATCCTGCTATGTCCATTAAAGGCTTATTCCAGGAGGCTGCAATGCTGAAGGCAGTACTGCTGTTGGAATTAGCTGAAGGCTGATGCTGAATGCAACATCACAGGATTCTAAAACGTTGGAGGCAGTGACGGTAACAGGATTCCCTAAAGGTTAATTTGCAGGTTAAGTCAGTGGTGAGGAAGACATTCATTTCGAGGGGACTGAAATATAAAAGCAAGGATGTAGTGTTGAGACTTTACAAAGCAATGGTGAGGCCTCACTTGGAGTATTGTGAGCAGTTTTGGGCCCCTCATCTTAGAAAGGATGTGCTGAAACTGGAGAGGATTCAAAAGAGGTTCACACAATTGATTCCAGGATTGAATGGCTTGTGGCGTGAAAAGCATTTGATGGCTCTGGGCCTGTATTCACTGGAATTTGGAAGAATGAGAGGTGACCTCATTGAAGCCTATCAAATGGTGCAGTGCCTTGATAGAGTGGATGTGGAGAGGATGCTTGCTATGGTGAAAGTGTCTAAGACCAGAGGACACAGCTTCAAAATCGAAGGGCGTCCTTTTTGAACGGAGCTGAGGAAGAATTTCTTTGGCCAGAGGGTGGTGAATCTGTGGAATTCATTGCCACAGGCAGCTGTGGAGGCCAAGTCTTTATGTATACTTAAGGTAGAGGTTGATAGATTCTTGATGGGTCAGGGCATGAAGGGATATGGGAGGTAGGCAGGGGCTGAGAGAAAAAACGGATAAGCCTTGGTGAAATGGCAGAGCAGACTCAATGGGTCAAATGGCCCAATTCTGCTCCTATATCTTATGGTCTTGTGGTCTAAGGCAATTTTGCAAGAGGCAGTAATGCAGAGTGATATTAGTGTTGCACCTTCATTAGCAATGTGTGAAATTTGGTTGTACATTTAAAATTCAACACTACCAGCCTACCCAGCTTTAGGCTGAAAATTACAGATACTTAGTTGAGAAAATTATGCCTATAAATTTAATTGTTTGGGAATCCATACAGAATTATGTAGCACAGCATTAAGTGCATAAAGAATAAGAAAATGAGTTTAGTGAATATGAGTTATAAATGTAAACCTGGCTCAATGCAGACGTGATGGGGTTATAAACATACCTGCACACACAGAGCCCGATTAAGTGGCTGGCTGTCTCTATTCCTCTGGCTCCTTCCATGCTTCATTCAGCTAAAACAACAATTAATATCTCCCCTCAGGTCATTAGCTGTGCTAGATCAGATCTTCACGTTGTCCAATGTAAACCTACATTTCAAATTGTACAAATGTCAGACTTCATTGGAGTTTTTTTAAGGCTTAGCCCTTAAAAGCACATTATTCTTTAGAGTTTGCAGAAATATTAGCAGGTCCCATTCCCTGAGTGAGGTGCAAAGGTCGAGGTGGTTCACTTGCTCACTGGCCTGGTTTTAAACATCTCAGTGCTTGCAATACTCATTGTTGAAATGCAGGTGCGATAGAACTCTTGCACTCTGGGGGAGTCGATAAGAAACCCTGCCTTTGCTCTTGATTATCTCTACATTAATTTGTAAGTTTAGAAAAGACATCAAACCAGGCTCACCAAGGTCCAGTAGCAAACATACATCTGTACCTACTCCCACTCACTAGGAAAACACCACATCTTCTAAAGGAGCCAAGGAAGGCTTAACGATGACACATTGAATGAAGCTTTGAAGAGACAGCTGTCCATTGTGTGATGATTTAATCAACCAAGAGGTATTTAACGGCTTTTGGTTTTAATGGAACATCAGGTATCTGAATCATATAATTTATTTGGACAAGAGGGTTGGACAGGAAATAATCAGGTCACTACCCAAAGCAACAAAGTAACAACTGGAGTTTTTGGATAACAGAATCTAGACAGCCGGGAAGACAAACATATATAAGGCATTCAACAGCTTGATGTAATGTGGGGATCAATCAAAGGAACAATAATTGGAAGAAAGTGGTTGGATCTTGTTCATCAGCAGTAATTAAATCCAGTTCATAAATAATATTCTTTTGGCAACGGCTATATACTTGCTTTTACAAAAGGCAGCGAAAATGTGAGATTGAAGGAAATCAAGATACTTAGAGCAATGGGTGGTGGGACAGGCACACCCCAAAATCTGTATCAAGGCATAATGAGTGAATGTTAGGTACTCTGACGAGTCACAAATCCTGTCACTGAACTGTTTCCACAACCTGTGGACTCACCCTTAAGGACCTTGCATCTCATGTTCTCGATATTTATTGCTTATTTATTTATTTGTTTGTTTGTTTGCTTGCTTATTTATTGTGTTTTCACAGTTTGTTGTCTCTTGCACACTGGTTGTTTTCCTGTTGAGTATGGTCTTTCATTGATTCTATTGTGTTTCTTGGATTTAATGTGTATGCCCACAAGAAAATTAATCTCTGTTGTATTTGCATTAAAACCATATATTAAACACAAATTTAAAAGAAAGAACTCCATTAGAACAGTAAGAAATCTATTTAAGTGCAAAGTGATCCTAGTGTTTCTAAGCTATTTACTGGGGTTGAGGTGGTCAAGAACCAAGTGGTTGAAGGGAGGTAACTGTTCTTGAATCTGGTTGTGTGGCACTTCAGGTTTCCATACTTTTTGCCCAACATTAGTTGTGAAAAATGGCCTGACCCAGACACTGGGGATCTTTGATGATGGATGTTGCCTTCCTGAGGCAGCGCCCCCTGGTGGTGGGATGAGGTGTTCCTGAGCAAAGTCCACTACTCACAGCAGCTTCTTACTTTCCTGCCACCAGTGGTGAGGACCACGACTGTGAGATCACGGGAGGCAGGGGAGCGTTTACAGGACTGCCTTGAATTAGTGGACTGGACCATATTCAGGGATGCATCTGTGGGTCTGATTGAATATGTCACTACCATTACAGACCTCGAGAACCAGAAGGCCTGAGCGAACCAGGAGATTCACAGTCTCCTGAGGGCTCGATCAGAGATGTTCATGACTGGTGATCAATAACCCTACAAGAAGTGTAAGTGCAAACTACAAGACTATCATAGGAATGAAAAGGCAATTCCATGTGCAGTTAGAGTCACAACAGCTACGGCAGGGTTTGCACCTTCTGATGAGCTCAACTCCTGTTATGCTCGCTTTGAAAAGCAGAATAATACCACACCAGTGCAAATCCATGTGATGCTCAGTGATGCTGTAATCTATTTCAGAGGCTGATGTCAGGACATCCTTCAAGAGGGTGATTGCTTGCAAGGTGTCAGGCCACAGTGGTGTACCTGGCTGGCTCCTGAAGACCTGTGCTGGCTAACTAGCTGGAACATTCAATCTTCAATTTCAAACTGCTGTGAGCCTCCTGTTTCAAAAGGGCATCTGTCATACCAGGGTCCAGGTGGAGCAGGGTGTGCTGCCTCTTACCACTCATATCCAATGTGATGGAGAGGCTGGTATAGCTAGGATTAACCTCTGCCTGAGCAAGGACCTGGACATGACATGACTTGCTTACTGCCACAACAGGTTTATAGCGGAGGCAAACTCACTGGCTCTCCACTTTGCCTTGGAAAACCTGGACAGGAGGGGAATATATAACAGGCTGTTGTCTATTAATTTCACTGAATACCATCATCCCCTCAGCATTAATTATCAAGCTGCTAAACCTGGGCCTATGAACCTCCCTCTACAACTGGCTCTTCGACCTTATCGGGGGACAACAGTCAGTGAGCCTCCATATCAACACCTCCTCACTGACAGGCACACCTCCAAGATGCGTGTTTAGCCCACTGCCCTCCTGTCTCTACACTCATGACTGTCTGGCCCAGCACACCATGTATAAACTCACCAATGACACCACTGTTGGTGGAATCTCAGATGGCGATGACAAGGTGTACAAGGGCGAGATAAACTGGCTGGTTGAGCGGTGTCACAAGAACCTAACACTCAGCATCAACAAGACCAAGGAATTGACTGGGAATTCAGGAAAACACACACCAGTCCTCACTGACGGGTTACCAGTGGAAAAGGTGAGAGGGTTCAAGTCCTTGGGTGGCTAATGTCTTGGTGAATCTATCTTGGGCACAACACATTGATGCAATCACATTAAAGAAATGTAATTGATTCTGCTTTATTAGGAGCTTGAGAAGACTTGTTATGTTGCCAAGGATTCTTGCAAATCTCAGTAAATGAGAGCATTCTGACTGCTGCATCACAGCCTGGTATGGAGCCTCCAGTGCACAGAGGCTGCAGAAGTTTGTAGACTCAGCCATTCAACGAGGGCCACAGCCCTTCCCGCCAGAAAGGAGGCAATGCCTCAAGAAGGCTGCATCCATCACTAAGGTCCTTCACTATCCAGCATATCCCCTCTTCTCCTTACTATCATATGGGTGGAGTACAGGAGCCAGAACAGCCAAATTCAGTGATTTATGAACCGCTTCTTGCTCTTTGCCATCAGATTTCTGAACCCATGAACAATACATCATAATTAATTTCTTCTTCACTATTTCTTTATTTTGTAATTTATAATAATTTAATGTCTGTAGAGTTGCTCCAAAAAGCAAATTTTGTGACATATGTCAGAGATTATAAATCTGATTCTGATTGTAATTTTGAGCTCTTTAGGTTTGCTGATAACTGAGTGAGGTGGCATGTCACCACTCAACCAGGTGCCCTATCTCCCTCTGGTAAGTGACTCACTGCCACCTGTCACACATCCAACAACAGCTGTGTCATTGGCAAATTTGAAGATGGCATTGAGCTGAGCTTAGCCAACATACCTTGTGTTCATAGTGTGTCGAGCAAGGGAGCTTGGGACCTTAAGCTGCACTTGTGCTGATGATCAGCAAGGAGGAAGGGTTATCCTGTTTCTCTCCTTCACCACCTCGTTCACTCCTCGCTGTGTGGACGTGCCAGCCACAGAGCAGCGCCTCTTTCGCGTGGAGCACAAGGGCTTCGAGCAAGGCTGACAAGCTTGCATTTCACAGTTAAGTTACAGCATCATACCCCCTGCTAATGCAAGCACTCAATTAAAAGCACACGTTGTGCTGGGTGTGGGTAGGAATCATTGTTATGAGGAGGCAGAACGAATCCCCAGGCCGATATTCGGAGCTTACTGCCAATCAGAAGCTTCAGATGCAATTAGTAAAGGATACAGGATGTCGGATTCCTGAATTCAGTGTGGGGTTTCCTTCAACATAGAACATACCACAAAACGTCCTTAAGATGAATAACTACATGTTGAATTTTGGAAGAGTTTCTGACTTCAGAGTGTGACGTCTTGATACTTAGTGATCTTGGATGTGGGTGGAGAGCTTGTAGCTTTCTGTATGACATGGAATGATATTTTTTTCATCTTCATCAACAATTGAAACATTAAATAATTAAAACCTACACTGGAAAATGAAAATACCTTGTGATTGTAAAGTAACATGTAGGATGTGGGAACACTCCCAAGATTTAAAGATGAGGCATCTTAGTAATTCATTCAGCAGTGATATATAATGGGTTCCATTTTATGTTGGAAGTTGTTCAATTCCTTTCATTATGCTGGAGATGTTTTTGATCCCCAATAGCTATTTTACATTTTTTATTATTCTGTAATCCCTGAAATTACCTTTTCTAATTAGAATTATTCACATGTGAATTGCTTAAGCTGCATATTAATATCTTTCAAGAGACATTTTCCAGAAGCTCACACAGATTTATAACTTCAGCAGTGCTTTCTTTGCTTGCTGTTGTTATCAGAGTAACTTTCTGATAGTTAAGCATTAAGAACATTAAAACAATATTTTTTGCCATCTCTATCAATAAGTATGCCTCCAGTGTCTCTGTCAAATTATCATATTATTTGCTTTCCCTGTCTGCATGTTCAAAATGTTTTATTCCTGCCATGTTACATAGTTTGTTGTTATTACATCAATTCTGTTGCTTATATTTGAGTGTTAAGTAACAACCTATATTTAGCATTAATATCCAATTTTTTTGCCTAAATCATTGGAACAATGCAGAATTGGCTCCCTACGATTTGTTTGCTATCTGTGCAACACCTTATAATTTTAAGAACTTCTTCAGAAATGTATCAAAAACTTTATTGAGGTTTTTTTCAGCTTCAGTTAGGAAATATCCTGCCACACACATGCAGTTGAATGTTCATGCTTTCCTGAAAATTCTTGAAAGTTGAGCTGCTGTCACACAGCACCAGAGACCTGGGCTCACTTCTAACTCGGGTGCATCCGTGTGGAGTTTGCACGTTCTGTCTGTGACAGTGTGGCTTTCCCTGAGTGCTCTGGTTTCTTCCCACTTTCCAAAGACATACTGGTTGGCATGGCAATCGGCCGAGTCAGTGAATGGTAGAATCTGGAGGGAACTGATGTAAACGTAGGATTAATGTTGTTTAGGTGTAAATGGGTGGTTAATGGTCAGCACAGACTCAGTGGACTTAAGTGTCTGTTTCTGCGCTCGATTAAAACCTCGTCTACAGCAAATACAATGACACACGAGCTCTCCACTCTGCCTTGGATCACCTAGACAAGCAAAGAACATACATCAGGTTGCTATTTATTGATAACAGCTCAGCACCCAACACCATCATCCCATCACTATTAACCATCAAGCTCCAAAATTGGGGTCTCTGTACCTCCCTCTACAAATGGATCTTTGACTTATTTTTCAGGGGATCATAGTCTGTGCAGATCTCCCCCTCACTGACAATCAGCAAACCTCTAACTGCTGCGCTCCAAGGTTTTCACCTGCTTCAACAGGATGCACGTTCCGCTCACTATCTCGCAGGTTGAGTGGTGTCACAGCAACAACCCCACACTCAACATCAGCAAAACCAAGCTCAGTGGTGAGCAGGCAGCTTCACGTTCCTGGATGTCAACACATCAGCTATAGTGTGAGCCCAACACACATGAAGAAGGCATGCCTGTGGCTATACTCAGGAGCTTGAGGAGATTCAGGATGTCACCAACAGCTCTTATCAAATTTCTATAGACTGTCAATCCCAGTCTGGAATGAAGGTTCTGATGCACAGGATTACAGGAGACTGCGGAGAGTTATGGTCTCAGCCAGCTCTATCACAGGCACAATCCTACCATCATCTTCAGGAGGCGGTGCCTGAAAGCAGCATCCATGGCCGAGGACCCTCACAATCTTGGACATGCCCCCTTCTCTTATCACCGTTAGAAACTCCTTCCTCCCCTCGGCCACCAGATTTCTGAATGGTCCATCATCCCACATGTGAAAATTCAGGGAATTCACATCATATACAGGAAGTCAATTATAACAATGATCCTGCATTGAGAAATTGCACTTAAACACATTTCATCTGCTTTGTTTCAAAGAATTTATGCATCTTTTTAACATTTCACTTAAGGTAATTGAATCTTTCCTTGATCTGGGGCAACAGACATGACATTTCCTTCTCCGGTCCTGGGCAAACATAGCTCCTTTCCATGACCTGGATCATGGCCTTGAGTGGTGTGTGGAAAATGTAGTGCTCAGTCTCTCTTGGATTCTCACTAATCATTTCAAGGGTCAGGCTCTTTTCCCTACCACTTCCTGAAGTTACAGGTCACATCCTTCCTCAAAGTTCAAAGATCAAAGTACTTTTATCATCAAAGTATATATAGAAACATAGAAAACATACAGCACGATGCAGGACCTTCGGCCCACAAAGCTGTGACAAAAATGTCCTTACCTTAGAACTACCTAGGCTTACCCATAGCCCTCTGTTCTTCTAAGCTCCATGTACCTGTCCAGGAGTCTCTTAAAAGACCCTATCATTTCCACCTCCACCACCATCACTGGCAGCCCATTCCACGCACTCACCACTCTCTGCGTAAAAAAAGATTACCCCTGACATCTCCTCTGTACCTTAAAATTATGCCCCTTGTGTTAGCCATTTCAGCCCTGGGAAAAAGCCTCTGGCTATCCACACGATCAATGCCTCTCATCATCTTATACATCTCTATCAGGTCACCTCTCATCCTCCATTGCTCCAGGGACAAAAGGCCGAGTTCACTCAACCTATTCTCATAAGGTGTGCCCCCAATCCAAGCAACATCCTTGTAAGTCTCCTCTGCACCCTTTCTAGGGTTTCCACATTCTTCCTGTAGTGAGGCAACCAGAATTGAGCATAGTACTCTAAGTGGGGTCTGACCAGGACTCTATATAGCTGCAGCATTACCACTTAGCTGTTAAACTCAATCCCACGGTCAATGAAGGCCAATGCAACATATGCCTTCTTAACCACAGAGTCAACCTGCGCAGCTGCTTTGAGTGTCTTATGGACTCAGACCCCAAGATCCCTCTGATCCTCCACACTGCCAAGAGACTTACCATTAATACTATATTCTGCCATCATACTTGATCTACCAAAATGAACACTTATTTGGGCTGAACTCCATCTGCCACTTCTCAGCCCAGTCTTACATCATATCACTGTCCCACTGTAACCTCTGACAGCCCTCAATATCCCCAACCTTTGAGTCATCAGCAAATTTACTAACCCATCCTGCCACTTCCTCATCCAGGTCATTTATAAAAATCACGAAGAGTAGGGGTCCCAGAACAGATCCCTGAGGCACACCACTGGTCACTGACCTCCATGCAGAATATGACCCGCCTACAACCACTCTTTGCCTTCTGTGGGCAAGCCAGTTCTGGATCCACAAAGCAATGTCTCCTTGCTTTCTCAATAACCCTTGCATGGCATACATTATCAAATGTCTTGCTGAAATCCATATACACTACATCTACTGCTCTACCTTTATCAATGTATTTAGTCACATCCTCAAAAAATTCAATCAGGCTAGTAGGGCACAAACTGCCTTTGACAAAGCCATGCTGACTATTCCTAATCATATTATACCTCTCTAAATGTTCATAAATCTTGCCTCTCAAGATCTTCTCCATCAACTTACCAACCACTGAAGTAAGACTCACTGGTCTATAATTTCCTGGGCTATCTCTACTCCCTTTCTTGAATAAGGGAACAACATCCACAACCCTCCAATCCTCCAGAACCTTTCCCATCCTCATTGATGATGCAAAGATCATCACCAGAGGCTCAGCATTTTCCTCCTTCACTTTGCACAGTAGCCTGGGGTACATCCCCTCTGGTCCTGGTGACTTATCCAACTTGTTGCTTTCCAAAAGCTCCAGCACATCCTCTATCTTAATATCTACAAGCTCAAGCTTTTCAGTCTGCTGCAAGTCATCCCTACAATCGTCAAGATCCTTTCCCGTAGTGAATACTGAATCAAAGTATTCATTAAGTACCTCTGCTATTTCCTCCACTTCTATACACACTTTTCCACTGTCAGACTTGATTGGTCCTATTCTCTCACATCTTATCTTCTTGCTCTTCATGTACTTGTAGAATGCCTTAGGGTTTCCTTAATCCTGTCCACCAAGGCCTTCTCATTACCCCTTCTGGCTCTGCTAATTTCATTCTTAAACTCCTTCCTGCAAACCTTATAATCTTCTAGATCTCTATCATTACCTAGTTTTTTGAACCTTTCATAAGCTCTTCTTCTTGACTAGATTTACAACAGCCTTTTTACACCACGGTTCCTGTACCCTACCATCCTTTCCCTGTCTCATTGGAATGTACCTACACAGAATCTCACGTAAATATCCCCAGAACATTTGCTGCATTTCTTCCATACATTTCTCTGAGGACATCTGTTCCCAATTTACACTTCCAAGTTCCTGCCTGATAGCCTCATATTTCCTCTTACTCCAATTAAATGCTTTCCTAACTTGTCTGTTCCTATTCCTCTCCAATGCTATTGTAAAGGAGATAGAATTGTGATCACTATCTCCAAAATGTTCTCCCGCTGAGAGATCTGACACCTGACCAGGTTCATTTCCCAATACCAGATCAAGTACAGCCTCTCCTCTTGTAGGCTTATCTACATACTGTGTCAAGAAACTTTCTTGAACACACCTAACAAACTCCACCCCATCTAAACCCCTCTAGGGAGATGCCAATCAATATTTGGGAATATTATTTATACAACCTTGAGATTCTTCTCTTTACAGGCAGTTACAAAACAAAGAAACCCCAAAAGAGCCCATTTAAAAAAGATTTTCAAACATCCAATGTGCAGAGAGGGAAAAAAAAGTCATGCAAACAATAAGAGTAAGCAAATAGCGTTCATAACTGAAGTTTTCTGAAAGACGCGAAGGCAGGCATCTCTGCAGCCGGAGCAAGCCACACCCTCATTTCAGCCCTGAGGCGAATAATCATCACGGAGTAGTGAGCAGAACCAGGCAGAACTGACCCATCCCATTGCCTCAGGTCCCAACACCCTGGCACTTAAATCTTCCAAGTATCATGACGTTCCTTATTCTTGGACAGCTCTGGGTCCTGGAATCTGCCGCCAGTTCGGCCTGGTGCTTTAATCAGTCAGACATCTGGACTTCCCTTGGTCCTGTCATGCCTCTGCCTCCTCCCATTTCCATTCACCTAGCTTCACCTCTGTCAGCCTCTCCATTGTCAGTGGTGATGGGTATCAATAAAGTGTTATTAATAAGGTGTTTTGTAGTTTATATTTTGCTGCCATTAAATAGTCACTGGGCACCACCAATGCCACCTTGAACTGGTGTTGGGAGTACTCAAGCAGCAGGAGCCACTATTAAGGTGAGTGTGTGCTGGTTCAAGTGAATGTGTGCTGGTTCAAGTGAGCGTGTGTTGGTTCAAGTGAGTGTGTGTTGGTTCAAGTGAGTGTGTGCTGGGCCAAGAGAGCATGTAATAGGTTGGGTGGGTGTGTGTCGGTTCAAGTGAGCATGTTTTGTGTAGGATAAGCATGTGTTGCATCAGATAAGTGTGTGCTGGTTCAGGTGAGTGTGTTTTGGTTCAAGTGAGTGTGTGCTGGTTCAAGTGAGCGTGTGTTGGTTCAAGTGAGCATGTGTTGGTTCAAGTGAGCGTGTCCTGGTTCAAGTGAGCATGTGCTGGTTCAAGTGAGCATGTGTTGGTTCAAGTGAGTGTGTGTTGGTTCAAGTGAGCGTGTGTTGGTTCAAGTGAATGTGTGTTGGTTCAAGTGAGCGCGTGCTGGGCCAAGAGAGCGTGTAATAGGTTGGGTGGGTGTGTGCTGGTTCAAGTGAGCATGTGTTGGTTCAAGTGAGCGTGTGTTGGTTCAAGTGAATGTGTGTTGGTTCAAGTGAGCGTGTGCTGGTTCAAGCGAGTGTGTTGGTTCAAGTGAGTGTGTGTTGGTTCAAATGAGCATGTGTTGCATCGGGTAAGTGTGTGGGTTCAAGTGGGTAAGTGTGTGTTGGTTCAAGTGAGTGTGAGTTGAGTCAGATAAGTGCATGTAGGGCTACATAAATTCTAAAGTGCGAGGTGGAATTTAGGATAAAGAAGATTGAGTTTATTCAGGCAGAGCAGAGATCAGAACATATTTAACAGTTAAAAGCCTTTGTATGTTTAATTCAAGTGTGGGTTGCAATTTCCATTTACAGCACAGCTGCGGACACATCTGATGTCTGGGATCTGGGTTCAGAATCAGAAAACAAAAGGGAAAGCAAAGCAAAAGTAATTTCAATGTAGGCATCACAGCGGAATATTGAGACATGATCCCTGCTGTGGATTACTATAATCATACAGAAAAAGGCTGAGGAATGTCAATGAAGTCTGCTGCAGCAGAAGACATTTATTAAATTAATATCTTCTCGCTGTTTCTGATGGTGCAAGTGCTGCTCCCTGCCTTTGAGGAGGCGCTGGTATACCTACCTTACAACTAGTCACATGGTGTAGTTGAGTGGAGTGCAGCTCCAGGTGAGGAGTCAAATAAATTGTTTTTGGAGTCTCATACAGACCCAGGAAAGGATACCAGGTTTTCTCCACAGGAGGAGACACAGGACCCTGCAAAAGCTGGAAACTGGAGACTAAAGACAAGCTGCTTGGAAGATCTCATTGGGGGAAGCAGCATCTGTGGAGGGAAAGGAGTTGTCGAAGTTTCAGGCCAAGACCCTGCACCAGGACTGCACATTCTGAAATGCCAAAGTGAACATTTCCTTTCCCTCCAGAGCCGCAGCTGGGCCAACTGAGTTTCCCCAGCTGTTCATTTCATTCTCCACTGAGGTTCATTTTGACCTGCATTATCACCAGCTATGCAGATTCTGGATTTAGTTTCCACCCTCATTCATCCCCCCCATTTCATATCCTCTAAACCTACCTCAGTGCAAGCTACCAATATTCTATCAACCCTGGCTTCGTGTTCAACCATTACTAACTATTCCACTATTGGTGGCTGCACTCTGATGTCACAGAAATCCCTTTCGAACCCTTTCTATCCCCCTGCCTCTTTCCCTTTTTAGGTTGTGGTCTCCTTAAATCACCTGTCAGGGCAAGCTTCTGCTCACTTTCCATACGTCCCCCAATGTGCAACAGCATCAAGTTTTGTTGAATCACACATTCATGAAATAAGTTGCGAGTTTACCTACAGTTTCAACCAAGTTCCACGTAAATATTGAATTTGTTTCATAACCCCTTGGACATGTGTTCTATATTGGGTCTATATTCAACTATAGATTTTAAGAGGACCCATCAAGGGACTTGCATTTAGAACATAGAACACAGAAATCTACAGCATATGACTGGCCCTTCAGCCTAAAATGTTGTGCTAACCATGCAATCTACTCTAGAAACTGTCTAGAATTTCCCTAGCACATAGCCCTCCATTTTTCTAAGCTTCATGCGCCTATCTAAGGACCTCTTAAAAGACCCTTTTGTATCCACTTCCAATACCGCCGTCGGCAGTGTATTCCATGCACACACCACTGTCTCTGTGAGAAATGTATCCCTGACATCCCCTCGGTACCTATTTCCAAAACCTTAAAACTATGCCCCCTCCTGATAGCAATTTCGGCCCTGAGAAAAAGCCTCTGGCTATCCACACAATTAATGTCCCTCATCATCTTATACACCTCTATCAAGACACCTCTCATCCTCCGTCACTCCAAGGAGAAAAGGCCAAGTTCACTCAACCTATTCTCATAAAGTACACCCTCCAATCCAGGGAAAATTCATGTAAATCTCCTCTGCACTCTCTCTATAGTATCCACATCCTTCCTGTAGTGAGGTGACTAGAACTGAACACAGTACTCCAAGTGGGGTTTGACCAAGGTCTTATAGCTGTAACATTACTTCATGGCTCTTGAACTCAATCCCACGGTTGATGAATGCAAACACACCATACACCTTCTTAACAAGACACTCAACCTGCATTGCAGCTTTGAGTATCCTATGGTCTCGGATCCCAAGATCTCTCAGATCCTCCACACTGCCAAGAGTCTTACCATTTATTTTATATTCTGTCTTCAAATTGGACCTATCAAAATGAACTACTTCAGTTACCTGTGTTGAAGTCCATCTGCCATTTCTCTGCACCCTATCGATGTCTCTCTGTAACCTCTGACAACCCTTCACACTATCCACAACATCCCCAATTTTTGTGTCATTAGCAAATTTACTAACCCATCCTGCTACTTCTTCATCTAGGTCATTTATAAAAATCACAAAAAGGAGGGGTTCCAGAACAGATCCCTGAGGCACACCACTGGTCACTGACCTCCATGCAGACTACAAACCATCTACAGCCACCCTTTGCCTTCTGTGTGCAAGCCAATTCTGGATCCACAAAGCAAGGCCTCCTTGGATCCCATGCCTCCTTACTTTCTGAAGGAGCCTTGCGTGAGGAACCTTATCGAATGCCTTACTGAAATCGATATACATTGCTCTACCCCCATCAATGCATCCTCAAAGAATTCAATCAGGCTGGTAAGGCACAACCTGCCCTTGACAAAGCCGTGCTGACTACTTCTAATCAGACTGTGTCTCTCCAAATGCTTGAAATGCAATGCAAGTAAATTCAGCAGCTTTGTTCATTGAAAACTTGGGTTTTGCATTAGAAGGTTACTAAACCTTCAAATGCCATCTCTGAGTTATACTTGTAAGTTTGACTAGTATGTAACTGATGGGGGGGGGGGGTTCTTTGAAAATGTGCAAAACTGGTCAGCAATAGCTGGCATTCCAGTGGAAGTCAGGAGATGAGCTTCTTCAACGTCTGATCCATGATTTGCCAAATCAAACTGTCAGTGCTGGGTTGGAATCAGCAGAGTAGGGCGGGGCTGGCACTCAATGTTTGCAGAAATATTTAATGTCTACAAATTTGCTGCACGCTTGAGTGCTTGGTGGAGGGTGCAGATGCTTTTTTGCTGGTGGGGGGAGTGATTATCACTTTGCTGCTGCTTATGTGTGGGAGGGGAGAGCTGGGGGAGCTTAGGGGTTCTAACATTTGTCATTCATTCTTTGGGACACTGACTCTTCCCTGTTTTTGTGGATGGTTGTGAAGAAAAAGTATTTCAGGATGTATATTGTATACATTTCTCGGACATTAAATGTACCTTTGAAACCCATTGAACTTCATAGGCAACTCCTGATACAGTTACAGCCCACATTAACAGAAGACCATCAGCTGCTGTCTGAGCCAAAATAATGTGAAGCAACTTTCAGCCATTTCTGAGAGTAAGCTCATTATGATCAAATTAAGAGGAAATCTAATCACACCTGACTTAAGTACATCACATACATACCAGAAGGATGGATTTGCTAGCAGCTACAGGGCTGCAAGCATTTTCTGTCATGTGGGAACTCAGCTCACGGCCCCACTTCCAACTTGCAAACTTGAAGCATGATTGTACAAATGCATCTGCCTGCACAGCATTAGCAAGCTCTGTTTGCTTAAAGCAGGAATCTAGAATGCTCTCCTCCAAAAACCCATGCAAGCCTGGAACAAGGATATTTCTTTTAGAAACCACCTGAGATAAGGAGCTGAGGTTGGTAGTTTGATTTGAGGGTCACAAAGAGCAACAACAATCACTGATTTGACAAACAATTTGCTGGAGGCAGCAGATTGAGCAACATCTGTGTGTGGGGAGGGAGGGGATGAAATTAATTCTTGACATTTCAGGTCAAAACCTTGCATCTTGACTCTATTGTGTCTTCTCACAGAAAATCTGCCCAAGGCATCTCACAGGAACATTGCCAAAATCACTGACACTAAGTCCTATGAAGTCAATCAAAAAGCTTGATAAATGGGTTGCTCTTCATGTACACTGCATAGAGAAATGGAGAGGCTTAGGAGGAGCTTGTTGGGCTTAGTATTCTGTAGATGGAAGCATAGCCAACAGTGGTGAAACAAATAAAACAGTGGGGCTAAGGGAGCTCAAGATGGAAGAGGGCATTTTTTTGGAAAATCATTGTTGGAGATGTCAGGGGTAAGATTTTTACGCAGAGAGTGGCGAGTGCGAGGAATAGGCTGCTGGCGCTGGTGGTGGAGGCAGATGCGATAGGGTCTTTTAAGAGGCTCCTGGAGAGATACATGGAGTATAGAAAAATAGAGTGCTATGAGTAACCCTAGGTAATTTCTAGAGTAAGTACGTGTTCGGCACAGCATTGTGGGCCAAAGGGCCTGTATTCTGCAGTAGGTTTTCTATGTTTCATTAGGCTTGAGGAGATGCCAGAAGAATGAGGTCATGCTGATATTGAAATGTGTGAGAATGTTGATTTGGACTTTGCTCAATCCAAGAGCCATGTATCCGGAAAGCAGAGTCACTGGTGATGCAGGGTAAAGGCAACTAAAGTTCAGAGGTTTCAGGGAGGTTGAGGATAGTCGATTCAGCTCATAGTTACAGAGACTGTGGGTTCAGTTTGCACTAAGGAGGGAACTTTATGATGAGGTGGTAATGGTGTAATTATGAAAAGGCAAATTTATCTTGGAATTATTTGTGTTATATGTGAACAGTCTGATACTGCCTCAGTTGTCAGGAAGAGGATTGATTGTTGCTGGGGTACACAGTTGTGATGAACCAATTACTGAGCCTCAGTGTCTCTGGCATTCAATTCTTCAACAATGTCCCAGTGTTGGACACTTTAGGGAATGTAGAGAGGTGGAGAGCAATGTGATAAAATGTTTCTGGATCTCACCAGACATGTCTTTGGGGAATCCTGCCACAGGACAGATAGCAGACTGGTGCAATGGATGGAGCTGCTGAACCACAGTTCTGGAATCCTGAGTTCAGTCATGACTTCAGGTGCTGTGTGTGTGGAATTTGAAGGTTCACCCTGTGACTGGGAGATTTCCTCTGGGTACTCCAGCTTCCTGACACATCCCAGACCAGTTGATAGGTTAAATGCCCCTGGTGTATGTGAGGGATAAAAGCAAGGGGAGCTAATGGAAGTGTGAGCAGAGCAGAGTAAGGGTAGGATTAATGAGCAAATTGGATGAATGATGATGTGGAGGCCAGAGCAGGTTATATTTAAGAAAGAGATAGACAGATTTCCAGACACAAAGGATATGGGGAAAGAAATGGTGTTGAGAAGGAGGATTGTATTTCAGGTTCCAAATGCTACATGTTAATCCTTGCTTTAATGTTTCTGTTTCCTTGTTAAAGCATGGTTCCAGAGGAGTTTTGGCTGTTGAGTTAGACTGGAGAAGTTGGAGCAGAGGAGACTGAGGAGAGATTTGATGGAGAAGAATGTGGTCACCTTGGGCTTGACAAGATCAGGAAGATCTGTAGAGTAAAGCTGTTCCAATTAGTCAGCTCAGAGCAAAAGAGGAATGCTGGGAAAATTGTTTCATGCAGTAGTTATAATCCTGATCCCAAAACCGGGAAAGGACCTGGTGATGGAAAGAGTATATTGGGTTTTCACAGCAAATTAGTTTGAGAGAGTTAATTAGTTGAGAAATTAGCAGGAGAGTTGCTTGATCAGCCAAACAGCCTTTCACAACGATGTAATGTTTCTAGAATCATCCCACACTAATCCCGTTTTCTCATTCTTCCCACATGCCAAACAGCTTCCCCTCCACCACACCCCGAGGATTCTACCGCTCCACACCGGGAGAAATATGCAGTGGCTCATTAACCCGCCAAACCGCATGTCTGCAGGATCGTGGGGAAAAAACCGAAGCACTTGGAATCACACATGGTCACAGGGAAGACCTGCAAAGTTCCCATGGACAGTGTCCGAGGTCAGGGCTGAACCCATGTCTCCAGCAGGTCTACCCGTTCACCACTCTGCCACCCTCGACATTGGTGCCACTGTTATGAGGTTAAGTTTGCAATGTGGTGGGAAAGATAAACCATTTGCTCCCTTTGGGATCGGGGTTTGCCCTACCACCTCTCCCTGGCATGCTGCTTTGTATTTATCCCCAGAATGTAAGATGCTCTCTATGGGAATTTGCTGTGTGCAAACTGACAGCCACCCTTACTATATCTTACTATATGTCATCGGCTGTTAATATCCCGTGGCTGTGCTCGATCGAGATAAATACAAGTCTTATTCTCAGTTTGGTTGTGTTGTTCTTGTTGAACTGTGATCAGCTGGAGGGGGAGAACTCATTGCAACACGCCTGGCGCTGAAGAGGTTATATCTCTCTCAGTCCCTCCCTCTCTCCTCTTCCTTCGGCGTGTAGCTCTGTGCTGACTTTCTCGCTCTCTCTGACAGCATTGTCTGACCTGCGGAGTATATTCATCAAGTGCCTAAACAAACTGGGAACAGAGGCTCCTTCCAGTCCCCTCACTCTCACTCTGCACCGAGGTGCGGACGCCGGACAGGCGGTGGGAGCGACTGGACAAGACTTCATGCCTGGACCGAGGGATCGGCCAAGGGGAAGGCATGAAGCGATTGAGTATAAGGGTTCTGAGCACCACAATTTTCCTCTATTTGTTGAAAGCAAACGGTGGCGTCAGGTAAGTGTTCAGCACCTTGGACAGCGGAAAGGGAGGCATTTCAACTGTTCCATATAAAGTTTAATCAAAAATACTTAACCATTAATTTAGTAATGCTGGGTTACTATGCCAACCAATATTCTTAAAAACAAAGCGAGGCGTGACCATTCTATTCCAGTTTTACTGCTGTTGATTTATTCTGGACTGTGGGGCGCTAAGCGTGGGTGAAGTCTCCTATCTCAGCATGCTCAGAAGAAGAAGGTTACTTGGTCCCAGAGCAGTGCCTGGGAGCAGCTCTCTCCCATTAAGACCTCTTATTGTGGCTGGATGAGAAATATATAATCTCCAAATAGCAACACCAGACAGAGGTTTGATCTTCTGCAGTCCAAGTACAGGTTTAAATGTTCGTAAAGTAGTCCGATGCTCATTATATACCATGGTCTTATATGCAGGAATATTCCCAAAAATATTATGCAATATGTAATAGCAGAAGTAGACAAAAAAATCCAAGGTTATCATATAACTGTGCTATACTGCATATAGGAGAAGCAAATGCAAAATTTGTGCACTATGAACAAGCCACAGCATTGCTGTGGAACATTATCCAGCAACCAGTCATCTCCCAAAATACTAGAGGATGGCCAAAAGCATTCTGAAAGACAAATGATTTCAGGAACAGTTTGAAGGTTGATAGTGAGACTGAGAGGCAGAAAGTTTAAAGGTGCAAATGCTAGGAACAGCCATCCAGAAGCAGAGCACTAAAAGTTTGGGATGTGTGAGAGCCCAGAATAGTGTCCAGGTGGCAGAGCATTGTAAGATGATGGTGTAATACACAGGGAGTGGAGAATCCACAAATAATCGGCAAATTTGGAAATGGAGTATCTGTAGTGACAGTGTTGACGTTACCTTGAAGTACTTCATTGGCTTTGGTAGTGTGCGCAGCTGGGTGACGATAGGAAGACCACAAACATATTCAGTGTCACATACCTTTAATGAAGAAGTTACATGTAATCTAAAGATTATAGTTCCACCAAGCCATAGAGTTGCACATGCAGATTCATAATGCACACATGCATAAATGCACATACGCTCAATCACACAGAAGTATGTATGCACAAAACATATAGATACACAAGGGTGCAGCCATGCATGCAATTATAATCCACACACACACACCAATGCACAATGCATATATAAACAGGCATACAGACATGTGCACTTATGCGTGCATGCATGTATGCAAGTACACAATGACACAATGAACACATTTGTGGTTATACTCACACAGATATGCACATTCACACACATGCACATCTAAAGACAGTCAACATATAAGCACACATGTATATTGTCATAGGTATAAACACACATGCTCAGACACCCACATAGGTTAATCACAATGGAGTCTCATAGAAAACTATGTGGGAATAATCAAAACCCCACATGTACAACAAAATATGGTATCCTTGCCCTTCAACAGAAGGTACAATTTTTGACGTTTTTTCATTTCTTCTTTTAACACAGAGCAAGGATTGCAATGTCAATCCCATACCCCTACTTATTTCTCAGTAACCTATTCTCTCTCTCTCCCTCCCAGACCTAGTTGGCTCTCCTAACAGCCAACAACCCCAGAGGTCATCTGCAGAAGCTTTTTAACCCACCAGTGAGAGTTATGAGAAAACACAAATAGAGGAAATAGAGTCATAAAGCACTACAGCACAGAAACAGGCCCTTCATACCATCTAGTCCATGCCAAACAGTTATTATGATCAGTCACATTGATTCATACCTTGATCTTAGCTCTCCATACCCCTCCCATCCAGTACTTATCCAAACTTCTCATAAATATTGAAATCAAACCCACATCCACTTCTTCCATTGGCAGTTCATTCCACCTCTATACCACTCTCTGAGTGAAGAAGTTCCCTCTTCACTTTCCCCCTAAATATTTCACCATTCACCTTTAATGTCACCTCTAGTTATTTTTTCACCCAACCTGAGTGGAAAAATCTTGCTTGCGTTAACCTAATCTATACCCCGCATAATTATGTATACCTCTATCAAATCTCCCTTCATTCTCCTATACTCCAAGGAAAAATATCCTAACCTATTCAAGCTTTCCCTTGAAATCAAGTCCCCAAGACATGGCAACATCCTTGAAAATTTTCTCAGTACTCTTCCAATTTTATTGGTATCCTTCCAGTAGGTAGTTGACCAAAATTGCAGACAATACTCCAAATCTGGCCTCACCAAAGTTTTCTACAATTTCAACATAACATCCAAACTCCTGATAGAGGTGTATAAGATGATGAGAGGCATTGATCGTGTGGATAGTCAGAGGCTTTTTCCCAGGGCTGAAATGGCTAGCATGAAAGGGCTCCGTTTTAAGGTGCTTGGAAGTAGGTACAGAAGAGATGGCAGAGGTAAGTTTTTTACACAAGAGGGTATTGAGTGTGTGAAATAGGCTGCCTGCGACAGTGGTGGAGACGGATATGATAGGGTCCTTTAAGAGACTCCTGGACAGGTACATAGAGCTCAGAAAAATAGAGGGCGATGGGTAATTTCTAAAGTAATGACATGTTCAGAACAGCTTTGTGGGCTGAAGGGCCTGTATTGTGCTGTAGATTTTTATGTTTCTATGTTTCCTGTACTCTGCACTCTGATTTATGAAAGTTAATATCCTAAAAGCTCTCTTTACAACCCTATCTACTCCTGATTTCACTTTCAAGGAATTATGATCTATATTTCCAAATCCCTTTGCTCTACTGCACTCCTCAGTGCCCTGCTGAAACTTAACTAAAGTGAAATAGGATCAAAAGCAAGTAATATAAGGACAGTTATTTCTTGAACTGAATGGAGACTGACACAACCTCTAGACTTTGACCTGGATTCCAAGAGTTCAGAGTTAAATTTGTTGATAATTGCTAGTGGAGAACTGAAAAGCTCCTGCATGCATTAGTTACTTCTGCTTTTGAACCTTCCCTCTCTCACAATTCCTCTCCCTTTTAAGAAGCTCCTTAAAACCAAAACCTCTGACCATCTGCTTCACGATACAACCGCACTTTCCCAGCATTTAGCAATGATGCTGCTGTGCAGGGCAAGATATTGCAGACACTGATATAACAGTGTGCTTTAGACAAAAGGTAGGCATGTTATTAATGTGTTTAAAAGTAAACTCACAGATGTGAGCACTCCATCAGTCCGTTGTTCCCCGTGACCTCACTCACACATACACACACACTCATACACACACACACACACACACACACACACACACACACACACACACACACACACACACACACACACACACACACACACTCACACGCACACATACATGGAGTGAAGAGGAGATTTACAAGGATGCTATTCAGGCTTGAGTGAATGAGTTTGATCGAGTTGGGACAATTCATTAGAGTGCAGGAGAATGAAGGCTGATATGATAGAGATTTATAAAACCACAAAGGACATAAAATGACGAATGTTTACAGTCTTTTTCTCAGGGTTGGAGAATCAAGAAAAAGAGAGCATAGATTTAAGGTGGGGGAGAGAGATTTAATATGAATTTGAGTTGCAAGCTTATGACCCAGAGGGTGATCAACATATGAAAAGAGCCACCAGAGGAAGTGCTTGATGCAGATACAGTATGTTAACATTAAAAGACACTTGGATAGAAGGAGCTTGGATTGATGAGGTCAGCATGGACTCATTAGACTGAAGGGTCCGCCCCATGTTGTATGACACTATGATTCTACACACACACATGCCACACATAATCACACAATGTGCATACTCATACTAACAACTGTGCTCACACACATACACATGTTCTCACATGTGTAAACGTATACTCTACATACACACTTCACGCATGCTTGCACAAACCCACACACACACACGCACACACACATACACACACTCAGGACAGAGTGAGAGGGAAGAGGGGAGATTTTAAGTTGGCAGTGAGAATGGTGAGAGGAATGTGATGAGGTGGAAGGTGGAGGGAGATAAGGGAGGGGGACAGAGGGTGAGGGTGGGAGTTGAGAGAAAATGATAAAGGTGGGGGAGAGATATGGGGAGGGAGAAAGATGATGGAGGTAAGAATATAAGAGACTATAGTAAGAACGGTGATGGAGAGGGAAATGAGAAGAAGGAGATGAGGACTAGGGAAGTGAGGGAAGAGGTAAAAAGGAGTGTAGAGGGTGTTCATGGAGGGCATGAGTGAGCACATGAGGAGCTGAGGGAGGAGAATGGTGAAAGTGAGGGAGGTGAAAAGGAAGTGAGAGAGGATGGTTGATGGAGGAAGATGAGAGGAAGTAATGACTCATGAAGGCAGATGAAGGTGAGGAAGATGGAGGGATATGAACATTTGTAAGTAGGAGAGATTCATTTTTGAGGGGTTTTGATTTGCTTTTTAGCTGTTTCAGCACAACACTGTGGGTTGAAGTCCTGTCCCTATGTTGTTCTATGTTCTATGTGAGGGAAATGGGTGCAGGGAGGCTGAGAGTGAGGGAAAGAGAGGCAAGAACTAGGAAAATGAGTGGGAGGTGAGAGGAGAGGTGGAGGGAGGGAGGTGAGAAGAAAATAAGTGAGGGAGGGAGGTTGATGGAGAAAGATGAGAGGAACGAATGTAAGGGAAAGAGACACAAGGAGACGGTGAAGAGAGAGGCGAGGACAAGTTAACTGAAAGGAAGATGAGGAGAGAATTGAGAAAGAGGGAGCTACGGGGAGGGTGGCAAGGGAGGAGTGAGCAGGACAGGAGCTGAGGGGGAGAGTGATGAATGTGAGGGAGGTGAGTCGGGTAGATACGAGAGTAATTTGCCCTTGCAGATCTTCATGACCCTATTAAAGGTAGTTAATGGAAGATCACCACCCAACTCTGTATCTTTCTCAGCCGGATCTCATATCCCCCTTGTATCTTTAGCCCAAAACCTTAAATTTGTGTCCCCACCAAGCCCCAACCCCCATCACTGAACAATCTACAAATGAGAGCAGCTTCTCCCTGTAGATCCAAGCAGAAAGGGGCAATGGGAGTCAACAACACTGCACATGTCAGGGATAAGTCTGCCTAAGACCTGACTCCAGATCAAAGTTAAAATTGAGTTTATTGTCATGTGCACAGGTACATTATTGCACAGAAAGAAAAACTCACTTGCATCAGCGTCACAGGCACATAGTATCATAAAAACAAAATTTGCAAGGGAAGTAGAAATAAACATAAGTTATACACATTTTTTACAAGGAAAAAGGACAAATTTAGAACAATAAAGTCCACTTCAGTGCAAAGTGATCAGAGTGGTAATAGTGTTGGTAAACTGTTGTGGTGATTAGGGCTTTGCTAGATGGTTCAAGTTCTGAATAGACCATAAGACCATAAAATATAGGAGCAGAATTAGGCCATTTGGCCCATCGAGTTTGCTCTGCCATTCAATCACGGCTGAGCCTTTTTTTCCTCTCCTCAGCCCCACTCCCCAGCTTTCTCCTCATAACCTTTGATGTCATGTCCAATCAAGAGCCTATCAATCTCTGTCTTAAATATATCCAATGACCTGGCCTCCACAGCTGCCTGTGGTAACAAATTCCTCAAATTCACCACCCTCGGGCTTAGAAAATTTCTCCACATCTCTGTTTTAAATGGGTGCCCCTCTATCCTGAGGCTGTGCCCCCTTGTCCTATACTCTCCCACCATGGGAAGCATCCTTTCCATATTTACTCTGTCTCGGCCTTTCAACACTCAAAAAGTTTCAATGAGATCCCCCTCATCATTCTAAACTCCAGCAAGTATAGACCCAAAGCCATCAAATGTTCCTCGTGCGATAACCTTTTCATTTCTGGAATCATCCTTGTGAACCTCCTCTGGACCCTCTCCAATGCCAGCACATCTTTTCTAAGATGAGGTGCACAATCCTGTTCACAATATTCCAGGTGAGGCCTCACCAGTGCCTTATAAAGCCTCAGCATCACATCCCTATTCTTGTATTCTAGACCTCTTGAAATAAATACTAACATAACACTTGCCTTCTTCACCACCGACTCAACATGAAAGTTAACTTTCAGGTGTTCTGCACAAGGACTTCCAAGTCCCTTTGCATCTCAGATTCCTGGATTTTCTCCCTGTTTAGAAAACAGTCCATACATTTATTTCTTCCACCAAAGTGCATAGTCGTGCATTTTTAAACTTTGTATTTCATTTGCCACTTTGTTGCCCATTCTCCGAATCTATCCAAGTCTTTCTGCAGCCTACCTGCTTCCTCAACATCAACTGCCCCTCCACCAATCTTACAGCATAAAAAGAAGTGGTTCCAACACCAACCCCTGCGGAACACCACTAGTCACTGGCAGCCAACCAGAAAAGGATCCTTTTATTCCCACTTGCTGCCTCCTACCAATCAGCCAACGCTCTAACGATGCCAGCAACTTTCCTGTAATACCATGGGCTCTTAACTTGGTTAGCAGCCTCATGTGTGGCACCTTGTCAAAGGCCTTCTGAAAGACCAAGTATACAACATCCTCTACATCCTCTTTATCTATCCTAATAGTAATCTCCTCAAAGAATTCCAACAGGTTTGTCAGGCAAGCTTTTCCTTTAAGGAAACCATGCTGACTTTGTCCTGTCTTGTCCTGTGTCACCAAGTACTTCATAACCTCATCCTGAACAACTGACTCCAAATTCTTCCCAATCACTGAGGTCAAGCCAGCTGGGCTATAATTTCCTTTCTGCTGCCTTCCTCCTTTCTTAAAGAGTGAAATGCCATTTGCAATTACCCAGTCCTCTGGCACAATGCCAGAGTCCAAAGATTTTTGAAAGATCATTACTAATGCTTCCACCTAGGGTGCATTTCATCTGGTCTGGGTGACTTATGTTCCCTTAGGTTGTTCAGCTTTTTGAGCTCCTTATCTCTTGCAATAGTAACTGCATTCACTTCTCTTCCTCACAGCCTTCAACAACTGGCACACCACTCTGTCTTCCACAGTGAAGGCTGATGCAAAATACCCATTTCATTCATCTGCCACCTCTTTGTCCCCCATCATTATTTCTCCAGTATCATTTTCTGGCAGTCCTATATCCACTCTTATCTCTCTTTTGTTTTTTACATACTTGATAAAGCTTTCACTATCCACTTTGATATTGTTTGCCAACTTGCTTTCATCTTTCATCTTTTCCCTCCTTTCAGCTACTCTCTGTAGGTTTTTAAAAGCCTCCCAATCCTCTATCTTCCCGTTAATTTTTCCTTTGATGTATACACTTTTTTTGTTTTTACATTAGCTTTGACATCCCTTGTCAGCTACAGTTGTACTATTTTGCCATTTGAGTATTTCTTCACTTTGGGAATACATCTACCCTGCACCTTCCTCATTTTCCCAGAAACTCTCACCATTGCTGCCCTGCTGTCATCCCTGCCAGCATCTCCTTCCAATTTACTTTAGCCAACTCCTCTCTCATACCATCGTAGTTTTCTTTACTCCACTGAAGTACTGCAATGCCGGACTTTATTTTCTCCCTATCAAATTTCAAGTTGAACTCAATCGTATTGTGATCACTGGTTCCTAAGAGTTCTTTCTCCTTAAGCTCCTTGATCACCTCTGGTTCATTACATAACACCCAATCCAGTACAGCTGATCCCATATTAGACTCAATGACAAGCTGCTCTAAAAAGCCATCTCATGGGCATTCAACAAACTCACTTTCTTGAGATCCATTACCAACCTGATTTTCCAATCGACCTGCATATTAAAATCTCCCTTGACTATCACCACATTGCCCTATTGACATGTCTTTTCTATTTCCTGTTGTAATCTGTGGTCCACCTCCCAGACACTGTTGGGAGGCCTGTATATAACTGCCATCAACATCCTTTTACCCTTGCAGTTTCTTAACTCAACCCACAAGGATTCAAAATCTTCTGATCCTATGTCGCATCTTTCTAATGATTTGATGCCACTCTTTACCAGCAGAGCCACGCCACCCCTCTGCCTACCTTCCTATCCATCGACATCCCTGTATCTTATCCCTGCATCTGCTTACCAAGTTAAGAGCCCATGGTATTACAGGAAAGTTGCTGGCATGGTTCGAGCATTGGCTGATTGGTAGGAGGCAGTGAGTGGGAATAAAAGGATCCTTTTCTGCTTGGCTGCCAGTGACTAGTGGTGTACAGATTGTACCCCTGTACAATCTGTAACCTTGGATGTTCAACTCCCAACTACAACCATCCTTCAGCCATGATTCAATGATGGCCAGAACATCATACCTGATCATCTATAATAGTGCAATAAGATTATCTACCTTATTTGTTATACTCCTTGTATTGAGATATAACACTTTGAGTGCTGTATTTGCTACCCTTTTTGATTCTGCATCCCTAATGCACTGATAGTCACCCTGCTGAATGTAATTTTGTCCCAACACCTGCCTGCCCTTCCTGACAGCCTTACTACACACTGTCTTTACTTTTTTACCATCTGTCCTATCCTGAGACCCTTCACTCAGGCTCCCACCCCCCTGCCAAATTAGTTTAAACCCTCCCCAACAGCTCTAATAAACCTACCTGTGAGGATATTGGTCCCGCTTGGGTTCAGGTGCAACCCAACCCTTTTGTACAGGTCATACCTCCCTGAAGAGATCACAAAGATCCAAGAACCTGAAGCCCTACCCCGAGCACCAGCTTCTCAGGCATGCATTTATCTGCCAAATCATCCCTTTCCTACCCTCTCTGGCATGCTGAATAGTTGAAAAGAAGTAGCTATTTTGAATCTGCTGCTGTGTTTAGTTTTCTCTAAAGTTCACCCACCACTGATGTTAATTCAGTGCTGTTAATTCCCAAATTTTCCCAAATACATTTCCCAATATCTCTTTGGTCACCTGATCTCAGCCATGTCCCATTAGGACTAACTGCGGCCTTACGTATCGACTGGATTACCATGGCCCGTTGTCCCATGTGGTTCATGCCAATTCCACGAGTCCTGTCCCATTCTAATTCCTGTTCCTTATTTCCATCAAATCAGTATTTCTTTGGGATGTAGGAGGAAACTGGAGCACTGGGGGGGGGGGGGGGGGGGGTGGCGGAATCGTGGGAAACCTGTGGTCACAGGGAGAAAGTGCAAATTCCACACAGTCAGCATTGATCCTGGGTCCCTGGCTCTGTAAGACAGCATCACACTGAGCCTGAGAAAGAGATACCCTGTTCACCATGCCTTTTTCATCACTCGTCCTACCATGAATTACATGTACCACTGCATTGCCTCCCCGCCCAAAAGAAGCTCGGACTGCTTGATTCCTCTCCAAGGGACAGGGAAGGGGCCGAAGTCAAGAAGAGGAAGCTTCGTAACCAAGCATTCAGTCTGCATCTCCCTTTCCATTTCACAGGCCAGCATCATCAACAGAAGCTGAGAGAAATCACCCCACCTCTACACAACTGTCTCCATCTGACTTCCTTGACAAGCTCATGGGGAAGACCTCAGGCTATGATGCACGTATCCGTCCAAATTTCAAAGGTAGACTTTTGCGTCCTCCTATACTGTTGTGCTCTGGGGTTCCTCACACCCTGGCTCTCCTCCTACAGCTCTGCTTCTCCTGCCTCTGAGTCGCTAGAGAAGGCTGTTCAGCCCATCCTTGAACTGCTGAGCACAGTGACAAGGATGGTCTCTTGTGGGACAGATTTTCCCATGTTGGGAATGGCTCCATTCAGGCGCTGGGGAATCCAGGTGAAATATTTACGTGTTATTGGTCAAGTACTTTAATCAATGAGAAACCGGAGAGGGCAGATGTTCTGGCATTGTGCCAGGTCATGGATGAGGGGCAGTCCCTCCAGTGAGAGAGAAGAAGGCAGGTGAGGACTTGCCCTCATAATACAGAACTCAAGAACAGGAGCAGCTTGGAACAGAAGCTGACCTTCAGCCCCTCAAGCCTGCTCCATCCTTCAGTATGACCATGCTCACCCATGGAGTCCTCAACTCCCTAGGGTGGAGAAGGGGAGTTGACTGGGATTTGGAAGGCTGTACGGAGAATAGAAACATGCTTCAATAAGGATTCCTGGGAAGGATAGAGTGATCCTACTCATAAAACATCACACAAACATTGGAAAGTGAATCCTCAGTCCCTGACGTCAATTCCAGGCTGAAATGAGAAGATTTTTGGAGAGGGGGTGAGGGTCAGGGATGGACAAGTGATAGTACAGTATGGTCTAATGAAAGGATGGGTCAGGGTTGAGAGACCAAGAGGTCTCCAGTCTTCTCAGGGAATCAGAACAATTACAAGATCATGAGGACTCGGGTGATGGTCAGTGAGGAGTGCCATTCTACCTGACTCTCCAGCACTGGTCACTTCAGGCAGGGAGCTCATCAGAGTCTGGTTGAAAGTGTTCTAAGTGTTATTTAGGAAGCCTGCATCCTCTGTGCCTTTCCCCCAGGTAAAGTCCGCGACAGAGTCTAAGTCGGATTTATTGTCATCTGCACAAGTATGTGTATGCACAGGTGTGGTCACATCACAAGCACACAGGATCAGATATGCAGCATTTGTAAGAAAAACAAAAAATAAATATAAATTATGCACAACTTTTACAAGAACACTATTTGGAAGAAAGTCTATTTTAGTACAAAGTGGTTAAAGTGATTCAACCCAATCAGTGTAACTGCACAGGTTATTTAGTATTTAGTATATCATTCTTACATTTTTATCCTTTTCCTTGGGTCATTCAAAGTTCAAAGTTTATTACAATAGACAATAGACAATAGGTGCAGAAGTAGACCATTCGGCCCCTCGAATCTGCACCGCCATTCTGAGATCATGGCTGATCATTCACTATCAATACCCAGTCCCTGCCTTGTCCCCATATCCCTTGATTCCCCTATCCATCAGATATCTATCCAGCTCCTTCTTGAAAGCATCCAGAGAATTGGCCTCCACCGTCTTCTGAGGCAGTGCATTCCACACCTCCACAACTCTCTGGGGGAAGAAGCTCTTCCTCAACTCTGTTTTAAATAACTGACCTCTTATTCTCAATCCATGCCCTCTGGTACTGGACTCTCCCAACATCTGGAACATATTTCCTGCCTCAATCCTATCAAATCCTTTAATTATCTTAAACGTTTCAATCAGATCCCCTCTCAATCTCCTCAATTCCAGCGTGTACAAGCCCAATCACTCCAATCTCTCTGCATAAGACAGCCCTGCCATCCCAGGAATCAACCTAGTGAATCTACGCTGCACTTCCTCAATTGCCAGAATGTCCTTCCTTAAACCTGGAGACCAAAACTGTACACAATATTCCAGGTGTGGTCTCACCAGGGCCCTGTACAAATGCAAAAGGACATCCTTGCTCTTGTATTCAATTCCCCTTGTAACAAAGGCCAACATTCCATTTGCCCTCTTCACTGCCTGTTGCAATTGCTCATTCACCTTCATTGACTGATGAACTAGGACTCCTAGGTCTCTTTGCATTTCTCCCTTACCTAACTCTACTCCGTTCAGACAATACTCTGCCCTCTTGTTCCAGCTTCCAAACTGGATAACTTCACATTTATTCACATTGAATGACATCTGCCAAGTATCTGCCCACTCACTCAGCCTATCCAAGTCTCCCTGTATTCTCCTAACGTCCTCTTCGCATGTCACTCTGCCACCCAGTTTAATATCGTCAGCAATGTACATATATCACCATATAGAATTCCGAGATTCATTTTCTTATGGACATTCACAGTAAATACAAGGAACACAATAGAATCAATGAAAGACTGCCCACAACAGGACAGTCAAATGGCCAATGTGTAATGCGCTCTTTGTGCTTGTGTTGGGCTCTGATGGTTTTAGAGCTCCTGAGTTGATTAATTGGTGTTTAACGAGAGTCGTTTAGTTGTTTTTTTCTCAAGTAACTTGCTCTTTGAAATGCGGTCTCCTGTTGCTTTCCGATTAAACGCGTTGGGTTTATTTTAATAGCCTCGGGGATTCCATGTTACTTGTACTATTCAAGTGGACGTCTAATTAGCAGTAATCTAGGGGTCCTAGTTTTGAGAATGTGTCACTCAGCCGAGCCACCAATATCCTGCTGGAATTCTTAAGAATAAACTTAGTTCACCGTCTCTACGTCAGAGTTTGTCTTTCCTCTGCACCTGGGTTCTGACTTTGCCAGAGTACAGCAATGTGCAAAAGAAACAAATTGGGCAAAAAGAACCAATCATAAATAAATATCAAGAACATGAGATGGAGTCCTTGAAAGTGAGTCCATAGATTGAGGGAACAGTTTAAAGATGGGGTGAGTGAAGTCGAGTGAAATTATCCCCTCAGATTCAAGAGCCTAATGGTAGAGGAGTAATAACTGTTCCTGAACCTGGTGGTGTGAGTCCTGAGGCTTCTGTACCTTCCTGATGGCAGCAGCAAGAAGAGACCATGGCCTGGATGGTGAGGGTCCTTCATGACAGATGCTCAATGTAGGAGGGTTTTACTCATGATGGACTGGGTCACATTCACTACTTTCTGTAGGATTTTCTATTCAAGGGCATTGCTGTTTTCATACCAGACGATGATGCAACTAAACAATACATTCACCACACGCATCTATAGAAGTTTGTCAAAGTTTTAGATTGTGTGCCAAACCTTTGGTGGGAGATTCTCCGCAAGCTTCTAAGTAAGTAGAGGCACTGCCATGCTTTCTTCATAATGGCACTTACATGCTGGACCCAGGACAGGACCTCTGAAAAGCTGACACAGAGGAATTTAAAGTCGCTGATCTTACCTTCTGATTTTACCCTCCCACCCAATAAAAACTAGCTCATGGACCTTTAGTTTCCTCCTCCTGCAGTCAATAATCAACTCCTCCATCTTGCTGACATTGAGTGAGTGGTGGTTGTCGTCGCATCGTTCAATCTCTCTCTATACGCCAATTTGTCACCACCTTTGATTCAGCCCCCAACAGCAGCCTTTTCATACTTGCAAAACCTAACTGCTCCTGCTTTGTTCTTTATTTCAACCCATAATCTCAGTTGTTTATCCCTCTGACTGTGATTCTATCTGTAACCAATAATGCCACACACCCCAATCTTTCTTGCCCCCACCCATCCTTGAACTTAACTAAGAACATAACCAGGAACATTAAGCTTCCAGACCCTGCTGTCCTTTAACCATTGATTTTATTTGCCCTCAGTGCCCTTGTCTACCCAATTCAACAAAATGCTACCATTCATGTTTATAACAGCAAACACAGCTTGATACCTTCTTGTCAAATTTATAGCCAACCTTTTCATTGGTTTTCAAACTCTCCACTAAAATTTCTACCTTCCATTTCCAATACTGACGTTCTCCATTCTGAATTTTTGCTCAGCTTTTCAACCTCCTGGGGTTAAATCCTCCCCAAAAGCAGATGACAGCCTGCCCACCAGGTTCACCTTGGTCCTGTCTGAGGGCCTTCTCAGAACTGATGCCAATCCTCTGTGATGCACCTAACGGGTTCAATGTGACATATTCCTTCCTTCTGAAATGGGATCAAGGGAGATAATGGCTCCTCCTGTTCAGATGTAACAACTTCAAGTAGCTAGGTGCCCTCCTCCATTCCCAAGTCCTCAATGCAAGTCAGAGAAGGCGACTCAGCTTCTCCTCTTCTGATGCGCCTCCACGTCGAGACAAAGGAAGATTTTGTGGCTAATGGAGACTGATCACTTCACTGCAGGAGTTCCTCATGGTGGTGACTCAGATACAACAGTCGTCGGTCACACTTTCACTGACATTCCCCCAAAGGAAGTAGGCAGGTTGGAGAAGACTGACACATTAGTAACTCCTCACATCATGAAAAGTCCATACCTGCTGTAAACAGAACCAGGCTGACAAGGGGCCAGTAACACCAGAGCCACAACAGTGCCATACAACAATTATTTCCGACAAAAGGACTTCTCTCTGGCACTCTACCCAGTAAGTGTGAGGGGCGAAAGCCACAGGCTGAAGGGCCTTGCCTACAATGGATGAAAGAATGCTGACTAGGCCTCTGATCCTCCCACAGTTAATTATTGATCCTTACTAAATATTCCAGAAGACAGAAACTAGAACAACGATGTTGGGGGGTGGGAGGAGGTGGATATTAATGAGAGATTTGCTTATAAAGCTGGTAAATGCAGATGAATCAAAGATTAAATCAATTCAGCTGGAGAAGAGGAATGGGCTTTGATAGACAGATGATATGCTGTGGAGACATTACTGTGTTACTGGACAGGTGGTGTGTTCTGGACTGTTCCTATAACGCTGATATTTTCTGGAGCAATGAGTGGGTGGAAAGAATTGTGTGAGCACATTTGAGGGAAATGCACAGAGTTAACTAACCCATTTTCCTGTTGAACTCGCCAGCTGTGTCTAACTACCGCTGGCATCGTTTTCAGATTTTTCTAGCTCATTGCATCCTTTGTTGCCAAGAGCAACACGTAGGCAGGTTAGTCTTGGAGAGTGGCCAGTCATCCTTAACGTCTCAGGCCTCTGACGTGGGCACCAGATGTCGAAGCCAGCCCACCAAATATGAATGTTGTAAAGGACTTTGTGTGTTCCAGGAAGAGCAGGTCCTGAACCAACACAGTAGAACCAGTTAGCCGGCCACTTGCTTTGGACTGTCATGGTCACGGTCCCACAACCACAACACTGGAGGTAGAGACTGCCACGTCCTGCATTGGCCCCAGGACCTACAGAGCAGAAGGGGAAGTAGTTCACCCTCCATTCTGAGGGGCTTCCTGTGGAGAGAAGGAGAACCCCTCACTGGGACAACTCAACTGGCAATAAAAGCAGAAAATGCTGAAAAGACTCAGCAGGTCAGGCAGCACTGGAGAAAAATTAAACCGTTAATGTTTCTATTCTGCGGCCCTGCTGCATTTGATCTGATGAAGAGTTAGGAATCCAAAACGTTAACTGTTTCTCTTCCTACGGATACTGCCTGCCCTGCTGAGTCTTTCCAGCATTTTCAGATTTGCAGTCCCTGCTGTTTTACTGGATTGACTTCAGATGGTATTTTGTTAATTTGGCGAGGGAGCCTCATCTCCCGACTGTGGAGGCAACAAGTAAGGATCTGTTCAGAACTCACATCTGCAGCCATTAAACCAATAGTTCAATTTAAATTTGAGATTGACTGACAGAATCAGGACTTTTGGCTCACTGAGTTCATGATAACCACCTAAATTAATCACATTAATCTTTAATCATTAATCTTTGTCCTAAAGTAATCACATCTAAATTAACCAAGAAATATGGGAAAATGGTGGGTGCAAGGCCGAATAAAACCAGACATTAATCATGAAACTTTCTCAAAGGATTAAATTATGGTGCTGTATTTGTGAGTAGGTTACCGAAGGGTTTGAAGCGGGTCTGGTGCTTTGATGGTTTAGTAGTTAAATTGGTAAAATGGAAGTTCATCAGTTCAAAGGGATAGTTAAAATGTGGATATCAAATTCCAGCTGAAGTAAGAGGGATAGAGTTTAAGAGTCGCAGGGTAATGATGCAGCTCTATAAAATTCTAGTTAGGCCACACTTGGAGTACTGTGTCCAGTTCTGGTCGCCTCACCATAGGAAAGATGTGGAAGCATTGGAAAGGGTACAGAGGAGATTTACCAGGATGTTGCCTGGTTTAGAGAGTATGGATTATGATCAGAGATTAAGGGAGCGAGGGCTTTACTCTCTGAAGAGAAGGAGGATGAGAGGAGACATGATAGAAGTATACAAGATATTAAGAGGAATAGACAGAGTGGACAGCCAGCGCCTCTTCCCCAGGGCACCACTGCTCAATACAAGAGGACATGACTTTAAGGTAAGGGGTGGGAAGTTCAAGGGGGATATTAGAGGAAGGTTTTTTACTCAGAGAGTGGTTGGTGCATGGAATTCACTGCCTGAGTCAATGGTGCAGGCAGATATGCTAGTGAAGTTTAAGAGACTACGAGACAGGTATATGGAGGAATTTAAGGTGGAGGGTTATATGGGAGGCAGGGTTTGAGGATCGGCACAACATTGTGGGCCGAACGGCCTGTACTGTGCTGTATTGTTCTGTCTATGTCTAAAAGATGATGTACATGTCTGCATTTCAGACTGAAAGGAAGTGTGAAATGGTGTTCTCCTGGAAATTTTATTAAAACCACAGATCTGTTCATGTGCGTGAATGATGTGGATTTAGGTATAATGAGGACAATAAGTATGCACATTCCAAAACTTAGCAAACTGTGAGGAAAGCTGTAACAGGCATTGGAGCCCATGAATCAATCAGAAATACCAGCATGTTCTCAGTAAAAGAGATTTCACACAGAGAAGTATAAAACTGTGTTGTGGGAGGAAGAACAGGAAGAGGTAAAGTAAGCTGATTGATTATAAGCTGCCATAAGACACCCGGGGCTTACAGGAACGCATCCGCTAAGTGGCAGAATGTTAATACTGTTAAAAGCCACTTGAGACAGAGCAGAAATTTAGGATCCTGCTGACCTTTACAAGTCATGATTTGGCCTTGGCTGGAGTATAGTGTTCAGTGGATGTTGTTTACACAGACTTTATTAAGGCATTTGGCAAGTCTTGCATGGGAGTTTGCTCAAGAAGATTCAGTGCTCGGCATTCGGGATGAGGTAGTGAATTGGGTTCGACATTGGTTTTGTGGGACAAGCCAAAGAGTGGTAGTAGATGGTTGCCTGTTCTGACAGGATGCTGCTACCAGTGCCGTGTCATAGGATCGGTGCAGGGTCCGTTGTTGTTTGTCATCTGTTATCTGGATGATAATGTGGTTAAATGGATCAGCAAATTTATGGATAACACCAAGATTGGGGATGTAGTGGACTATGAGGAAGGCTATCATGGCTTGCTGGAAAAATGGCAAATGGAACTTAATGCAGACAAGTGCAAGGTTTTTCATTTCAGCAGGACTAACCAGGGTAGATCTTACACGGTGAACGGTAAGGCACTGAGGAGTGTGGTAGAACAAAGGGATCTGGGAATACAGCTCCATAATTTGTTGAACGTGGTGTCACAGGTAGATAGGGTCATAACGAAAGCTTTTGGCACATTGACCTTCATAAACCAATGTACTGAGTGCAGGAGATGGGATGTTATGTTGAAGTTGTATAAGACATTGGTGAGGCCTGACTTGGAGTACTGTGTGCAGATTTGGTCACCTACCTACAGGAAAGGGGTGAACAATGTCAAAAGAGTGCAGACAAAATTTATAAAGATATTGCCAGGTATGGAGGACCTTTGTTGTAAGGAAAGATTGAAAAGGTTTGGATTGCGTACATACTTTAGAATGTAGGAGATTGATATAGATTGGATACACGTATACAAATTTCTAAGGGTTATAGAAAGAAACATAGAAACATAGAAATCTACAGCACATTACATTTCCTTTGGCTATACAATGTTATGCCAACCATGTAACCTACTCTAGAAGCTGCCTAGAATTTCCCTACCACATAGCCCTCTATTTTTCTAAGCTCCATTTACCTGTCTAAGAGACTCTTAAAAGACCCTATTGTATTCGCATCTACCAACTTCGCTGGCAGTGCATTCCACACACCCACAACTCTGTGTGAAAAATCTACTTCGGACATCCCCTTTGTACCCACTTCCAAGCACCTTGAAACTATGCCCCCTTGAATGAGCCATTTCAGTCCTGGGAAAAAGCCTCTGGCTATCCACATGATCAATGCCTCTCATCATCTTATACACCTCAATATACACCTCTCATCTTCTATCACTCCAAGGAAAAAAGGCCGAGTTCACTCAACCTATTCTCATAAGGCACGCTCCCCAATCCAAGCAACATCCTTGTAAATCTCCTCTGCACTCCCTCTATAGTATCCACGTCCTTCCTGTAGTGAGGTGACCAGAACTGAACACAGTACTCCAAGTGAGGTCTGACCAAGGTCTTATATAGCTGTAACATTACCTCATGGTTCTTGAACTCAATCCCATGGTTGATGAATGTCAACACACCATACGCCTTCTTATCAACACTGTCAATCTGCTCAGCAGCTTTGACTGTCCTATCAATATGGACCCCAATATCTCTCAGATCCACCACACTGCTGAGAGTCTTACCATTAATATTAAATTCTGTCTTCAAATTTGACTTACCAAACTGAACCACTTCACACTTATCTGGGTTGAACTCCATCTGCCACTTCTCAGCCTGGTTTTGCATCCTATCGATGGCCTGCTGTAACCTCTGAAAACCCTCCGGACTACCCACAACATCACCAATTTTTATGTCATCAGCAAGCTTACTAACCCATCTCTCAACTTCCTCATCCAGGTCATTTATAAAAATCACAAAGAGGAAGGGTCCCAGATCAGATCCCTGAGGTACACCACTGGTCACCGACCTCCATGCAGAATATGAACCATCTACAACCTCCCTGTGCCTTCTGTGGGCAAGCCAGTTCTGGTCCCACAAAGCAAGGTCTCCTTGGATCCCATGCCTCCTTACTTTCTGAAGGAGCTTTGCATGAGGAACCTTATCGAATGCCTTACTGAAATCCATATAATCTACATCCACTGCTCTACCTTCATCAATGTGTTTAGTCACATCTTCAAAGATAGAGCAAATGCAAACAGGCTTCTTCCACTGAGGCTGGGTGGGACTGCAACCAGAGGTCATGGGTTAAGGGTGAAAGGTGAGAAGTTTAAGGGCAACATGAGGGGAAGCTTCTTCACTCAGAGGTTCATAAGAGAGTGGAACGAGCTGCCAATGTAAGTGGTGCATGTGAACTTGATTTCAACATATAAGAGAAGTTTGGATTGGTACATGGATAGCACTGGTATGGAGGGCTGTGGTCCTGGTGCAGGGTGATGGGAGAAGGCAGTTTAAATGGTTTTAGCATGGACCAGATGGGCTGAAGGGCCACATTCTGTGCTATACACTTCTCAATGACTCCATGACTCCTGAGTACCACATTTTGCAAAGGTTTAGAGTGAATGCCATCAGTTGTCCCTGAGTGTTTCCATGATTTATTGGAGGAAACGGGTGGTGAAGTGTTGCATGATTGTTTAACTAAGTAGGAGCACAGGGGTTAAGCAGTAAATCAGCAGTGTGGACACAGAACTAGCAGCGATGGTGCAGGGCCGTTTACTCAGAGAAACTGGGGGAAGGCCGAGTGAAGAAATCAACATGATGTGGAATTCTGTTATAGTTTGCCTGGACAGGGTTGTCATCACCGGCACAAGTTAGTGTAAGAGTCATTCTGACAATGTGGAGAATTTACCAATGGACCTTACTGAGGTCTGAAATGCATGTCTGAAGAAAAGATTGTAAGTTGATTGCCAACAGGATTTAAAAGAAACATTTACTTGACTAACAGAAAGACCAGGCAGCTGAATTAATTAGGAATTTCTTTTAAAGCTCTCTTCCCCCATCCCCCCAGCTCTCTCTCTCTCCAGCTCCTGTCTGATTCTCACCATCTCTCTCTAGCTTTGCCCCACTCTCTAGCCACCTATCTGGTTTTTTTTTTCTCTCCCTCATTCTCACAATTACTGTTTTCCAGGTCCACCCGTGAACGTCACCTGCAATATTTTTATCAACAGCTTTAGCTCTGTGACTGAGACGACCATGGTAAGCACTAACCCATCAATTCCCCAAAAACACCCATCGCAACAGGGGCAATTTACAGTGGCCAAATAACCCAGCAACCCAAATGACTTTGGGAGGAGGGAGGCATCCAGAGCACTTGAGGGAAACCAGAGTCACAGGAAAAATGTGTAAACTCCTCATAGACAACCGTGGAGGTCAGGATTGAACCTCGGTCTCTGGTCTTCTGAGGCAATGTGTCAACCCACTGCCCACCAATTTTCTTGAGCAATAACTGCTGTCCTTGCCATAATCCCAACATCCTGTGAAACGAACTAAATAAATGGAGCAGCAATGGTGAAAGTCTTAAATCTGTAACGTTTGATACAACGTCTAATTGCGTCCCACAGGACTATAGGCTCAATGTGTTCCTGCGGCAACAGTGGAACGACCCCCGCCTTGCATACAGTGAGTATCCTGACGACTCCCTTGACATTGACCCTTCAATGTTGGACTCCATCTGGAAGCCTGACCTGTTCTTTGCCAATGAGAAAGGAGCCAGCTTCCACGAGGTGACGACAGACAACAAGTTATTGCGCATTTTTAAGAACGGCAATGTCTTATACAGCATCAGGTGAGAGCCATTGTTTTGTACAGATGTTGGTTAAACATGGGATGGTGGAGCAAAGCTGAGAACATTCTCCTTACAGCAGAAAGAGCCGATGAAAATTCTGCAGAATGTCTAAACAGGTGGAGCTTTGATGGAATAAAGTGTGAGGAGTGTTACTTTATATCTGCTCTATGTCTGAGACGGTCACAATAATGTCAAGTGAACTTTCCTCTGATTGTAACTACCGTGGAAGAGCGTGGTAGGATGGCGTAGGGGAACTTCACTCTGGAAGAATCACACTCCTGGAATAGTTTGATTGAGTGCTACATCTAATGCACTGTACCTAAGTTGCAAGTGTATGATGGGATAGTGGAGAAAGAATATACTCTTTACTAAGTCTGTGTTGCATTCCTGGGAGTGCTATCCTAACATTAAACTTGTGCTTGCCCTCTTGCTCCAGTGGACACTAGTGCTTGGAGCAATCCTGATGCCTTGTTCAACTTGGGCTGTGGCTCAGTCAGGTCTTTTCTCTCATGGGTTTGCCAGTACCTGTTGATTATCTCTGTGTGATGATGGATTGTCTCATAGTAACCCTGGCATATCATGTATGGCAATATTTCCAAAAGATGCAAAATATAATTGCAAACCTCAGTATTTCCACAGCTGTGAATTCAGTGGAAAACACATGAAGATCAGGCCAATTTAGGCCTGCTTTAAAACTAGTTTTAATCTGTAATGGATATCATCTGTTCCCATAACCATGTCTATGCTATTTAGACACTAGACAGTAGAATACCACAGCACAGTACACACCCTTTGGCCCTTGATGTTGTGCCGACCCATATATTCCTTAAAAAAAAAGTACTAACCCCACACTACCCAATAACCCTCTATTTTTCATTCATCCATGTGCCTGTCCAAGAGGCTCTTAAATACTCCTAATGTTTTAGCCTCCACAACCATCCCTGGCAAGTCATTCCAGGCACTCACAACCCTCTGTGTAAAACAACTTACCCCTGATGTCTCCCCTAAACTTCCCTCCCTTAACTTTGTACATGTGCCCTCTGGTGTTTGCTATTGGTGCCCTGGGAAACCAGGTACTGACTATCCACCCTATCTATACTTCTCATAATCCTGTACACCTCTATCAAGTCTGCTTTCACCCTTCTACGCTCCAAAGAGAAAAGTCCCAGCTCTGCTAACCTTGCTTCATATGACTTGTTCTCCAATCCAGACAACATCCTGGTAATCTCCTCTGCACCCTCTCCATAGCCTCCACATCCTTCCTATAATGAGGTGACCAGAAATGGACACAATACTCTAAGTGTGGTCTCACCAGAAATTAGTAGAGTTTCAACATGACCTCTCTACTCTTGAACTCAATCCCCCTGTTAATGAAGCCTAGCATCCCATAGGCCTTCTTAACTACCCTATCAACCTGTGCAGTGAACTTGAGGGATGTATGGATTTGAACCCCAAGGTCCCTCTGTTCATCCACACTCTTAAGTAACTGACCATTAACCCTGTACTCAGCCTTCTGGTTTGTCCTTCCAAAATACATCACCTCACACTTTTTCGGATTGAGCTCCATCTGCCGCTTTTCTGCCCAGCTCTACATCTTGTCTATATCCCCTTGTAACCTTCGACATCCACAACACCTCCAATCTTCGTGTCACCTGCAAATTTACTCACCATCCTTCTACCTCTACATCCAGGTCCTTTATAAAAATCACAAAGAGCAGGGGTCCCAGGACAGATCATTGCAGCACTGCACTCGTCACCAACCTCCAGGCAGAATACTTTCCTTCCACTACTACCCTCTGCTTTCTTCCTGTAAGCCAATTTTTCATCCAAACAGCCAAAGTTCCACTGATCCCATGCCTCATGACTTTCTGGATGAGTCTCTCATGGGGGACCTTGTCAAATGCCTTGCTAAAATCCATGTAGACCACATCCACTGCCCTACCCTCATCAATTTCTTTTGTTACCTCTTCAAAAAACTCAATTAGGCTTGTGAGGCACGACCTTCCCTTCACAAAGCCATGTTGACTATCCTTGAGTAATCAGTACTTCTCCAAGTGCTCATAGATCCTATTCTTAACAATCCTTTCCGATAGTTTGCAGACCACTGACGCAAGACTCACCAGTCTACAGTTCCCAGGATTCTCCCTATTACCTTTTTTAAACAAGGGAACTACATTTGCCATTCTCCAATCCTCCAGCACCTCCCATGCAGCCAAAGAGGATTCAAAGATCATAGCTACTGCTCCAGCGATCTCTTCTCTCACTTCCCACAGCAACCTGGGGTATGTCACGTTCGGCACTGGGGACTTATCAGTCTTGATGTTTTTAAGAAGATCCAACATTTCTTCTTCCTTAATCTCCACATTGTCCAGCAAACAGGCCTGTTCTATTTTGACTTCACCCTGATCAAGGTCTTTTTCACTTCTGAATACTGTAGCAAAGTATTCATTTAGGACCTCCCCAACCTCCTCTGCCTCCAGGCACATGTTGCTTTCTTTACCCTTTAGCGGCCCCACCTTCACTTTTGTCATACTTCTGTTCTTCACATACGCATAGAATGCCTTGGGGTTCTCCTTAATCCTACAAGTCAAGACCTTCTCATGCCTCCTTCGAACTCTCCTAAGTCCTTTCTTAAGCTCCTTCCCGGCTACCCTATATTTCTCATGAGCCCCTCCTACTTCCTGCTTCTTATATCTAATATATGCTTCCTTTTCCTCTTGACGAGTTGCCTCACGTGTTTTGTCAGCCACGGTTCCCTTTTCCTACCAGTTTTTCCTTGCCTCAGTGGGACAAACCTATCCTGAATCCAGCACACACACAAAATGCTGGTGGAGCACAGCAGGCCAGGCAGCATCTATAGAGAGAAGCGCTGTCGACGCACAAGTGGTCCCTAAACTTCTCCCACATTTCTTCTGTGCTTTCCCCTTTGAATATCTGTTTCCAATTTACTCTCGCTAGTTCCTGCCTCATCCCTTCATAGTTAGCCCTTCCCCAGGTAAGCACTTTCCCATTTTGTCTGTTTTTATCCTTTCCCATAGCTATGCTGAAGCTAAGGGAGTTGTGTTCGTTCTCACCAAAATGCTCCCCCACCAAGAGGTTTACCACCTGACCAGGTCCATTACCCAGAACTAGATCCAGTATGGCCTCTCCTCTCATCGGCCGGTCCACATACTGTGTCAGGAATCCTTCTTGAACACACCTGACAAATTCTGCCCCATCTATCCCCCTTGCACTCAGGAGGTGCCAGTCAATATGAGGGAAGTTGAAATCACCCATAACTACAACCCTGTACTTCCTGCACCATTCTAAAATCTGCCTGCTTATCTGCTTCTTGGTGTCTCGAGGGCTATTTGGGGGCCTATAGACTACTCCCAGCACAGTGATTGATCGCTTCCTATTTCTGACTTCCACCCATACCGACTCAGTGATCACTCTCTCTGCAGCATCCTCCCTTTCTATAGCCATGATACTATCCCTGACCAGTAATGCTATTCCCCGCCCACCCCCCCCTTTTCTACCTACCATCTTCTTCCTTTTAAGACACTTAAACCCCGGTACCTGCATCAGCCAATCCTGCCCTTCCTCCAGCCAAGTTTCAGTAACAGCCACAACATCGTAGTTCCATGTTCTAATCCAAGCTCTAAGTTCATCCCCTGTATTCCTAATACTCCTAGCATTGAAATAGACGCATTTCAACCCCTCTAACTGGCTACATTTATGTTTTGTCCCCTGCCTGTCCTTCCTCACCAACTCAGAACACATAGCATCATGCCCTTGTCCTTCTACCCTAATCTCTGCACTCACATTCTGATTCCCACCCCTCTGCCAAACTAGCTTAAACCCTCCCCAACAGCTCTAGTAAACCTGCCCGCCAGGATATTGGACCCTTTCCAGTTCAGGTGCAACCCGTTCTTTTTGTATAGGTCAGACCGTCCCCAGAAGAGTTCCCAATGATCCAGAAATCTGAACCCCTGCCCCCTGCACCAACTCTTCAGCCACACATTCAACTGCCACCATTTCCTATTCCCACCCTCTCTGTCTCGTGGCACAGGCAGCAATCCCGAGATTACCACCCTTGAGGTCCTGCTTTTTAACTTCTTTCCTAACTTCCTATATTCCTTCTTCAGGACATCATCCCTACTCCTATCTATGTCATTGGTCCCCACGTGGACCACGACATCTGGCTGCTCACCCTCTCTCCTGAGAATACCGAGAACTCAATAGGAGATGTTGCGGACCCTGGCACCAGGGAGGTAACAGACCATCCAGGATTCTTGATCTCTCCCACAGAACCTCTTACCTGTCCCCCTAACTATCAAATCCCCTATCCCTGCTGCTCTCCTCTTTTCCCTCCTTCCTTTTTAAGCTGAGGATCCAGACTCGGTGCCAGAGATGCAACCACTTCAACTTGTCCCTGGTAGGTCGTCCCCACCAACAGTATCCAAAACAGTATACTTATTGTTGATGGAAATGGCCACAGGGGTCTCTGTTCTTTCTGTCTATTCCCCTTCTCTCTCCTGACAGTCACCCAGTTACCTGTCTCCTGACTTTTAGGGGTGACTGTCTCCCTGAATCTCTGATCTATTACTGCCTCTGCCTCCCCAATGATCCAAAGTTCATCCACCTCCAGCTCCAGTTCCCTACCTCAGTTTGACAGGAACTGCAGCTGGATGCACCTTTTGCAGGTGTAGTCATCAGGGACAATTGTGCTGTTCCTGACTTCCCATATACTGTATACAGAGCACTCAACTGCCCTATCTACTGCCTTCATTACCAACTCCTAAGTTAATTAAATTAATTACAGAAACTTACCCAGCCTTACCTCACTGGGAGCAGGCTCACCTTCTGCCTCTTCTCGCCGAAGCCTCTCGAGCCAAAGCCTCAAAGCTCCACTTCTTCACTGGCCCACTCACTCACTGGCCGCTCTCCAGGGGTCACTTATTCTCAGAGTGGGAGACCAATACTGAGTGCCATGTGCAGGAGACAGAGAGATTAATGCCGGGTATATAAACAATATTGACTCTCTGATACCAATTCATGTTCTTTATAGAACAGAACGTAGATGAGTACAGCACAGAAAAACTCTTCAACCCATAATGTCTCGTCCAACTAATTAAGCTAATGATAACTAATCCCTTCTGCCTGCTCAAGATCATCTCGCTCCATTCTCTATATGAACCCGTCTAAGAGCCTCTTATGCCAAAGGCTTCACCATCAACATTCACAGTACATTCCAGGCTCCCACAGCTCTCTGGGTGAAAAATTTCTCCTTTGAACTTTGCCCCTCTCAACTTAAATGTGTGCCTTTTATTGTAAGATATTTTGCTCCTAGGATAAAAATACCAACTGTCTACTCTCTGTCTCTCATAACTTTATAAACTTCTGTCAAGTTTCCCCTCACCCTCCACCTCTCCATGTAAAACAACCATGGTTTATCCAAGTTCTCCTTAAAGCAGGTGCCCTCTAATCCGGGCAGCATGCTAGTGAGCTGTGCACTGCGCATTCAACATTGGAACCCAACTCCATCATCAGCTATTTCAAGGCTGCCTTACGTGTGGCGATTTCATTCTGAATCAACCAGGTCTTACTTTCAGTCATTTTAGTCAGGCTAATATAGTGCAGAGGGGAGGTTCTCCCAGGAGTGCTACCTACTGGGGTAGTTAGGCTAGTGGACATGTGTTCAAGTCCTATCATAGAAGCTGAAGAATTTAAATTGAGTTAAGCATTTTATACTAGGTCATGAATAATGATGATCACAAAACTAATGGAGAGTAGAAATGTGGATTGGGTTCAAGGAAAGAAATCTGTTGTGCTGACCCAGTCTAACTAGGTATGGGTGAATCCAGACTCTGATGTGGGCTAGCAAGCTACGCGGTCAGGGTAATTAGAGATGGCTAATAAATACTGGAGATGGTCATATAGAATAGTATAAAAGGTCAGATCCCTCAGCCTTGGATGTAGTGTGGACTCAGTCTCGGGAATATTCCCCAACACTGGGACTTGCTCCCTGCTAAACCATTAACAAGAACACATCAGATTAACCAGTCTGATGCTATTCTTCTGTCACTCCAGGCTCACCTTAGTTCTCTCATGCCCCATGGATCTGAAGAATTTCCCCATGGATGTTCAGACGTGTGCCATGCAACTGGAGAGCTGTGAGTAAATGAGCCATGTGTTTAACTCAGTGTGCTAACTGATCTCACCTCACCTCGTCCCACCGCCACCAGACGTTCCTTCTGTTGTTTTTAGCATCTCATTCTGCCTCTCTGCAGTTGGCTACACAATGAACGATTTGATATTCCAATGGCTGGAGGAGGAGTCTGTTCAAGTTGCTGAGGGTTTAACGCTCCCACAATTCATCCTAAACGATGAGAAAGACCTTGGCTACTGCACAAAGTCCTACAACACAGGTGAGGGGGCTGCTGACACTCACTGGCGGAGCTGGCAGGGCAAGAACAACTTGTGACATCATAGTAGGCCACTCGGCCCATTGTTCCTGGGTTGGTAACCCTAATCCAATTTCCCACATGAGGCTTCTCAGTTTCTCAGTACACTGAGGATTTCTGCCTGTGTTAACCTTTTAGGCAGAGTGTTCCAAACACCCAATCACATTCCACGGGACAACTTTTACTCATTCCCCTCTTAATCCTTCCACAAATGCTTTCAATCTATTCTCTAGTTCCCAAGTCCTTCCTATTTATTGTATTCCACCCTGTCATCACTTTACACACCTCAGTAGAACCTCCTTTCGGCCTCCCTATTTCCTGACCTCTCCACCTTTTCCTCAGAGTTACGACTTTCCCTAACCTGGCACAGTCAGTCTTCAGAGCAACCACACTTTTCCCTTAATATAGTGACCAGAAAATTGTTCACAGTGCCCAAGACATGATGAATTTCTGCATCTTCCATTTGATCGATGATGAGATCCTGATGACTAATGACCCAAGTGTACTGTATACCTCAAGGCAAGAATGTAGTCTAAGAGTTGAGCTGGATATTTCTTGTCTTAAAACATAAAGTTTTTTTCATAACAATATATTAAGTAAGATACAATACACCCAGTAAAGCTTTACCATCATTGCATTATCAAGTCGTCAGATCATCACATCATGCACAGACCAAAGTGACATTTCAACAAAAGGGCTTCCAATGTTTTTAGGGCTGTTACACGGGTGGCTTCTCTCATTTGGCTGTGCACTGTTCAACCTCAACAGCCAGCCAAAAGGACCACAGTATTGAAAATCCGACTCTTAGTAAAGGTGGGAATGGGGGACTGGCTCGCTTAGACCATCTCAAGGCCTTTCATTGAGGGAGTCACTGGTCCCTGCATGAGTAACTCCACCCTGAGCTGAGAAACTAGGATGCATTCTGTTTGAATCCCATACCCCAGCCACAAGCTACCATCCCACCAACTCCAGCTCAGCACCACCATTACCCCTGCCTCAACCCCAGCACCAGCAGATTGACCCACGTAACTAGCTACCAGCTAGCCCACCACTACCACCCTCACTGCCCCCACCTACCGCTCCTCACTCCTTCCACCCACATCACCATCCTCACTCACACCCCAGCTTCCTCACCAGCCCCGCCCAACCCAACTCCCTACCCCGCCACGACCCCCAGCCCTTCTGCCACACCAGGATGAAAGGGACACAGAGGGAACAATTCCACTCGGCTCCATTTCCAGGTGAAGAGGAACTCTACAGTGAGAGACTTGGGAACTCCTCAACAGCAAGAGGCCACTCGGCCCTTCTAGCCTGATTCCCCCCTGAATCATGGCCGATCTGTGGTGATGCTCTCATTGCTCATCTTGGTTTCCCAGGTGGACGATTTCTGGGGGCTGGAGCCTTGGCCAATCCCTTGGCCCAGGATATTAATGATTGCCTACGTAACGAGCTGTGTGTGGTGTGAGCTGTAATCTCTCTCTGTCCCTCTTTGTCTGACGCAGGCAAGTTTACCTGCATTGAAGTGAAGTTCCACTTGGAGAGACAGATGGGCTATTACCTCATCCAGATGTACATTCCCAGCCTGCTCATTGTCATCCTGTCCTGGGTGTCTTTCTGGATTAATATGGATGCTGTTCCGGCCCGGGTTGGACTGGGCATCACCACTGTCCTCACCATGACGACGCAGAGCTCAGGCTCCAGGGCCTCACTGCCAAAGGTCAGCTCATCTCCACTGAGATCAACCATACCAGTTATCATAGTCATTGAATCACACAACGCAGGCCCTTCAGCCCATCACCTCCATGACAGTCCTTTGGCCCATCTACTTTAATCCTATTTGCCTGCATTAGGAACATATCCTTCTGTCGTTGTCCATTTAGGTGCCCGTATGAATTCCACTTATCTGGATCAGATAGAACTTGATGCAGGCAAGTGTGAGGTGTTGCACTTGGCGAAGACCAACCAGAGTAGGTCTTACATGATAAGCGGTTGGGCACTGAGGGGTGGTAAATAAAATTATGGAAGGTATAGATAGGGGAAAATGCAAGCAGGCTTTTTTCCTCTGAGGTTGAATGAGACTACAACTTGAGGTCATGAGTTATGGGTGAAAGGTGAAATGTTTATGGGGAACTTGAAGGGGAGCTTCTTTACTCAGAGGGTCATGAGGGACACAGGGGCTAATGTGAGCCAATGGGATCAATGCAGGTGGACACATCTGACAGGCCTGTTTCTGTGCTGTAGGGCTCTCTTACTCCACGAGTACATCCACCAGTTCCAACAGATCTCCTGTTTGCCCAATCCAATGATTATTTTAGGTTGTTAATTTTGCATACTCCAAAGTCTCTAGCTCCTCTACCTACATGCATTAGGACAGACTAAACAAGACCTTGGAATGAGTCAGAGGATGTCTTCCAGACTGCTAAAGGGGTTGGTAGGGTAGAAAATGTTACAGGAATACAAAACAGAGAGCCGCAGGTATGAGATAATAGAATGGGGAATTCAGGTGAAGCTACAGGTGAAGAAACCCGTTGTGTTTTGGGAGGATGAGAAGATGGGGCATTTGCACCAGTTCTGAGTATCCCCATGCTTCTCAGGATTGAGAGGATAGACACTGCAATATGTCATTTAGCAGAAGCTTCAAACTCAGTTATGATACAAGCTGGGCTTTTATAATTTTCCTCTATGCCCTCAGACTATGGAAGGAAGAAAAATAACTAATATTTCTGGTTCACCATCCTGCAGTTGATTAGAATGTGAAGAATGAACTGTCGAATGACTGGAAAAGCAGACCCACATCTCTCATGTCTTGACCCACATACAACTACTGAGCTGCAGATCAGTGTAAATTCTGGCTGCACTAAGTGCTCACTGCTTCCTTTGCCTTTTCCCATGGTTCACTCAACCAGCTTGACCTGGAGGTAATGATCACCTTTCACCCAACAGGTCTCTTACGTCAAAGCCATCGACATTTGGATGGCCGTGTGTCTCCTGTACGTTTTTGCTGCCTTACTTGAATACGCCGCAGTCAATTTTGTGTCTCGACAGCACAAGGACTTCATAAGGCTACGGAAGAAGGAGCAATTACAAGTGGCTGTAAGTCTCAACCTTCCATCTAAATCTGGTTGAAGTTTCTCAGGTTCACTCTGCTGTTCAACCCTCAGCACCTACTCCCTTATAGTGACTTCAGTAGGTCAATAAACCCAGAGCATGCCTGCCGATGGTAAAAAGGTGAACAATTACTCTCTGACAGACAAATAGAAGAGTTGTGTACAACCAAGACAGGAGGATCCTTACAGTACCAAAGGGATTTAGGGGCACAAAGACACAAACTAAACAGATTATCATAGAGTCACAGAGTTGTACAACATGGAAACAGGTTCTTTGGCCCAATATACCATGCCAAACTATAGTAATCCCAGCCTCCCTCTTTAGGAATACACCCTTCAATGCCTTGCCTATTCAAATAACTCTTAAAGGTTATTGTATTTGAGTCCATCACCTCTTCTGGCAGTTCATTCCAGATATCAACCACTCTGTGTAAGAAACTTGCCCTCCAGATCTGCTTTAAGCATCCTTCCTCTCATCTAAACCTATGACCTTTTGTTTTTAATACGACGAACAAGGGAAAAAATAATTCTGACTATCTACCTATCCATGCCTCTCATAACTTTACCTATCTCTATAAGGCCCACAAAGTACACATGCCCATCTCCTGTTTTTTTGTAGTTGAGTCAGCAGGCTTGTATTTCTTGCAGCACAACCCTGCTTTGCCTGGAAGTGTGCCATTGCTGGTTTTAATGAGAGATGTCAACCACTCTCCCTCATCCTCACCTCCTCTGCTTTTCTTTTCACCGGGCCACGTGCATGACGGGTTGGTTAACCAGGCAGAAAGAAGAGACTCATTAAGGCCTGAGGATGATTCAAAGAGCCGGGAGCCAATATTTGGGACTGCAAACCAGTTCTGCAGCCTGGGCTTCAAGGTAATTATATGTTGTGTCTATGACCTGTACAAAGGCAGATACGCTCTCCTTTCCAGAACTGATTGAATATATGGTCTGGACATATCTGGATGGATGGAGGACATCCTGGAAGACATTAGACACTGTACAGATTATGGTGCACCAAGACTATGTAGTTCCCTGAATAGGCCTACTATCAATGTTGGGTTGTAGTGGACATGTGGTTGGTGAGTGGAGATTGGAGAAGCTCTGGGTGATGGCTGAAAGTGATGTGGGAGGGTGGATGTATTGTAGCAGGGGGTAGTGAGGTAGGTTAGTATTGGAGGAGGATGAATTGAGGTTTGGGATGTGGGTGAGGGTGAGTGTTCTGTGAGTAGATGGATTGTGAGTGGATGAGGATGCGGGTGGGGACCATGCCTAACTTACAAAGAAAGAGTGAACACCAGTATTGACTACTTAAAGAGGATAAGAGGGCAGAAGTGAGAGACCCAGAGGACTGGGAAATAACTGTCCTGTCATAGCTGGGCTAAATGACTTGCAGGGAGAGGTCTTCCTGAGCATGTGTGTGTGTTCGCTCACCACTGATTGCAGAGGTGTGCTGTCTCTCACCTCCTGACGGATATCCTTGCTTTCTTTTGAAACGGCAGGTTGCAGACATGCAGGAGGAAAACCGCTTCTTCTTCCGGGGCTATGGCCTGGGACACTGTGTGCATGTGAGAGATGGAACAGAGCTGGAGGGGACAAGCCTATTTCAATCTGCGCAGCCCCGACCGAGGGACACAGAGTCCATCCGACAGAGATTTGTGGACAGGGCGAAGAGGATTGATAAAATCTCCCGAGCTGTTTTCCCAGTCACATTCCTGATTTTTAATATTTTTTATTGGTTGACATACAAGATCATCCGGCAACGGGATATTCATGAGGTTTAAATCTCCAGAGTGTCTACTATTCCATGCTCCATATCCGCATCATACACACCTTCACTCAGTCTCTTACACACTCTCACACTCACTCACACACTCAGAGGTGGGCTAGTAAGCTGAGGGATGGGAGGTAGATTCTGTAATCCCATCAATATCTGTTGATCAGTTTCCCCATCTCCAATATATCATCTCTTCAACCATGGCTACAATCATCTTTTCAGATCTCATTTCCATTTTTACTCTTTGTCAAACAATTTGACACTTTGTCTTCAATGTGAAGTGTAAGTTCAACTTATTGCATCCCTTTAATAAATCCATGAAATGGTTATTTATGATAAACTGTACCATCAATTAATTACTTGCACATGGAAAATTATAGAATCAATTAATGACTCCCAAGGACAGGTACAAACACAGTTAGAAATTTAGCTAAACATAATTGAATTCAGTACCAATCTTTCCTTAAATTACAAACTCTTCCTTGTGCCTTGATTTTCAGATGATGTCGCATCCTTTCTCTCAGTGAATCCGCTTACACTGTCTTTCTCTGCTGGAGTTTTGTGGAGTTTTCAGATTCTTCATCTCTCCCTGTACTTCCAATGCTCTCAGTTCTGCTGTGACTGCTTTCAGCCTCACTTGTCATGTCCCAGCTATGCCAATATCAGGGAAACCATGGCCACTGTAAGTTCTCCACAGGGAACAGTGGAGCTTCAGGTCCTCATGTCTTCCACAACACACCCCTCCCTGAAGGCACACATTCACTCTGCAGTTGATTCAAGCCATTCAGTAACTCTGTTAACAACAAGCACCTCCTTGGCCCTGAACTCCTTTCCAGGACTCCCTCAGACCCCTCCTCTACAACAGGATTAAACTTGCCAAACCCAGCTGAGGTTACCTCCCATTACCCTGTGCTGAGACATTCCCTGTCCAGCTTCCCAGTGGAGCAACACCGGACACTCCAGACTGACCATGAGCTCAAATCAACAAAAATACAACTGCAGATGCTGTGGATCAAAGAATACGTACACAACGCTGGAAGAACTCAGCAGGTCAGGCAGCATTCGTGAGAAAAGAGTAGCCAACGTTTCGGGCTGAGACCCTTCATCAGGAATGGGGTGGAAGAGAGGGCCGAAGCCCAGTAATAAAGATAGGGGAGGGGGTAGGGCCTAGTAGCGCCAGATGGAAAACCAATCAGAGGAAAGATAAAGGGGGGAGGGGATAAGCATGAAAGAACTGTAGAGATAAAGGAGCAGAAAGTTGAAAGGGGAGAGAGGCAAAGAGGGACCTGGGATAGGGGAAGGGGGAGGGGGAGGGAATTACCGGAAATTGGAGAATTCAATGTTCATAACACCAGGCTGGAGGCTACCCAGATGGTAGATGAGGTGTTGCTCCTCCAACCTGAGTTTGGCCTCATCATGGCAGTAGAGGAGGCCATGTATGGACATATCTAGATGGGAATGAGAAGCAGAGTTGAAGTGGGTGGCAACCGGGAGGTCCTGTCTATTGTGGCGGACGGAGCGGAAGTGCTCGACAAAGCGGTCCCCCAATCTGCATTGGGTCTCGCCGATGTAGAGGAGGCCACACCGGGAGCACCGGATGCAATAACAACTCCAGCAGACTTGCAGGTGAAGTGTTGCCTCACCTGGAAGGACTGTCTGGGGCCCAGAATGGTGGTAAGGGGGAAGGTGTGGGGACAGGTGTAGCATTTGCGTTTACAGGGATAAGTGCCGGGTGGGAGTTCTGTGGGGAGGGACGTGTGGACCAGGTAGTCACAGAGGGAAAGATCCCTGCGAAAAGCTGAGAGGGGTAGGTAGGGCAAGATGTGCTGGGTGACCATGAGCTTTCCCTCTGCTGCCTGAGATTGCGAGTGCTCCCATTGTGCAGTTGTCCGAGTGATCTCCTGGACCTACGCTGCCCAGTGCAGATCCTCCCTCCCTCTGGAACATCTCTCCCTGGTCGGCTGGCGTGTGGTACCATGAGCACTCCACTAATGGAAAGTCTCTGCCCAGCTCTCTGGCTCCATTGGCATGAAGCCTTCACCAGCCTGCAGTGAGCCCTCAAACCTCCAACAATCAGCACTGCCAACCCTGGTGTTTGAAGAATGTGTTTGATACACTTACTTTCTTAAGGAATGCAAGCCTTTGCCAGCATTGCCCACTTTCCCATTCTCCACTACTTGGTGTCCCCATAGCCTTCCAATCTTTCTCACACAATCCTCTCAATCTCCTTACCATGCAATCTCTGTGCATCTCCTCAACTTCTGCTGGGACAAACTCACCTTTAACTTCATTGAATTAGCCACATCCACAGTGTGTCTACAAGAGCAGGTCAGAGGCTGGAATCCTGCTTCTAACTCCAAACACCCCTAAACCCTTGCACCATCTACAGGGCTCAAGTAATAGAACACTCTCCAATCGCTTGGACAGGTCGCCAGGCTAAGCACAGCTCCAGTGCCATATTTAAGTTTGCTGGAGACACGAGTGTTGTTGGCTGAATCAAAGGTGGTGATGAATTGGCATTCAGGTGGGAGATTGAAAATCTGGTCGAAGGGTGCAGCAAGAACAAACTCTCACTCAACATCAGCAAAACTAAAGAGATGATTGTGGACTGCAGGAAAATGAAACCAGAGGTCCATGAGCCAGTCCTTATTAGGAGATCAGAGACGGTGAGGGCTGGTAACTTTAACTTTCTTAGTGTTCACGTAAGTGGCATCACAAAAAGGTACAACAGTGCCTCTACGTTCTTAGACATTTGCACAGATTCAGCATGTCAAATGTCTATAGACACCCAGTGGAAAATATCCTGATTGGTTGCATCATGGCTGGTATGGAAACACCAATGCCAAAGAACAGAAAATCCTACATAAAGTGGTGAACTCAGCCCAGTCTGTCACAGGAAAAGCCCTCCCTACCATGGGCACATCTACAAGGAGAGCTGCCACAAGAAAGCAGCATCCATCATCAGGGATTTCCACCATCCAGGCCATGCTCTCTTCTTGTTGCTGCCTTCAGGAGGGGCTGTAAAAGCCTTGGGTCCCAGGTTCTTTCAGAAGTGAGTGGGACACTGGATTGCATAGAGGTTTTGAAAGAAGCAAGTGGAACCAGTCCTGGGGAGACACCGGATTGTGCAGAGGGAGAGAGAGTTTAAAAGAAGCCGACAGGGGTGGTCAGCACTTTTTGTGTGCCACGGACCCCTGGAGATGCCGGATTGTGTAGAGGGAGAGAGAATTTAAAGGAAGCAAGTGGAGGGCGGTCGGCATTTTTTGCACACCACAGTCTTGAGGAAGCATTGGATTGTGCATAATTAGTCGCTTGGCGAGCACCAATAAAAATAAGTTAGGTTGAAGCGGAGCAGCCATTGTGGGAGCGGGCCAGTGTTGGAGTGCGGAGTTGAGTCTTTGGCTCTCAAGGCTTCGGAAGGAGAGGCGCTGGATGTAGTTAGAATTTTGTTTGTTATTTATTATTTCTTTCTTTCTTATTGCACATTAAGAGCAGTGGGTGTGCCGGGCAGGCTCCTTGTGGGATGTGGGAAGGGAGGGAGACCTCTGTCACTGACAACTACACGTACAAGAAGTGCATCCAGTTGCAGCTTCTAACAGACTGTGTTATGGAGTTGGAGCTGGAACTGGATGAACTCCAGATTACTTTGGAAATGAGGAGTTGATAGACAGGACATACAGGGAAGTAGTTACAGCCAAGATGCAGGACGCAGGTAACAGGGTGACCATCAGGAGGGGGAGAGGAGAAAGGCAACCAGTGCAGAGTACCCCCATGGCCACTCCCCTTAACAACAGCTTTGGGTATTGTTGGGTGGTGTGGAGGGGGCGTGAAATGGCTTAGCAGAGGAAAGCCACTGTGGTCAGGTCTCTGGCTCTGCGAGTCAGAAGAGAAGGGGGGGGGGGAGTTGGGGGGCAGAGAAGAGGCACATGATAGGAGATTAGTTAGTTAGGGAAACAGACAGGAACAAGATTCCCAGATGGCTTGTTGCCTCCTGGGTGCCAGGCTCAGGGGTATCTCGGATTGAGTCACCCTTTAGTGGAAGGGTGAACAGCCAGGGTCGTGGTACCAATGACCAGGGCAGGATGGGTAACAAGGTTCTGCAAAGTGAGTTCATGGAGTTGTGTGCTAAGTTAAAAGGTAGAACCTCCAGGGTTGTGATCTCAGGATTGCTACCCGTGCCGCATGCTAGTTTTTTTTTAGCGTGTCACACTAGACTGTCAGCCATTCTTGTCTGGTGCATGGTGTAAGGGTTGGTCTCCTTTCGGATTAGCCGGGTCACGATATGAACGTTCCTGACTCGATCCTTTGTATTTTTTACGAGGCCGAGTTGCTAGCTCGACGCTGAACCCTGCATGGATGGAAAGCGTGTTTGGGGATGGCTTGGATTCGAACTCGGGAGCCTTCGCTCCGGAGTCCAGCGCTGATGCCATTGCGCCACCAGCCATCCAATGCTAGTGGGGCCAGGAGTAGGAAGGTCATACAATTTAACACATAGCAAAGGAGTTGGTGTAGGAGGGAGAATATCAGATTGTTGGATCATTGGTTTCTCTTCCAGGGAAGGTGGAATCTGTACAGAAGGGACAACTGGAGGGGTGGGGGGGCTATTATCATGGTGGCAAGGTGGTTTGCTAGTACTGCACAGTGGAGGGGGTTAAACTGGAGTCCAAAGGGGATGGGAACCAGAGCCCCAGAACAAACAGTGGCATGATTGTAGCAAAAGATGTTGCTCAGCCTACATACAAAGTTGGAAACAAAAGGTTGAGCACGGTGGGACTAGTGTTCGGAACCGCATATATTTCAATGCAAGGAGTATCATAGGAAAGGCGGATGAGTTTAGGGCAAGGATTAACATGGGCAATTATGACATTGCAGCCATTACTGAGACCTGATTGCAGGTGAGGCAGGTCTACCAGAGCAATTTTCCAGGGTTGATTAAGGCCTGATAGAGCGGAAGGGATTAAAGGGGGAGGGACAGCATTACCGCTCAGGGAAAATGTCATGGCAATGTTCAGTCAAGACAGACTGGAGAGCTAGTGAGGCTTTATGTGTAGAACTGAGGAGTAAGAAAGGGGTGATCATATTAATGGGATTATATTACAGACCACACAACAGTCCACAGGATTTAGAGGTGCAAATTTGCGGACAGTTCACAAGCTGTTGCAAAAAACACAAGACTGTGATAGTAAGTGATTTTAACTTTCCACATATCGAATTGGACACTAATAATGTAAAAGGGCTGGATTAGAAAGAGTTTGTCAAATGTATTCAGGAAAGTTTCCTTCATCAGTGCATAGAAGCCACAATGAGAGAGCGTGTGATACTGGATCTCCTAGTAGTGAATGAGGCAGGGCAGCTGAGAGAAGTTTGTGTTGGGAACACTTTGCATCTAGTGATCACAATGCCATTAGATTCAAGGTAATTATGGAAAAGGATGGGTCTGGTCGTCAGATTGAGATTCTAAATTGGAGAAAGGCCAAATTTGATGGTATCAGAAATGATCCGGCAAGTGTGGATTGGGACAGCTTGCTTTCTGACAAAGGTGCACTTGGTAAGCGGAAGGTCTTCAAAAGTGAAATTTTGAGGCTACAGAGTTTTTATATAAAAGGCAAGGATAATTGGGTTAGGGAACTTTGGTTTTCAAGAAATATTGAGGCCTTGGTTAAGAAAAAGAAAGAGGTGCATAGCAAGTATAGGCAGGTAGGAATAAATGAGGATGTTTATGGAGTATAAGAAATACAAGAGAACACATGAGGAGTAAATTGGGATCAATGATCTGGATGATAGTGTAATTAGCTGGATCAACAAATTTGCATATGATACCAAGATTGGGGACGTAGTTGTCAGCAAAGAAGACTATCAAAGCTTGCAGCAGGACCAGCTGGAAAACGACAGAAAGAATTGAATACAGTCAAGTGTGAGGTGTTGGAACAATCAGGGTAGGTCTTACACAGAGAATGGTAGAGGTACTGAGGAGTGTGGTGGAACAGGGGGATCTGGAAACACAGATCAATAATTCTTTGAAAGTGGTGTCACAGATAGAGAGGGCTGTACCCTTTACAAAGCAATTATGTTGAAGTTTTATTAACATTAGTAAGGCCTGATCTGGAGTATTGTGTCCAGTTTAGGTCATCTACCTACAGGAAAGATGTAAAGAATATTGAAAGAGTGCAGAGAAAACTTACAAGTATGTTGCCAGGATTTGACTACCTGAGTTATAGGGAGAGTAGGTTAGGACTTTATTCCCTAGAATGGAGAAGATTGAGGGCAGATTGATTGAGGTACAGTATACAAATTTATAAGGGGTATAGATAGAGTAAATGCAAGCAGGTTTTTTCTACTGAGGTTGGGTGGGACGACAACTAGAGGTCATGGGCTAAGGGTGAAAGGTGAAATGTTTAAGAGTAACATTAAGGGGAACTTCTTCACTCAGAGGGTGGTGAGATTGCCAGCACAAGTGGTGGGCCTGGGATCAATTTCAGCATTCAAAAGAAGTTTGGATAGGTATATGGCTGGGAAGGGTATAGAGGTGTGGGCGCAGGTTGATAGGACTAGGCAGATTAATGGTTCAGCAGAGATTCGATGGACTGAAGAGCCTGTTTCTGTGCTGTTGTGTTCTATGACAATGAACTGATCACTGAACACAACCTGTGGACTCACTTTCAAGGACTCTACAACTCATGTTCTCAGGATTATTTAATTATTTGTTTGTTTGAACAGCTTGTCTTTGCACATTGGTTTTTTGTCAGTCACTGATTCTATTGAATTTCTCTGTTCTACTGTGAACGCCCGCAAGAAAATGAATCTCAAGGTAGTATATTGTGATGTATGTATACTTAGATAACAAATTTACTTTAAACTTTCAAGTCTGAGTGCAGCTTCAACAACACTCAAGAAGCCCTGTTGTTTTCTTTATATTCATATGTACCGTCGGTTACCAATAAAGAACCATCTTCTGGAAGAAATAGAACTTTTATTTAACAACAACAACCACAACGTGTTTACAATGCCATGTTCTAGATCTTTCTATCATTCTTGTGCATGCTCAGAACTCTCTCCAATCACGTTCTTACACATCATATCACCACACCCAACACCATGCAAGACACAGCAGTCCACTTGAAAGAGACTCCATTCATAACCATTCATTTAATCTACAAATGACAAACAGTCACAGCAGTTTATACTTTGAGTGGTGAGTGCGTGGAATAGGCTGCCAGTGGCAGTGGTGGAGGTGGAACAGATAGGAGAGATGCCTGGATGGATACATGGAGCTTAGAAAAGTAGAGGGCTATGGGTGAGCCTGGGTAGTTCTAAGGTAAGGACATGTTCAGTACAGCTTTGTGGGCCGAAGGGCCTGTATTGTGCTGTAGGGTTACTATGTTTCTATCTACAGAAGACACAGCTACTGCTAGACAGCATCTTCCAAATCCACCATCTCTACCAGCATACATTTTTTTCCTCTCAGAAGGTGTTAAATCTCTGGAATTCTCTGCTCTTGAGTTTCACTGGAGACCCAGTCGTAAGATATATTTAAGGTAGAGATGGATCAATATTTGAAAGATTAAGGATTACAGGGAACTGGCGCAGAAGAGATGTTAAGGCCACACTAGAGATCATCCATAATCATATTGAATGGTGAGGCAGGCTTGAGGGGCCAAGCTCCCCTGTGGTCCTGGTGAAATGATGCCCGACTGATGCACACTGCATATCCTGCAGTGTAACAAATACTGGGAAATATCAGAATCACGGTCAAGTTTATCATCACTGAGAAGTCATGAAATTCATTGTTTTGTGGCAGTAGTGCAATTCAGTTATAAATAATTACTGTAAGTTACATAAAATAAAAATAGATAAATAGTGGAGAAGAGGAATAGTGAGGTAGTGTTCATAGGTTCATGAACCATTCAGAAATTTGGTGGCAGGAGGAGAAGAGACTGTTCCTAAAACATTAAGTGTGGGTCTTCAGACCCCCGTAGCACTTCCCTGACACTAGTATTGAGAAGAGCACATGATCCAGATAATGAGTCCTTCATAATGGATGCTGCCTCTTGAGGTACCACATTTTGAAGCTGCCCTCCATGACGGGCATGGTTGTGCCCATGATGGAGGTGGTTAAGTCTACAGCTCTCTGAAGTCTCTACGATCCTGTGCATTGGCACATCCATACCAGAAAGTTACGCTCTACTGTCAGAACGCTCGGAGAGGACTCAAGTGTGGAGAGAGACACTGAAGTGGGTCGGCAGTTCACTGTGTTTAATGAGAACTGTTGCAGAATTTTAAGGGAAAGGAAAACAGTGAGTGTTGGCCAACAGGGCCTTTTACTAAAACTCTCAAACTGGAAGTTCAAGGCCAATGCTGCAGCTGAGAGCAATATCTAAATATTAAACAAACTCCACTCCTCTCCAGCATCAGTTGAAGTGGTTGCCCTCTTTCCCGGACAGGGACGAGGGTCAGCAGTAAGTGTGGTGTTGCTGTGCTTTGGGGCAAGTCTCAACAGGAGTACGAGGAAAAGAAGGGGGTTAAATACCACCATAATGGAACCCATGAGCTCATGAGCCTGACACACAGCCCGCCTGCGTAGACCCCACAGCAGGTCTGTGGTTGTGATGCTCTCCAAGGTTCAGCTGCAGAGTCTTTGGTAACATACCAAATCTCCTCAAACTCTTCATGGTATAGCCACTGGCATGCCTTCATCATGAATGCATCAATATGGTGAGCCAGGATAGATCCCCTGATATCGTTCCCCTTTCCCACCATAGAATCCTTAATGAGGATCGACACGTGTTCTCCTGACACTTCTTTCCTGAAGTCCACAATCAGTTCCTTGGTTTCGCTAATGTTGAGTGCAAGATCGTTGTTGTGATACCACTCAACCAGCTGATATACTTTACTCGTTTCCGCCTCCTCGCCGCCATCTGAAATTCTGCCAACTGCAATGGTGCCGTCACTAAATTTACAGAAGGCATTTGAGCTATGCCTAGCCACACAGTCATGAGTACAGATAGAGTAAGCACAAATCCTTCAGGTGCTCCTGTGTCGATTGTCCACAAGGAGGTGATGACATCACAAATCTGTACTGACTGTGGTCTCCCAATGACGAGGTTAAGAATTAGACTGCAGATGGAGATACAGAGTCCTAGGTCTTGAAACTTGGTGTTCAGTACTGAGGGGACGACAGTGTTGAATGCCAAGCTGTAATTGATAAACAGCAGCTGTGATGTCGGTAACACTGTGTTCCCGATGGTCCAAAGCCCAGTGACGTTGCATCCACTGGAGATGTGCCGTGGAGTTAAACAAATTGCAGCAAATTGTGCGCCTAAAAAAGCTGGTGAGGATCAACAGGACATGCCAAGTTGAATTAGCTTTCTGAGGAAGCAGAGGTGCTTGAGTGCGTTCTAGCCCAGAATGGTTGGACAAGGACAAGCTAACTGTGATGTTACACCTAGAAACTTGTCATCTCCAATTGTCTGGCTCCTCTAAAGTCCACTAATTCAAAGTTCCCCTATTTATAGCAGTTTTCCATCAAAAGATTGAGAAGTGTTTTGGGGACAGGAATCTCATTTTGAAACCAAGTTGCCTGAGATAAAAATTGTGCTGCTGCTTTTATCATTCCGGAATTTCTCAATATAATAAGACTGTTATTTCCCCAGGTATACAGCGCTGCTTGTCAAAGGGAATGCAGCTGCCAAAATTGATCCAAATTCAAAACAAAACAATTGGCTGTGACCCCAGACAGAGTTGTTATACTTGCATGATGTGCCCACAGGTCCAAAGAGTTAAATTTCTTACTCTGATTCTCCATTAGAAATGAGCAGATATACAATTAAGCATCAGAGAGGGTTATCTCAGCGGTCAGCAAAGATATGACCTCCACAGACCCAAGCTACAAACCTCAATGAAATAAGCATGATTATGTAATTTATCTCCTTTGCTTTTTCTATGCCTCCCCGCCCCCACATGCATGTGGCTAGTTATCATAATACATAATAAACACCCAGCACGGAGTATATGGCCCCTACAGGAAATATAAAGCGCAATAAACTCATGGTGATCTCACAAACTTCTGCAGAAAGAGTAATCCAGATTGCATCTGGAGCACCTTCGCTCAGTCAAACAGTAGCACCCGAAGACGCATTTTTCCTCTTCATCATCCATAGAGTCACAGAGGGCAGTGCAGTGGTGTAGTGTTTTGAGCAACTGTGACCTATGCCTCAGTATAAGTTAATGTAAGAAGAAATTGGTGAGGAACTTATGGCATGTGTGTGTGGGTGAGAGAGAGGGATGCAGCAAATGGGATTACATGATTTTATGCCTCAAATACTTCTCAGGGCTAGAGACGAACAAGAGGGAGGAGATGGTATTGATGGGATTGCTCGCATGAAAGCTGATATGAACCCAGTGTACCAAGTGGCCTTCCTCTAAGTCATTTTTAGATCATGGCACTTGTATCATTCTACCAATGATTGGATCGACTGACTGACGAAGAGTTACCCAAAGTGATCTTGTCCCAACTTTGTGGACGGGCACATCTCCACAACTTGTTTTCCATGTATTTTTCGGGGACTGTGCAAGGCCATCCCTTACTGCCCTCCAGTTGCTCGGCCTCCCATTTCGCAGTCTGCCATGTTGGGGGAAGTAGAGCTGCCTGCAGTCCTGACTTGGGATGTGCGGCAGAATTTCTCTCCTGAAGGACTTCAGTGAGTACAGTCAACCAGTAGTCACCCATACTCACAATAAATCTTATTTTTAAAAACGTGGGTTATTACCTGGAGATTTTCCCAGTGCAAAGGAAATGTAGTACTTTGTATGTTGGTCCATGCCTCTGCTTTAATAGTTTGGTAACTAAAGTTTCTTTTCAAAAATAAGCTTTATTCATACCAATGTAATCCGTGTATATCCTTTTTTACATTTATGGGTCTTCAAACCAATACATACTCCTACAATTGCAACATCACTCACATGGGCTCTTGGAGCAATACCTCCTACCAGTGTTTGAAGATCCAGCCTCTCACTGTCCAGTGGTGACAGTCTGTCCCCACGGGGCTTTTGCAGGGTCTGCAGTGGATTGTCAGTATGTGCTCCTTCAACATGGACTGAGCCCGTTGGCAGCTAAGCGAATGAGATAATAACACCGTCCATAGTCATGACGAGTATTTTATAACCCCTGCCCCAACATCACGCAATCACTTGCTGGTGGGGCTTCAGCTCTGGATGAGGAGAGACTGATGGCATTTGTTGGGGCCATCTATCACTTTTCCCTGCTCCTCTCTTTGTTACCCCAGATGCTTTAGTTTTGGTTGGTGCCTATGGTGTCTACACCCTCTTGACCAATGCCATCCCCTAGTTGTCCTTCCCTTCCACTGCATGGCATCGGTCACCACAGCCCATGGGGCAAGGGAAGTCGAGTGCCCGTCTGTATGCTCCAGTATTCAGGATTCACCAGCTTCCTTTCTGTAAGTTACTGCCCAGGTTTGGATCCCAGCAACTGCTCAAACATTGTACAGGTCTGCAGAGGGTGAAAAGGTTCAGAAAGGCAGGTAAAGCTGTGTGCCGAGGTGTTCATGAGCAAATGGACTCGCTGTCAATAATAGAGTAAAAACATCACCAAGGCAGAGGGAGTATCAGGGAGTACATGGAAAACTGAAAAATAATCATTCTTTCTCCTAAGTATATTAAATATGCTTTAGCAATTTGAATAAATGTTTTCTGCTCTAACTTGTATCAGCCACAGCTCACTCTATGTTCCCTTAATACACATAATGCTAATTAACTGCTGAATTTATACTGAGTCAATGTGGTTCTAAATTAGTGTATATAATTACTAGAAGCTTATACATAGTGCCAAAGTGATGCAGCTCCTAAAGACACTCCCTCATAGCTCTGGGTACCCAGGTTCGATCCTAATCTCCTGAAGCGCTGTCTGTGTGGAGTTTGCATGGTCTCCCTCTGACTCTGGATGGTACTACCACATTCCAAAGGTGCATGGGTAGACTGTTAATTGGCGGCTGTAAACTGCCCCTTGTGTGTGGGAGAGTAGTAGAATCTGGGGAGTAGGTAACTGTGGGGAGAGTAAAATAGGATTAGTGTCAATAAATGGTTGATGGTCAGCATGGACTTGGTGGGCTGAAGGGCCAGTTTCCATACCGTATCTCCCTACGGTTCTGTGGTTCAACAAATGTAAGTGAAGTTAAGGCTCTGGTGGACTGTTTCTCCAAGGAACAAGGTATTAAACAACCACCAGAATGGTGAAGTTGTACCTCTGGGTCCAGAATCTCTCAGCAATGGACTGATATGTTCTTGGAGGAATTGGCTGTGAATCTGCTGGAGGCTGAAGAGAGCCTGTCTTGAGGTTAGAGGACCACGTATGTGCGTGGGTGGTTGTAACAGGAGGAAAAGGGCTCATTTTGTTATTGTTGCCTGGTCACCTGCATCCCGCATTGGTCTGCCAAGTATTGTGGGCATGGAGTGTTGGCACCGGAATGCGTGGCAACACTTGTGGGCTGTCCCCATCACACCCTTGTGTGTTGGTTGTTAACACAGACACATTTCTCTGTGTGTCACAATGGGCGTGATAAATAAATCTGAATCATAAACACTGTCTGTCTCCAGCCACTCTCCCTCATCCAATAGCTCCCGATAATTACTAATTAATAAAAGGAAGGAAATTAAAGCAGTCAGTTTCTTAATGGCCCTCTAGTTCCTTTCTCTGTCTTTAGTCTGGGTGGTGCTCAAGAGATAAGTCTTTCCATCATGAAGGCTCCAGAGAGGTCCTACAAGTTTGCACTGCTTTCAGGAGTTCAGATGTGCCCAGGATTTAGAACGAAGACTCTTTTCAATGTTATTATACAGGTATGTTAACACTGGACAGGACAGGAGGGTGGCATGGTAGTGTAGTAGTTAGCAGGGTTCAACTCCCGCCACTGCCTGTAGGAAGTCGTGTACGTTCTCCCCTGGACAAAGATGTACTGGTAGGTAAGTTAATTAGTCGCTGTAAATTGTCCTGTGATTAAGCTAGGATTAAATTTGGGGATTTCTGAACAGCGTGACTCAAAAGGCCAGAGAAACCTATTCTGCGTTGAATCTGAATAAATATGGTGAATAAATTATGTTTGTTGAGCTGTGAAGACCTCATAGTCTCAGGGGTAAGAGAATCAGTCAGGGTTCAATTATTCACAGTCCCACCTTCAGCCAGTGGACAACTTGATCAGGACACAAGAGTTTCTCATATCTTACATAGGCATGTGATGCAAGGAATAGGGGTTTAGAGCAGAGGTGATTAAATGACATAGGTGGGTAAATAATGTCACACAGTCAAGGAACAGAGTAGTTTTCCCTACTTCAGAGCTCTGTGGGTGGAGCCTCCACTCCTGTGGATTTATTACTGAGATAGGGTCTCTGACATGAAACTATTGAAACCTGTTGGTACAATTGCGGATTTAAGGACTGAGATAGATTTCCAGTACAGGTAGGGACCACAAGGGAGCAGTTGAAGATCTGGGGCTGGGATGGGGTCTGATACAATTGGAGATCTGGGGCTAAGATGTTGGGACAGCAGACCCACCAGAACCTGTCCTGGTACTCACCGAGTCGGTTGAGCAGTGGCTGTGGTTGTGGCTTTGTTTGTGGGGTATGTCCCAGGGTTGAAATAGAAAGCCCATGCACTGTAGACTATCCTACAGGTAAATTGTCCAATGAAGTCAGACATTCACTTCTATAGTTATCAGCAGTTTAATCACATTGTTCCCAGATTCCTGACCACCTTCCCACCCTCACCTTCATCACCCTGACATCTCCTTCAGCTACCTGGGTCCTATTCCATGTATAACTAGGAAGAGTTTTAGGAAAATTTCTGGTTCTCCACAAATGTGAAACAAATGTCTTTGGCCAAGACAGTTGCCACGTGGAGCTTTTGTGAGAGGTTGCTCGGACATCAAGGCAGTTGTATAACATTCTTGTATTCTTTCTTTAGTTCTATGGTTTCTGTGGTAGATTTCCATTAACTTAGTGTCTGTCCAAGGCCAGATGGAGGAAATGGGTCGGGTAGGGAACATGTACGGGGGCAAATTATAATTACAACACCCTTCTCTCCTCAGCTAGTCCAAGTTCACATAACTAATGAAGTCGCCTCACCCCCAGTCTGAGAGCGACAGGAGAGGGAGAGGGACGAGAAAGGAGGTGGGGCTGGTGGGGTAGAGGTGGAACTGGGAATGGAATGAAGGCAAAGCAGTGGATGATGTCAGCTCCAAAGAAATGCTGACCCATGGCTGAAGGAGTTGTGGTTGGCCTGTATTTCTTGGAGTGTAGAAATATGAATGGTGAACAAATTTAAAGATATAAGACCCTGAGAGGTTAATGGTGAGATGTTTTCACTAGTTGGAGAGTCACAAGTCAAAAGACTGGGAAATACAGAGAGCAGCACTTAAAACTGCTGTGTGTAGTAATTTTTTCAAGCAGAGGCTGGTGGACCTTTGGAGTTCGCTGTTTTGGAAGGCTTTGCAGCCTGGATCTCTGGCGGTATTTAAAGAGAGGGATATATTTTTGAAATGTTGGGGGACTGAGGGTGATGGAACAGAGGAGAATGTGAGACATCAGCATATCTGCCATGGAGGAGAGGCTTGAGAGGCTGTGTGCCCTATTCCTGACCACGTTTGCTTTGGTTCCTGAGTTTCAATGGAACAGTGAGCACCTATTGGCAAAATCTCAACTGTTTTGCTTGAGGAGAATGTCCATTGTGTATGCAAATGTAATAGCCCTAGATCAGGAAGCCACGGGCAGCATTCCTCAGTCTGCACAGATCCAAACAAGACTACTGGTAGTTGTGAACAGACTGATCTATGTACAATTACTGGGTCAACCCACTTGCCAACTCATTTCCCTTCCTTCAGTGCTCTGAATGATGCCTCTAATTGAAATGGATACACTGGCAAACATGGGACCAAAATGAGCTTAGAGCTTAGTAAACAGGGTCATGGAGAGCTGGTCTCGGGTGGATTACTGACTTCCTACCATCTGATGGTTTTTAAATTGTATTTCTGTAGAGACCAGTGACTCATTAAAGCATATTAATGTTGGCCAGTGGTTTATTTTTGGAGAATTTATAATTATTGCAGTCCCTCTGTTGCAGATTGAATTTTCTGTCAATCACCCAGCCTGATCTTCCTGGGATTGCTCCTCATCTGACCTTCTCACTAGGAGATGAGCTCTCAAAAGCAACTGTATACTCTCACGTTCTTTACCATGACTGCCTGGAATAGGCCATTCAGCCCGTCCACCCTGCTCACCATTCAATGTGGTCTGACCCTCATCTGTGCCTGTTCCATTGCTTCTCTCAGGCAGTCCCTCAGTTAGAACGACCTGTCTCCTCAGAGCAGAAAGTTCCCAGCTGTGGAATCCTTTAACATATCGTGGAATATGCGGCCCAGCTGCCTCCCAGGTGTGGCAGGCCAAGAGCTCAGCCCAGTGGTCAGTGAGCTGACACTCACACTTAGACAGAACCTCGTGCTTATCCCAACATCAACCCAGAATCCTCCACACTCCCATTAGCACCAATCCCCCAATAACACTCAACAGCTCATATCCAGCACCAGTGCAACATCAGAGCTGGAAGTGATGTATATTCCTCTCTCTTCCCTACGTTAGTATGGCCACAGCGTTTAGGAGGTGCTGAGGATGTACTGATACAGCCTTGGTGAATTGTTATGGTGCATCTAGACCATGTTAGGTGAAGCACCATTACCCAGGTAGACAACTTTGGAGGGACTGATGGGTTGCCTGATAGATGACCACATTGTCATGGTGGTCATCAGTACTGGGTAGGAATGTTTACCCCTATGGTGACTCTAAAGTGAAAGAAAACTGAGGAGTTGGGTTTGGAAAAGAGAATGGACAACAGGGTTCTTCAGTCAAAGAATCAAGAACAAAAGGAAAGTAGTACTTCACGTTGTGGGACTGAGAAAATACTGCCTGGTTACGAATATTGGCTTGAATGAGAGATTGTTCCAAAAATCATTCAATATGCAGTGCTGAATTTGTGTTAATATTGGAGGAATTTGATAAATCTCCAGGAGTGAGTCAGTACTGGCAGATTAGGTTAAACAAAGGGGATTAGATTAATACTGGGGGAAGTGTATTCATACCGGAAGGTTTTGTTCATTCTGAGGAACTGGGTTAATAGTGGTAGGTTGTGTTTACACTGGGATACCAGATTGACACTGGGGAACCGGGTTGGTACTGAGGCATTGTCTTAATACCGAGGAATGGGATTAATAGTCAGGGACTGGGGGTGTTGTGATGTTTGATGATATTGGAGAGCCACTGGGTCAATTCAATAATCTTTGGACAAGGTTCTGATGTTCGAGGATGTCCTTTCACAGCATGTCAAACACCACTGTGCGAGATGATCTCTTACTTATCGTAGTGCTATTTATCAAACACTGCAAAGTGGCTGTCACTGCTCCTGCAATGGAACGGGTGTTGTGTTTGGAACTGGTTTGTGTTTAAAGTACCAGAACATCTCATGATACTTGCCTGAGCTATTTAATTACAAATTATGTTTGTTCCACATATTAAGTAGATTTCAGAACTTGATGTAACATTCCATTAATGATAGTCTAATTTTCACCTTTGCACTGTATAAACAGTCTCATCTCAGAAGGAATTACATTGGACCCTTAATTTTTAATTAATTTAAATAAATTTAAATGTTGAATTTAAACTAATGCAAATCTAGGGTCACAGCAAGGTACAGGCCCTTCAGCCCACTTTGAGACCATGTCGACCATCTACCATACGTTAATGCAGATCCCAATTTTATTCAACCCCAGATTCCCATTGAGATGTTTGAGCAGTTCATAGAGCAAAAATATCTAGAAGATTAAAAGAGAAATGTTCTCAATTTTTAAGCAAAAACAAATGTTTTTATTCTATAAAGTATTGAAAGTACTTCATTATATAAAACATGATTGTCAAATGGTTTGCTAGTCTTGGGATGGTAAATTTCTTTAACATGCCGCTGAAGCTCACACTGATATTGCAGCAATAAATCTATTTGAGCACAAGTGAGATTAAGTCCAAACAAACAGTAATATTGTGGAAAGAACTTTACACAAGCACCAGGAGTGGGTTTATTATATGTTAGCAAATATATTAGTTGTAAATCTGCTCAGACAACAATGACGACCTTCTTACCAGATACTGAATTAGATTTCACATTTTAAAAAGTCAATTTTGAATTAAAGTCATGATTTAAATTATTTGGATTTCAAGAGATCATAGAACTGTGTGTCATAGGAGCAAGGCCCTTTGGCCCACTTTGTGCATGCCAGCCACTTCCCAGCTCTGGGTCCATCACCCTGCAGATTGCAGCTCTTCAAGGCTGATCCAGGTGCTATTAAATGTGTGGAAGGTATCCCCACTACCGGTCATGTCCCCAGCATACAATCATGAAAGCAAATTTGCTCACTTTCCCAATTTACTTCTGCTCCTCAATTCCAACCCTCCCTGCTCCTCTGTTACAACCCTCCCTGTTCCTCTGTTACAACCCTCTCTGCTCCTCTGTTCCAACCCTCTCTGCTCCTCTGTTACAACCCTCCGTTACAACCCTCTCTGCTTTTCTGTTACAACCCTCTCTGCTCCTCTGTTACAAACCTCCCTGCTCCTCTGTTACAATCCTCTCTGCTCCTGTTACAACCCTCCCTGTTCCTCTCTTCCAACCCTCTCTGCTCCTCTGTTCCAACCCTCTCTGCTCCTCTGTTCCAAACCTCTCTGCTCCTCTGTTACAACCCTCTCTGCTCCTCTGTTACAACCCTCCCTGCTCCTCTGTTACAACCCTCCCCGCTCCTCAATTACAACCCTCCCTGCGTCTGTTACAAACCTCCCTGCTCCTCTGTTACAAATCACTCTGCTCCTCTTTTACAAACCTCTCTGCTGGAGGAAAATACCTTTCCCATTCACCCTGCCTTGACCATCCAATAACTTTATATAGTACATTTCTATTAGAGCTCTCAACCCAGGCCTGAACAGTCTCTCTCCATAGCTGGAACTCTCCAGCTTGTAAATTTTCCTGCACCATCCCTGGTTAAATCCTTCCTGTGGGGTGGCAATTGAAACTTGTCTCCACACACCATCTGCCGCCCAACTGACATGATCTCTCTGTTCTTGTATTCTGTTCAAGCTGAGAACTACGAATATCCCATGACCTCTTAATCATCCTATCCACTTTTCCACACTCCTATTTCGTGAGGCCATCAAGACACATGACACAGAAACAGATCCTTCAGCCTTCCAAGTCTCTACCAAACTTCACCCTCCCATTTACACGAATCCTTCTTCTCCCCACATTCCCATCAGCTCCCTCCAGATTCTCCCACTCGCCTACACACCAGCGCAGATTTGCAATGGCCTCCCAACCCTCATGCCTTTGAGATGATGGAGGAAGCTGGAGCATCCAGAGGATAACCCAGCAGTCACAGGTAGACTCCACATAAAGAAAGGGCTGGACCAGGGTCACTGAAACTATGAAGCAACAACTCTACCCACTGCACCACTTTGCTGCCCCTAATTTTTGAGGATACACACTCAAAGATCCCTCTGTCCACTTCATTTCTCAGTATCTTACTCTCCATCCTGACTTTAGGACCACGAAAGCAACCCATCCTCCAATGCCAAACCTATGGCCAAAGAGCCTGAGAACGTTATGGCCTGCACTGGGTTCTTTTTCCTTTTGCTTATTTTACAGGCCTGGCATACACTGGATTGACATGCTGAGTAATCCATCTTTAAAGACATCAGAGCCCTTTCTCCCTCCCTATCTGTCTTTTTCATTCCTCTCCCCCACTCATCTCACTCTTTCTCTCTTTCCACCTTTGTCTCCCTTTTTCCATTCCCCTCCTTCTTTCCCTCCCTCTCCCTCCCACTCTCTCTCCACAACCCACTCCTCTCTTTCTTCTCTCCCCACCTCTCCCTTTGTTAAGCTGTCTCTCTTTTTCTCTCCCTCCCTCTCCATCCTCACTCTTTCTTCCTCTGTCCCCAGCTATTCCTCTCTCCCTCTCTCTCCTCAGCTCTCTCTTTCTTTCAATCTCTACATCTATTTCTCTCTCCCCTCTCCATTTGTCATTTTTACTTCTACATACATCCTCCTTAACCACTATACCTTTATCACTCCACTCCCAATGTTTCTGCAATTCCTTTCCAATTTCACCACTGCACCTTTTCAGGCTTTGAATCATGTTGAGATCTCAGGAGGTGCCATTAATTTCCCCTTTCTCCCTTACCCTATTCTCCTGAAGATCTAAAGGCTGCAGGACCAGGAGCTTTCCCTTTCCTTTCAAATGCTGAACCCTGCTCTGGTCATGATTTACATAGGAACATAGAAAACCTACAGCATAATACAGGCCCTTTGGCCCATAATGCAGTGCCAAACATGTATTTACTTTAGAAATTACCTAGGCTTACCCATAGCCTTCTATTTTTCTAAGCTCCATGTACCTACCAGGAGTCTCTTAAAAGATCCTATTGTATCCACCTCCACCACCGTTGCCGGCATTTACCTTCAAACAATTGTTTCTGACAAGTTATATCTCACCTGGGGAAGATGGCCTTGCTCAACTCCGAACTTTTGCTCTCAATCCACCTTTATCATTTATCATTTTCTGTGCTAAATATAACAGGGCAATGCTTGCTCTGCTCAAGGTACTGTCCCACTATGCACTTGTCCAAGGCTTATTCTTTGAATGATCACTTTTCTTTTGGGCTCCTTACTGATCATAAAACTCATGAACGAATTTCAAGAATGCTCTTTCCAATAGTCCTTTCCCAGTCAGTTTTGGGCTGGCAAAATCCCCAGATACTATTTCTTGGAAACTTCACAAAATACTGACTCGAGTATCTCCTTTTGATTGCTCAGAGAATTGCAATGCCAAGTATTTGAGCTGGTCCGTGAGCCAGTCCTTTAGCACCTGCAATTTTCTCTCGCAGCCTTAGAATAAATTAGTTTTTAGTCAATACAGGTTCTTATGACTTTTGTCCCAAGACAAACAAATAATGCCAACTGGTACAACCTTGCTTCTGTATGTCACTCTTTTTCAGATTTCCACTTTATCATGTTTTCTCCTCGGCTTCTTCCTGTCCCTTTGCAGTTGAGTTGTTAGGATATAAATCACCACTTCCCTTTCATTACAGCAGGAATCTGTCTGAGGTTTCCTCTGTGCTTGGCTGTGATAAGCTCACATCAACAGCTCTACTGAGTGGAAGTGGCATTGTGTGATAGTTGGACAAGAAGTCAGTTGACTGGTTTATGGCGAAACAGCATGACAGAACCTGCCACTTCAAGACACCCTTAGGAGTTCACACCAACCCGCTTAACTGGAGGCTGATGGTCAGAAGAGATTGAAGAATGCTCAGTAAAATTTCACCTCTTGAAGTTTCCAAACAGGTGCAGTGTGAATTTGGCCCACATGTAGCAAACTTCAGTTTCTCACCTTCTGCTCTTACAAATTTAACATCAATCCATTTACAACAAACACCGAAACAGCGTACAACTTCTGACAAAGAGTAGTGTGGATTCTCTAGAGTCTTCAATGGCCACCTCCACATCTCTGGGGGGTCTCACTCTGCGCTCTTGACAGATTGGACACATTGGCACATTGGTGGATAGCGAAGAATGCACATGGGATACTGATCTTCATCAGGCAGAGCATGAAGTATAAGAGCATTAGGTCATGGTCCAACTATAGAAGCTTGGCCAGACTTCAGCTAGAGCACTGCATGGCGATCTGGTCACCACACTACAGGAAGTACATTATTGCACTTGGGAGGATCTAGAGGAAACTCACCAGGACATTGTCCAAAATGAAGAGTTTCAGTTATTAGGAGAGACTAGGTGGAGTGGTTGTATTTTTACTGGAGTGGGGGAGGTAAAGGGGGGACCTGACTGAGCATGGATGGGATGAATAGCGGTGAACTACTTCCCCATAACCGAGGTGTCTGAGACCATAGGACACATGGAGTACTGTATGGAGTAAGAAGTTTATAAGGAAACCGGAGGAAGAATTCCACATCCCTTCCCTGAGGGATAGTTGGAATCTGAAATGCATTGATTGGGGAGGGTAGTGGAGACAGAGACTGTCCCAAGAAGTATTTGGACAAGCACTTGAATCATCAAGACAGGGAAGGTTATGGACCAAGTGCTGATAAGTAGAAGTGGTGGGGGGGGGGAGGGTGGATTGTGCAAAGAACCTGTTTCGATGTTCTCATCTAGAGCATTCTCCATGCCTGGCCAACATATGAATCTTCTGACAATTGGCTCATTTTCCCACTGCTGATCTCTGTAATCAGCAAATATCTATGGCCCACTGTCTTAACTCTGACTGTCCACAAAGGCGTATCCACTCACTAGGTGCCCAGAAAAACACGGGTGTCCCAGCACCTATCCGTCGCCGATCCAGCTCAACAGGTGCTGTTGAACTACATGGCACCCTGGAGACTTGATGATTTGCTTCAAAACAAGAATTGCATTTTGTAGTTCATCAGCCACTGTGACCAGCCTTACCGTCAGTTATTGTGCATCTGGAGTTGGGATATCAGACAGTCTGCAGTATGGGTAAATAGTTACGGAGTCGTGCAGTAATATATTGTAGAAACTGGGCCAGCTGGTGGCGGAATGGCATCAGCACCAGCCTCTGGAGCGAAGGCTCCTGCGTTCGAATCAAAGTTGTGCCACACCTGAGCACACTTTCATCCGTGCCGGCTTCAGCGCTGAGCTAGCCACTCGGCCTCATAAAAAAAACAAAGGATCGAGTCAGGAACGTTCATTTCATGACCCGGTTAATCCGAAAAGACACCAATCCTGACAAGGATGGCTGACTATCTGGTGCGACATGCTAACAAAATCATAGAAACAGACCATTCAACCTATTGACACCATGCTGGCCATCAATCACCCATTCACTCTGATTAAGGAAGGCATTTCTGTTGGTCTACAAATCAAACAGGCCATCCATGACAGGCAATTTGAAAAACTTCTAGTGTGACTGGAGGAGATCACATGGAAGGCATTCACGGATGTTGTTGAAAAGTTTCTTTCCAACTACAGAGCACCAAATTACATGCAGCTGGTTGACAACATGCCTCAAGCATACAAAACAATGAAGTGCAATGTGTCATTAAAGATTCATTTTCTGCATTCCCATTTAGACTTCTTCCCTGCAAATCTTGCCACCGCAGTGAAGAGCATGGTGAAAGGTTTCACCGGGACATTGCGGTCATGGAGAAATGGTATCAGGGCAACCGGAATCCATCAATGCTGGCTGATTATTGTTGGTCACTTGAGTGAGAAGCCTCAGACACTGAGTGCAAATGAAAATCATCAACAAAACACTTTTAGCTTAGTTGAACAATTACAAAGTGTCAACACTGTTATGCAATTAAACACATTACATTCAGTATAAGTTAATTTCTTGTTTCTCCAAATTCTTATGTGATACAAGCAGCTTGAAATTATATTTGTGTTTAGCTTCAAGTGGTCTATCACAAACAAAAAAACTCTGAGGAAGCAGAACTTGCAAACATGTTTGCTGTCCAGTGAAAGTTATATTAAATTAGGATTGTCATTTATATTTATCCTGTGTGTATTGTACTGCAGTGGGGCTGAAAACAGCTAATTTTAATAGGATTTATACACAAGGTATGTATGCAAACTTGACACAGACAGCACGCAAGGTCAGGATTGAATGTGGATCTCTAACTATATCACTGGACTGCCCAATGACACCTATAAACAAATCTCCTGGAGTCTCAGAACAGGGGTCTGGACTTCATTGCAGACATGTATGATGATGTCATTACACCTGTATGACACATGCACACACTACATACATATGTACCCCTATCCATATCATGTGTACGACACTCCCCATCGGTATCATTGCCACTTTCTTGTCCTTAGTTTAAACTACACATTCCTCTCCTATCGCAATAGCTTGCACAGCGACAGCTGGATCCTGCTCCAATGTTGCTGCTTTCCTGTAATCACCCCCACCTTCTCCAATCTATTCACTCTGTAATCAGGAACTTGGTGACTACCTCTAACTCACATTCCATAATGGCCACCACATCACCTTTATTCTCCAGCCTCCTCACAAGTGTTCCTTTCCCCACCCTTTCTTTCTTCCACCTTCCAGACTCATTTCTCACTACGCTTCCTTTGAAATCCAGTTTGTCTTTCCCACTTCTGTAGTTGCTGCCCGGTTCCTTCCCCTTCCTGTCTTTGATGCTCAACTCAACAGTGGCTAGTAGAGTGGTAGAGACCCAAGTTCAAACACTCCTGCAGGCCTTTCAGCTCAAACGTTGGCACAGTCCCAGAATCAGTTCCAATCTAAAGTCATCCCTTGTACACCATCTCCTTAGCCCTCTCCTCATGTCCATATCCAATGGTGAGTCATACTAATGGTGATAGATCCACCTTGTAATCTACCTGTAGAACCTTATTCTCCATTCTAATTTTGTTATTGGTCCCAGCATGGGGCACAACATGGGCTTAACATTATCTCAGTGTTGTACGGCTGTTCACAGAGAGTTCAGTCATCACTCTGTGGTGACTGTGATTGAAGACACCAGAACAGAGAGACACTGAAGCTGGCAGATATAGAAGTCTTTATTCAGCAAAAAAAACATACAGCTTACTGGAAACGCTCTTGGAAGAAGAGTCTCCTGACCCAATAGTACATGACATTTTTAGATCAAAGGTAATGGCAGGACAATTCTGTAGTTACAATGTATCCACAATGTTTCCTTTGAATTTTCAAACACTTAGATCTTCACACCAATACTCCATATACACAAAATGAATGTTGTCTCTAAGTTGCATTCATGCATATGCAGACATCTCAGGTCAATGAGCATTTCTTTGCAATCGACCCCAGTCTGCAGCTCCAAGAGCACCATTGTTCTGGGCATTTTAAACTCAACGTACAGTCCATGGTCATGTCTGAAGACTGGTTGTTGTTGAAATTGATATTTATTATAGACCATGACTCCAGAATATGCCCCAACAACACGATCCCATCAGCCAGCATTCTTAAGTTTGACTGTTACGTGCATCCTTCACTGTTCTCTTATCAAATCTTAGTAATGTTAATGTCATAGGGAGATACAACACTGTCCATGCTGACCAGCAACCATTCATTTACTCTAAATCTGACCTCAATCCCATTTGCTATTCTCCCAACGTTTCCACCACTCACCCACACACCAGAGTAATTCTCAGTGACAGATAATCCTGTCATCTCGCATGTCTTTAGGACATGGGAAGAAACTGATGTCCCTGGAGAAAGTCACAGGGAATGTATGCAAAGTCCACACGGACAACACTCAAGGTCAGTTTCAAACTCGGGCCTCTGACACACCCCCGCTACTGTTACAGAGTCATTACAGAACAGGCCCTTTGGCCCAACTCATCCATACCAACCATGTTGACTGTCCACACGAATCCCATTTGCCCACAGTAGGAATTGTCTCTCTATTCATTTTCCTTGGACCTGTATCTTCCACTTCCAGTTCACCTGGCACCTCATTCCATGAGTCTTCTATGTGAAAACCTTACCCGTATCCTCCTTAAATATCTCCCCTTACACTTTAAATCTGTGTCCCCTTAAGTCACCAAAGTCATGGGGCAATACAGAACTATCAGGTCCTTTGGCTGAACAAGTCCATGGCAACCATCTTGCAGGGTCACTGGTGCCAATTTCCTGTATTCAATCCATATCCCTACCCTCCATGTACCTACACAAGTGTTTCTTAAACAATGCTATTGTACCTGTCCTAACCACTTCCTCAAGTTCTGCACACCCCTGCCTTAGCTATCTTATCTATGTCCATTGCAATGTTATAAACCTCAGCCTCCTATACTACACTGAACAACCCAGCCTAATCTATCTTTCCTTGTAACTCTATGACCTTACAACCCTCTACGCACAGCAACTTTCTGCTGAATGTCACCAAATCTAAAGCTACAAAATCCTTCCTGCAGAGCAGCAGCCCAACAAAGTGCATAATACTCTAAGTGCAGCCGAGCCAACATTGACATCTCAACTCTTACATACAATGGGTCAGCAAAGACAGGTAAACATGCCAATTGCCTTCTTCACTACCCTAACTACGTATGTTAACAATTTCAGAAAGCTATTATCATACCCCAAGATCACTATACAATAACTCTGGCAGTGAAGTGATCTAGTAATACTGCTGCATTTGGCAACATCTCACCAGTTTTTCAAGGATTAGTTAAAGGTATGATTTCTAGATACGCCTTCAAAGTGAAACAATCTTCAGATTGTGAGAGCTCTGTGCAGGGACAGGAACAAATGAAAGATTATTAGACCTTTCACTAAACCATTTTCCCAACAAATCACCCTGGGCTTTGAAAATATTATAGAGCGTGATCATTATAATCCAGCAATAACAATAAGAAGCTGAGTGTGGGTCAACAGAGACTGCTGGCTAAAAGTCCAATTAAAATGGAAATGTGAGTGAGTCCCACACTAGACAGGAGACGGTGTCATGCATTAGTATCTGTCCCGACTCTGAAATCTTCTTGGGAGCGGCTGGGTCGAATATTCTGTTACAGTAATCCCAGTGAGGTTCAACCTGTCATCAGCTCACACTCTAGGATTAGAAGCTGAAATATTTTAGTAGTTGCTACAAGCTGGTACATCTCAAACCAAAGCACCCAAACCCACCCCAATAACACACACAAAATGCTGAAGGAAGTCATCAGTCAGGAGAGGAATAAATAGTCGGTGTTTCAGGCTGAGATCCTTCATCAAGACTAGAAATGAAGTGAGGAGAATAGGAAGGTGGGAGAGGGGAAGAAATACAAGCTGGCAGGTGATAGGTGAATCCTTGTGAGGGGAGAAGGTGGGTGGGTGGAGGAGAGGGGATGAAGTGAGAAGCTGAAAGGTGATAGGTGGAGGAAAAAGGGTGAAGAAGAAGGAACCTGATAGAAGAGAAGAGTGCACCATAGGTAAAAGAGAAGAAAGAGGGTCACCAGAGATAGGTGATGGGCAAGTGAAGAAAAGAGAAGCGATAAGAGGGGAATCAGATTTAGGAATAGAAGGGAGAACATGGATGAATTATCAGAAGTTTGAAAAATTGATGTTTATGCTATCAGGTTGGAGACTACCATCCCGTAGATCACAGGGATATCAGGGAGCTCTAAGGGCAAGTTTCTCAAACAGGAATCTGGAAGGAGCTGAGGGAGATACAACAATGGCTTTAGAATTTCTAGGGACAAGCACACAGACAGGAAAGAGGTGGAGTGATACATGTCTAATGCAGGCAAATGGGTTTGCCACAGATAGGCATCACATCCAGCTTGGACAAGTTGGTCAAAAGAGCCTGTTTCTGTGCTCTGTAATTCTGTGACTCGATGACATATTTTAAATCCAAAGAAGGTTACAATGCCATAAGAAACGGGGCAGGGACCAGCCATTTGACCCTTCCAAACTGGCTAATCCTCCTCTTCTGTTCATTTCCCCACACCTTTCTTGTATCACTCAATACTCAGGAATCTTGAATAAAGTCATTTCTCCCCACTTAAGTGTTTTCTTTCAAACTAGTCATACACTGCTCCAGCAGGGGAAGCAGCTAGCCTGACAAAACAGGCAAGAATTTTGTAAGTTTTGACAAACTTTGGAGAATACAGGCACAGTCTACTCAGTCACTCTCCATAAGCCAAGCCCTGGAGACAGACCAGTAAACCTTCACCATAGAACCCATCCCACCCCCAACCCCTTCCCTGAGGAAAGTGCATGCTTACCATAGACTAAAACTGTACCCAATACTCCAGGCAGATCTCAGCAAGACCACTTGCAACTGCAATTCCCTCCTTATCTCTGTGATCTAATCATCTCATAATTAAAGTGCAATGACCTGATCGGTGACTCTTGTTGTTGTTCTTGATCTCTAAATCTCTAAAGCAACCGATGGTGTAGTGTATTTAATATCTTAGTAATATCTGAGTAATATTGTGAATATATTCTTTGATTAGCATTCTTTGTTTATGTAATTAATTAGGGATTATATGTAAGTATGTGAATGGCATATGTCATTATGTCACTATGTCATATGCACATGTCTCACTAAAGAAAAGCAAAACTAAGTATTTGAGTATCCCCAGCTCTTTTGATTAGTTTCTGGAGGTACAAAACATAACAGTGGCAATGAGTAAGTTTTAAAAATGAACCCAAGATGACTACATACCTGTCTTGTTGAAGTGCAGTGCATATTTCTTTACAAGGGGAGAGAAGTGTTTGAATTTTTTTAAAAGCACAATGCATGATTCTTCAGAAGAAGGGGAGAAAGAAGTTAGAGTTTTAAAAAAGGCATTAAACAGATGTAATTCACAGGTTCACAAAAAGTGAGTACCGGATGATAAAAATAATACATTTTTAAAAAAGCAGAAATGGGTGGCTACATTGGAATGATAGATGTGTATGATTGCACAACAGATAACTGGATGATATATACTGAACAAATTGAGCAGTATTTTGAAACAAATGAAATAGCCAATGAAAAGCAAGTATCTGTGTTACTGAGTACAATAGGTGGAAAAGCATACAGTTCTCTTAAAGGTTTGACTGCCCCAACCAAACCAGTCAAAATGAGCTTTGTTGATATTGTGAATGAAATGCAGGGACATTTAGAACTGAAAGCATTGTTGATTTCAGAACACTTCATTAGTGGAATCAAAAGGAAAGGGTGTCCATTTCAGCTTATGTGGCTAAATTGAAGAACTTGATGAAGAATTGTCTGTTCAATGATGTGCTTAATGGAGCACTGAGAGAACTTTTAATTTGTGGAATTTTACAAGAAAGCATTTAAAACCATTTTCTAACTGAAGCACAACTCTCATTTAAAAGACCAGTGGGAATTACTGTATCAATGGAAACACTGGCCACAGATGCAATTGAGTTTCACTCAGGATTGAAAGTAAACATGAACAAAATTGCAACATCTAAACAGAAACTTGTCTGACCAAACAAATCGTGTTACTGTTATGGCAGGGTCTCACATACACCACACCAATGCAGTTTTAAAAGCAAGGTTTGTAGAAAATATTACAAATTAGAACACATACAAAAAGCATGACAGGCAGACAAAGATAAATGGATTGCACAGGGAAGAGAAAAAAATAAAAAGTCAAGCTGCAGTTTCAAGAAGAGCACCTAGCTGCATACTGTTGATGAAAAATCTGATAATGATGAGAGTGACACTAGGTAGCCTTGAGATTTATGACGTGAAAACTACCAAGAGACAAACAATATGACTTACACCAGAAGTCAACAGCAAATTCATTAAAATGGATTGGACACTGGCCTCAATGTTTCAGTCATTCCCAAAAATGATCTTAAACGGTATTTTAAAGATACTGAACTGAAGCCTGCAGATAGCCAACTAAGAACTCACACTGGAGAAAAGGTAACTCCTGTGGGAGTGACATTTGTAACAGTGAAATACAACAACCAACAAGTCACATTGGGCTTGTATGTGGTAAAAACAGAAGGCTAGCATTGAAGGGCAGTGATTGGCTGAGACAACCACGACTTAATTGGAGATCTATCCACCATTTGCATGCAAATAAATCAACTGAAAGCAAACTAAGAAGGGTACTGGATGATGCCACAGCAGTGTTCAAGCTTGGTATTGGAAAACTCAAGAACATCAATGGTAAAATAGTGTTAAGTGAAAATGCCACACACAAGTCTTATATAGCTGTTCGGTTCCTTATACTGTCTGCGACAAAATAGCCAGTGAGCCAAATCGCATGGAGGCTAAAGGAATTATTTTCAAGGTTGAGTGGAGCCCATGGACAGTACCAATGGACCCAGTAGACAAGAAGAATGGGTCTGGCATGATCTGTGGTGATTTTAAGGTCACCATCAACCCAAAATGCACAAGGAAGAGAGAAAGATAAAAAGTGAAAAACTGAGAATAGATCAATACCCTCTGCCCAGGATGGAAAATATTTCTGCAAACCTTTCTGGAGGAAAACACATCAACAAAGTGGACTTAACTAATAGCAACATACGGATGGAGTTGGAAGATGAGTCCAAATTGCTCCTCAGCATAAATATTTATAAAGCACTTTATTGCTATAATAGGCTTAATGCTGGTGTAAAATATGGATCACGTGCTGTAAGGATGCTCAGGCACTCAATGTTACCTGGATGACATCATTGTTAATGGTGAAGATGACAAGCAACATTTCCAAAATCTCAAGACAGCATTAAAAATATGAGAAGGCTATGGGCTCAGTGCATGATACAACAAGTGTGAATTCTTTAAACCAAGCATCACTGACTGTGGTCACACCATTGACACACAAGATTTACACAAGTATGCTGAGAAAATTGGAACAGCGATGGATGTTCCAAGGCCAAAAGATTCGTGGTCCTTTTTAGGATTTGTCAATTTCTATAACAGGTTCCTGCCAAGTCTGGCTACTGTGCTCCACCCCTTGAACTCATTACTATAGATTGGGAAGAAACAGCAATAAGTAAAGCAGTGTGAGGTGGGTTTCCAAAAGACAAAGGAAATGGTGACATCAGACACTGTACTTACACATTATGAGCCACATCATCCAGTGAAGATTGCCTGTGATGTGGTTATGTCACACGTTAGGAGTGATGGAAGTGAATGCCTCTAGACCTTTGCATCACATACTCTTACCACTGCAGAGGATGCTCAGGTTTACAGAGAGGCCTTGATTGGGGTGTAAAACAATTCAACTAGTACCTGTATGGGAGAGAGTTTATCCTCATTAATGGTCAGCAACCACTAATGTCCAATTTCAGCCTGCAGAAGGGTGTTCCACTAACAGCAACAGCACGAATGCAGGGGTGGGATCTGCTTCTTGGAGGACACAATGACAAGATTGAGTTCAAGAGGACAATTAATCATGGAAATGCTGATGGATTTACCTTTACATTTCCCTTTGGAAAAGGAAATACCATAAAAATTTACAAAAGAAGACACTCCTCTTGACATATTCTCCTTAATTCTCCCTGATCTCAGCTGGAGATGACACATCGATCGGTTGAAGAGGGCAGAGATAATCCAAAGGGAAACCAGAAAAGACCCCACACTGTCTCAGGTCTACATGGCCGCCCAGAATTACTTTAATGGGCGGCAGAAATTCCAGTTGATCATTTTTACCAGTGCTGGGATGAACCTGCCCTTATGTGGAGATTGACAGTTGCTATACCATCCAAGCTAAGAGCTAAAGTGGTGGAGGAGCTAAAGGCTGGTTATGAAGATGCAGTCAAAATTGAAAGCATTGGCTAGAAACTTTGTCTGGTGGCCTGGGGTAGATCAGCAGATTGAGTAGCTTGCCATGCACTGTTCAGGATGCCGACGTGTCCAGAAGATGTGAAGAGCAGCATCTCTCCATCCCTGGGAATGGCTTGCGTACCCCTGGCAGAGGATTTGTGTGGATTTTGCAGACCACTCATGGGAACAAATTCCTTGGTCACAGTGGATGCAGATACAAAGTGGCCAGAAGTGTTCCCTATCGCCTCCACTACAGCCTCGCACATTGTTGCTGCATTGAGAAGGCTCTTCGCAATGACTGGTATTCTTAGTCAGTGGCAATGGACCACAGTTTGTTGTGGAATGGTCAAACCTGAAAATGAATGGAATATTACATATACTCTGTACCACCCAGCTACAAATGGTCTGGTGAAAAGATTTGACCAGAGTATAAGGATGTTAAGGATCCAGCCTGAACACTGGGTCAAAGGGCCTCTGCGGATAGCTCTGGACCACGACAGTCTTTAATTTCTGCCTTCTTTCACCTGGCCATGTGGGTTTTGACCCAGCCCCTTTCCTTATTGGACTTTTGCCAATTTCGCCACTTCTCTCCTCACTAGCGCCCACCTGTTTCTGTTTTCACACATTACCCGGCCCATTTAAATCCTGCCTTGACTCACATTCTCTGCCAGGAGATGAGACGAGTCTTTGACTGTTCCCAGCAAGGGCGAGAGAAATGTTGCGAATTCGTCAGGGTAACCGCTCTGTTTCGGACTACGCCATTGAGTTCCGCACGCTAGCCGCCACTACCAACTGGGATTCGGCAGCCCAATCTGACGTGTTCCTCTACGGGCTGAGCGAAGAGGTTGAGGATGAACTAGCCACCCGCGACCTGCCTACCGGCTTCCAAGAGCTGGTCGATTTGGCCATTAAGATTGACAGCCACATTAATCAGCGTCAGCGGGAGCGTGATATCCGGGAGTCATGAAGAACCACCAGGGGACGTCCGACATTTTCCCAGCCCGCACCCGCATCTCCTTCTCCGAGTTCTCAGTCGCCCCCATCCAGCCCAACGGAGCTCATGCAGATTGATCGTGCCCGTCTGTCTCCTTCGGAGCAGAGGAAGAGAGTCAGTACCAACTCCTGTCTGTATTGTGGTCAGGCTGGTCACTATGTATCTACCTGTCCTGTAAAAGCCAACGCTCGCTCGTAAAGAGGGGACTACGGGCGAGCAGTGCTGTCACTCGAACCCTGCTACCTGCTTTTATATTGGCTGAAGGGAGGAGACACGCTTTAAGTTTCCAGATCACAAGAACCTGGAATATATCTGTTCCGACAAATGCCTCAATTCCTGCCAGGCTCGGTGGTCCCCGTTTTTTGCCCATTTTAGATTTACCCTGAGCTACTGTCCTGCCTCTAAGAACGGCAAGCCTGACGCGCTTTCCGGGCAGTTTCCCACAACCGACTGAGGTTACGACAATTCTCCCCAAGCAATGTCTGGTCGCCGCAGCACAGTGGGAGATTGAATCTGTAGTCCGTCGGCCCAACAGGGTGAGTCTGTTCCTGGTGCTTATACCACTAATCTATTTTATGTTCCCCAGTCTGTCCACTCCCAGGTTCTCCAGTGGGGACACACCTCCAGACTGGCATGTCACTCTGGCATCAAATGCACAACGGCTTTCATCAAAGATTTTGGTGGCCATCCCTGAGGAAGGATGTCCAGAGCTTCATTTTTGCCTGCCCAGTCTGTGCACAGAACTAGACCTCCAGCCAACCACCCACTGGTCTGCAACCCCTACCTGTTCCTAGAAGGCCCTGGTCACACATTGCACTGTACTTTGTCACCAGTTCTCCCCCCCCCCCCCCATGGTAACACTACCGTTCTTACCATAGTGGATTGGTTTTCCAAATCAGTCCACTTAGTGCCCCTTCCCAAGCTGCCCTTGGCCAAGGAGACTGCCAACCTGGTGATGCAGCATGTTTTCTGTATTCATGGTCTTTCTGTTGAAGTGGTGTCTGACAGAGGTTCACAATTTACCTCCCACTTTTGGAGAGCCTTTTGAAGACCACTCTGGATCTGGGTTAACCTCTCATCTGGGTTCCATACAGAGTAATGGCCAGACCGAGCGGGCTAATCAACAGATGGAGGTGATGCTCCGTTGTGTGACGTCTCGGGAGTCTTCCTCTTGGAGTCGGCAACTTCCCTGGGTCGAGTACGCCATCAATTCCTTGCCCTCTGCTTCATCAGGCTTATCACCATTCCAGTGCTGTCTTGGCTATCGACCCCCCCCCCCCTTACTCACATCTCAGGAGGAGGAGACAGACATTCCTTCAGCCGAAGCGTTTGTCCAGAAGTGTTCGCAGACCTGGAGGCGAGCCCGAGAGGCGCTGATTCACTCTACAGCCAGAATGAAGCAGCAAGCAGACCATCACATCGAGGCCCCCCGTTACCGCCAGGGTCAGAAAGTGTGGTTATCCTCGCGGGATATCCTCTTAAAGGTGGACTCCCGCAAGCTGGCGCCACGATACATTGGACTTTTCCCCATCACCAAGGTGATCCGCCCTTAGGCGGTGCATCTGGATCTACCCCCTACCCTTTGCAAGATTCACCCTACCTTCCATGTGTCAAGGATTAAGCCCATCTACAGCCCCCTCCCCCTCCCCATCTCATCGATGGCGCAGAGACCTTTACTGTGACGCTTGACGCAGGGTCGTGGACTGCAATACCTCGTGGATTGGGAGGGCTATGGCCCTGAAGAAAGGTGTTTGCTTGAAATATCCTGGATCCCTCTCTCATTGGGGATTTTCATAGGAGCCATCCCGTACCGGCAAGAAGGACGTCTGGAGACACCCGTTTGGGGGGGGGGGGGGTACTGTTAAGGATCCAGCCTGAACACTGGGTCAAAGGGCCTCTGCTGATAGCCCTGGACCATGACAGTCTTTAATTTCTGCCTTCTTTCACCTGGCCATATGGGTTTTGACCCAGCCCCTTTCCTTATTGGACTTTTGCCAATTTCGCCACTTATCTCCTCACTAGCACCCACCTGTTTCTGTTTTCACTCATTACCCGGCCCATTTAAACCCTCCCTTGACTCTCATTCTCTGCCAGTTTGCCCCAGCTCTGACCTGAGTCGTTCTAGCCTGCCATTGTGATTGCTGCCAACTGGTTTTGCCGGACTCTGTGATTCTGGATTTTGCCTGTTTTGGAACCTGATTTTTGCCTGTGTGCTCTGGATTGTCTGCCCTCACCGGACTGCCTTTCCTAGGTAAGACCTCTGCCTGCCAGTCCGGATTCGTGCCTGCCTGCTGTTTTTGAAAGACTGTTGCCCTTGTGCTCCCTAATAAATCCTGTTAAAAGAGCATTCATTGGTCTGCACTTGAGTCCTACCGTAACCCAACCCAACCTGACAAAGGAATGTACTGTGAACAATGTCAGCAGAACACACTGCACTGACACAATCAGAAGCTCCACCGATTTCCTCCTCGCATATCACAATGCAGCACACTTCACAACCAGCAACTCACTGGCTAGGCTGTTCCCGAGTCATCCCCTACATTCACGTTTGGACCTTCTAATACCCAATCTCAGAGTACACAGGACAAACAGTTGAGACAATTTGAGGGTTCCTCGAACAAGGAGGTTCAATGTTTCACTTCTGGACAAGCAGTCCTGGTAAGGGACTACAGGGATGTTAAAAAAGTGGGTACTTGGAAAGATTAAGGACATAGCTGGACCCCTCTCCTACACAGTGGACAATGTGTCTGTTTTCAGCTGGAGACAACATATAGATCAGTTGAGTCAATTGTTAGAGAAGAAAGGTGTTCAGAGTTGCCAGAACCATTTCCTGCTGTTCCAGAGTCAACTCCCTCCGACCACCACGGAGGAGGCTCCAGGGACCTGAGATTGTTTGGCAGGTGAGACTTGAGGCTGTGAAACAGTGATCCCCTTTATCAGGAAAGACATTATCTGACAAGAGTGAAATGTCCTCCATAGCCATTTAATCATTTGGCCTGAATGGGAGAATGTAAAATTCTCTATTTTGTGTGTGTGTGTACACATGCCTGTGTACATTACAGGCTCTTTGGCCCACAATGTTGTGCCAACAATGTAACCAATTCTAGAATTTCCCTAGCGCGTAGCCCTCTATTTTTCTAAGCTCCATGTACCTATCTAAGAGGCTCTTAAAAGACCCTATTGTATCTGTTTCCACCACCACCATTGGCAGTGTATTCCACACACTCACCACTGTGTGTGAAAATCTTACCCCTGACATCCCCTCAGTACCTACTTGCAAGCACCTTAAAACTATGCCCTCATGTAAGCCATTTCAGCCCTGTTAAAAAGCCTATGGCTATCCACATGATCAATGCCTCTCATCATCTTATACACCTCTGTCAGGTCACCTGTCATCCTCTGTCACTCCAAGGAGAAAAGGCCAAGTTCACTCAACTTATTCTCATAAAGTATGCCCTCCAAATCAGGCAACATCCTTGTAAATCTCCTCTGCACTCTCTATAGTATCCATGTCCTTCCCGTAATGAGGTGACCAGAACTGAACACAGTACTCCAAGTGTTAAGAACCTGTCAATCTCTGCCTTAAGTACACCAATGACCTGGCCTCCTCAGCTGCCTGTGGTAACATATTACACAAATTCACTAGCCTCTGCTAAAGAAATTCCTCCACATCTGTTTTAAATGGACACTCCTCTACCCCAAGGCTGTGCTGTCTTGTACTAGACTCTGCCACCATGGGGAGCATCCTTTCCATATCTACTCTGTCTAAACCTTATTTGAAAGGGCTCAATGAGATTCCCCTTACCTTTCTAAATTCCAGTCAATACAGGTCCAGAGCCATCAAATGTTCCTTGTATCATTCCTGGAATCATCCTTGTGAACCTCCTCTCCAATGCCAGCACACCTTTTCTGAGATAAAGAGCCCAAAGCTGTTCAAAATACTCAAGGTGAGACCTCACCAGTGCCTCAAAGCTTCATCACTGCCCTTGTATTCTAGACCTCTTGAAATGAATGCTAGCATTGCAATTTGCTTTCCTCACCACCAACTCAACCTGCAAGTTAACTTTTAGGATGTTCTTCACAAGGACTCCTCAGTTTCTTTGCATTTCAGATTTTTGGATTCTTTTCCCCATTTAGAAAATAGTCTGCACTACTACTAAAGTGTATGACCATGCATTTTCCAGCATTGCATTTGATTTGCCACTCTCTTGCCCATTCTCCTAATCTAAGTCCTTCTGCAGCCTTCCTGTTCCCTCAACACTACCTGTCCCTCCACCAATCTTCATATCATCTGCAAACCTGAAAACAAAACCATTTATTCCAACATCTAAATCATTGATACACAAAACAAAAAGATAGCAATATCCTGATATTTGAGTTGAGATGCATTCTATAATGAGTTGGAATTATAGCTAAGCAGGGAGGACTGTTTTGTATTTAACACTTCAGTAATATTTGAGCAATACTGTAAATATATTGTTTGATTAGGCATTCTGAGTTTGTTTAGATAATTCATGATGGGTTATGTATAGAAGTACATGAATGGCCTACATCATTATGCCACCTCAACAATCACTAAGAAAATCAAAACGGATTACACAAGTATTCCTGGCTCCCAAGTTTTTCTTTCAATTAGTTTCTGCAGTTACAACACATGACAAAGGGCTCTAATGTTTGTGAGTTTTGTGCCGGAGGCTTTTTTCTCCAAAACGTTTTCAATGGACGGTGTGAGGGAAGTTTCATAACCCTCACCTTCACTGCCCAGAGAGAGTGAATGCAGCATGTTCTCACCTTACTGTACACTCACGCAGCCATACACACCCACAGACACACACACACGCTTAAATCACACACTCACTCAAACATAACTGTGAACATGAAAATGTATGTTTTCCTGCAAAAGCCAATGATTTGCTGGCTGACAAAGCTTATTCTGCTGTGAAATATCGCTTTAATTTCTCTTATTTCTCAGGTGGTCCAGTCACCATGGTGACAATCTAGCAGCTCTCCTCCCCTAGGTCACGGTTTTATTGATGGTGCAGAAAACAGAGTTCAGAGGATAAACCAATAGAATTCCACCTGTTGAAGATAATGGACACAGCCAGCCCACTGAATCCACCTTCTGCACTTGGTAACCATGGTTAGCTTTTAGCCTTCACTGGACCATTCACTAGAAATATGAACTTTGTTTCAATCATTATCAAAATCCACTGCAGGAGATCTTCGTTTTACTGATAACCACCTGATGATCATCTGAGCAGTTACAGCACTGGGAGGGAGCTCCTGAGCTCCTAAAAATAAATCCTACAAAAACCAGACCTGGAAGATTCCAGCCTGGAGCAGGGCAGGGTGTTCCACTGAAGGAACTAAGGGTGGAGACGGAGAAAGCTTTCACCGAAAATCTTCAGTGATCTGTGGATACCAAGTGTCACCAGAAGGATTGAAAAGGTCACATAAAAGGCACCAGAGTAGGTCACTCAGCCCTTCAAACCTGTCCGGTAGTTCAATGTGATCACGAGTGGTCTCTGCTGGCCTCAAATCCTCTTCTGTACCAGTTCCCCAGAACATCCAGTTCCACACTCTTTCATATATTTATCTGTCCCGAACCTTGGAACAGAATTACAAAGATTCAGTGACTTCAGAGAAGAAATTTCTATACACCTCAGTTTTAAATGACCAGCCATTATCTTGTAACCGTATCCCCTTGTTATGATTCTCCCATTAATGGAAGCCACTTAACATCTACCTTGTCTTTCAAGAGGGTGAACCATCACAAGGTGACAGTGCCCAGTGGAGTATCTGATAGAGCCCTACGCCAACCAGCTGGTGGGGATGTTCAGACATTTTCATTCTTTCATGGCTACACGTCAGAAGTTTCCACCTCTTTCAATTGGGCATTAATCATGCCAGTGTCCAAGAAATGCGAAGTGAGATGCCTTAGGGAATATTGTCCGGTAGCACTCGCATCTACAGTGATGATGTGCTTTGAGTGGTTGGTTATAGCTAGAATTAACTCCTCCTTAAGCAAGGACCTGGACCCAATGCAATTTGCCTATCGCCACAATAGGATCTCCAGTGGATGTGATCTCATTGGCTCTTTGCGCAGCCTTGGATCACCTGGACAATACTAATATTTACTTCAGGCTGCTGTTTATTGACTACAGCTCAGCATTTAACACAATCATTCCTACAGTTCTGATCAAAAAGCTCCAAATCCAAGGCCTCTGTACCTTCCTCTGCAACTGGATCTTCGACTTCCTAACCGGAAGACCACAGACTGTGTGGATTGGAAATAACATCTCCACCTCACTGATGATCAACACTGGCACATCTGAAGTCTGAGTGCTTTGCCCACTGCTCTACTCTCTCAACACCCATGACTGTATGGCTTGGAAGAGCTCAAGTGTCTTCTACAAATCAGCTGACAACACAACTGTTGTTGGCAGAATTTCAGATTATGACGAGGAGTGCAGGAGCGAGTATATCAGCTAGCTGGGTAGTGTCGCTGCAACAACCCTGTACTCCACATCAGTCAGACAAAAGAATTGATTGTGGACTTCAGAAAGGGTACAATGAGGGAACACACACCTGTCCTCATTGAGAGGTCACAAGTGGGAAGGGTGAGCAATTTCAAGTTCCTGGATGTCAACATCTCTGAGGAACTATACTGACTCTAACATTTCAGTGCAGTTACAACAAAGGTACAACAGCGGCCATATTTCATTAGGAGTTTGAGGAAATTTGGTACGTCACCAAAGACCTCCGCAAATTTCTACAGGTGTGCCATAGACAGCATTCTAACTGGCTGCATTGCCATCTGGCATGGGTGAGCCACTGCACAGGATCAAAATAAACTGCAGAAAGCTGTAACCTCAGTCAGCTCCATCATGGGGCTCCCCAGTAGCCAGGGCATCTTCAAGGATCGATGCCTCAAAAATGCCAGCAACCATCGTTAAGGACCCCCATCACCTAGGACATGCCCTCTTCTCACTGCTACCATCATGGAGGAGGTACAGGAGCCTGAGGGTTTAGGTTCTACTCCTCTGGCATCAGATTACTGAATGGACATTGAATACTACCATGAACACTATCTTTACTTTTTTCTCTTTTTGCTCTACTTACTTTAACTATTTCCTTGATATTCGTACTTCTTACTGTAGAGTCTTAGAAAACTACAGCATAGAAACAAGACCTTTGGCCCATCCAGTCTGTGCCAAACCACTTAAGCCAGTGGTCCCCAACCACCAGTCTGCAGCCCGGTGGTTGGGGACCACTGACTTAAACTACATAGTTTCATCAACCTGCACCAGGCAATAGCTCTCCCGTCCATGTACCTGTCCTAACTTCTCTTACATTGAAATCACATCCACCACTTGCGCTGGCAGCTTGTTCCACAGCCTCACCATCCTTTGAGTGGAGAAGTTTCCCCTCATGTTCCCCCTCAACATTTCACCTTTCATCCTTAATCCATGACCTCTAATTGTAACTCTATAACATTGGTTAGACACACCCTACAGCGCATAAAGCTATGCTGCCTAACCCTAATCAATCCCCGTCCATCCAAATACTCAAATATCCGGTCTCTGAGAATACCTTCCAATAACTTTCCCACTCACGGGCCTATAATTTCCTGGTTTATTCTCAGTGTTTCATAAACAGCAGGATAAGACTGGTACCAATCCTCTGATACCTCATTTGTTGCTCAGGATGAGCTAAATATCTCTGTTAGCGTCCCTGCAATTTCTACACGTGTCCCTCAGGTCCAAGGCAACAACTTGTCAGGCTCTGGGGAATTGTCTATTGTGATTTGCCTCAAGGCAGCAAACACCTTCTCCTCTGTAATCTGTCTGGGGTCCATGACCTCTCTGTCATTTTGTGTCCATCTCCCGAGTGAATACAGATGCAAAAAATCCATTTCAGATCTCCCCCATCTCTCTTGACTCCACGCAAAGATTAACGTTCTGGTCTTTCTTCCAGAGGACCAACTTTGTCCCTTGCAATTCTTTTGCTCCTAACATATCTGTAGAATCCCTTAGGATTCTCCTTCACCTTGTCTGCAGAGCAAACTCATGCCTTCTTTTTAGCCCTCCTGATTTCTTTCTCAAGTGTCCTCTAACATTTATTCTACTTTTCAAGTGCCTCATTTGTTCCGACACGTCTACACCTGAAACACACTTCTTTTATTTCTTAACCAGGGCCTCAATATCTCTCAAAAACAAAGGTTCCCTAAACATGTTATCCTTGCCTTTTATTCTGACAGGCACATACAACCTTTGTGTTTTCAAAATCTCAGTTTTGAAGGCCTCCCACTTGCCAAGTACACCTTTGCCAGAAAACAGCCTGTTCTGATCCACATTTGCCAGATCTTTTCTGATACCATCAAAATTCTCCAATTTAGAATCTCAACCTGAGGACATAACCTATCCTTCTGCGTAATTAAGTTGAAACTGATGGTACAGTATTATGATCACTAGATGCAAAATGTTCCCTTGCACAAACTTCTCTCATCTGCCATGTCTCATTCCCTAACAGCAGATCAAGTATTCCATGCTGTCTTGTTAGGATTTCTACAAACTGATTAAGAAAACTTTCCTGAACTCACTTGACAAGTTCTATCACATCCAGCCCTTTTAAAGTATGGAAGTTCCAGTCAATATGTGGAAAATTAAGATCACCTACTATCACAACGTTATGTCTCTTGTGACTGTCTGTGATTTCTCTACAAATTTGTTCCTTTAAATCCCGCAGACTGTTGGGTAGTCTATAATATAGCCCCATTAATTTGGTCATACCTTTTCATATTCCTCAGTTCCACCCATAATGCCTCACTAAATCAGTTTTCCAGTCTGTCTTGACCGAGCACTGCCGTGATATTTTCCCTGACAAGTAACACCACCCTTCCCTCTTTAATACCTCCTGCTCTATCATGTCTAAAACAACAGAACCCCGGAATATTAAGATGCCAGTCCTGCCCCTCACTAATGGCTACAATACCATAATTCCATGTTTTGACCCATGCCCTGAGCTCATCTGCCTTTCCTACAATACTTCTTCTATTGAAATATACACAAATCAAAACACTAGCCCCACTGTGCTCAGCCTTTTGCTTCTTGACTTTCTCTGAGGTCTTAATGTTTGTCTCCACAACCACTCTGTTCTAGGACTCTGGTTCCCATCACCCTGCATCTCGTTTAACAGACCCTCCCCATGCAATACTAGCCACCCTTCCTGGTGATTTGTAGTTTACAGTTGTTAAATTACTGAGTATTCACGACACATGCCAGTGATACTAAACCCCATTCTGATTCCATTCAGATCTCCTGTGTACAAGGTCACCCCTCAGACTTCTAAAGTCCAATGAATACAGACTCAAACAGACAATGTTGTCTCAACAGAGCCTGGATGACTCCATGGAGCCGTGATGCTGCGGCCATTACAGAGACCTGGGTGTGAGAAGAGCCAGTCATCAGCCAAGGATTAGGATGTTTCAGAAGATGAGGTAAAAGAGGAGGGGAGCTGCACCACTGATCAGGGAGAATGTCCGAGCAGCACTCAGGGGAAGCGTGCAGGATAGCTTGGGCGCAAGAAAGGTGTGATCATTACAATGGGGTTAATCCATGGCTGTTCCCTTAACCAGAGGGAAAAAGAGGAACAGATATGCAGATAGATTATGAAAAGATGTTAAAACATTGGGGTAGTTGTAGTGGGTAAACTCAACTTCCTCAAAACTAGAGGGCACAGCCTCAAAATTGAGGGGCAACCCTTTAGAATAGAAGTAGGGAGGAATTTTTTTAGCCAGAGAATAGTAGATCTGTGGAAAGCTCTGCCACCAAGTCCGTGTGTATATTTAAGGTGGAAGTTGATCATTTCCTGATCAGTGAGGGCATCAAACGATATGGTGAGCAAGTGTTGGGGTTGAGTGGGATCCGGGATCAGCCATGATGGAATGACAGAGCAGACTCGATGGGCTGAGTCACCTAATTCTGTTCCTGTGTCTTGCATCTAAAATAGACTGGGACTCACAGCCGGAGGCTTAGATGACATGCAATTACATTGTGAAATGAGCCTGGCCAGGTAATGGAAGAGCATTTTGGGATCAGTGATTTGTCCTGAAGTTTTCAGATAATTGTTGATAAAGATAAGACTGGATCTCAGGGAAAAATGTTAAATTGGGAAAAGGCTAATTACAACAGTATTAGGCAGAATCTGGAAAAGTACACGACCAGCAGCTGTCATTGGGCAAGTCTACATCTAAAGGTCAGCTGATCAGAATTCAGGACCAACATGTCTCTGTGACAAAGAAAGACAACAGTGGTATTGGTCGGGAAGCTTGGATGACAAGAGATGTTTAGGTCATATCTACTTCAGTCCTGTTGGTCAATGGCTAGCTCACCCTGCTTGAATGAAACGAGGCTGTTCTTGCCAAGAAATGTGTGTTCCTGCTCCTCCTGGGAGGAACCTCAGGATAAGCCAGGACTGAGAAGGTGGTGTCAAGCCCGTGATGGTGTCCCTATCTGTAAATGTAGAGTTTCCTCAAACCAGTAGGTTAACCAAAGCTTCATATCAGAAAGAGTAGCAACACACAACCCAATGACTTGGGAAAGGAAACAAGGTAAAGATGTTCAGACAGATGACGCAATAAATCCTAAAGAGATAATAGGAGACAGGAGACAAGATATGCACCAAGAGCCAAGGGGGTGGGGGGGGGGGGGGGAGTCAGAGGCTGAATACAGAATATTGTTAGACAGAAAGTGAGATGGGAATGTACAGGGAAATAGACAGTCAACAGATAGAGAGCAAAAAGGACATCTGCTACAGAGTGGTGTTGGAAGCTGGAGGTGGTGAGAGCCAGTAAGAGCTGAAGAGAAAGAGAGAGTGACAGCAAGAACAGGAGCGAGAACAAGAAAGCAATAAAGAGAGAGCAAGAGAACAATAACAAGGGAGAGATAATGAGAGAGAAAGATGATGAGAGATAATGAGAGAGAAAGGGAAAGTAGGAAGCAGAGGGGATAGAATGTGAGAAAGAGAGAAGGAATAAAAAGAGAGGGATATATAGGGGTGATAGAGGGGAGAAAGGGCAGGGAGCTGAATAGAGAGGGGGATAGAGAGGTGGATGAAAGAGGGAAAGAGAGTTAATGAGAGAGAAAGAGAGAGAGAAAAGGGGGAGTGGAGATCAGAGAGAAAGAAGTAGGTAGAGAGATGGTCACCGTGAGCCAAAGACAGAGTCTAGACAAAACCTTCTGGTGAGGGTGGATGGCTCGGCTCAGTGCAGCACCAGAGGCACAGAGAGGTAAATGGTACTGTCAGCTGGTCTGTGGCACAGAGAGGTAACTGGTAAATGGTACTGTCAGCTGGTCTGTGGCACAGAGGTAACTGGTAAATGGTACTGTCAGCTGGTCTGTGGTACAGAGAGGTAACTGGTAAATGGTACTGTCAGCTGGTCTGTGCCTGCACCTTCACTGAGGTTGAAGTTGGGGGATTAGAAGGTTGTACACTGTGGCACTCCCTCACCAGCATAAGCCGATCAGTGACTGAACAAACCTAGACTCCAGGACTCATTCCTTAATGAACCCACGCTATCCAATAAGTCCTTACTGAAGAGACAGCCCCAGGAACAAGCAGTACCTAGTCTAGAGAATATTCTTACGAAAACCTTCATTAAATATTCATAACTCATTAAACTGTGCGGAGAGGCAATGTTGATATGCGTCACTGCATGAAGACTAATTCACCTTTCAAACTCACTGAAGCCAAAGGCAAATGCTTGCTCAAGCAGGAAACCTGCAGGTGGGACTGTGACCCCGGTGAGTGGCTAGAGATGAGCAGAGGTGGGGAGTGGATGTGTTCAGACAGGCCTGATGATACTTTTTGCTAGTGCAAGTTACACGTGAAAAAGTCTCTTAATATTCCCAGGCCCTGGAATAACTGAAGATGGCTGCTGCAGTGTTGTAGAGATTTTTGTCTGGGATTATGGGCATAGAACATAGAACAGTTCAGCACAGAAACAGGACCCTCAGCCCACATTATTACACTGAGCTAGTAATCAAAACTTATTAGTCACTCCTGCCTCCATGTCCATATCCTTTCATTCTCTGCACAGCCACGTGCCTATCTAAGAGCCTCTTGTGTATTTGCCTCCACCACCAGCCCACACAGTGCATTCCAGCTACTCACTAGTCTTAGTAAAGGATTTGGCCTGCACACCCCCTTTAAATCTAACCCCTCTCACACAGCTCTGGTATTAGACAATTCAATCCTGGGAGAAAGTTACTGGCTGTATACTCTGTCTATGCCACTCATAACCTTATAAACTATCAGATCTCCACTCAGCTTTTGCTGCTCTAGAGAACACAAATCTGTGCTGTCTTTCCTCATACCTCATGCCCTCTAATGCAGGCAGCATCCTGGTAAGTCTCTTGTGCACCCTCTCCGAAGCCTCCACATTCTTCCTCCACTGAGTCAATGCAAATTCACATTCAAATTGCTTCCTTCCACAGTAGCTCCAAGAATTACTTTCCTTCTCTGGCTCTTAAATTCCCTCTTGAAAGCTCCAGCTGACTGTTTCCATCCTTGGATTGCCAGTGACTTACAGATCTGTTTTCCCTACATCTTCCTTGTGGTCTTTGTCCAGCAATGTCCCCTACCTCCTGACCCATCCATCATGGGCGCCCTATCCCAGCTTCACCCCTCACTGCCTCTTCTCGGCCTCCTTCACAACTCCTGACTCACCCTAGAGCTGAAGGCCCTTCAATGTTTTGCATGGTCCATTGAGCCTACTCTTTCCTCATCTGTCAGGACAGTGTATCAAAGGCAGCATTTATAGCCCACCCCTTTGCAGTGAAGTGAGGCTCCTTCTTGAATCACTGCCATCCTTCAGGTGATGGTGTTCCAGAAGTTAGATCCAGTGAAATATTTCCAAATCTGGGTAGTGTGAAAATTGGAGGGGAACTGACTAGTGGATGTGTGATTCTCAACTGTGAAGCCATCCTGGCAAACATTCCTTGCACTCCTTCTAGGATCTCTCAGCTCTCCAAATTGCAATGGTTTGAATGAGAATTGATGCCCTAGTTATGCCCTGATTGGTTAGAAAATAGAACATAGAAGAGAGTAGCACAGAAAAAGGTCCCTCAGTCACAATGTGTGTATCAATCACGAAACTAGTCAAAACTATTCCCATCTGCCTGCACATGTTCTATGTGCTTTTGGAGAAGCTCACATAACTTCCTGCTATTTGAAATCTACACACTTGATAATAAACTCAACAAGCCATTAGCTCCCTCAATGTCTCCTAATGAGGTAAAATATCTATGAATTGCTAGTGCTAGGTCCTGCTGTTGCTCAAACCTTCCATCTCTGAAGTTAGTTGAATTGAAAGATAACCCTTCCTCATTCTCTCTGTCATCATGCCAACCCGCTTCGCAGCCTCCCTTTCCCCAACTCAACACATCGCTTCAACAAGCTTCCCACAGGACCCATTCTGCAGGGCTACTGAACCAGTCCCACCTCCATCGCCTCCGCTCCAGAGCCAAGGTGATCCCCAGTTCAGTCATCCATCTGCAGGACACAGGCATCACGTGTGTACATGTATATCCTGATGCCAGGGTCGCAGCCATCATTCACATCAGGATGGGCCTTGCACTCACCGGCCATAAAACCAACCTACCCTGCTTTAACATCAAAAATATAAGACCATAAGGTATAGGAGCAGAAGCAGGCCATTCAGCCCATCAAGTCTGCTCCTCCATTCAATCATGTGCTGATCTAATTCTTCCAGTCATCCCCACTCCCCTGCTTTCGCCCCGCACCCTTTGGTCCCCTGGCTAATCAAGAACCTATCTATCTCTGCCTTAAATACACCCAATGACTTGGCCTCCACAGCTGTTCATGGCAACAAATTCCACAGGTTAACCACCCTCTGACTAAAGTAATTTCTCTGCAACTCAGTTCTAAAAGGACGTTCTTCAATCCTGAAGTCGTGCCCTCTTGTCCTAGAATCCCACACCATGGGAAATAACTTTGCCATATCTATTCTGTTCAGGCCTTTTAACATTCGGACTGTTTCTATGAGATCCCCCCTCATTCTCCTGAACTCCAGGGAATACAGCCCAAGAGGTGCCAGACGTTCCTCATACGGTAACCCTTTCATTCCTGAAATCATTCTCGAACCCTTCTCTTGAATCATTCTTGAATCTTCTCTGAGCCCTCTCCAATGTCAGTACATCTTTTCTAAAATAAGAAGCCCAAAACTACACACAATCCTCCATGTGTGGTCTGGTGAGTGCCTTATAGAGCCTCAATATCACATCCCTGCTCTTATACTCTATACCTCTAGAAATGAACACCAGTATTGCATTCACCTTCTGCATAACTGACTCAACCTGGAGGTTAACCTTTAGGGTATCTTGTACAAGGACTTTCAAGTCCTCTTGCATTTCTATATTTTGAATTCTCTCTCCATCTAAATAAATAAATTTATTTCTTCCACCAAAGTGCATGACCATACACTTTCCAATATATATTAATCCTAAATTAAACACAGGAAATAAAATGCAATCGGATCATGTCTTTCTGTACATGAATTATGCTGTCAAGCCAATACATTCCATGTACAAAGTACCAATATCACTCACAGAATCAAAGAACCATACAGCTCAGTAACAAGCCATTCCCGCACCCCTGTCCATGCCAACTGTGGTGACTACGATGTTAATCCCATTTGCCAATATTTGACCCTACTGCTTTCTTATCCAAGTACCTGTCCAAATGTCTTTTAATTGTCCACCACTTCCTCTGGCACTCATTCCATACACCCACTAACCCTGCAACCCCATCAGCAGCACTCCCTTGCAGACATCTTTCCTGGAAGACCAACAAGTTTAAGAGCATTGTTCAGCAAGTTGATGAACTCCTGCCAGCTCCCTTGGTGGGATTTAAACACCACCACTATCCCACTCCCTAGATTCGACTTTCTGACTTGCTTAACTAAACAGCGAAGATTGGGTTTCATTTGGTGACAACAGGCTTGTGAAGGTTGCTGACAGGATATTATAGCTGCCATCACTGCGCACCACTTGAAGAAAATTGATCCCCTTGTAAGTGTTGCCAACTCATTCTAATCCAATATAGAGGCTAACATGATGCTACTTTTGCCACTTGTTCCACAGTAATAGTTTCACAGATAGAAGTGTGCTGGGGAGAACTGTGAAAGGAATTCAGAATTACCACTTTGTGATATGAACTTCTCACAAAGACTCTGCTTAACTCAATACATTGAGTGGGTAGTCAGAAACTTTTTCCCAGGGCAGAAATGGTTAATAAGAAGGGGCATAATTTTGAAGGTGACTGGAGGACAGTATTGGGGGGGGGGGAAATATCAGAGGTAAGTTTTAGATTCAGACAGTGGTATGTACGTACTTGTAATGCCCTGCTAACAGTGGTGGCAGAGGCAGATACATTGGGGCAGTTAGGAAACTTAGTGTGGATGAACACATGGATGAAAGAAGGGCAAGGTAAAAGGGAAGGGTTAGAGTGATCTTAGGGTAGTTTAAAAGGTTTATATAATAGTGTGGGCTGAATGGCCTGTACCGTGCTGTAGTGTCTTATGTTCTGCATTCTATATAACACCTAACATTGCTCTCGTCATAAAAATTCAAGCTGTCTCTCAAGGAAAATAAATCATGCTTGGAGATGTGTGGAGCAAGATGTGGACATATCCAATGAAGAGTTTCGGCCCAAAACATCACCTGTTCGTTCCTCTCTGTAGGTGCTACCTGACTTGCTGGGTTCCTCCAGCAATTTGTGCATGATGCTCTGGATTTCCAGCGTCTGCAGAATCTCTTGTGTTTCAGAAACAGTCATGCTTCAGGGTAAAGATCCTTCATCAGAATGCTTGTGTATTGCATATTCCTCTACCAAGAGAGGAAGCAAGTCAGGCAAAGTGCTGGAGAAAGCAGGGTGTGAAAGAAGGGAGTATCTGTGACAGGGTGAAATAGCAGACGTCCTTTGAATGGGCAGTTAACTCCTTTCTCCGTGTAATATGTTACTAATACAACATAGAAGGTACAGCACAGGAACAGACCCTTCAGCCCACCCTGTCTGTGCTAAACATGATGCCAATTTAAACTGCACATCTGCTTGCACATAGTCTTTGTCCTTCCATGCTCTGTGTTCATTTGTGTATCAATAGCTCTTAAAATTCACTACTCTATCCACTCCCCCTAGCACCTGCTGCTAAGTGTAAAAAAATTGCCTGCAAATCTCATTTAAACTCTCCCCTTCTCACTTTAATGCTAGCCCCTCTAGTACTTGACATTTCCACACTGGGTAAAAGACTCTGATCATTTATCCCATTTACGTCTCTCATAATTTTATAAATTTCCATCAAGTCATCCCTCAGCCTCTGACATTCCAGGGAAAACAGAATCCAAGTTTCTCCAGCCCTTCTTATAGCTAATACTCTCTAATCCCAGCAACATCTGGGGAACTTCTGCACTGTCTCCAAAGCTACCACATCCTTCCTGAAATGTGGCAACCAGAATCACACACAATATTCCAAATAAGGCCTAACTGGTGTTTAATACAGCTTCCTGACCTGTGTAGTCAGTCCCCAACCAATCAAGACAAATATACTGTACCATACTGTCACAGTGTTGGTCTTCACAGTGGAGGACACAGCTAACATGCCAAAGAGAGATGTGATGGGAGGTGAGGACCTCGATGGAATAGCTATCACTAAAGAGGTAGTGCTGAGTAAACTTGTGGGCCTGAAGATAGACAAGTCCTCTGGTCCTGATGGAATGCATCCCAGGGTACTGAAAGGAATGGCAGAAGTTATAGTAGAGGTTTTGGTGATAAATTACAAAAATTCTCTGGACTCTGGGCAGGTCCTTGTGGATTGGAAAGAGGCAAATGTCATGTCACTGTTCGATAAAGGATGTAGGCAAAAGGCAGGTAAATATAGGCCTGTTAGTTTAACATCTGTAGATGGGAAAATGCTTGAAGCTATCATTAAAGAAGAAATAGCAAGGCATTTGGAAAGAAGTGGATCCATTGGGCTGACGTAGCATGAATTCAGCAAACAATGATACTGTTTGACAAACTTACTAGAGTTTTTTGAGGATATAATGAGCCCCATGGGTAGAGGGGAACAGATGGACATTATTTACTTGGGTTTCCAGAAGGCATTTGATAAGGTGCCACATAAAAGAGATCCATAAGATAAGGGTGAATAGAGGGTGCTGTATTAGCATGGATAGAGGATTGGTTAACTAATAGGAAGCAGAGTGGGATACATGGATGTTACTCTAGTTGGCAATCAGTGGTGTGCAGTGTGTCGCAGGGGCTGGTGCTGGGCCCACAACTGTTCATGATATATGATCTGGAAGAGGGGACCAAGTGTAGTGTATCTAAGTTTGCTGATGATACTGAGTGGAAAAGTAAACTGTACATAAGATACAGAGAGTCTGCAAAGATATAGATAGGTTAATTAAGTGGGTAAGGGTCTGGCAGATGGAGTACATTGTTGGTAGGAACAAGGCCATCCACTTTGGGAGGAAAAATGAAAGATTATTATTTAAATGGTAAAAGAGCAGCAAGCTGCTGTGCAGAGGGACTTGGGAGTGCTTCTGCATTAATCACAAAAGGTTGGTTTGCAGGTGCAGCAGGCTACCAAGAAAGCAAATGGAATGTTGGCCTTCATTGCTAGAGGGATTGAATTTAAAAGCAGGGAGGTTATTCTCCAACTGGTGACACCACACCTGAACTACAACATGCAGTTCTGGTCTCCTTACTTGAGGAAGGATATACTGGCTTTGGAGGCGGTGCAGAGGAGGTTCACCAGGTTGATTCCAAAGGAGAGAGGGTTAGACTGAGGAGAGATTGAGTCACCTGGGACTGTATGCACTGGAATTCAGAAGGGTGAGAGGAGATCTTATAGAAACATATCAAATTATGAAAGGGATAGATAAAATAGGGGCAAAGTTGTTTCCATTGGTAGGTGAGCCTAGAACTGGAGGACATAGCCTCAAGATTTGGAGAAGTAGGTTCAGATGGAGATGAGGAGGAACCACTTTTCCCAGAGGGTGGTGAATCTGTGGAATTCTCTGCCCAATTAAGCAGTGGAAGCTACCTCAGTAAATATATTTAAGACAAGGTTGGATAGATTTTTGCAAAGCAGGGGAAGTAAGGGTTATGGGGAAAAGGCAGATGGGTGGAGTTGAGTCCATGGACAGATCAGCCATGATCTTACCGAATGGCAGAGCAGGCTCGATGGGCCAAATGGCCTACTCCAGCTCCCATTTCTTACGTTCTTATGTGCGCTTGTAGGACCAGACCCCAGTGCGGAGGAATGGCAGACTCTCTCTGTCGTGGGGGTCACTAGCCTCCAAGCAGAGAAATGGCAGAGTCTCCATGAAGAGACGAGACAAGAAGTTGGGCATAGGTGTACCAGCGGAGCCTCAGCGGGCCAACTGAGCAACACTGCAAGACAAATCATTCTCTATAACACAGCCTCTATAAAGGGCTAACTAGTGACCCCTTTAAATAATTAGATTAGATTCAACTTTATTGTCATTGTGCCAAGTACAGATACAAAGCCAATGAAATGCAGTTAGCACCTAACCAGAAATGCAAAGAACAGTGTTATTTATAAAATAACTGCGAATAAGATTTAAGCGCAACAGCACACAAATATAAAAGTGCTGAGACAGTACAATATGGGTGCAATACTGGGTGCTGTGATGTGAGGTTCAGCAGGGTCACAGCCTCAGGGAAGAAGCTCTTCCTGTGCCTGCTGGTGTGGGAGCGTGGGCTCCTGTAGTGCCTACCGGATGGGAGGAGAGTAAAAAGTCCATGGTTAGGGTGAGATGCATCCTTGATCATAGAATGCAGGAAGCATGCACCAGTCACAAATAACTTGACATGACTGAACCGAAAACAGGAGCTTAACAGCTCTAGTTAAGGTAACAGTTTGTAAATACAGGTGCTTGAGAAATCTGGAAGGTTAATGTTCTATGACGAGCCACAGAGGCCAGCAGCACTCAGGACCCTGTGCCATCCTCTCTACTTGTGTTGCCATGCACAGAGAGCTATGGGCGGACCCCAACATCACTCGACATATTAAACATTGAGAGGTCTGGTTGATATACAGTCTGGCACACTGGAGGGGTGATGAGCAGGTAAGAATAAACAAAGATAAGGAAAAGGGGAAGGGAACGGCAGCACAAAGAGCTGCTTCATCTCTATGACATCATGTCACAAAGAGCTGGTTCTGACACAGTTACATCCCTACGACATCGTGTCACAAAGAGCTGGTCCCAACACATTTACACCCCTACAATATCGTGTCACAAAGAGCTGGTCCCGACACAGTTACATCCTGACATCAGCACGTCATTTCATTTTATTGAATGCCGCACTGCACTTTCTCTGTATTTCCAACATTCTGCATTCTGTCATTGCTTTTCCCTGTACTGATGTGATGAATGAACAGATGGAATGTAAAACTGTATCTTGGCACATGTGACAATATAAAGCAAATCTTTCAAGACAGGAAGAATGAGCAAGTTATCTGTTGTTGGAGAATTCTGCAGCCTGCAGTAATGCTTATTTTAATAGCTTAGCTCTCTATCTGTTTTTATATCTTTCCTCCTCCCATCTCTCTTCCCTCCAGCTGTGCTTCAGTCACTCTCACCCAGGCACAGGAGTCACTTTTGCTCGCAGTGCTCAGGAGGTCCTGCACCTCCGGACGATCAGGGTAAGAGGACTGTGTGCAGGATATGAGCAGAGGTAGAGTCTATTCTGTCATCCAATTGCATCGTACTTTGCTGCATCAGAGCCAGTCTCCCACATGTCTATCAGCCTCAGGCATGGGAGCTCCAACTATCCCTTTGCAATCACAGACATATCCAGGCTTCCAGCTGTCTCTGCAGATACGCTTCCTGACATCACCCTCATTCCTTAACCACAGGCCATCCCGTCCTTTGGACCCACTGCCTCACAATTCCAGAAACCCAGCTTCAACGGTTCCATTTAATATCAGAGAATATATGCAGTATACAACCTGAAATTCTTACTCTTCACAGACATCCACGAAACAGAAAAAAACCCACAAAGAATGAATGATAGAAAACATTCAAACCTCAAAGCTCCTCCCAACCTCTCCCAGTACAGGCAGCAGCAAAGCAATAACCCTCCCCTTCTTGGTCCCGCAAAACCCCCGCTACCCACCATGGAAGCAATGGCAAATGCCCCAGACACCATGATCTAGAATCTGTCAAAAGCTACTGTTCAACCCAAAGCACCAACAGATTCAGCAGCCCCTCAGTGCAAGTGGTGGCAATAATATCTTACGTTGCAGCAGTTTCTTATAAAAATCAGAGAAAGAGGTCACTGAGCAATGTGGCTGTGGAAGTTGAAGAGCAACAACAGTTACTGTAGAAAGAGCTTTGCTGAATAAAGAACAGTGTAGCAGTGATAAAAAATCAATGAAAGTGAGTCTGTTCCTTACCTTGTTCATAATCTCCTGGGAAGAGGTGCACCAATCCTTCAGGCACTACAAGAGTAAGTCATCATGTGACACGGAGCTCCTACTCCATGTCCCTGCTCCAAAAATCAATTACATATATATATCCCCAATTCAGATAAGAACAATCTGATTAAAAAAACATATCTTCCCCTTTTTCTATAGAATAAACAGTGCAGAACCCTCTACATTCTTAAACACAGGAAAGTCTGCAGATACTGGCAATCTAAAGCAACACACATAAATTGCTGTAGGAACTTAGCGGGTCAGGCAGTAGCAATGGAAATAAATAAACAGTCCACATTTCGGCTGAGACCCTTCATCAGGGCTGGAAAGGAAGGGGGAAGATGACTAAGTGAAAAGGTGGGAGGAGGGGAAGGAGGATGACTAGAAGGTGGTAGGTGAAGCCAGGTGGGTGGGAAAGGTAAAGGACTGGAGAGGAAGGAATCTGATAGGAGAGGAGAGTGGACCATTGGATAAAAGGAAGGAGGAAAAAATCCAGGGGGGTGATAAGCAAGTGAGGACTTATAGGGAAATAGAAGAAGAGGGGAGTGGGAGGGAAAAAATGTGTTTACTGAAAGGAGAAATCAACGTTCATGCCATCAGGTTGGAGGCTCCCCAGACGGAATATAAAGTTTTGCTTCTCCACCCTGAGGATGGTCTCATCTTGGCACAAGAGGAGTCCATGGACCAACATGTCAGAATGGGAACATTCATAGTGTTATTTTCTCAGTACAGTCAGCAGAGTTAACAGATTTTTACAAACAAAATATTGCAATTGATGTGACCCCTGAGGTAATCATTTTTTCTTTTTCAAAAATGAAAAATAAACTTTATTCATAGTAAAATATATAGTGTACAGAAAGAAAACATGCAGTGCAAATGGCTTTAGATTGTCCATGTCACTGGGTCAGTACATTCAGTAGTGTTAACACATTATTGTCCACAGCACTGTTGACATGTGACCCCCCCGGGGTGACAGACACTTTCTACTCAGCCCCTCCATGTCCAGGCTCTGTCAATAAGGATCCTACAGAGCCTTTGCATTGGCTTCACCGAGCTTCAGTGCATCCCTCTGCACATCCTCGTGCAGCCTGGACTACGCCAGTAAGCGGCATTCCCTTATTAACACCCTGTACTGGAAGACCATCAGAGTTCAGGCAGACCAAAGAGCATCTGTGACTGAGCTGATGACCTTCCAGCAGCTCTTGATGTCTCTGTGTATGTCCTTGGGAAAAGTATGAATATCAGACTCCTCTGTTACATAGCTGCTCAGGATGAACCGAGACAAGGATCCCTACTTCCTTTTCCACGCTCTGTCTCCTCCTCAATGCAATGTGCACCGAGTGATATTCTGACTGCTCAGGAAGGCTCCAACCAGCCAAGTCAGCTCCTGGTGCTTGTCCGTGAGTCCCAGCATTGAGGAGCTCTGCAGATGATTTGGATAATCTGCTCTGGAAAACTCCGACAGTCCTTTTCCTGTCATTTCCACGCTTACCACTGCCTGATGAGCTTCTGATCAGAGGGAAGAACTTTTCCATGCAGGGCCACATCCAGCTGACTGGGATGTTGCACAGCACCAGGGCCAAACCCATTCTTCGCAATAACAGGGAAAGGATGTAGTGCACTTGGTGCCTATCTACTTCAGATCCAAGCACAGCCGCACATCAGAACGTGGGCAATGGTGGGTACATTTTTGCCCTATTGTCCACAGAGTTGTTCACAAGCAACCATCGGACTCATTCCTTCTCGAATGCCCAGATGAACCAGAAGATGGTATGGGTGATTTTGAAAAGATGAGTGGCATTTGGGCCACACCTCCATCAAGTATCACAGCCCAAGAACACCTCACGCCTTATGATCAGATATTGAGAAGGTGCACCTATCACAGTCTCAATTTTTGCTTAGCTTTTCTTGTCCACTGTAGCCAATTCTTGTTACATTCCTCAGCCGCTCTGAACCAGATCCCCAGCACCTTCATGCAGTCAGACTTGATGATGAAAGGGTCATTAGATCAAGAGGGCCAGTCGCTGAGGAGTCTGATTTCACTCTTCCCCCAATGGCAACCCAGAGTGGTCACCGATACTGATCAGTTAGTGAGGTGACGGTGAATCTCAACAGATGTTGCTGCTCAGGTACAGGGAGATTCTCTATTGTCTGGCTTATCACCCCTTTTTTGCTCTGTTCCTTCCTGTTGGATTCAGCAAAGGTTCAATGGAACAAGTAAAAAGATAGAAGACAACCCAACCCTGCCTTAGTCCACAATTGAGAAGTTATCATCAATTGAGGAGGAAGTTATCATCAATTGCGGAGGAAATTATCAGGTTCCCACCCGTTGATTTTCGATTCAGATTCAGTTTATTGTCATTTAGAAACCACAAATGCAATGCAGTTAAAAAATGAGACAACGTTCCTCCAGAATGATATCACAAAAGCACATGACAAAACAACCACCAGAAAATCCACATAACGTTTGGCAATCCCCAATCCAGAGTCTGGACAGGCTGCCGTGTATTAATATCGCACTATCATCTTAGCGCATTCCCCAGAAAGGAGCTCCAAATCCACCAGAGAAAACAAGACCAAAAACTGTTCTACAGATTTAATTCCTGATTTCCCTGCTAAAACCCATTTTGGAGAGCACATCCATCACGTACATTTGGGATATGCAGGTAAAGGCCTTTGCTGGTGCAGGGTGGTCAGGAAGGTATCCACTCTCTGTCCTGCATGTAGGCTTTGGAATCTCTGAGCAGTGCAAGGCTGCCAAATACAGCATTGGTTTGGATAGAATCTGTTCAGAATAGATTTGACCCAGATAGCAAAGGCTTTGGACAGGATCTTATAATCCACATTCAACAGTGAGACAGGTTTCCAGTTCCTGAGGTCATCCCTCTCCCCTTTCTTCTTAATGAGAGTGAAGACACCTTACCTCATGGATTCCAACATGCTGCCAGCCAGCAGCATAGCAATGTATATGGCCAGGAATTTAGGACCATCCACCACACAGAGCTGAGTACAACTCAACCTGTAGGCCATCCCTTATGGGGTTTTATTCAAGCCTAAGGAATGGATGGAGTCAGTCATCTCCTCCAAGGTCAATGGTTGGTCGAGAACCCAACACCCCTCTTGATGTTGTCGAAGATGTTGTGATACAGGACAGGAATTTCTGGGATCTGCACCATCCCGTGTCCTTTCTGTCATACAATAGGGCATAGACAGATCTGCAGATCATCAATGTGATCAATGAAGGGAGAAGTACTCTGCGTGGAATTTTTTAAGGCCTTTGACAAGGTCTCTCATAGTAGGTTTATCAGGAATATTAAGAAGCACAGGATTTTGGTTAGTTGTCTGTTTGGATTCAGAAATAGCATGTTCATTAAAAGAGGGTAGCAGTCCAGGGGTCTTACTCTGGCTCAGGGTCCTGGCTAGTCATGTACCATAGGGATCCTCACTGAAACCTCTAAATGGCTTGCATGAAAATGTGGATTGGTGGGCTAGTAAGTAGCAGATGACACAAAGTTTGTGGCCTTATGGATCATGTAGGTTGCTAAAGGATACAGTGGGACTTAGATCATTTGGAGACCAGGGAAAAGGCAGATAGATTTAATAGTGCCACTCTTTGCGAGATCAAATGTAGAGGGAAGTCACAGGACCCTCAAATTCACTGATGTAAAGACGGATCACATGTCCAAGTCCATAATTACCAGTCAATAGAGTGGTAAAGGAAGCACATGGGAGGCTTGTCTTTATCAGTGGAAACACTGAGTATGTCTGGAATTGGTGTCCGGATAAGATGGCATTACCGACCGTGTGTGACAGCTTCCTGGTAGTTGAAAAGTAAGAAGTCCAAATAAAAACGTCACTAAAAATACCTTTCCCAAAGTAAATTGTGTTAAATTATTTCCGCAAACAGTGAAGGGGGAGTGATGGTGAGGCAAGTTTGGGGAATGAATCATTGTAGATAGAGTTCCGATGCCTGTACAGCTGGCCTGGGTGCAAGGCTGGATTGCACTGGGTGCCAGAAGGAGAAGTCGGGACCCAAGCAGAGGAGATTTGACTTGAATGCTCGGACAACTGGCCCAGGTGTGAGGTAGGATCACTCTGGAGCCAAGCTGATTTGAAGAAGTTGAGAGTGGCTTCAGGCTGGATGACGAAATGTGTGCTCAGAGTGAGTCACTGGGCAGCGTGGTGTTAGCCCGGGACCCATCTTTACAACATTGTCCAGGTCCTAGTGCGAGGTACCTTATGCCATTTAGACAATTTAAACACCAGCCCAGATCCAAGGGGAGAGCCAATTTTGCTTGCTCTCTGCAATCTTCAGTCCTCTCTCCAGGGTGTCTGGGTCTTTCACTGTTCCATTGTTAATCACCGGCCCATAGATTGAAAAGACATGGTGTCGGTTGGGATGAGAGCCAATTTCACTCATTCTCCGCAGTGGTCATCTCCATGGTGCTGAGGCTATGAAGACTGGCCCAACTGCTGTGCTCCATGCCCGCTAGTATGATGAACTGAGAAGTGAGGCTTTGGGCCTACTTCAGCGTTCCACCCTGAGGATCAATTTTGGTTTGGAATGCTGTTGTTAGCTTCAATTGTTTGCATGAATTTATCTTGCTTTCCCTTACACATCGAGTGTTGATCTTTTATTTTTATTTTATATCTTTTCTTTAATTGGGTTCTTTCAAGTTTCTTGCTTTGTGGTTTCCTGCAAGCAGACAAAACTCAAAGGTTGTACAATTTATACATACTTTGACAATAAATGTACTTGAATCTTGAATTTAGGTTGCATCTTCATAAAGCTCTGGTTGGGCCACATTTGGACTATTGCATTCAATTTACTCAGAACACAAACAAAGGAAGAGGGGAAACACCCACAGCCCTGTTGTTACGTTCAGTTTATAGTATCTGCTGTCCGTAGAGGAAGGATCTGACCACGGGAGGCCACTCATAGCCAAACAAGCAAGATCTTGGTGCTTGTGAGCTCTGGCCATGGAGCATTTTAAAAGCTGGTTTGGGCAGTCCACTCAGGAAACCACTCCACTATATCAATAGTCTCCCAGTGCCACTGTTTATCTGTAGGATGCTACACACTGACCACTGTCTGGTGGGCAGATGGAAGTATCATCCACAAAGGGAAGGTGATGCAGCAGGCTGGGATGTAGCGCGGCACAAGGGCCAAGGTTTATCTTCCAAAACACGAGAGACAGGTAGCGGCACTTGGTGCCCGCGTGCTTTGGATCCACACACAAGGGGGGTCATTAGGATGAGGGCAATGTTGGATACACTTTTAACTCTACTCTTTGGGGTCTTGTGCACCATGCCCCATCAGGCTCAATCCATCCTGGACCCCCAGGTCAAATAGAAAGCATCCCAGGTGATTACTGAGGCAAAGGAGTAAGTAAAAGGCCACTCCTGCACCAAGTACAATGGCTCTGAGAGCAGATTGTACCTGAACAAGGTCTTCCCAGTTATTGACAAAATGCCTTTTCCACAGACTCAGTTTTTCACTTACCCTTCCCAATCCCCTCCAGCCAATTCTTGTTAAATCCCCAGCACCTTCTATTTTTTACAATAGACTCCACACATGAGTATGGACACTATGCAATGTCTCTTCAATTCCTACATTTACAGTCAATATAGTAAGTCGTGTTCCACTACATTTCTTAAAACCAATAGCACCGTAGTCGCTCTTGTACCCAACATCGCCACCCTTCACCCTTCTGAGCAGGCTCCCAAGCAATAACGGGCAGCTCTTTGGACTCCTGCATGAACTGACACTTCCACATCAAGGTGATTGCCTTCCAGACGCCAGTTTGTTTTCCAACCGTTTTAGCGGGACTCAATTCACAACTGGGCTTTCTCATGTAGCACGTTTTCATGGATATCAAAAATGGTTAACACTCCGTCGATCAGATTGGAAAGGGTGGGCTTGCCACAGGTGCCAGTGGGAAGGACGAAACTCTCGGGCTGGGAATTATTTTCTTATTTTACTTTGTTAGTTTGGTTTGTGGAGAAGATGATTAACATCTCTAAGCGGGATCCGCGACCCGGGCATTGTGGGGAGAAGGTCGCATTTCCGGGGCATTGTGGGGAGAAGGTCGCATTTCCGGTGCATTGTGGGGAGAAGGTCGCTCTGTCCAGCGTATTGTGGGGAGAAGGTCGCCGATCCAGGGCATTATGGGGAGAAGGTCGCTCTGTCCAGCGTATTGTGGGGAGAAGGTCATCGTTCTGCTCTGTATGTGACTCTCATGACTTTTTGTCGCTCTCCACTGATCTCCCGGACTCTTATCCCTGCGAACAGAACAAGGGTTACACAACCGGGGACAGAGTTTGAGTTCTGACGGCGGGGTGAAAGCGGAGAGAGTGGGGCGGGGTTGATGGGGGTAAATGTAGTGCGATCCTGTTGCAGGCGAGTGGAGTTTGTGTTATGTGGGAGGAAGGAGATTTAAAGGGTGCCTGAACATTGGGAGTGTTGGATATCTGAAATACTGCCAGAGGAGGTTCTAGAATCACATGCAATCATCACATTTAGGTGGCACTGACATATAAATCATTTCAGTGTTGTAATGTAACCCAGAATATCCTATTGACTTGCTGTCCTTATATTCAGCTTTACGGGAGCATTTTACATCATGTGTCCCTGTTATCACTTAATAGGGGATCAGCCAGAAAGTGTCAGCATTTCCAAGGCACCACCGGGCTTGTGCTGGTACCTTACTGGGCAGCCATGGGAAAGTGGCCAAAGTTCACAGCGTGTCAGTATCTACAGGTGCTCCCTTGGAGCTTGTCACATTCACAGAGAACTCCCATTGTGTGTCCCCAGGAGTATGTCAGTATTTGATGGGGTCAGTGGCTGTGTCATTATTTACAGAAGCTCCTAGAGAGAGTGTATGCATTTTCAGAGGACCTGACGACTGTGTTGGTCCCTGGGAATGTGTCAATATTTAAACAGTCCTTAAGACAGAGTCACTATTTACAGGATGTCCCCAGTAGAATCAGAAACGTTTTATTATCATACTGGATTAAATGAAATTTGTTCTAGCAGTTTTGTTTGTTTATGGAAATCCTACAAATCTCAAAACAAATATAAATAGTGTGATAATGAGTTTATGTTCGGTATTCTAATGGCATAGTGGAAAATCTATTCTGATTCACTGAGTGTGTGTCTTCAGGATTCTATGCCTCATCCGTGATGGAGAAAATGGCATGTCCCGGATGGTGAGAGTTACTGATGGAAGATGCATTGAAGCTACCCTCAGGTCACAGAGGGTATGTCAGTATTTACAGGGGCAGCTCCGAGACCATTCCAGTTTTTATCTGGGGTCACTGGGAATGGTGTGCCAGTAGTTTCAGGGAATTACCCAGAATATGTCAGTATTACGGGAGTGAACAATAGAACAACACACAAAATGCTGGAGGAACTCAGCAGTATCTACATACTATTGTTCAAAGTTCAAGCTAAATTTATTATCAAAGTACATATAGGTCAACATCTACCACCCTGAGATTTATTTTCTTGTGGGCATTCACAGTAAATACATAGAAACACAATGGAAAGATTGCGCACGAACCAAGATGACAACTATTGTGCAAATACAGTATTACTTAAATGTTATTGAAATATTAAATACGCAACACCTTTTCTTCAATCTACGCTTTCTGCAGGGATAGCTACCTCTTCCCCTGTCCATTTGTCTCTTGCTATTACTCTCCATCCTGGCACATATTCCTACAAGCAAAAGAAATGCCACCCTGCCCATTCACCTCCACTCAGGGCCCCAAACAGTCCTTCCAGGTGAGCCAGCACTTCATCTGCACATCAGTAGTGGTTGTCTACTGTATCCAGTGCTCCCGATGCAGCCTCCTCTACACTGGTAAACTGGAGGACTGCTTTGTCGAGCACCTCCGCTCCATCTGCCGAAAGTGGAATTCCCTAGTGGTCAACCATTTTAATTCTATTCCATTCCCACACGTCAGCCCATGACCTTCTCTTTTGCCATAATGAGGCCACTCTCAGGGTGGAAGAGAAACACCTCATATTCCATGTGGGTAGCCTCCAACCTGATGGCAGGAGCATCTCCCACCCAACACTGAACTGATCCCACAACCTATCGACTCATTTTCAAGGACTCAAATTAGGATATATACAAAGAGCATGTCAGCAGACAAAAACATATGGATTACTCAGTGAGGAGATAAAAGTCAAATTAGTTTCAAAAAGAGCATTAATCTGCATGTTATTTATGAAAACTCTGATAATGATGGAAGCGACAGAGGACTGCGAGGCCTTGAGATTTATCTGAATCAGGTTTATTATCACCGGCATGTGACGTAAAATTTGTTAACTTAGCAGCAGCAGTTCAATGCAATACATAATCTAGCAGAGAGAGAAAAAAATAATAATAAATGAACAAGTAAATCAATTACATATATTGAATAGATTTTTTTTAAAGTGCAAAACAGAAATACTGTATATTTTTTTAAAAGTGAGCTAGTGTCCCAGGATTCAATGTCCATTTTGGAATTGGATGGCAGAGGGGAAAAAGCTGTTCCTGAATCACTGAGTGTGTGCCTTCGGGCTTCTGTATCTCCTACCTGATGATAACAGCGATAAAAGGGCATGCCCTGGGTGCTGGAGGTCTTTAATAATGGGCGCTGCCTTTCTGAGACACCGCTCCCTAAAGATGTCCTGGGTACTTTGTAGGCTAGTACCCAAGATGGAGCTGACTAGATTTACAACCCTCTGCATCTTCTTTCGGTCCAGTGCAGTAGCTCCTCCATACCAGACAGTGATGCAGCCTGTCAGAATGCTCTCCATGGTACAACTATAGAAGTTTTTGAGTGCATTTGTTGACATTCCAAATCTCTTCAAACTCCTAATAACGTATAGCCTTCTTTATGACGACATCCATTGGCAAACCACTTCTGTCTTGGTCATATTGACAGTGAGCCCCATCCTGCTGCACGCTCTCACCACCACAGCAAGGACAGTCTGAAGATCCTCCGGAGTATGGGCCACAAGAGCACAGTCATCTGCAGACTGCAGGTCCAGGACCCACTCTCGACAGCGTTTGGTGGTTGCATGGAGCCTCCTGATGTCAAAGAGGTTGCCATCTAATCTGACGTCCACTGCCACACCGCTGCTGTCCTCAATCTGATTGTGGAGAAGCTTGGTAACATCATGTCGATCGTGCTCCTGTTCTTCCTAAATCCACACTGCGATTCAGGCAGCATTGACTCGGTGATGTTGCTGATGAGCTCCGAAGCATCACCTTAGCCAGGACCTTTCCAGCAACAGAAAGGAGTGATATGCCCCTACTATTGCCGCAGTACCAACAAGACAGAAGTGGTTTGCCAATGGAGCACCAGTGTCCCACCCACTCTACCTGCCTTCCCTGTTGATGATGAAAAGCTGTCAGTAGTGTCATCTTTCACATATCTGGGGAGCATTCTCTCTGAGGATAGAGGCATTGACAACAACATCCAGAGCTGTTTTAAACAGGCATCAGCTGCCTTCGGGAGACTTCGGCATAGAGTCTTTCAGAACAGGAGCCTTTGTCCCTCCATAAAGGTCACCATATACCAAGCAGTCTGTGTCACCACCCTCCTTTATGGCTGTGAAGCTTGGGTAACCTACAGCCGTCACATCAAGTCCTTGGAGCACTTCCACACAAGCTGCCTTCAGCACATCCTGGGAATTACCTGGTGTGAGTGGGTGCCTCACACCGAAATACTTGTTAAGACCAACTGCAGAAGTATTGAGGAATTGATCACCCAGCGTCAGCTGCCGTGGCGGTGGCGCATTATAAGGATGCCCCCCATGTCGGCTACCCTGCAGAGTGCTATACGGCCAGCTACATCATGGTTGATGCTCAGCTGGAGGGCCGAAGAGGTACTATAAGGATCAGATGAAGAATGCTTTAAGGAAGTGCAAGATCAGACCCGAGGACCTGGAGGATGTTGCTACTGACAGTATCACTTGGCGACAGCTGTGTAGGGACAGGGTTTGTATTCTGGAGATGGAAAGAACAACCAGAAGACAGCAGAAGAGGGCCAGGAGAAATACAGCCACGGTGGCCATCACTACCACCACTACCACATGTACATGTCCCACCTGCAATAGAGCTTGTGGGTCCAGGATAGGATTGTATAATCAAAGATCTCACCGTTAAAGGAGTGGACTTCGTCATCAGATTCTGATGGACAACCGAAGAAGGAGAGGATAACTACATCGATATGTTGGGACCAGGTTAGATCCTCAGAGATCTTGACATCCAGGAACTTGAAACTCCTCAATCTCTCCACTTCTGATCCCTCTACGAGGATTGGTATGTGTGCTTTCGTCTTACCATTCCCGAAGTCCACAATCAGCTCTTTTGTTTTACTGACGTTGAGTGCCAGGTTGTTGCTGCGGCACCATTCCACTAGCTGGCATATCTCACTCCTGTACGCCCTCTCGTCACCACCTGAGATTCTACCAACAATGGTTGTATCATCAGCAAATTATAATGTGAAAGCTAACAAGATACAAGCAATATTGCTTACACCAGAAATGAACGTCAAATTTATTAAAATGGAATCGGTCACTGACTCACCTGCTTCAGTCATTCTGCAAAATGAGGCTGTGTTCTGGCAAAGGTGTACTTTGTGAAGCCTTTAAAAGTAAAATTTGGTGAGTAAAATTTGGTATGTGTCAGTCAGAATAACAGGTGAAGATAACAAGTGTCTGGAACCTTGGTTTTCAAGAGGTATTAAGGTCCCGATTAAGGGGGAAATGAAAGGAGGTACATAACAGGTATAGACAGGTTGGAACAAATGAGGTTCTTGTGAAATGAAAAAGAACACTTAAGAAAGAAATCAGGAAGGCGTGAGGTTGCCCAAGCAGACAAGGTGAAGGAGAGTCCTAAGGGATTCTACAGATATGTTAAGAGCGAAAGGATTTCAAGAGACAAAATTGGTTCTCTGGAAGATCAGAATGTTTTTCTGTGTGTGGAGCCAAAAGAGATCAGGCGATTGTAAATGTTTTTTTTTACAGGAATGTTTTTTAGTCAGGAGATGGACACAGAGTCTATAGAAATGAGGCAAATCAGTAGCAAGGTCATGGGCCCTATACAGATTACAGAGGAGGAGGTGTTTGCTGTGTAACCCCTTGGGTCGCTTCAGGCTCGCTCAGCTCGTTCTTGTCTCGGGGGAAGCAGCCTCCGGTCCCGCCAAACTGGGTAATCAGCTGGTGTGGATGCTGTGTGATGTCCCCGCCTCGCCCAAAAACAGACAGTACACCATATGCGATTAAATGAGTACAATTTATAAAGGTTACTATAACTAAGTGATTAATAACGATACAGTATATATGAAGAGAAAATTAAAGAAAAGGCGCCAAACTTATCAAAGTCCAAACCACTTCGTGCACAGCCGTTGGAGCTCAATTACTGAAGTCTTCTGGCCACCATTCTATCCCCTCCGAACTCCTCGACTCGCAGCTCAGGACCCTCCGAACTCCTCAACTCGTAGCTCAGGACCCTCCGAACTCCTCGACTCTCCAAACAGCTCAGGACCCTCCGAGTGGTCAACCAAGCACATCTAGCTTCATCCCCCCTCCTCGGAGTACCTCCCAGTCTTGGACCCCCCCCCCTTTGGGGTCCGATCCTCGCCCAGCTTAGAGCATTGCGTCCTCTCTCTCGACCCCCTCGCGCCGATCTGCCCAAAAGCCCGTCAACAGAAGCTTACAGACTCAGAAGAAAGAACATTAATCCCCATTTGGTTTACAAAGGAATACCATTCTCGTTATCAGTAAATTAGCATTCCTGCTAGTTAACAAAAGGAAACCCTTTCCCAACAGTAACAAAGAAAAAAAAGAAACCCCCTTTACAGCTGTCTTAAGGTAAATTAGAGTGGATAGATCTTCAGGGCCTGACAAGGTGTTCCCTCAGACCCCGCCGGAGACAAGTGCAGAAATTGCTGGGGCCCATGGCAGAGATCGTTAAATCATCCTTAGCAACAGGTGGGGTACTGGAGGATAGTTAATGTTGTTCCTCTGTTTAAGAAAGGCTTTAAGAATAAACCAGGAAATTATAGGCTGGTGAGTTATTGGAAGGTATTCTAAGGGACTTGATATATGAGTATTTGGATGGACGTGGACTGATCAGGGATAGTCAACATGGCCTCATGCATGGTAAGTTATGTCTAATCAGTCTTGTAGAGTTTTTCAAGGAAGTTACCAAAAAGACAAGGCAGTGGATGTTGTCTACATGGAAGGCATTTGACAAGTTCCTGCATGGAAGGTTGGTCAAGAAGGTTCAATCAGTTGGCATTCAGGATGAGATAATAAATTGGAATAGACACTGGCTTTGTGGGAGAAGCCAGAGAGTGGTAGTAGAGGGTTGCCTCTCTGACTGGAGGCCTGTGACCAGTGGTGTGCCACAGGGAGCAGTACCAGGTCCTTTGTTGTTTGTCATCTATATCAATGACCTGGATGATAATGTGGTTAACTGGATCAGTAAATTTGCAGACGACACCAAGGTGGGGGGTGTAGTGGACAGCAAGGGAGGCTATCAAAGCTTGCAGTGGCATCTGGACCAGCTAAAAAATGGCAGATGGAATTTATTGCAGACAAGTGTGAGTGTTGCACTTCGGTAGGACTGACCAGGGTAGGTTTTACCCATGAGAGGTAGGGCACTGAAGAGTGCAGTAGAACAGAAGGATCTGGGAATTCAGGTGCATAATTCACTGAAAGTGGTGTCACAGGTAGATAGGGTCACAAAGAAAGCTTTTGGCACATTGGCCTTCGTAAATCAATGTATTGAGTACAGAAGATGAGATGTTATGTTACAGTTGCATAAGATATTAGAGAGACCTAATTTGGAATTCTGTGTGCAGTCTGAGTCATTTATATACAGGGAAGATATAAATAATGTTGAAAGAGTACAGAGGAAGTTTACAGGTCTGGAGGATCTGAGTGAAAGAGGAGCTGTTGTGCCTTTTTCACCACACAGCTGGTGTGTACAGACCTCGTGAGGTCCTCCATGCAGGGTGCTCGTGGCAAAGTCTGCAAGAACGATCGCGGCTTGAAGATCCACCAAGTGAGGATGAAAAGTCCGGTGGGAGCAGGAGCAGCTCAACACGCAGGTGTCCAAGCTGGTGAGACGAAGGAGGAGCCAGGCCCGGAGTCACCCCGCAGTGCCCGGAACCTCCAAGTGTTGCAAGCTGACCACTCTAATATCAAGTCCAACAGGAGGTGGATCAAATGGCCTGCAGCTGACATGACTTCACTGTGGAAGCAGTTTGACAAAGATGTTAACCAAATTCTGGAAGTGACAGCGAAGGGAGGGGTTGATAAAAAGCTGCAAGCCATGACAACAATCATTGTCAGCTTCGCAGCTGGATGGTTCGAAGAAGAGGAGAAGAAAAGCTCCAGAGCCAAAGAAACAAAGAGCGTTGAGGATCCACAACATCAGGCAGGAGATGAAAGTGCTGAAGTCCCAGGACAAGGAGGCAGGAGAAGAGGAGCGCATCGGCTTGGCCCAGCTGCTTTGCATACTACAAAAGAAGATCAGGGTTCTCCGCCAGGCAGAGTGGCATCGGAGACAGCTTCGTGAAAGGGCCTGGAAACATGCAGCCTTTATCGCCAACCCCTTCAAGTTCACCGAGGAGTTGCTGGGGCAGAAGCGCAGTGGGAAACTGGCCTGTTTGGAGGAAGACATAGACCAACATCTGAAGAAGATTTACAATGATCCTGAAAGAGAGCAGGAGCTGGGGGGAGTGCAACATCCTAACAGAACCACCTCCCCCCCCCCAAACCGGATGTGTAGTTCAACATGTCAGAGCTGCAGCTCAAAGAAGTCAGAGAGGTCATCCACAAAGCAAGGGCAAGCTCGGCTCCAGGACCAAGCAGCACCTCGTACAAAGTGCACAAGAACTGCCTCAAGCTCCTGTTGCGTCTGTGGAAGATTCTGAGAGTCTTCGGGAGAAGGGTGAAGATCCCAGATCAGTGGAGAGTGGCTGAAGGGGTGTGGATCCCAAAGGAGGAAAATGCCACCCAGATAGACCAGTTCTGCATCATCTCCCTGCTGTGTGTCGAGGTGAAGATCTTCTTCAGTGCCATTTCCAATCGGCTGCACACCTACCTAGCAGGGAACACCTATATCGATATATCAGTCCAGAAGGGTGGCATTTCAGGGATGCCGGGCTGTCTGGAGCACAACTCATCAGGGAGGCCAGAGAGAACAAGGGCAACCTGTCAGTGTTGTGGCTCAACCTGGCAAATGCATATGGCTCCATTCTGAACAAGCTGGTGCAGCTCACACTGACCAAACATCACGTCCCAGCAGAATCAGAGACTTTATCACTGACTATTACAGCAACTTCAGGATGAGGGTCTCTTCAGGAGCAGTTACATCAAGCTGGCACAAGGTGGAGATCGGCATCATGACAGGGTGCACTATCTCAGTGACACTGTTCTCCCCAGCCATGAACATACTCACCAAGTCTGCTGAAACAGAGTGCAGAGGGCCCAGAATGAATTCCACTCTGTGGTGAACTACATATACCTGCAGGACACGCCCCCTGCTGACTGCTCCTGTGACTCCTCCCACAGACCCCGGTATAAAGGCGATTGAGGCCTGAGCCCGGCCTCTCAGTCTCCAGGATGTTGTATGGTGGTCAACCACCGCTTGTTCCTTCTTCCAGTCAATAAAAGCCGATATCTCGACTTCACATCCCAGAGAGAGTTATTGATGGTGCATCACACTCAACGGCAACCACCCGTCAGAGCATTCATGGATGACCTCACAGTCACCACAGAATCAGTCCCCGGCTGCCGGTGGATTCTGCAGGGGCTCGAAAAGCTGGTGGAGTGGGCCCAGATGCATCTCAAACCAGCCAGATCAAGTTCAATGGTGCTGAGGAAAGGCAAGGTGGAAAACAAGTTCCAGTTCAGCATCGCAGGCACAGCCATTCCAACCTTCACAGAAAAGCCAGTCAAGAGCTTAGGTAAGGTTTTTGACAGCTCTCTGAAGAACCTGCACCGAGTTGGATGGCTGGCTGAAATCCGTGGACAAGTCTGGCCTACCTGGGAAGCTCAAAGCCTGCGTGTATCAGCATGGCATTCTTCCCAGAATCCTCTGGCCCCTCCTCCTCTATGTAGTTCTGATCTCGACGGTCGAAACCTCAGAGAGGAGGGTCAGTAAGCAACTCAGGAGATGGCTGGGGCTGCTGAGGAGCCTGAGCAGCATCGCCCTCTATGGACACCACAACAAACTGCAACGGCCCTTCAAACCCCTGGAGGAGGAATTCAAAGTTACAAGAGCCAGAGAAGTGGTACAGTACAGGGACTGGAGTGATCTGAAGGTGGCTCGAGCATTGAGGACTGGCAGGAAGTGGAGGGCAGAGGAAGCTGATCAGGAAGCAGAGGAAAGGCTGCGTCACAGGAGGCTGGTGGGAGTGGTCACAGGAGGCCGAGCTGGGCTAGGATCCTTTCCAACTCCCCAAATGGACACCATCAGAGGGAAGGAATGTGCCATCTAGTTCAGGAGGAGGTGAGAGCACAGTGGAGGAGAGGAGAACCTGCAAGGCGATGGGAATGAAGCAACAGGGAGCTTGGACAAGGTAGGAGAATGCAGTGGAGAGGAAAATGACCTGGGCTGAGCTTTGGAAAGCTGAGCCACACCACATCCAATTTCTCATTCAGGCAGTATATGATGTGCTTCCAAGCCCATCAAACCTGCACACATGGGGCAAAGCAGAGTCATCAGCGTGCCCACTGTTCCAAGCGAGAAACCCTGGAGCACATCCTCAGCAGCTGCACAAGGGCACTTGGTGAGGGACGGTGCCGATGGAGGCATGATCGGGTCCTGAAGACCATCGCTGGAGCCATCAGCGCAGGAGTGGAGGGGGCGAAGCGGTCCCGACCCTCCAAGCAGACCATTGCCTTTGTAAGAGCTGAGGAACAGCCAATACCTGCCAAAAGAACATCTGCAGGTATCCTGACCTCTGCAAGGGACTGGCAGCTGTTGGTGGACCTCGAAAGGTAGCTGAGGTTCCCCAACCATATCGCAGCCACCACCCTGCAACCAGATGCTGTCCTTGTGTCTGAGGCTACGAAGCAGGTGGTGATGCTGGAGCTGACAGTCCCATGGGAAGATCACTTGGAAGAGGCCTTTGAAAGGAAGCTATCAAAGCACGCAGGACTGGTCAGCAACAACCAGCAGGCTGGATGGAGAGCGAGGTATCTCCCAGTGGAGGTTGGTTGTAGGGGATTCACAGCCCATTCCTTAGCCAGAGCCTACAGCAATTTGGGCATCAAGGGAGAGAGGAAGAGGAGAGCCATCTGCAGTACCACCGATGCGGCAGAGGTGGCTGTGGCTCAAGAGAGGGGAGCCATGGAGTCTTGTGTAGCTAGCCATCAGGACACAAACTGGGGTCTGATCAGCCCTGGCTGGGTCACCTGGAGAAGGGTGGATGATGTTGAAAGACCCAAAACACCCGATGATTCCAGGAACATCACTGATGATGTGTCCAGACGCATCAATAGATGTATGCAAGGGTGAAAGCTGAAAAGTTTAAGGGGAACATGAGGGGAAACTTCTTCTCTCAGAGAATTATGAGAGTGTGGAATGAGCTGCCAGCACAAGTGGTCCATGTGAGCTCGATTTCAAAGTTTAATAGAAGTTTGGATAACCTCACGGATAGTAGGGGTACGGAGGGCTAAGGTCCTGGTGCAGGTCACTGGGAGTAGGCAGGATGTTTTGGCATGGACTAGATGGGTCAAAAGGCCTGCTTCTGTACTTTTCTATATTCTTGGACATCCACTCTATCTAAGCCTTTCAATATCAGTAGATTTCAATGAGATCCCCCCGCATTCTTCTAAATTCTAGTGAGTACAGGCCCAAAGCTGCCAAACACTCCTCATATGTTAACCCCTTTATTCCTGGAATCATCCTTGTGAACCTCCTCTGGACTCTCTCCAATGACAATACATCCTTTCTGAGATATGGGGCCCGAAACTATTGACAATACTCCAAGTGTGGCCTGAGTAGTGTCTTATAAAGCCTCAGCATTATCTCCTTCTTGTTATATTCTATTTCCTTCAAAATAAATGCCAACATTTCATTTGCCTTCTTTACCATAGACTCATCCTGTATATTAACATTCTGAGAGGCTTGTATGAATACTCCTAAGTCCCTCTGCACCTCTGAAGTTTGAATTTTCCCCCCATTTAGATAATAGTCTGCACTATTGTTCCTTTTTCCAAAATGCATTATCATAAATTTCCCAGAACTGTATTTCATCTGCCACTATTTTGCCCATTCTTCCAGTTTGTCTAAGTTGTTCTGCAATCACATTGCTTCCTCAGCACTACCTACCCCTCCACCTATCTTCGTATCATCCACAAACTTTGCCAAAAAGCCATTAATTCCATTATCCAAATCATTGACAAACAATGTGAAAAGCAGCAGTCCCAATACTACACCTGAGGAACACCAACCAGAAAAGGCCTCCTTTCTTCCCACTCGCTATCTCCTGCCTGTCAGCCGTTCCTCTATCCATGCCAGTATTTCCTGCAATGCATAGATTGTTAAGCAACCTCATGTGTGGCACCTTCTGAAATACCTTCTGAAAATCCAAGTAAATGACATCCACTACCTCCCCTTTGTCTGCCCTGCTTGTTACCTTCCTCGAAGAACTCTAACACGTTTGTCGAGCAAGATTTCCCCTTAAGCAAACATCGCTGACTTTGGCCTATTTTAACATATGCCTCCAAATAACCCAACCCTCATCCTTAACGATACAATCAGTCACAGTGAATACGTGCAACCGGCAATCAGAATCAAACCGGAGTTCTCGGGCAGTGGCTCATCCCTCTGTACCCGCTGATATATACCACTTTCAACTAACCCAGCCCTTTCCCAATGATCCTCCTTTGAATCTGAAACTCTTCCCCCACCTACTCCAATCCTTCAGCCAGTTATTTTTGCACCACCTCATTCTATTCCTATACTCAATCCCAAGATTACTACTCGAGGTCCTGCTTCTCAGCTTCCTTCCTAACCCCCTGTATTCTGCTTTCAGGATTTTCTACCTGTGTTGTTGATACCAATATGTACCACAACCTCTGGCTGCTCACTCTCCTATTTCAGGATGTTGTGAACACATTCAGAAACATTATGAACCCTGACAGCTGGGAGGCAATCTACCATCCGTGTTTCTTTGTTGTGCCCATAGAATTGTCTAACTGTCCCCCTGACTATAGAGTCCCCTATTAGTGCTGCCTTTCTCTTCATTTCCCTACTCTTCTGAGGCTCAGGGCCAGACTCAGTGCCAGAGGCACGGCCACTGTTGCTTCCTCCAGGAAGGTCATCCCCAGCTGTACTCAAAATGGAGTACTTATTATTAAATACTAAGCAGGATAGACAAAGGAGAATCAGCGGATATTGAAAAAAAGATCTAGTGCTTTCCCAGTCTATATAACAAATAAATTCGCCTCGGACTTCCAGCCGGGTCTACAGATATCGCTTACTTGGTCTGCAGAAGGCCTTTGAGAAGGGTACCACACATGAGACTGCTTAACACAGTAAGAGCCCATGGTATCACAGGGAAGATACTAGCATGGATAAAGCCGTGGCTGATTAGCAGGAGGCAAAGAGTGGGAATACAGGGAGCCTTTTCTGGTTGGCTGCTGGTGACGAGTGGTGTTCCACGGGGTTCTATGTTGGACCACTTCCTTTTATGTTGTACGTCAACAACTTGGATGATGGAACTGACAACTTGGTGGCCAAGTGTGTGGGCAATACAAAGATAGGTGGAGAGGCAGGTTGTGTTGAGGAAGCGGGGAGTCTGCTGAAAGGATTAGACAGATTGGTAGAATGGGCAAAGAAGTGGCAGATGGAATATAGAGCAAGAAAGTGTATTATCATGCTCCTTGGTTGTAGGAATAAAGGCATAGACTACTTTCTAAATGGGGAGACAATTCAAAAATGTTGCCGTCTCAGCGAAATTCAAAACTTGGAGCCTTTGTGCATGATTCCCTAAAGGTTAACTCGTAGGTTGAGTCGGTGGTAAGGAAGACAAATGCAATGTTAGTGCTTATTTTGAGAGGACTAGAATATAAGAGCAAGGCTTTATAAGGCATTGGTCAGACTTCACTTGGGAGTATTGTGAGCAGTTTTGAGCCCCTTATCTAAGAAAAAATTTGTTGGCCTTGGAGAAGGTCCAGAGGAAGTTCAGGACAGTGATTCTGGGAATTAAATGTTTAACGTATGAGGAGCATTTAATGGCTCTAGGATTTTATTTGCTGGAATTTAGAAGAATGAGGGAGAATCTCATTGAAACCTGTTGAATAGTGAAAGGCCTAGACAGAGTGGATGTGGAGCGGGTGTTTCCTACAGTGGGTGAGTCTAGAACTTGAGGGCACAGCCTTAGAAAGGAAATATGTCCATTTAGAACAGAGATGAGGAAAAATTCTTTAGCCGGAGGGTGGTGAATCTGTGGAATTCATTGCTACAAACTGCTATGGAGGCCACGTCATTGAGTGTACATAAAATGGAGGTTGGTAGGTTCTTGATTAGTCAGGGTGTCAAAGGTTATGGGAAAAAGGCAGGAGAATGGGGTTGAGAGGGAAAAGAAATCATCCATGATGGAATGATAGAGCAGACTTGAAGGGATGAATGGCCTAGTTCTTCTCCTATGTTTTTTCGTCTTAAATGTACTATAATGGACCTTTTTGGTTCTAATGGTGTTCTTGTAAAAATTATGCACGATTTATATTTAACTCTGTGTTTTTCTTGTGGTAGCTGCTTGTATGCATTGGTACGTACATGGCTTGATATAGCAGCCGCAGAGAGATGTGGACAGACCTCAGCCCATCATGGAAACTGGCCCACAGTCCATGGACTCTGTCTATGTATCTGACTGCCAGACCCACTCACCCGTGACTTTCTCTCTCCTCTCCGACCCCACTGGTATAAGACAATTGGACTGTCTCTAGTACAATAGGATGGACTCTAGGCTTCCCAGTTTACCTTGTTGTCTGGCTGCACTGACCTTCTCTGTAACAGTAACACTTTGATTCTGCATTCTCTTATTGTTTTCCCTTGTAATCCCTTAACGCACTGACGTCTTGAAATTATTTGGCAGGCCCAACATAGTTTTTCACTGTACCTGTGATAACATTAAACGAATTTTACAGATTACATGTCAGTGATACTACTGCAAGCAGGATTTTCATTACATCTGTGTATATGTCTACTTATGTATTTGATAATAAACTCGACTTTGACTTTGAAATATATCTAATGACCCAGCCTCCACCATGCTCAGTTGTACAGAGTTTCAGATACACTGTTCTCTTAGAGAAGAAATTGCTACACACACATAAGTTTTAAATTCAGGTCTCTTTCCTGCACACATTGCTCCTTGTGATTCTCCCATTGACAGAAGTACGTCAACATCTACCCAGTCACGCCCCTTTAAAATATTCTGTTTGAATAAGATCATCACTCATTCTACTAAACTCCAAGATCCAAACTGCATTGCTACTCTTGTTAGGAATTAGTCTAGTGAATTGTTTCTGACTGTTCTCCACTATTATGATATTCTCTTGTAAAGGGACCAAAGTCCTGAACAATATTCCACATATGGCCTCACCATCACCCTGTACAACTGAAACAAATCCTCCCTATTCTTCACCTCCAATCCTATGCAATAAAGACCAGAACACCTTCTTGAGTAGTACTAAATACTTGTAAAAACTAGTCTCTGTTAACTTTTTGTGACGTGCGTACTGGAACACCGAAGCCCCCTGAGAGGATATTTCACAATGCAGAGCATCCCCAGTGGGAAGACCATGACAGATTGCCAGAGGTGACAGCGGGACAGAGGTCTGGTTCCAAGTCCGGACCACGGCAGCAGCTGAGAAGGTCCTGAATTTTCAGAGCTCTCGAATATCGCTAGCTTGGTGCTTGGTGGCATTGTAATTCAGTGGTCACAAAGTCTGGCTCCAGGGTTGATTAGTTACTCTGAGAGTAAATCCAAAAAGTCAACGACATTATTGCGTCAGCGCGAGGCTTCCAAATCACACATTAACAGCACACACAAAATGCTGGAGGAACTCAGCAGGCCAGGTAGCGCCTATGGAAATGAGTAAATTGTCGACATTTCGGGCTGGGACTCTTCATCAGTGGTGGTTCAGGCACAATACCGATCCCTGAGATAATACTGTACACCTTGTGACCAACCTTGTGCACTGCTGGATTCCTGTTTGCTAAATCACTCTCTCTCACACACACACTCACAAGGATTGACTGCACATCTCCAGGTCTCTTCTCTAATTCTACAGAGGCAGACGTGCTGAATCCCCTGGTATCCTCTTTCCAGTGCTGAGTGAGAGCTCAACCCTTTGTTGCAGTTTCAGCCCCAGGCAGCCTGCGTTTATATAGCACCTTTAACAGGGTGAAAACTGAGCCTGCAGTTAGCTACAGGGGTGAGAGAAGAATAGTGTTTAAGAGAACACAAGGTCAAGTTTAAGAAAGGGGTGTCCGAGATGAGAAGCTCTGTGGCTGGAGGTGTAAAAACAACTCTGTAGCAATGAAATTCTCTTGAGGCTGATTTTGGACAGTGATGTGCCTTGAAGGATGTTAAGGTGGATAGGTCAGCAGGTACAGAGTACTGGGACACAATGTGTGAGTGCATTGAAGGGTAATTTGTGATCTGGATTGCCAACAATGGAGCTAGACTTTCATGATATATATTTCTAATTTTGCTGAACGTTTCAAACAGAACAGCCCATGACTTGAATGGAAGATCCAATGACGAGATGGAGTTTTGAATTTCTCCCCCTGTCCCACACCAGCACTAACTATACCCCACGACAAGCTGCTCTATCAAAGAGGGGTTGTATCAGGTTAAAAGCCAACAAAGCTTTAAACTGCTTAACCACACAATCCTCAATTTCCAGATAGAAGTCTTTATCCAAGCCATCATGTGAACTAATCCCCAAGTACACAAAAACAATAAAGCAACCCCAGGCATGAGGGAGGGTGATTGGGGGTGTGTTGAACGGGAGGCAGAGCTAACTCCTGGAGAAGGACATTGTGAGTTCAGATTGTGACCTATTTACTCCCAATTGAATGAAATTTGATAGTCTGAGAGATAATTCTTGGGCAAGGGTGAAGGTCCAGAGAACAAAGGTGTGTGATGGGAGATAGAGTGCTGATTAGTCAGAATCTCACTGAATTTTAGTGCAGTTTGAGCGACTGGAGTGTTTTTTTCTTGGATTCCCTGCTCTGAGAAGAATGAACTCCAATCGTAGTTCAGACGGCGATGAGCTGAATGCATGGCTAGTGGGGGCAGGTGAGCACTGAGCAAGTGGGCTGCCAGGGAGAACTCAGTATCTGTGGAGAGAAATGGATAATCAATGCTTTTGATAAAGACTCTACTCTACACCGATGAAATAGACAGAAGAAGGGTTGGTCATCGATCAGTCCAGGGGAAGGAATTTGTCCATTTCCCTCCACAGCTCAAAGTTCAGTGTGAATTTATTATCAAAGTACGTGTATGTTGCCTGAGATTCATTTTCTTTCAGGCATTCACAGGAAAAGATAGAATAAAATTTTTATGGAAAACCATAAACAGATAACCAATGAGCCTGTACAAAAAGGATGGGTTGCACTTGAATCCCAGGGGGACCAATATCCTGGTGGGGAGGTTTGCTAAGGCTATTGGGGAGGCTTAAAACTAGATTTGCAGGGGGGTGGGAACCGAAGTGAAAAGGCAAAGGATGGGGCAGTGTAGAGACAGGTGTAGGCAAAGTAGAGACAGCTTGTAGGGAGTTTATGAGGAAGGACAGGCAGATGATGGAGCAAAGATGCACTCAGCCTGATGATTTGAGATGTGTCTATTTTAATGTAAGGAGTATCATGAACTTAGAGCGTGGATCAATTTGTGGAACTGTGACATTGTGGTCATTACAGAGACGTGGATATTTCAGGGGCAGGAGTGGCTGATGAGTGTACCAGGCTTTAGATGTTTCAAAAAGGACAGAGAGAGGCAAAAGAGATGGGGTCTGGCATTGCTAATTAGGGATAGTGTCACAGCTGCAGAAAAGGAGGAAGTCATGAAGGGATTGTGTACTGATTCACTGTGGGTGGAAGTGAAACAGAAACAGGAAAGGGGCAATAACTTCACTGGGTGTTTTTAGACCCCCCCCCCCCCATAGTAACAAGGACCTCGAGGAGCAGATAGACAGGCAGATTTTGGAATGGTACAAAAATAATGGGGTTGTTGGGAGATTTTAACTTTCCTAATATTGACTGGCATCTCCTTAGACCAAAGGGTTTAGATGGGAGGAGTTTGTTAGGTGTGTTCCTTTCCAGGTTCCTTTCAAAATATGTAGATAAGCCAACTTGAGGAGAGGCTGTACTTGATCAGGTATTGGGAAATGAACCTGGTCAGGTGTCAGATCTCTTGGTGGGAGAGCATTTTGGAGGTAGTGACCACAACTCAATCTCCTTCACCATAGTGCTGGAGAGGGATAGGAGCAGACAATTTGGAAAAACATTTATTTGGGGTAGGGGGAAATATGATGCTATTAGGCAGGAATTTATTAGCATAAATTGTGGGCAGATGTTCTCAGGGAAATGCACGGCAGAAATGTGGCAGATGTTCAGGGAACATTTGCATGGAGTTCTGCATAGGTAAGTTCCAATGAGGCAGGGAAAGCACGGTAGGGTTAAAGAACCATGGTGTACAAAGGATGTAGAAAATCTAGTTAAGAAGAAAAGAAAAGCTTACAAAAGGTTCAAGAAACTAGGTACTGTTAGAGCTCTAGAAAATTACGAGGTTGCCAGAAAGGAGCTTAAGAATGGAATTAGGAGAGCTAGAATGGGCTACGAGAAGGTCTTGGTGAGCAGGATTAAGGAAAACCCGAAATATGTGAAGAGTAAGAGGATGAGCCATGTGAGAATAGGACCAATCAGGTGCAATAATGGAAACTTGTGCATGGAGTCAGAGTAGATAGCAGAGGTACTTAATGAATACTTTGCTTCAGTATTCACCAGTGCAAAGGACTTGACAATTGTGGGGAAGACTTACAGCAAACTGAAATGCTTGAGCATCTAGACATTAAGAAAGAGGGTGTGTTGGAACTTTTGAAAGGGATTAAGTTAGATAATTGACCGGGACCAGATAAGATATACCCCAGGCTACTGTAGGAAGCGAGGGAAAAGATTGTTGAGCCTCTGACAATGATCTTCGCATCTTGAGTAAAGATGGGAGAAGTACTGGAAGATTGGAGGGTTGCAAATGTTCTTCTCTTGTTTCTTGGAGAGATAACCCAGGAAATTATAGACTGGTGAGTCTTACCGCAGTGGTTAATAAGTTGATGGAGAAGATCCTGAGAGGCAGGATTTATGAAAATTTGGAGAGGTATAATCTGATTCAGGATTGTCAGCATGGCTTTGTCAAGGGTAGATTGTGCCTTACAAGCCTAATTGAGTTCTTTGAGGATGCAACAAAACACAATGATGAAGGTAGAGCAGTAGATGTAGTGCATATGGATTTCAGCAAGGCATTCCATAAGGCCCCCCCAAACAAGGCTCATTCAGAAAGTAAGGAGACCTTGCTTTGTGAATCCAGAATTGGCTTACCTACATAAAGCAAAGGGTGGTTGTAGATGGGTCATATTCTGCATGGAGATCAGTGACCAGTGGTGTGCCTCAGGGATCTGTTCTGGGACCCCTCCTCTTTGTGATTTTTATAAATGACCTGGATGAAGAAGTGGTGGGTTAGTAAGCTTGCTGATGACACAAAGATTGGGGTTGTTGTGGATAGCCTGAAGGGTTGTCAGAGATTACAGCAGGACATCGATGAGATACAGAACCGGGCTGAGAAATGGCAGATGGAGTTCAACCCAGACAAGTGTGAAGTGGTTCATTTCAGTAGGTCAGATTTAAAGACAGAATATAGTATTACTGTAATGGTAAGATTCTTAGCAGTGTGGAGGATCTGAGAGATCTTGGGGTCCATGTCCATAGGACACCCAAAGCTGCTGCGCAGGTTGACAGTGTTCTAAAGAAGGTGTATGATGTGTTAGCCTTCATCAACCTTGGGATTGAGTTCAAGAGCTGTGAGGTAATGTTACAGCTATATAAGACCCTGGTCAGACCCGATTTGGAGTACTGTGTTCAGTTCTGTTCACCTCATTACAGGAAGGATGTGGATACTATAGAGAGAGTACAAAGGATACTTACAAGGATTGGGGAGCATGCCATGAGAATAGGTTGAGTGAACTTAGCCTTTTCTCCATGGAGCAACAGAGGATGAGAGGTGACCTGATAGAGGTGTATAAGATGATGAGGGGCATTGATTGTGGGATAGCCGGAGGCTTTTTCCCGGGGCTAAAATGGCTAACATGAGGCGGTATAGTTTTGAGGTGCTTAGGAGTAGATACAAGGGGGATGTCAAGGGTACGTTTTTCACACCAAGAGTGGTGGATGCGTGGAATCCACTGGCAGTGACGATGGTAGAGGCAGATGCAATAGGGTATTTTAAGAGACTCTTAGATAGGTACATGGAGCTTAGAAAAATAGAGAACTATGTGATAGGTAATTCCAGGCAGTTTCTAGGGTAGGTTACATAGTCAGCACAACATTGTGGGCCAAAGGGCCTGTAAAGAGCAGTAGATTTCTATGTTTTATGTTCTATTTCCTCAAAAAATTCCAACAGATTTCTCCTTAAGCAAATTGGGCTGACTTTGGCTTATTTAATCATGTACCTTCAGTATCCTTAATAATGGACTCCTTCATCTACCTAACCACTGAGGTCAGACTAACTGGCCTATAATTTCCTTTCTCCTGCCTCCCTCCCTTCTTAAAGAGTGGAGTGTCATTTGCAATTTTTCAGTCCTCCGGAATAAAACCAGAATCAAGTGTTTTCTGAAAGATCATTACTAATGCTTCCACAATTTCTTCAGCTACCTCTTGGGAATCCTGAGGAGCAGTCCATCTGGCCCAGGTGACTTATCTACCTTCAAAACTATCTGTTTCCCAATCACCTTCTCCCTCCCTTCTGCCCCTTGAGACTCTTGAACTTATGGCTTACTGCTTGTGCTCTCCACAGTAAAGACAGATGCAAAATACTTATTCAGTTCACCCACCGTTTCTATGTTCCTCATTACTACCTTTCCAGTGTCATTTTCCGATGGTCCGATATCTTTCTTTTTCTCTTTATATATCTGGAAAAACTTTTAGTATCCTCTTTAAAATTGTTGGCTTGCCTACCTTCAGATTTCATTTTTGTTTCCTTATGCTTTTCTAGTCATTTTCTATGGGTTTTAAAATTTTACCAATCTTTGAACTTCCCACTAATTTTTATTTGTTCACCAGTTTGGACTACCCAGCATTCCCAACAACCCTGATTTAACCCTATCCTGATCACAGGACAATTTACAATGACCATTTCACATACCTGGTATATCCTTTGACTGTGGTGAGAAACTGGACGTACAGATTCCTTACAGTGAACTCTGACCTCCAACGCCCCGAGCTGTAATAACATCATGCTAACCAATATGCTACCTTGGCCCCACTTTCTTTTAATTTCTGCTATATCTTATGCCCTTCCTTTTGTATTTATATTGTATTTGACCTCCCTTGTCAGCCACGGTTGCCTCATTCTACCTTTAGAGTACTTCATCTTTATGATCCTGCACCTTTCAAATTGTCCCCACGAACTTCAGCCATTACTGATCTGCCATCACCCCTGGCTAACATCCACTTCCATACAACTTTGGCCAGCTCCTCTCTCATGCCTCTATAATCCCTTTTACTCTACTGTAACAATAATAGAGCTGCCTTTATCTTTTCCCCCTCAAACAGCAGGGTGAATTCTATCATATTATGATTACTGTCTCTTAAGGGTTCCTTTTCCATAAGTTCCCTAATCAAATCTGGTTCATTATACAATCCAAAATTGCCTTCCACTTAGTGGGCTGAGCCATAAGCTGCTCTACAGGCCATCTTGTAGGCATTCTACAAGCTCCCTCTCTAGGGATCCAGCGCCAACCTGCCTGCACACTGAAATCCTTCATGATTATCATAACATTGCCTTTTTCACATGCCATTTCTGTCTCTTGTTGTAATTTGTCTCCCACTTCCTGGCTACTGTTCAGAAGCCAGTGTACATTGCCCAGGGTCTTTTTACCCTTTCACTTTCTTAATTCTACCCACAAGGATTCTACATCTTCCGATCCTATGTCACCTCTTTCTGTGAAACGGCAGTCCAGACATCGGACTGCTTGCTGTGAGTTTGCATCTGTTTTATCTACCACGTGAGTTCAGCCACGCCATATTGCTCGCTGTCTACATTCCGCCTTCCCGACACAGTCTCGATGCGGCGTGTGACATCATACACACTACCGTCGTGAGACTCCAGACTCAACACCACAATGCGTTCCTTGCAGTATCAGGATACTTCAACCTTGTTTCTCCCTCAACAACCCTACCCACCTTCGATCAGTTTGTCAAGTGCCATACAAGAGGAACTAAAACACTGTATCTCTTGTATGCAAACGTTAAAGATGCATACAGCTCCACAGCTCTCCACCCACTTGGAAGATCAGATCACAAACTGATTCACTTCATCTCCTTGTACACACCCAAGTTACAGCAACGGTTAGTTAGCACCAAGACTGTAAAGAAATGGTCTCCAGAGGCTATTGAGGCCTTGAAGGGCTGCTGTGAGCTTACTGGCTGGAATGTTCTTTGTGAACCATATGGGGAGGACATCAATGCACTTACTGATTGCATCACTGGCTGCATCAACTTCTGTGCGGACACTGTAATACTATCAAGGACTGTTCGCTGCTTCTCTGACAACAAGTCATGGGTCACCAATGATCTAAAGGTTCTTCTCAACCATGATAAGAGAGCCTTTAGATCAGGAGAGAGGGAGGAATTGAAACATGTGTAGAGGGAGATAAAGGAGAAGATGAAGGTGGCTAAAGAGGAGTACAGGAGAGAGCTGGAGAAAAGCTTGGGCAGAGTGGCACACGGGAGGTGTGGAGAGGCATGAAGAACATCACTGGCTTCAATCAGCTTGGCTGTAGAGTCTTGGAATGCAGCCGTGAATGGCTAATAAGTTAAACCAACTCTTCAATGGGTTTGACAATTGCCCTCCTGTTCATTTTCCCCTCAGCACCAACACCTCCCCTCCTCCCTCTACGTACCAGCTGCTATCTTCACCTCCCCCAGCTCCCACCTCTCACTGACTCCCTTCACTACTGAGCAGGTGAGAAACTCAGACACGGCAAAGTATTGGGACTGGATGGTGTGATAGTGGAGCAGTGATGACCCCCCCCCCCTTTAGACTTATTAACCTCTGACTAGCTCTGTTTACCACACCCTGCTATCGCAGACACCCTGTGCAGTAAACCGTCATTTCTTATCTGGACGGTGTGAATGGGCACCCACTTCTGTACAATATTACAGGAATTCTTGTGCTGCCATCTTACCAGTGTGAGCATGTAAATCTTGTCATCTTTGACTTATAAATCTTGTCACCTTATTGTTAAAGTAACTTTTTAAAATTAATTCTTACTTCTCTTCCAATATTAGTATATCCGCGCACTTGTAATGTGACTGTGACATTGTAATTTCCTTTGGGATCAATAAAGTCTCCATCTGTCTGTCCACCTTTCTGAGAATTTGATTTTATTTTTTTACCTACAGTCATCCTACACCCTCTGCCTACCTGCCTGTCCTTTTGATACAATATTTATCTTTGGATGTTACGCTCCAAACTATGATCTTTCAGCCACAACTCAGTGCTCCCACAACGTCATGCCTGCCGATCTCTAACTGTGCTACATGCCCCATACTGTGTGCACTCAATATAACATGTATTTCAATATTGAAATATACTTAACATACTGTACCTGGTCAATTTTCTCTGCATGTTACACTGAAACTCATCCCACTGACAACAATTATGTTGTATCATTTACCTGTCCTTCCTCACTACCTCACTACACAGTGCATCAACTGCCCCATCCTCAGCCCTCTCACTCTGGTTCCCATCCCCCTGCCAAATCAGTTTAAACCCTCCCAAACAATCTAGCAAACTTGCCTGTAAATGATGTTGGTCCCCCTCAGGTTCAGCTGTAATTTTTTGTACAAGTCATACCCTCCCCAGAAGAGGTCCCAATGATCCAGAAATCTGAAACTCTGCCATGCATTCACCTGCCAAATCATTCTATTCTTAGTTAAAGAGTTAAATTCCTATTTAAGGTAGAACTAGATAAATATTTGAAAGATCAAGGAATTGATGGTGGGAACGGGTACAGGAGAGAAAATGAGGCCAGCATACAATGTTCCCTCTAAGGTGTGCACATATGCACACAAAGGAATTTAAACTGCGCACAAGAGATTGTCACCCTCAACTTCGTTGCCATGCTAAATATATTTCAAGTTCGTACATAATCACATTTCCTTTTCCAGTTTCTGATGCAGTGTTGACAATGTGGAGTTTGCAATGATGTCTGCAGATTTTAGAACTGGCTTTTTATGTTGTTTTTATTGAGGAAATCATCGATTCACTATGCTGAATTCCAAAGGATCAAAAGATGTGAAGCACAAAAGAACTGCTCGTTCGTTTAAAGTGGAATGGCTCAGTGAAACTGTAGAAACTGCTCCACCGAAAGCTCATGAGGTCAGGAACGTGCAGAAATATTTATGTATAATACAGAAACTGGTGTTACCTGTGTGTACTGTCACAATGCAAAAGTTGCTGGAGAATTTACAAATAGGAAGAAGTGGATTGATATATAGAAACGACTTTTTAAAGCATCATTTAGCAATCAAATCACATATGGACGGTATGCAAAAGCTCCAGTGAGAAAGTCCTTCATTTCCCGCAACAGGCCTGCTACATATGTTCTGTAAGAGTGCAGAGGAATGAGAGCGGAAACGATCAAACCCAGGGAAGACCAACATTCTTATTGACAGTGTTTTGCTAGCTATTAAAATGAATACCTCTATTTATAAAATTCAGTGCACGCATGCTGTTGTCACTGGGCATGAAATTGCACAGCATGAGATTTTTGCACACCCTGGCATCACAAGTTAGAGGGAATTTTGCCAGCATAGATCAGTCATGTTCATACCAAATGGTGGGGGAAGCTTGAGGGCCAACTGCTCTACTCCTACTCCTATTCTCCTGCATTCAGCGAGTCTCATGATTGAGCTGATAATGACTACTTCCTGAAATCAGGTGGCGGCATCCATTAGTGATCCTGTGCTGATCTTGGAAGCTGAGGTCTGTCCCAGGCCTGTCCATAGTTGAGGCACTGGTCAGGAGTGATGATGTCACTAACATGACTCCAGGTGATGTTTACAACTGATTTCAGGTTGGGCCCAAGACACCCTCCATGGACGTCCCAGTTCACCTGTTCATCAGGTTCCTGCGACTGGTCCTAAACAATGGTTATATGCCATTGGAACCCTACACAACCCTGAAGGAGCCTGCTCTCCTCTCTCCTGAAGTAGTTCTCTAGTATTACCTGCTCTACCATTCAATAAGATCATGGAAATCCATGATGGCTTCAACACCACTTCCCTATTTTCCCCTTCCTGCAATTCTCTACTAGGTCACATCTCTGACAATCTACACCCTGAATATACCAGTGACTCTTTCTCCAGTGATCTGTGTGGTGCAGCAATTCACTACCCTCAGAGAGAAGAAATTCTTCCTCATCCCTTTCTCAAACAAATTACCCCTTATCCTGAAGTTCTGGAAAACCTCACTGGAAGAAAGATTATTTCAAAATACACCCATTCTACCTCCTCATAATCTTACGTGTTTCAATAAGTTGGGCCAATGGTATCTAAATGCAGAAGATCATCTCTCGTTCTTCTGTGCCTAGAGTCCATTGGCCCAACTCTCTCAAAGTTCCTTTAATACCTTCATCCCAGGAAGTGACCCAGTGAAGTTTCTCTGCACTTCTTCCATTGCAAGCACATTCCTTTGTTCAGAGACAAGCAGTACTTGGACTAGAGGTGTGAATATATTAGTACCATTCAAAGTTAGCAGCTTCAAGTTCATGAGTGTTAGCATTTCAGATGAGCTGTCCTTGACCCAGCACATAAGTACATTCATGAAAAAGGTGTGTCAGTACTGCTGCTTTATTAGAAACTTAAGGAGATGTCTCCAAACACTCTAAATAAATGTCTACAGTGTGTTGTTGGGTGGACCTTGACAGACTGGTGCAGTGTTTCCAATACACAGGATCACAGAGACTGCAGGGAGGGGTGGACACAGTGTGATACTGTCCTCCCTACCATTGACAGTATCTACACAGGTACTATCATCAATGTCACCCTCCATCTGGTCTTTGCCCTCTTCTCACTGTCAAAGTCAGGTAGAAGGTGGGAAGCCTGAAGTCCCAGATCTGTATCTGTAACCATCAGGGTCAGATTCTGCCACATTGTTCTGACCTTCCAACTCTGTAACAACTGCGTCCCCAGCACCGATCCCCCTGCCATGTACTGACTGCTGATTTAAAAAGGGCCCATTATCCCAACTCTTTCCCGTTATTAGCCAATCTCTCCTCTGTGCCAGTAGCTTTCCTGTGTTACCTGAGTTTAGATTTTGTTTAACTTTATCTGCCTTTGGTTGCTGCATCTTCAGAACAGCTTTGGAAAGTTGTGGTACCTCTAATTGGCACCTCCGGAAATGGGCGACGGATGCTTTTCACACTTGATTGATCCAGCTCCCCTTCTGCTCTTTCAGCAGGACTAATCCGTTTTGTTCACTGGGCCTTTTCTGCTATTCAATACTATCAGGGCTTTAAATTCTCCTTATTAGAAGACCCTAAGATAAAGGAGCATAATTAGGCCATTCGTCCCATCGAGTCTGCTACACCATTTCATCATAGCTGAACCATTTCCCCTCAACCCCATCCTCCTGCCTTCTCCCCGTAACCTTTTAATGGCCTGACTAGTCAAGAACCTGTCAACCTCCACCTTAACATCCGAAGACCTGGCCTCCACAGCCTCCTGTAGCAATGAATTCCACAGGTTCACCACCCAATGGCTGAAGAAATTCCTCCTCATCTCCGTTCTAAATGGACGTCCCTCTGTACTGAGGCTGTGTCCTCTGGTCCTAGACTCTACAGGAAGCACCCTGTCCACATCCACTATCTAGGCCTTTCAACATTTGATAGGTTTTAATGAGATCTCCCCTCCCCCATTCTTAAAAATTCCAGGCGCATAGTCATCAAGTGCTCCTCATACTATAAACCTTTCACTCCCACTCTTTTAGAAAGTTATTTGTGCCTTAAAGAAGCATACCGGGAGTGTTAAATCACTCTGCTCTTATTTATACCCCACTTCTGCCTGGGCTGAGAGCTGTGCGATCATCTCCCCCATTGGAGAGAGTCCAGGCAATGGGACAGGAGAAGTGAATGAGGAAAGAGGAGGGGAAGAGGTGAGAAGTGGCGAGAGGTCGGAGCAGAGAAAGGGAGGGTCGAGAGCAGGGGAGAGCTGGAGGAGGATGCGAGGACATGAGAGAGACAGCAGGGGAAGGAGAAAGAGGTGAAGGGTATAGGGCAGGAGGTGAAGAGGAAGAGTGGATGAGAGGGAATGGGAGAGAGCGCGGGGCATGGAGGTAGGAGATAGGTGGACTGTGGGAGAAGAGGATAGAGAGCAGGAGAGAGGAGCAAGGATGTTATTTTATCTCAACGGGTGAGGTGGAAGGAATCAGGAGATAGCGACGATGACTCCTCGCCCTTGACACCAACTTCATAAAGTTACTGAACTCCAGCTCTTTCGCAGACTCAGCCGTCACCAATCAGTGATCCGGCGCCGCCCCCCGATCGACGATTGGCTGTCTGAACTGGGGGCAGGCTCTGATTGATTCTTTTCACAGTCAGTCAGCCGAGTCAGGCAGCTGACTCTCGCGGAAGTGGAGCGGCGATGGAGCGGAGGGGTTGTGGCTGGCTGCTCGGGTTTCTGATCGCCGGGTCGGCGCTGCTCCGGGGAACCCGGGGGCTGGAGAACGGGCTGGCCCGGACCCCGGTCATGGGCTGGCTGCACTGGGAGAGGTTCATGTGTAATGTCGACTGCCGGAGCGATCCCCACAACTGCATCAGGTGAGGAGTGGATCGCAGAGGAAAGGCCAGCGGTGATTTTGACAGGGAGGTCTGTAACTAGAGGTATTCCGCAGGATCGGGGTTGGGAGATCAGTAAATCACTGCGTCAAAAATAGAAGCGAGCTGATTCGGAAGTTTGAAGAAAACAAGTAGAGTTGTGGATAGTAAAACAAAAGTTGCAGGTACCGACAGAGAAATAATTAATGACTGAGCAGGAAAGGAAGTGATATATAGGATTAAATATATAATTCCCCAAACTTCTTTAACCTTAGGTGGTAAATGATACAGCCTTACGATGGAATGTAGGAAAAGTTGAGTTCAAATGCTCAGGTTAATTAATGCGAGATATTTGTAATTCAAAGGAGAATGTTGTGAGAAGGCAATTACATCGATGTCCCACAGATTCCACGACAATAGCAATAGCAATAACAATGGCAGTGGGTTTTATCTCCAAAGTTGTTCCACACCACACACGAAGTATCACTGACAGTGATCCTCAATGAATATCCTTTCAACACAAGTGGTACCACACCTGTCTTCAGCTGCGGGGCACCCCAAAGTGGTGGCCACAGGATACTCAAACCGAACCCTCGAGTGGATTATCACCAACAGTAGCTTATCACAAAGGGGACCATCTCCAAGGGAACCACCACCAAGGCAAGGGTCGACGCACCGGTAGATTCCACAATGTTACCCCAACCACACACAACGTGATAGCCACTTATCCAGTTCCATGACATACGAAATAACTCCAACAGTGATTTGCCACAGAGGTGCCTTTCTTCAGTGAACTACCACACCCAGGCAAAGGGTAAACACACTTTGTGGTACTCACAAAGGTTTCCCCTCACCACAGAACCAACTCCTGTGGATTAACTACGTGACAATCCCACTTTCGTAGTTGAATGGAAACAAACTTCACTCTCACGGGCTACTTGGAGAGAGAGTCCAAACAGTGATCTCTTCGTCACTAGGTTTCTTCTGTTTCAGACTTTCCTCTCCTCTCCTCTCCTCTCCTCTCTGCAAACTTGTTCTAGTTGCAGAACCTGAGAGTTATTTATCAATACTCTGGATCGATCTCAACTCACGCCTTTTGGGCTACTGAAAGTTCAAACCAGCAACCAACTCTTCCATTGACCGAATCCATCTTGACTCTGAGCTGTGTGTCTGTGTGTCCTTGTATATTCAAAACAAGTCACGAGAAACCATAAACCTTCATTGTACATCAAATATCTCTCCCCCTCCCCCTCCCTCTCACCCTCTCTTCCCCTCTCACCCTCTCCCTCACCCCCAGACAGTGTCCAAAAGTCAGTCTCATTCTCCTGGCATTTTAAAGTGACAGTCCACAGACAAAACGAACCCGAGGGGTACATAACAGCCATGAACATCAGCTTGGCCGTTACTCCTTACAAAACTTGCAATGCTGAAGGAGGTGAAAAGGAACCCAAGTGCTTCTACAACATTTCTATAGGATTAAGATCAGGACTTTGATTTGGCCACTCCAAAACATGAATTTTCTTCTTTTTAAACCATTCTGTTGTTGATTTACTCTTGTCTTTTGGATCATTGTCTTGTTTCATTATCAAACTTCTATTAAGTTTCAGGTGACAGACTGCTACCCTGACGTTCTCCTGTAAAATGTCTTGTTACAATTTTGAATTCATTGTTCCCTCAGTGATTGCAAGCTGTCCAGGCCCTGAGGCAGCAAAGCAGCCCCAAACCATGATGCTTCGTCCACCGTGCTTCACAGCTGGGATGAGGTTTTGGTGTTGGTATGCAGTGCCCTTTGTCCTCCAAACATAGCAATGTGGATTTCTGCCAAGAAGTTCAACTTCCATCTCACCTGTCCACAGAACATTTCCCCGGAAGTGTTGTAGAAAATCCAGGTGGTCTTTTGCAAACTTGAGACATGCAGCAATGTTTTTTTTTTGAAGAGCAGTGGTCCTCTGTGGTGTCCTTCCATGGACACCATTCTCGTTCAGTGTTTTTCTTATGTTGGACACGTGAACAGGGACTTTAGCAAGTTCTAGAGATTTCTATAGGCCTTTTGCTGTTACCCTTGGGTTCTTTTTCACCTCTTCAGCATTGCACGTTGTGCTGTTGGTGTGATCTTTGCATGATGCCCACTCCTAGGGAGGGCAGTTTCCTCCATTTGTGGACACTTTCTCTTACTGTGGACTGACAAACACTCAGCCTTTTAGAAATGCTTTTGTAGCCTTTTTCCAGCTTGATGCATCTCTACAGTTCTTCCTCTGAAAGTTGGTACACATAAACAGATCTTTCTTGAGAAGAGCAGGCTCTGTCAGTAACCTGACCTTCTGGTTCTCTCCGACCTGCACCTCTAATCTCATCCTGTTGATTGGAACACCTGACTCCAAGCAGCTTTCGTGGAAGGCATTACCCCAGAGGTTCACAAACTTTTTCCAACAAATACGTGTAATATTGCATCATCCTTTCTCAATAAATAACTGAACAAATATAATATTTTTGTGTTATATATTTAATTGGGTTCCCTTTATCCAGTTTTTGGACGCGTGAATACCTGATTATACTTTAGATCATATTTATGCAGAATTTGAGAATATTCTGCAGGGTTATCAAACTTTCTAGCACCACTGTAACTAAGTTAGTTGGCTTACATAAAGCTTCTCTTCTGTTCTATTGGAAGTATTTCTGAAGCCTTTGGGAATGCTCCTAACAGTTCTCACCAGGTACGGTCACTTTTTACCAAAAGTGGCAACGCAGTGCTGGCTTGCAGCTCTGCCCAAGCTTTGTGAGGAGCTTAAGCGCCATGTTCGCTGCAGGGTTCACTGTAACTTTCCACAGTGCCAGGTAACGGACTCTGTGAGTGACCTACTGAGTTTGTCTTATGTCCCTCTCTCTGCTGCAGCGAGCAACTCTACATGCAGATGGCTGACATCATGGCAGTGGAGGGCTGGAAGGATGCTGGCTACGAATACGTCTGTATCGATGACTGCTGGCTGGCAGCCAGGAGGGACAGTAACAATCGCCTGCAGCCCGACCCCCTGCGCTTCCCCAGCGGGATAAAACACCTGGCTGACTATGTGAGTACCAATGGTGGGCTAACCCCACAATGCTGCCCCTCTACCCCTTTTCTAGCCTGCCCATGAGGTTTTGAATCAGAGAGAGATACAACAGGGAAACATGCCCCTTGACCCTCAGTCTAAAAGGACCACTGACCATCAACCACCTACTTAAATTAATCCTACCTGAATCCCATTTTGTCCTCTCTGCATTCCCATGAACTCAGATTCTGCCCCTCACCTACACACAATGTACAATGGCAATTGACCCTCTAACCCATCTGTCTTTGGGATGTGGGAGAAAAGGGCATGTGGTCGCTGGGAGAATGTGCAAACTGCACACAGATGGCACCCAGGGTTGGATAGAACCCATGCCCCTGCCGCTGTAGGGCTCCAACTCAACTAACTGTGCGACTGTGCTGCTCCCCTGCTTGGTGTTGACCCTGCCCCCTTTCTCCCGAGGCAGGTGCACTCTAAAGGCCTGAAGCTGGGCATCTATCAGGATGTGGGCACCCATACCTGTGCCGGGTATCCGGGCAGTTTTGGCTTTTACGAGCTGGATGCTAAGACCTTTGCTGAGTGGGGCGTGGACCTGCTGAAGTTTGATGGCTGCAATTTCATTAACATAGACCTGCTGATCGAAGGTGAGTTGGGGGGAGGAGGGCCAATGTGGAATGGTGTCCCTGCTGGGAGATTCAGTACGTTAGGGATGATTGACGTGACTCCTGGAAACCTGTGCCTACTGTCTCGTATCTAAACTGAGTAACGAGGTTCTGGGGTTAACTCATCCCTTGCTGTCCAGGGCTCTGGTGTAGACAGTGTTACTCCTGTGCCCCAACTCTGAGGGGCCGAAGGGTACAAAGTAGCCCCCTCCTTTTTGAGAATCACAAGATCGCTATTAATTCAGGTCTGGGACCCAGGAAATGAGAGAGAGACACGCAGATTCCTCAAGGTTCGGAATGTGTCCTGGGCCTCCGAGAGACAAAGCCACGGATAACGGCCATTATCTCTTGGAGACGGAATTGTGTATTGAGTACTGTACTATTCATCGAAGCCCGCAGGCAATGAACAGAGTGGACTGGTTGAGGGATTGCATCATCCCGACCTGATTGACATCTGAGACCCTGTGAGTCAGGATAAAAGAGGGTCTGGGGAACAACCCCTTTAGACGCACCAGGAGAAATGCTGGAAATCCCGTGACAGTGTTTAATAGCGACAGCCGGTGGAAGGCCCACGTGTGTCCTTTCCCGTTGCCCGGGATTGATGCCTTACCATGGAAGACGGCTTAGCTAAAGAAGAGATCACCACTGACGACATTTTGTAGGATCGACATCATAAAAAGGAAAACGGGTAAATTCTAAAAACATCGTCTCTCTCTCCAACCAAAGGCTGCAGCCTGAATGAACTAAAGTGACTTTTACATTTCCATCGGACAATACGTTATCCCCTAGACAACGATAGAGCTATTTCTTATTGATTATTATACCTGCGCTTTTAGATGTAGTATTGACGACGTATATTATCTGTATGCATTGATATTATTTTTGTGTATTTTTATCAGTAAATACTGTTAAAAATTGTACCATCAGACTTCAATGGACCTCTCTATCTTTGCTGGTAAGTGACCCAGTTACGGGGTACGTAACAACAGCCACTCGTCTGTAGCGCTGAGGGATTATCAGCCCAACGGAACGTGGCCATGGTGTCACTGTAACCGGAGGTAGAAGGGCATTTCGGGTTTAACCTCTGTCCTCTGTATTTTCAGGTTACAAGAACATGTCTCTGGCCTTGAATCGGACGGGCCGAAGTATTGTATACTCCTGTGAGTGGCCTTTATACCTCCGGCCTTTTCAGCAGGTAGGGCCTGCCAGCCAGGCTTCCCGCTTTCTCACTCCCTTGCTCTCCCACTGCACCAAGGTAGGATCAGGGACACAAGCCCTGACTGCACCCACTGTCACTCGTCCTGGAACAGAAAGGCGCTTGTTGTCCCTCCGGTCTGCGAGGTGGAAAATGTTCATGGGTTCTTTGAGTTTCCCTTGATGTTCTGATTGTCACACAGCTGTCTGGTGGGCCATTAGTGCAAGGCTAATAGGCCATACTGTTGACCAATGACACCTGCAGTGAGTGAGGGGCAGAAGGCACCAGATCTACCCTTACCCTCATCCTCTATGACCACTCCTTCCCCAATATTTGGTCTTCACAGTCCACACACAACACCCTTGCAGATGGAATGTAATCCCATGAGAGCATCTTGGGAGGTTAAATGGGAGTAGAATGTACACAGCAAATGGCAGGGTCCTAGGGAGTGTCGACAAACAAAGAGACCTTAGAAGTGGCAACATCGGTGGTCAGGGTGGTGAAGAATGTTTATGCGTCATTACCTTCATAGGTGAGAGTAGAGAATGTAAAAATAGGAAAGCTATGTTTCAATGTTACAAAACAATTATTAGATCACTCCTAGAATAGTCATGCTCCAAGAAGGATGTGGTTGTGAAGGAACGAGTTCAGAGGAGATTGGCCAGGATGTTGCCTGGATGCCTGCGTGGTCACAGGGAGAATGTGCAACCTCCACATAGACAGCAGCTGAGGGCAGGACTGAACCCTGGTCTCTGGTGCTATGAGGCCCTGGCTCCATCTCTTGTGCTGCCCGCTGTGCCAAGTATCAATAGCTCAGAAGTTCGGAGAGTCCCAGCTACCCTATGTAGTGCAGATATTTGGAATGGTGGTGGCAGAATTTCAGGATCTTGTGAACAATGTGATTCTTTTGACTGGTCAGCGCAAGGAAGGCAGTTCCTCTCCTGCATCGCTGACCCCACTGTCACGAACCCCGGTTTCAACACCTGGGACGGTACGTGATGTACTGGGAATCTGTGACTGTTTCTGTGAGTGTCATGCGATGGCCTACCCCAACAGTATAAAGGGAGCAGCGCAGATTGCTCCGGAGAGTCGAGCATGGATTCTGTCAGTGAAAGACACCAGTGAGTCGGTCGCTGGTTTAAGCTTTCAGTAACCCGAAGGGTCGATCCAGAGTATGACTCTCACAGTTGCTGCAGCTGGAGGCAGTTGCAGAGAAGAGCAGAGAGGAAGGTTTGAAACAGAAGAAAGCTAGTGACAAAGAGATCACCATTTGGACTCTCTCCAAGTAGCTCATGTTTCCATTCGAATATGAGAGCGTGATTGTCACATAGTTAATCCATAGGAGTGGGTTCTTTGGTGAGGGAAAACCTTTGCGAGTACCACGTGTGACCTAACCTTTGTCTGGGTGTGGTAATTCAATGAAGGCAACCCTGTGGCAAATCACTGTTGGAGTTGCTTCATATGTTGTGGAACTGGATAATTCAAACGTGGGTTTTTGGCACCCACTTTGGTGAATCCCTGCAAGGTCTCGGGTTTGTGGTGACCACTCCTGGAAAAGGGACTTCTCCTGTCAGTTACGTGGTGAAATTCTGACTTTGTATGGACTCTTCGTAGACTCTTTGAAACAGACCTCTTCGTGACCTCGCTTCCTCTGTAAAGGTACGGTGGCTGCTTTGTGAGATCAGTGCTCGAGAGGTACTGTGTGTCTCTGCCGAACCACCTTTGGAATGGTACGGTGGCCGTTTTTGGCGTATCTCTGCAAGACTTGCTTCTTCGCTGTGCAGTCTTATCCGCGAATTCAACCAACCACGAATCGAGAAAACCCGGAAGTGCTCTTCCAGCACTTGTTGTTCGAGCATGTACAGACTTTTTTTTCTTGTCATTTAATAATGCAGTATAACAACTATCTTACATGGCACTTACATTGTATCAGGTATTATAAGTAATCTGGAGATGATTTAAAGTATACGGGAGGATGTGCGTGGGTTATCATGGATCGGGATCGAAAAAAATCGGATGTTCTCTTACTAAGTAAGTCAGAACAGGTACATCCGGTATTATTTAGCATCAGTTAGTCAAATGTTTGTCTTCATATATAGTATATATTTTACCTTTCTATGCATATAAAACACTTAAGAACGTATGTTTCAGCCCTGGGCAGATTGCTCCCGAGTGCGCTCTCCACCATGTCGGGTCAATGTGGACGAGCAAAAACCCAAAACCCAATAATTAAACCACTGCGTTGCTTAGTGATAATTGTAGCTTTCATCGGGGCAGAGCCTTTCTCACTTTATCCTTTGTTCCGATCGTTGACTGACATAGCCTAACGCTTTTCCAATGACCGATGGTGTTTCATCTCTTTCCGATCGTTTATTATTTCCTTTTTATTTTCAATCATTATCGTGATTATTTTCATGAACAGAAACACTGTGGATTGAGATCTCTGCCGCTGGGTCCTAATGTCCACCGTATTAACAGGTTAAATAAGGTCTGGGGTTCTGCTGGGTCCTAAGATCCACCACATTGAGAGAGGTTGAATAAGGGACTTGAGCATCTGCCAAATTTGGTATCCGCAAGGGGTCCCAGAACCAATCCCTCGCGGATATGAAGGGCCGACTGTATTTTGAATCTTCAAGATCGTCTCTTCACTAGACTTCGAATCCAAAAGTCTCTCCTCTCAGTTACCCCGTGAATCCCTGAAACTTTCTGAACTGTCATTCTGAGACTGTGCTTCAATAAGACTCTGTTAAAAATTGTTTCCAAGTTTAACCATTTGGGAGCTATAGACACAGCGCTGTTAACTTCCGTGTTGTTTAATTTTCTATGTTTCTGCTTGACTGTTAATAAATTCTGTTGTTTTCTGATAATATATTGACTCTATTCCACATCTATTAGTGCTGGTTCCTTGTAACACCACAAACCTTTGAATTGAGTCAGACCTCTTCAACATTAATGCAAGATTGTGGAATCAGTTCAGTGATGAGGTGAGTGAAGTTAGCCTCCCTGGTTCAGGAGCCAGATGGTTGAAGGGTTCCTAACTGTTGTTGTGGGACCTAAGTTTCCTATACTTTCTTCCCAATGGTAGCAGCAAGGAGATAACAGGGCCAAGATGGTGGGGGCCATTGACGATGGATGGTGCTTTCTTGTGGCAGTGTTCCTTGTAGATGTGCTCAATGGTGGGTAGGGATTTTCCTGTGATGGACTGGGCAGTATGCACTACCTTCTGTAGGCTTTTGCATTCATGGGCATTAATGTTTCTCTATCCAGCTGTGATGCATCTGGTCAGGGTACTCTTCACTGTTCATCTTCAGAAGTTTGTCAAAGTTTTAGACGATATGCTGAATCTGTGCAAACTTCGAACAAAGCAGAGGTGCAGCTGTGCTTTCTTTGTAATGGCACTTACGTCCAGGTCCCTGGTCCCAGGACAGATCCTCTGAAAATATGAGACAAAGAATTAAAGTTACTGGCTGACTCCATCTCTGATTCCCTGATGAGGACTGGCTCCTAGACTTCTAGCTTCCTCCTCCTATAGTCAATAATCAGCTCTTTGGTTTCACTGACACTGACTGAGAGATTGTTGTGGCACCACTCAGCCAGATCGTCACCACCTTTGATTCAGCCGATGACTGCGGTGTTGTCAGCAAACTTAAGTATGCTGCAGATCAGTGTCCAATCCAACTTGGTTCCAGTTGACAACTGCAGCCCATCCATTCTGCATTGATATTTCACTAATGATTTAAAAATACAGTTTGTTCCTTTGAGCTGTTGGACCTTTTAATCATTTTTTGGGATCTGCCCAACATTTATTGCCCTTGAGGAGGTGGGGGTGAGCCAGGCCCCTGGTGAAGGTGTTCCTGTGGAGGTGATGTTGGGGAGGGCGGGAATTCCAGAAGTTGGAGCCAGTGATAATGAAGGGCTGTTTCTGTATCTCCAAGTCAGGTGGGGTGTGATGCAAAGGGGAACCTGAAGGTGGCAGTGCTTCTAAGTAGCTGCCTCAGTGGGAGAATAGGAGAGGCTGTGGGTCTGAAGATGCTGTCAGTGCATTGTGTAGGTGGTGTACACTGCAGCTTCTGTGTACCAGTGGTGGAGGCAGTGAATGCGTAGGGTAATGGAGTTCTGCCTTAGCCTGAATGATGATGATCTCTTGAGAGTTGAAGGGCATCCAGGCAAGTCCATCACATCCTGCTTTGTGATCTGTAGATAGTGGAAGCGTTTCAAGGTGTCAGGAAGGAGTCACTAAGCCCAGTGTACCTCCTCTCTGGACTGCCCTTGTAGCCATTGTATCTATGTGTGTGGTTGAGTTGATTTTCTTTTGTAATTAGTGCCCCTCCTTCCCCAAGCATACTGATGGTGGTACTTAGGAACAGTAATGTAAGTGCTTGAGAAATAGGAGCAGGAGTAGGCCAGTTGGCCCATCAAACCTATGCTACCATTCAATATGATCATGATTACTCTGCCCCAAGTCTTGTCTGCTTGTCAGTACCAGAGTCCCACAGTCGTCAGCTCCATTGAGTGTCAAAGGTAAATGGTTAGATTCTCTCAATGGAGATGGTCCTTACCCCCAGACTCATGTGGCATTGATGTTGTTTGTCACTCATCAGCCCGAATCTGCATGTTGACTTGGTCTTCCAGCGTGCAGATGTGGGCTGCTTCATTTGGCAAGGAGTTACAAGTAGAGTTAAGGGATCATGCTTCATTGTTGAATATCTCCACATCTGATTAGCAATTGCTGATGTAGCTGGTCCCAGGACACTGGTGCCTGAGTGAAATCCTGGGAATCACTCAGGCTCAATCTCCAACCATTTTTCCAGGTGTAACTCCAGCCACTGGAACAATTTCCCCTGGGATGCACATTGACTTCAGCTTTACCAAACTTAGTCAAACACTGCCTTGGTGTTAAAGCCAAGTCTCTCTCACCTCTGCTCTCACATTTCCCTGTCTGGTCCAGGTTTGAGGTCTATTTCCCAGTGGTCCTGGTGAAACCCAAGCTTGGCTCTGGTGAGCAGGTTATTGTTGAATACATGCTGTCTTGTAGAGCTGTTGATGACGCCTCCCCTCCCCCCACCCCCATCATTCTGCTGACAATCGAGCATTGGCTGTACTGCAATTAGCCAACTGCCTGTGCTTTGTCTTTGAGGCTTACCTGGGCGATCCCCTGCATGAAATTCTGCTCATGTTGTAACCACGGAAACAGCTTGGCTAACTCGAGGGCATGGACTTTCAGTGCCACCACTGGGGTACACTGGTCCCATAGTGTCTGCTGTACACCAGCTGCCCTCACTTGCTTTGACTTTTAAATTGATACCTTGGTGTAATATTAATTAATCATTTAACATCGGTACTGGGGAGAATGTGATAACTTAGCAGTCTAAAAACCAAGGAAGGGGCAGAAAGGTGGCAAAAGTGGGTGGGAAATTGGATACTTGGGCTGCTTTTACACTCCAACAAAAGGCAACTAAGAAAACTATAAGAAGGGAAAAGATGAAATATGAAGCAATAATACCAAAAGTTTTTTCAGTTATATCAAGAGTAAAAGGGAGGTGAGAGTTAATGTTGGACCACTGGAAAATAAGGCTGGTGAGGTAGTGATGGGGTCAAAGAAATGGCAGATGAACTTCATGGGTACTTTGCATCTGTCTTCAGTGTGGATGACAGTAGCAGCGTGCCAGAGGTCCCTGAGTGTCAGGGGGCAGGAGTGAGTCCATTTCCAATACAAAGGGAAAAGGGCTAGCCAAACTGAAAGGTCTTAAGGTGGATATGTCACCTAGACCAGATGGACTACATCCCAAAGTCCTGAGAGAGATTGCTGAAGAGATAGCAGATGCATTGGTTATGATCTTTCAAGAATCGCTTGACTCTGGCATGGTTCCAGAGGACTGGAAAATTGCAAATGTCATTCCACTCTTTAAGAAGGGAGGAGGAGAAAAGAAAGGAAATGATAGGCCAGTTAGGCTAACCACAGAGGTTGGGAAAGAATTGGAGTCTATCATTAAGGATGAGATTTCGGGTACTTGGAGACTAATGATGAAATAAGCCAGAGTCAGCATGGTTTCTGTAAAGGAAACCTTGTTTGACAAATCTTTTAGAGTAACAAGCAGGGTGAACAAAGGACAGGCAGTGGATGTCAATTACTTGAATTTTCAGAGGGCATTTGATAAGGTGCCACACATGGGGCTCAAACATCAGAGGAGCAGAGGGACTTAGGAGTCCTTGTGAAAGACTCACAGAGGTTATGTTGCAGTTTGTGGTAAAGAAGGCAAATGCAACGTTGGCATTTATTTCAAGGGGAATAGAATATAAAAGCAAGGAGTTAATGCTGAGGCTTTATAAGGCACTAGTCAGGCCGCACTTGGAGTATTGTCAACAGTTTTGAGCCCCATATCTCAGAAAGGATGTGTTGTCATTGGAGAGAGTCCAGAGGAGGTTCATGAGGATGATTCCAGGAATGAAGGGGTTAACATATGAGAAGGTTTTGGTGGCTTTGGACCTGTACTCACTGGGATTTAGAAGAGTGCTGGGGATCCTATTGAAAACTACTGAATGTTGAAAGGACTAGATAGGGTGGATGTAAAGAGGAGGTTTCCTATGGTGAGGGGTATCCAGATCTAGAGGCCACAGCCTCAGAATTGAGGGATGACCCTTTAGAACAGAGGTAAGGAGGAATTTTTTACCCAGAGAGTGGTGAATCTGTGGAATGCTCTGTCACAGACTGCGGTGGAGGCCAAGTCCGTGGGTATATTTAAAGCGGAAGTTGATAGTTTCCTGATTGGTGAAGGCATCGAAGGACATGGGGAGAAGGCAGCTATACGGGGTTGAGTGGGATCTGGGATCAGCCATGATGGAATGACAGAGCAGACTTGATGGGCTGAATGGCCTAATTCTGCTTCTGTGTCTTACAGCCTTAAAACAAAATCAGTGGATTAAGCAAAGTCAGCATGGGTTTGTGTAAGAGAATTGTGTGATGAACTTAGTGGAGGTTTTTGGGATTGCTCTTGAGATATCAAATAGAATAGGCTGAAGACTGGCTTCCTTGACAGTGGCGAAGGCAGAATTAGTTCCTTCTGATGGTAATACCACCTCCCAGAGTCCTACCGGAGGTAGACATGGTGAACAATTGGTTGTCATCCTTAAACTTTATACATCATGTTCAGTTCCTGGAGACTGGGAAATGGGAGCAAATATAATCCCGCTATAATATTTTAAATTTAAAAAATCAAAGCAATGAGAGAAACTGGTCTACAGACCAGGTAGCCTAACATTAGTAGAGGGGGAGGGGGAATGGGATGACATAATTGGAAAATTCGGTGGATTAGCACGGATTTGTGTAAGAGAAGTATTTGATGAATTTAGTGGTGGTTTTTGAGGTGGAACACTAGATGACCATGCACTGGTGAGCTCTCTCCCTGCCGGGCTTGGACGAGCAGCTCCCTCACGTTTCCAGAGAACCAGGTTCAATCCAAAGCTCGGGGGCTGTCTGTGTGAAGTTTACATTCTCTCCTGACCACGTACTTTCCCCTAAGTGCTCCAGTTCCCTCCCACATCCCAAAGACGTTCAAGCTGGTGGTGTGTGGGTGGGGGGTAATGGGTTGCTGCAAATTGCTCCCTGTGTGTGAGTATGGAGTAGAATCTGAGGGAGACGAAATTGAATGGGAACGTGGAGAGAATTTTTAAAAATGGTGTCAGTGTAGGATTAATGTAAATAGGTGGTTGATAGTCAGCCTGGAGTTGATGGGCCAAATGGCCTATTTCCATGCCGTATCTCACTATGTACAGTGAGGTCACGTCCTGACCTTTGACCGGGGTGTGTTTATCACCTAACCTTGCTGCACTTTCTCTGACGTGACTAATGGTATAAAACCTTTTGGCAAAAAAGCAGACAGCATCAGCCAGCAGGAAGAGTTAACAGTCCAGGCCGTGGCCTTCCAGCACAGGGAGAGCATGCAACCTCCACACAGACAGCAGCTGAGGACAGGACTGAACCCTGGCCGTGGCTGCTCCTGTTGAGCAGAACCCTGTGCAGGAGACAGTCGACTCCGGAGAGACTGGCATGCAGACAGATCGTCTGCTCTGGAGAGACTGGTGCACGGGAGACAGTCAGCTCCAGAGAGACTGGCGGGCAGGCAGACCATCTGCTCCGGAGAGACTGGCGCCCAGTCAGACTGTCTGCTCCGGAGAGACTGGACGCACAGGAGACAGTCTGCTCCGGAGAGACTGGACGCACAGGAGACGGTCTGCTCCGGAGAGACTGGACGCAGACTGACCGTCTGCTCCGGAGAGACTGGACACACAGGAGACCGTCTGCTCCGGAGAGACTGGACACACAGGAGACGGTCTGCTCCGGAGAGACTGGACGCACAGGAGATGGTCTGCTCCGGAGAGACTGGACGCACAGGAGACTGTCTGCTCTGGAGAGACTGGACGCACAGGAGATGGTCTTCTCTGGAGAGACTGGACGCACAGGAGACGGTCTTCTCCGGAGAGACTGGACGCACAGGAGACGGTCTTCTCCGGAGAGACTGGACGCACAGGAGACGGTTTTCTCCGGAGAGACTGGACGCACAGGAGACTGTCTGCTCCGGAGAGACTGGACGCACAGGAGACTGTCTGCTCCGGAGAGACTGTACGCACAGGAGACTGTCTGCTCCGGAGAGACTGTACGCACAGGAGACGGTCTGCTCCGGAGAGACTGGACGCACAGGAGACTGTCTGCTCCGGAGAGACTGGACGCACAGGAGACTGTCTGCTCCGGAGAGACTGGACGCACAGGAGACGGTCTGCTTCGGAGAGACTGGACGCACAGGAGACGGTCTGCTCCAGAGAGACTGTACACACAGGAGACTGTCTGCTCCGGAGAGACTGTATGCACAGGAGACAGTCTGCTCCGGAGAGACTGGACGCACAGGAGATGGTCTGCTCCAGAGAGACTGGACGCAGATGGACCGTCAGTTGCAAAGCCATGACGAGATGGATTGTGAGGTCGAGAGTTCATCTTTTGGTACAAGCGGCACCAGGTCAGGAAGGGAGCGAAGTGTGTGAAATGAGTTAGGGTGCAAATGCGAGTGTCTGATTCTGCTGGTAAATCTCTCCCTTTTCCAGCCCAATTACACGGACATCAAGAATCACTGCAACCAGTGGAGGAACTACATTGATATCAGTGACTCGTGGAGCTCACTGAAAAGCATCATTAGTTGGACAGCCACACACCAGAATGTGATTCAGTCTGTGGCAGGACCTGGTGGCTGGAACGACCCAGATATGGTGAGTACGTGGCCAACGGTGATCCCAGGTAAAGACGCAGTTGTCAATGGGTGACTGAGCTCGGGCTGGTGGAGGTGCCCCATCATGTGGTATCTGACTTCTCTCTTTGCTTGGACAGCTTGTCATTGGTAACTTTGGGCTGAGCAGGAACCAGCAGGTGACCCAGATGGCACTGTGGGCTATCATGGCAGCCCCTCTGCTGATGTCAAATGACCTTCGCAACCTCAACCCCGAGTCCAAGGCACTGCTTCAGAACCCGTTTGTCATCGCCATTAACCAGGACCCTCTGGGAATCCAAGGTCATCGCGTGACCAAGGTGAGTGCCAGGCCTCCCTTTCCTTTCCATGGGTTTATATCAAGTCCCTCTCCCCAGTCTGCCAGTGGCTGGCTAGATAGTTGTGATTATCAGGACACTTTTTGGGGAAACCTGGGTTTGTGCTGAGGAACTAGACTCTGCTGTGAAATCTTGTCTTGTTTGCAATCATCATTCAGTCATAGCTGCCCAAGGGTGGGGGGGGGGGGGGGGGGTGGGGATGGAGGACGAGGTCAGAGAGTAGGTGAGTAAAAATCTTGAAATGGAATGAGGGCTAGCTGATCGAGTGGTCTCAGCTCAGGAAGAGGCTCTTCAGACCATCATGTTCATGCCACACCCATTACAGTTATCACATTTGTCTGCAATAGGTCTTTGTCCTGCTATCTTGGCCTATTCAAGTGATCGACTAAATGGACCTTCAACCCAGACTTTTGTATCTGACTCACCACCACCATTCCATATATCAACCACTCTCTGTGTAGAGAGTTCCTCAGATCCCCTTACAACCTCCTTCCCCTCCTCCCCCTCCCCTCCTCTCCTCCTCCTTTCTCTCACTCTTTCTCCCTCAGCCTTCTGCACTCCCTGATAAACAAGCCCACCCCATTCAATCTCTTCCCACAGATAAATTCCTTCAGAGCTGCTGTATCTCCTCTTCCGCCCCCTCCAGTGTAAACACACCTTGCCTATAGATGAGTTATCCAGAACGCTACACGATGGTCCAAGGCAGACCTACCCAATATAACGTCACAGCTCTGATTTACAGTGATCTCCATTTTGAAAGGTTTGATTCTGAGATGATGGTTTTATCTGTGATGGAGAACTGCAATACGTGAGGTTTGGATACGAGTTGCTCCCTTTCTCCAGCACTGTCAATGATAGAAGCACCTGAGAGATCTCTGACTGTTTCACGTTCTCTTTTCAGCAAGGCAACTTTGATCTGTGGTCGCGGCCGCTGGCGGGCGGGGGCTTTGCTTATGCCATCATCAACTGGGCAGAGATCGGTGGCCCAGAGAAGTTCCCCATCGTCATGTTCGGACTGGACGAGGGCAAAGCCTGCAAGGAGAAATGCCTGGTCACAGAGATCCTTCCTGATGTCCAGTTCCAGGGAATCAAGAGCCGGTCATCTGTGGTGGACTTCTGGGTGAACCCCACCGGCACTGTCCTCTTCACCGTTTTCCCCCATAGCTCGAAGCCGTCACTCAAGGTGCAATCGCTGCGGCGCCGTCACAGACACAAGAGTGAGGTTGTGAAGATGACTGCCCTACAGCAGCAGTAACAAACGTTGCCTCTTCTCACACCGTGACCTGGCCAAGTCTTTATTAATGGTGTAGAATTTGATATGAGAATGCACACATTGTGTATGAGATACAGAATCGAGAGTGTTGGTGCTGGGGACAGGGTTTTGGAATGGTTATGAGTTGCAGGGATGGTCCCATAGAGTCATATAGCAATGAAACAGGCCATTCAGCCCTAGTCATCCATGCTAACCATTCCTAGTTGTTCGTTTTTCCGGCACTTGATCCATAGCCTTCTATGTCTAGCTGATTCAAGTGTTCGTCAAGACTTTAATGTTGATAATCACTCACCCACTCTCTTAGGCAAGCACCCTGGGTACTCACATCTCTCTCTCCCTCGGTGAAGAAGGCTCACGCTAGCTCATCTTTGAAACTCTTATCCCTTATGCCAAACTACATCCTCTGGTTTTATCTACGTCTGCTGTGGGAAAATGTTTCCTGCAGTCACTTTCAGTGAGGTTTCCCTGCGGAAAGGTCGGCTGCAGCAGCTCCCGGTCACTTTCAGTGAGGTTTCCTTGCAGAAAGGTCGGCTGCAGCAGCTCCCGGTCACTTTCAGTGAGGTTTCCCTGCGGAAAGGTCGGCTGCAGCAGCTCCCGGTCACTTTCAGTGAGGTTTCCCTGCGGAAAGGTCGGCTGCAGCAGCTCCCGGTCACTTTCAGTGAGGTTTCCCTGCGGAAAGGTCGGCTGCAGCAGCTCCCGGTCACTTTCAGTGAGGTTTCCTTGCAGAAAGGTCGGCTGCAGCAGCTCCCGGTCACTTTCAGTGAGGTTTCCCTGCGGAAAGGTCGGCTGCAGCAGCTCCCGGTCACTTTCAGTGAGGTTTCCCTGCGGAAAGGTCGGCTGCAGCAGCTCCCGGTCACTTTCAGTGAGGTTTCCCTGCGGAAAGGTCGGCTGCAGCAGCTCCCGGTCACTTTCAGTGAGGTTTCCCTGCGGAAAGGTCGGCTGCAGCAGCTCCCGGTCACTTTCAGTGAGGTTTCCCTGCGGAAAGGTCGGCTGCAGCAGCTCCCGGTCACTTTCAATGAGGTTTCCCTGCGGAAAGGTCGGCTGCAGCAGCTCCCGGTCACTTTCCCAGCGGAAAGGTGCAGCGCCTGCTTCTCCTGCAGTCTGGGTTTTGTAACTGGAACGGAACTCTGCCTCTCGTTCTATCAATAACAACCTCACCCTGAACATCCTGCTTCCCAAGAGGTCAGGTGCTGACCCTTGATGTTGGGAGGGTACGTGTGCGTGCATGTGTATGGGATCCTGTCCTGTTGTCCCCTGGTATTCCCCACTGGACAGTGTGTGGCTGGGAGTCTCTTTGTACAATGATTTTTATCTTTATCCCTGAGCTGGTTCTGCTGACAGTTAGGGTCCAAGTATGCTTATCTATGTGTTTATGGCAGAGCTACTGTTAAACACAAAGGATTGCTCACCAGTCTCTGAGCAGACCAGGGCTGAACTATCACATTCTTTTTGCCCCATAGTCTTCTAGGTTGGGCTGTCAGCTTTGCAGGTTCCTGTGCAAGACTGACCCAATTCATTCAACTGTCTTAACTCTTCCCAACCATCAGAAGCTGCCCGTCTGAGACAGTATGGTTCCGTGGACAGAGCTCAATGCATGGAGATTCCCTGCATCTCCCTTGTCAACCCCCCTCCTGACTCCCACACCCACACCACAAGTGCTCCCTGGGTTCCTGCTGCCCCACAGAGTATTTACTTACTGACAAGTGTGATTTTTTTTCCCAGTTGATTTTTGCCATAACTGATTTCTCTTTTATTGAAGAATATATTTTGCAATAGATCTATAATTGATTTGCAGTAACAAGGTGAGAAGAGATTAACAATTCTCACATCAGGACATGAGCTAGAAGCAGGTGTGGGCCATTTGGCCATGAAATCTGCTTCACAATTCAGTAAGCAGCAACTTGGGTTCTAGTCTTCTGTACAAAGCCAATTATCTATGATGTAATAAACGTTTTATTGAATTTTACATTCTTGTCTTGAGTTTTATTTGTTTAAGAATGTTATCTCAGATAACCCATTCATCTTTACAGTGCAAGGAGAGGTTTCCTCGCCCTCTTACGAGCCCCGGGAAAGCAGGGTAGCCTACCACTACTCTGGTTTTGTGTGGATCGAAGAGTTCCAGTATGAGAGCTGCAAACTCTTTCAAAGCTGGATGGGTCATTTATGAGATAGTGCAAACCTCATTTGATAAGCAGACTTTAAATTCTCAATACAATAGAACTCCATTAATCCAACACCGGTGCTGGGCTAGGTTCCCCGTACTGTTTTGATATTATTTGCCAATAATGCGACAACACACTTTCAATCCAGTATTTTTAACGATGTTAAACGGAACAGCAGTATAATTTTCTAGTGAGCTCAGTGAGTTTCAAAGCAGTGCAGCAAAAAGCAGGAGAGTTTGAAAGTCGTGTAGGAACCAGAATCCAGCTGGAAATGCGATCACCAGGAACTGGGGGTATCAAAGGGAACATGGGAATTGGCTACATCAGGATTCCCAAACAATCAGCTTATTCTTTACCATAGGACACCAAGTACTCTTCAGAAATCTCTACCCACAGTGACTCACTCAAGTTCTGCTGGAGTCTCTGAATCCAGAGGCTTGTTCATTAACACAGTGACCCAGGCCTTATCTGTCCTCTCAATCCATAGAGCTCGGATTCACATTCCATTCTGAAAACTGCCAAGTAGTCAAAACTAATTGGGACCATTTGATTAGGAGGTAATGCTACACTGTGGCGCGACTGGCTTTTGGATGAGTCAAGACGTGGTTATCGTTTATTCCCCACACATGCATTAAGAGGGGTCCTGGCTGTATCCATCAACATCTGTGCTTTTATCATTGTGCATAAGAGATCTCACTGTAGGAATTGATAAGTCCTTTAATTATTACCATAAAAAAGTTATAGAATGGAAATCCTACTAGAAGGCAAAAGCAGCAGAATACATTCTGTACAAAACAGCCTTGTGCTCTGGTGTCTTGGCTTTGTCTAACAGCAGCTTCCCTATTTCAAAGTGCTGCTGGCTCCATGTGCCCTGTTCTATATCGGTTCAGACTGGTGCATTTGGTGATTTGAGACACCACATTTGAAATCTGAAATTCAAAGGCCCTTGATCTTAACTTTGGTTCATTGCCATTGACTTTTTTGAATTCAAAGACCATTACTCAGCCCTACCCTTAATTTACTGAGCCTGAGGCTCATAGATTTTGACAGTAATCTGATCTACCCCTTATCCAGTTCCTTAAATCAATACACACAACGTTGGATGTGACTAGGTCTGGTAGCATCAGTGGGAGACAACACAAGGGTGACAGTCATATCAAGCTCCCTTGTTTCAAACTTTTCAATGAAAGGTTTTACGTTTCAGAAGGAGGAATGAACAGAGGGAAACACTTGTGGAGCAAAGCAGCCCAAAGTTGGCAAGGTCACTGTATTGGTAAGTGTATGGGTGAGATGTGTGGGTCCGAAAGATGGATGCAGCAAGGAAATGGTTAACAATTAGGAATTTGTGGGTCTGTCCTGTTTTGAAGATCTACCTGTGTGTTGGGCAAATTGACCCTTGATACTAGATAAGGGGAGAAAGAATGTGACTCTGGTCTACCCGATAACATGGCCTGAAAGCAAACCAGAGGTGCTAATTTGTGTAAAAGTAATTAATCACCTTTTCTCTAAAGAATGTTTTTGTACATTGTTTGATTGTAAGATTAATAGAATGTATTATCCTTGAGGAGGCAGAGGCCAATTGCTGAAGGTCACCCGACCAAGAGGTTAGGCTTGTGTGAACATCAGATTGGATGCCTCGCCCCTACCAGCTGGACTGGGAGGTGGCGGTAGGGCTATAAAAGGCGGGCAGACCACTCGCCTGGGTCCCACCTTCAGGCCGAGCAGCTGAACCAGCGGCAAGGACCTCCACCCTAGACAGTCCACAGTTGATCGCCTGCCTCAGGAACCACGCAGACGTTGCTAAGTATACTCAGCGGTGTTGACTACTAGGGGTTGCTTAAGTTAGCCCTACCTATTAGTGGTATAGTAGTGTATAATATAAAGCATTTCTCGCAACTCTCCATTTTTCTTCTCTGTATTAACAATAAAGTGAGTCTCGGACAAACTACCAAGTCTGGGTCCATTTGCATTTGCTTGAGCAAAACCAAATAGTTGCAGCATCCACATGTTACAGTTATTTGGGCATCAGTTTTTGTGGAACAGTCACAATTAAAAAACAAAACCAAAACTGAAACAAAATGATACAGAGACGATCGGAAATGAATGGAAACAGAAAGGCTTTGCCACATTTGCCCAAAACTGTTTTTAAAAAAAACCTCCGGGGATTTCCAGAAGTTCAGCAGCATCTGCAGAGTTTTGCTCCAAACATTTAAAAACAAGTTTGGCGGCATAGCCTCAGGCGACTGGATAGTCCACTGCTAATTATGTCCCTAGTTAGAGCACACCTCTGGCTTCCCAATAAACAAATATGCAGAAAATGGAGCAGTGTGCACTACACAGGGGCTTCAGCAAGTCACCCTTCTGCACTTCTGTATCTTTTATCTCACCCACACACACATCTCTTATTGCCCCACACTTGGTGCTTCCCACAAACGTTTTTAAATTTTATATCTTCTCCTGCTTTTTCTCTAGCCCTCCATCCTTTTAAGGCCTTGTCTTTTTGGTAAATTAGGTTATTGCTGTCACATGTACTGTCGCGCAGTGAAAAAACTTGCCTGGCCTTAGAAAACTTTCCATGGAGATGTTTATTACAATGATGCTGAGGTGGTGGTGTCCATCGTTTCTGACGAGGAGAGCTGTGCGGGAGTTTTAAAGTGCAAAAGCCATTGCACTGGGGCAGTTCCACCGTCTTACCCTCCAAAGTCTGGGTCCAGTGGTATGAACAAGTGTCACAAAGTGGAGTCGTCCTTGTTGCAGATAGATGACCTTCTGTGCCTTGTCCTGCCCTTCGCTCTCCACGGAGCATTGCATAACCACCTTCTCTGCCATTGGATCTCTCTGTAAATCTCATCCGCCCAGTCTACTGGAACTGACATCACATGCCAGGCCAGGCACGTCTCTATCTCACCGGGGTACAAGGCCACTGGCTACCCTCACCCGGTTGTGGATAGTGTGGAGGACTGTCAGAGGTTACAATGGGACATCGAGGATGCAAAACTGGGCTGAAAAGTGGCAGATGGAGTTCAACGCAGGTAAGTGTGAAGTGGTTCATTTTGGTATGTCAAATATGATGGCAGAATGTAGAATTAATAGTAAGACTCTTGGCAGTGTGGAGGATCAGAAGGATCTTGGGGTCCTAGTCCATAGGACACTCAGAGCAGCTGAGCAGGTTGACTCTGTGGTTAAGAAGACGTATGGTGCATTGGCCTTCATCAATCATGAGTTTAGGAGCCGAGAGGTAATGTTGCAGCTATATAGGACTCTGGTCAGACCCCACTTGGAGTGCTGTGCTCAGTTCTGGTTACCTCAGTACAGGAAGGATGTAGAAACTATAGAAAGGGTGCAGAGGAGATTTACAAGGATGTTTCCTGGATTGGGGAGCATGCCTTATGAGAATAGGTTGAGTGAACTCGGCCTTTTCTCCTTAGAGCGACAGAGGATGAGAGGTGACCTGATAGAGGCGTATAAGATGATGAGAGGCATTGATCATGTGGATAGTCAGAGGCTTTTCCCCAGGGCTGAAATGGTTAGCACGAGAGGTTAAGATGCTTGGAAGTAGGTACTGAGGAGATGTCAGGGCTAAGTTGTTTTTACGCTGAGAGTGCTGAGTGCGTGGAATGGGCTGCCGGTGACAGTACTGGAGGCTGTTATGATAGGGTCTTTTAAGAGGCTCCTAGATTTTTCATAGAGCTTAGAAAAATAGAGGGCTATGGGGAATCCTAGGTATTTCTAAGGTAAGGACATGTTCGGCACAGCTTTGTGGGCTGAAGGGCCTGTATTGTGCTGTAGGTTTTCTATGTTTCTATATGCAATATTTCTCCAGGACTCCACCCTCGTCCTGCACTCATGGCTTCACACTTTATCTAGCACCTGCTTTCACTTTATGTGAGGCTCTACAGAACTGGAAATCTCGAGCAGCAGACACGTATTGTCAGAAGGTCTCAGCCAGTCAGTCAGCATCTATGGAGGGGACAGCAGTTGTCATTCTGGGCCAAGACCCTTCATCAGGACTAAGGAGGCAGAGGGAGGGGGAGGGAAAGGAGAACAAGCTGTTGGGTGATAGGTGAGAGCTGGTGAGGGGGGAGGAGGATGAAGTCCACAAGACCATCATTTAATAATGAATCTAATTTATGAACATTGGTTCTAATGAATGCAATCTCTTAGACCATAATACAACAACAGAATTAGGCCATCGCGTCTGCTCTGCCATCCCATCATGACTGGTTTATTATCCCTCTCAACCCCATCACCCTATCTTCTCCCTATAACCTTTGACACCCTGACTAATTAAACACCTATCAACCACCACTTTAAATACACAATGATTTTGCCTCCACAGCCATCTCTGGCAATGAATTCCAGATTTACTTCCATCTGGCTAAAGAAATTCCTCCTCACCTTTGTTCTAAATGGATTACCCTCTAGTCTGAGGCTGTGCTCGCTGATCGTAGACTCACTCATTATAGGAAACACCCTCTCGATCCAGGCCTTTCAACATTCAAGAAGGTTTCAGTAAGATTCCCCTTCATTCTTCTGAACTCCGTCGAGTACAGGACCAGAGACATTGAACATTCGTCATATAGCATGTTAACCCTTTCATTCCCATGGACCCTCTCCAATGCCAGCTCATCCTTTCTTAAGTAAGGGGCCCAAAACTGTTCACAATACTCTAAGTTACAGAGAAAATCAGTGCAAGCAGGCAACAAGGTGCAAAGCCATAACAAGGTAAATTGCCCATCTTTTTGCACTGGAGAACAGACCAATTGTCTTATAACAGTGGAATTGAAGTCTCTGAGTCTGATGGAGAGAAGAGAGAATGCTAGGGGAGGGTGAGGTCTGGCAATGAGATACGTAGACAGAGTCCATGGACTGGAGGCCAGTTTCCGTGATGGGCTGATTGTGTCCACGTGCCTCTGCAGTTACTAAACCAAGCTATATGTACCAGTCCATATAGGCAGTTCAACATAAATCATGCACAGATTTTACAAGAACATCATTACGGTGATCTACTCCTATTTGAACAAGCAGAGCAGCTCTGTGAGGATCATGTTTTTTGATTTCTCAAGTCCCTTCAATACCACACAGCCCTCATTGCACAGTTTATGCAGCTTCAGAGCTGTGTGTCAGACATGGCTATGAGCAGCACTGGGGCCGCACAGGGTACTGTATTGGCTCCTTCCTGTTCACCCGGACTTTAGGTACAACACTGAGTCATATCATCTGCAGAAATTCTCTGAGGGCTCAGCAATAGTTGGGTTTATATAGTTGGGAGCTGGTTGTGGATTACAGGAGGAATGGAGACAGACTAGCCCCTATTGACATCAATGGATCTGGGGTTGAGAGGGTAAACAGCTTCAAGTTCCTCAGCATCCACTTCACCGAGGACCTCACGTGGTCTGTACACACCAGCTATGTGGTGAAAAAGGCACAACAGCGTCTCTTTCACTTCGGAGGTTGAGGAAGTTTGCTATGGGCCCCAAAATCCTAAGAACATTCTACAGGGGCTCAATCACGAGCATCTTGACTGGCTGCATCACTGCCTGGTATGGGAACTGTATGTCCCTCAATCGCAGGACTCTCCAGAGAGTCGTGTCGACAGCCCAGCACACTACTCAGAACATTTATGAGGACAGGTGTGTGAAAAGGGCCCATAGGATCATTGGGGACCCAAGCCATCCCAACCACAATCTATTCCAGCTGATACCAACTAGGAAACAGTACCACAGCAAAAAAGCCAGGACCAACAGACTCTGAGACAGCTCCTTCCACCAGGCCATCAGACTGATGAACTCATGCAGACTTGAGTACACTGTATATTACATTGACTGTTCTATTTATTATAAATTACTATGATTGCACATGGCACATTTAGATGGAGACCTAATGTAAAGATTTTTACTCCTTATGTATGTAAGGGATGTAAAAAATAAAGTCAATTCAAATCAATCCAATAAACGGAGGACTGGAAGATTAATACAGGGCCCTGGTGGAAGACTTTGTCAAATGATGCAAGCTGACTCATCTGCAGCTCAGCATCAGGAAGTCAAAGGAGATGGTGAAGGACTTTATGAAGACCAAGCCCGCACTGCTGCTTATTACTATTGATGGTGAGGACATGGATGTGGTGTGTGCACCTGGATGATGGACTTGAGTGGATCACCAACATAGAGGCTGTGTACAAGAAGGGTTAGAGTTGCCTCTACTTCCTGAGGAGACTGACGTCCTTTGGCGAATGCAGGCCTTTCCTTCACGTGTTCTGCCAGTCAGTTATCACCAGTACAATCTTCTATGTGGTGGTGTGCTGGGGCAATGGCATCAACATGGTGATGCCTACAGGCTCAATAAACTGATTAGAAAGGCTGGCTCTGTTATAGGAGTCAAACTGGACACACTGGAGACTGTGGTAGAACAAAGGACCTTACAGAAAATCCTGGCAATTCTGGACAATGTTTCCCACCCTCTGTGTGCCACCTTGGCTGAACAGAGGATCACTTTTAGTAACAGACTAAGACAACGGCGCTGTTCCAAAGAGCGCTGTATGAGGTCATTCTTACCCTAGGCCATTAGGCTCTATAGAGACAACCTATAGCTGGGGAAGTGATGACCCCCTCCTGTTTGATCGTGGCAACTAATTTTTTTTATTCTTTCTACTTCTCTTCTAATATTTGTATGTCTGTGCACTTGTAATTCTGCTGTTGCACTGTAACTTCCTTTGTGATAAATGAAGTATCTATTTATCTATCAGAACAAAAGAAAATGTCAACACACACAAAATGCTGGAGGAACTCAGCAGGCCAGGCAGCATCTGCGGGAAAAAGTACAGTCGACATCCCAGGATTTCCAGCATTTGCAGGTTTTCTCGTTTGTGAAAAAAAAGTATACTTTAGTGCACTTAAGACCATAACACATTTGAGCAGAATTAGGCCATTCAGCCGTGGAGTCTGCTCTACTATTCCAACGTGGCTGATTTATTATCCGGATCATTCAATAGGTTTCAGTGAGATCCTCCCTTTCTTCTAAACTCCAGTGAGTACAGCCTTTGAGCCATTAAATGCTTCTCATACGTTAACCCTTTCAATCCCAGAACTATTCTGGTGAACCTCCCCTGGACCCTTTCCAATGCTAGCATATCTTTTCTTAGATAAGGGTCCCAAAACTGCTCACACTACTCCCGAGTGCAGTCTGACCAATGACTTATCAAGTCTCAGCATCACGTCCTCACTCTTATATCTAGTCCTCTCAAAATGAATGCAAATATTGCACTCGTTTTCTTTACTGCCAACTCGACTAACAAGTTAACATTTAGGAAATCTTGCACGATGACTCCCAAGTCCCTTACAGCTCTGATTTTTGAACTTTCTCCCCATTTATAAAATAAAGTACACCCTTATACTTTCTACCAAATTGCACGACCATACACTTCCCTACACAATGTTCCAACTGCCACTTCTTTGGCCATTCTCCCAACTGTCCCTCTGCAGACTCCCTGGTTCCTCAACACCTCCATCTGCCTTTGTATTGTCCACAACCTTAGCCATAAAGCCATCAATTCCGTCATCCAAATCATTTACATATAACCTGAAAAGAAGTGGTCACAAAACCAGCCCCTATAGAACACCACTAGTCACTGGCAGCCGACCAGAAAAGTTCCCGTTTATTCCCACTCTTTATCTTTTTCCAGTCACCCATGTTAGTATCTTCCCTGTAATACCACAAACTCTTGTTAAGCAGTCTCATGTGCGTCACCTTGTCAAAGGCTTTTTGAAAATCCAAGTAAATCCAAGCCACCGACTCTCCTTTGTCTATCCTGCCTGTAATTTCCTCAAAGAATTCCAAAAGAGTTGCCAGGTCAGATTTCCCCTTGAGGAAATCACGCTGACTTAGACCTATTTTATTATGTGCCTCCAAGGAGCTGGAAACGTGATCCTTAATAATGGACTCCAACATCCTCCCAACCACTTAAGTCAGGCTAGCTGGCCTCTAATTCCCTTTCTGCTGCCTCCCTTCCTTCTTAAAGAGAGGAGTAACATTTGGAATTCTCCAGTTCAGAAGTGGGAAGTAAACGGCTGAAGAAGCTGCGATCTAATAGGAGAAGACAATGGACCATGAAAGAAAGAGGAGAGGAACCCATCATCTGCTAGATTGTCTCCTTCCACTCCCTTCCTTTTCAGTCCTAGTGAAGGGTCTTTACCCAAAATGTCAAATTATTCCCTTCTGGAGATGCTTCCTGAGCTCCTCCAGCACTTTGCCTTTCTCTCTCAGTGAGATGCTATGTCTCCTGATTTCCATTTCCTCCCAATGCGCCAATTCCACTCTGGCCCACTGCCCAGTTCCCTGCCATGCCCCATCTGTCTAGGTGACCAGACGTCAGTGGTCCTAGCAACAAAGAATATCACTGCTAAACCAACGACTGGACAGTGGAAGAACCTTTCACCATATTCTAACTGATCAGCAGTAGGACAGACTGCTGGAGCTTGCTTCTGTCTTGTTAGAGGTTGGTTCATCCAGAATTGGGCTGCATAATGGATTAGAGCAGCCAGACACAACCGGGAATACACAAGTGGTGTGGAAGAGCGCAGCTCAGATAACAAGAGCAACACCCTTCTCAGGAACGCATCAATGTGATTAGGTTACTGGACCATTCATCCAGAGGCCTAGAGTATTATGCACAGTTCTAATCACCAACCTCTAGGAAGCACATGACTAAGCCAGAGGGGTACCAAACGACATGGCCTGGAACTGTTTCCACTAGAACAGAGGGGCTTGGGGCTGGCCTTATTAAAGTATAGAATGTGAAACAGTACAGCATAGTATGGGCCCTTCGGGCCATGAACTACCAGTCTTTTCAACACTTATCTTATATGATCAATCCAATCCTTTCCTGCCAAATAGCCCTCCATCTTTCTTTCATTCATGTGTTTATTGAAAATCCCCTCATGTATGTCTCCACTAGCGGACGTAGCAGTGCATTCCATACACCCAACCCTCTGCATAAAGAACTTAACTCTGACATCCCCTTTATACTTTTCTCCAATTATCTTAAAATTATGGCCCCTTGGATTACCCATTTCCACCCTGGGACAAATATCTCTCTAGCTGTTCACTCCATCCCTGCTGCTTATCATTTTTTATAGCTGTGTCAATTCACCTCTCATCCTCCTCTGCTCCAAACTCACTCAATCCATCCTCACAAGACAAGCTCTCTAATCCAGGAGGCATCCTGGTAAATCTCTGCACCCACTCTAAAACTCAACATCAGCCAGACAAAGGAGATGGTGATGGACCTCAGGAAGACTAAGCCTGCATTGCTCCGTCACTATCGATGGTAAGAACGTGGATGCGGTGAGGACCTACAAGTACCTAGGTGTGCACTGGAATGCACCAACACAGAGGCAAGAAGGGTCAGAGTCACCTCTACTTCCTGAGGTTCTTCAGAGTATGCAGGCCTCTCCTTCACATGTCCTACCAGTCAGTTGTCATCAGTACAATCTTCTATGCGGTGGTGTGTCGGGGCAATGGCAACAGGCTCAATAAACTGATTAGAAAGGCTGGCCCTGTTATAGGAGTCAAACTGGACACACTGGAGGCTGTGGTAGAACAAAGGACCCAACAGAAAATCCTGGCAATTCTGGACAATGTTTCTCACCCTCTGCGTGCCACCTTGGCTGAACAGAGGATCACTTTTAGTAACAGACTAAGACAACGGCGCTGCTGCAAAGAGCGCTGTATGAGGTCATTCTTACCCTAGGCCATTAGGCTCTATAGAGACAACCTATAGCTGGGGAAGTAATGACCCCCTCCTGTTAGACTTATTAACCTCCGTTTACCACACCCTGCTATTGCAGACACCCAGTGCAATAAACCATCACTTCTTATCCGAGCAATGTGAATATGCACCCATTACTGTATAATATTGCAGAAATTCTTGCACTATCACCCCATCAGTGTGAATTGTAATCTTTGACTAGTAAATCTTGTACATCTCATTTTTAAAGTAACTTTAAAAAAATTCTTTCTTACTTCTCTAATATTTGTATACCTGTGCACTTGTAATGCTACTGTGACACTGTCATTTTCTTTGTGATCAATAAAGCATCCACATCCTTCTTACAGTATAATGAGGCAACGTCACTCCAAGTTTGGTCCAAAAAGTCGTTTATAGCTGCAACTCTTGAACACAATCTTCCAACTAATGAAGGTCAACGTACTAGATGTCTTCTTAATCAATTGATCAAATAGTGCAGCACCTTTAAGGGATCTAGGTAATTGGACCCCAAGATCCATTTCTCCACACTGTTCTGAACCCTGCACTCTGCCTTCAAGTTCAGTCTTTCAAAGTGCATCACTTCACACTTTTCCAGATTTAATTCCTTCTGCCACTTCTCAGCCCAGTTCTGCATGTTTCATTGTAACCTGTGTCAATCTTCTACCCTATACACACCACCAACTTTCATGTCACCTGCAGACTTACTAATCCACCCTTCCACTTCCTCATCCGAGTCACTTGTGAAATCCATAAACAGCAGGGGTCCCAGAACAGATCCCTGCAGACCACCAGCCATCACTATCCTCCAGGCTGTGTAAACTACCACCCTCTGCCATCTGTGGGCAAGCCAATTCTGAATCCACACAGCCAGGTTTACCTGCACCCTACACCTCCTGACTTTCTGAGTGAGCCTACTGTGGCAAGCTTTGTCAAATCTTAATCAGATTTTTCTGTCCAAAAGCTCATAAGTCCTGCTTCTAAGAATCCTCTCCAATAGTTTGCCCACCTCTGATGTCACTCATTGGTCTGTAATTTCCAGGATTATCCCCATTACATTTCTTGAACAAAGGAATAAGTTTCCACACTCCCTATTTTCTACTATTATTCATGAGGGCAGTGGGGAAGCAAAAATCATCGCTATGGGGCAGTACTAACCTGGGATGTATCACGTCTGGCATCAGGAACATATCGATCCTAACGTTTTTCATAAATTGCAGGATATTGCCTTTAATGCTGTCATATAGCAGTACACAAGCCTGTTTTACACTCTGCTCACATTCATCAAGGTCCCTTTCAATGGTGACAACTATAGCAAACTATTCAATAAAGACCTCCCTTAACTCCGAATCCAGGCCTGTTTCCCCGTTTGGGTGTGATTGGTCCTACCCTCACTCTAGTCACCCTCTTGTTCTTCACATGTGTAGAATGCCTTGGGGTTTCCCTTAATGCTAATACCTTAGCGGGGACTTGCTGGAGGTTCTGGATAGGTTTGTCCCATTGATCAGGGAAAGGATGTAGGGTGAGGGAACCATGATTGACAATAGATGTGGAATATCTAGTCAAGAGGAAGAAAGAAGCATACTAAAGAGGCAGCTATCAGACTGACCTCTAGAGGGTTACAAGGTTGCTGGGAAGGAGCGCAAGAAAGGGTTAAAGAGATACAGGTGACATGAGGAGGTCTTGGCATTAACAGAATTAGGTCATTTGGCCCACTGTCTGCCCACAATTTCATCATAGCTGACCATTTCCCTCTCAGCCCCAATCTCCTGCTTTCTCCACACATCTCTTCATGCCCTGACTCTATCAATCTCTGCCTTAAATACACCCAATGACTTGGCAACCACAGCTGCCTGTGGCAACTAATTCTACAAATTCACCACTCTTGCTAAAGAAATTCCTCATCTCTTTTCTAAGAATGGAGGGCATTCCTAAGCCTGTGTCCTCTGGTCTTGGACTCCCCCACTGTAAGAAACATCCCCCCCTCAACCCACTCTATTGAGGCCTTTCAACATTTGGTATGTTTCAATGTGATCGCCCCTCATTCTTCTAAATTCCAGTGAGTACAGCCCCAGAACCAAACACTCCTCAAATGGTAAGCATTTCAATTCTGCAAACATTTTTGACAGCAACACACACATTGCACCGGAGGAACTCAGCAGGCCAGGCAGCATCCATGGAAAAGAGTACAGTCGACACTTCAGGCCGAAAACTTTTTGCAGGCTTTGTGATTGGATTGTTTTTGTGAGCCTCCTTTGAAACCTCTCCAATGTCAGCTCATCCTTTTTTTAGGTAAGGCACCCACAACTGCTCACAATAGTCCATGAAACCTCACCAGTGCTTTATAAAGCCTCAGCATTACATCCTTGCTTTTATATTCTCATTCTACCATCACATTTGCCTTCCTCACCACTGACTTAACCTGCAAATTAACTTTCAGGGAATCCTGCACGAGGCCTCCCAAGTCCCTTTGTACCTCATATTTCTGAATTTTTTCCTCTCCTTTTAGAAAATGGTCCATGCTTTTATTTCTTCTACCAAAGAGCATGGTCATACATTACCTAACACAGTATTCCATCTGTCACTTCTTTGCTTATTCTCTCAATCAGTCTAAGACCTTCTGACCCTCCACCTATCTTCATATTGTCCTCAGATTTCACCACAAAGCCATCAATTCTGTCATCCAAATCTTTGATAGAACACAAGAAGCATTCCTGACACAGTCCCAGGTGGAACACCATTAGCCACTGGCAGCCAACCAGAGAAGGTTCTTTTTATTCCAACTCTTTACCTCCTGGCAGTCAGCTCATACTCTCTCTATGCCAGTATCTTTTCTGTAATACCATGGCCTTTTAACTTGCTAAGCAGCCTCATGTGTGACACCTTGTCAAAAGCCTTATAAAAATCAAAGTACTGTACAGAACATCCACCAATTCTCCTTTATCTTGCTTGTTATTTCTTCAACAGATTTGTCAGAAACCATGGTTGACTTCAGCCTATTCTACACATAACCCCAAGAACCCTGAAACTACATTGTTAACTATTAACTCCAGCATCAACATGAAGGTCAGACTAACTGGCCTATAGTTTTCTTTCTTCAGCCCCTCTCTCATCTTGAAGAGTGAAGTGACATTTGCCACTTTCCATTTCTCCAGAAACATACTAGACCTATTGATTGCCGAAAGATCATTAATTATGTCACAATTTCTTCAGCAACCTCTTTCAGAACTATGGTGTAGACAATTTGGTCCAGGTAATTCACCTACCTTCAGACCTTTCAGTTTCCCAAGAACCATCTCCCGAATAATAGCAGCCACACTCACTTCTGCCCTGGCACCCAAACTTCCAGCACACCACTAGTATCTTCCTCAACAGACTGATACAAAATACTTCTTCTGTTCATCCATTTCCTTGTCTCCCATTACTAACTCGCTAGCATCATTTTCCAGTAGTCTCATATCTACTCTCACCTTTTTCACACTTTATATATCTGAAGAAACTTTTGGTATCCTCTTTAATATTATCAGCAAGCTTGCCTTCTTATTTCATATTTTCCTTATGACTTCTGCTTTGCCGTAATCCCTGCTATTGTTTCCTTCCAATGAATTCTGGCCAGCTCCTCTCTCATGCCTCTATAATTGGACTCCACTGTAATACTGATACACCCAACTTTAGCTTCTCCTTCTCAAATTGCAGGGTAAATTTCATCATATTATGACTCCAAGGGTTCCTCCCTAATCAATTCCGGTTCATTGCACAACACCAAACCCACAATAGCCTTTCCCCCTGTTGTGATGGAAATGAGAAAGATTCTTTGGGTCTCAAAGGCAAGAGCTCTGGACACAGTTTTAATAATGAGTTTATTTACAAGGGGAGAAAAAGCTTGGGAACGACACAAGTGGCTACAATATTTTCACAAAGGCGCTTAGGATAGAGGACCATGGGAAAAGTCAGGTCTGCAGTACAGGAAAACAGTGTGGGGACGGAGTACAGGTACACATACAAGCAAGGGAAAAGTAATTACAATACCTGCCCCCCTTGACCTTGGCTAGGCACGGCTCCTTGCTAAAGGGACAATAAATGCTCCCACGACCCTAGTCAATGCACACCTTACCACGTGTCTCCTGTGCTGTTCTGCAGTCTTCAACCTGGAGTGAAGCAGGGTCTCTCTGAACTTGCAGCCCATTTCCCTTCCTTCTGACAGTCACCCAGTTACCTGCCTCCTGCAACCTAGGGGTGACTACCTCCATATTGCTCCTATCACTTCCTCAGTCTCCTGTATGAACTGAAGGCCATTGAACTGCACCTCCACTTCCTTAATAGGAGCTGCGGCTCAGTGCACCTGCAGCAGATGTTATTCAAGACTGGAGCTCTCCCAGAATTACATCTCACACACAGAAAAAAACTACTCCTGAAGCCATTCACACTGCACTAACTGCCTCAACAGATGAGGAAGTATATATAAAAAAGAAACTTACTGGCTATTTACCTTGCCAAGCTACTCCAACACTGGCCACTCTGCTTAGCCCTGCCTTATTTTAATTCGTCCTTTCTAATTAACCCAGTTCACTGATCGGGTGCAGTCATCTCCAAAAACTGCCATGAAATTTAATCTTCAGCCACTAACCTTCATGAAGGCTTGTTTGCTCGGCGTTCAGGATGAGGATTAGACTGGCTTCTCCCAAGAAGTAGAGTGGTAGCAGATGGCGAGCTCTCAGATTGGAGGCCTGTGACTAGTGGTGTGCCACAGGGTTTGGTGCTTTGTCACCTACATCAACAAACTGATTTACAATATAGTGAACTGGATCAGCAAATTTGCCAATGACACCAAGATTAGGGGGTGTGGTGAGGAAGGCTACCAAAGTTTGCAGTGGAATATGGACCAACTGGAAAACTGGCAGATGTAATTTAATGCAGACAAATTTGAAGTGTTGCAATTGGCGAGGACAAACCAGGATAGGACTTGCATGGTGAGCTGTAGGGTACTGCAGTAGAACAGAGGGATCTGGGAATACGGATCCTTAATTCCTTGAATGTGGATATATTTGTGAAATAACTTCTGGTACATTGGCCTTCATAAATCAAAGTATGAATACAGGAGTTGGCATTTCATATTGAAGTTGTACAAGACATTGGTGAGTCCTAATTTGGAGTATCATGTTTTGGTCACCTACCTACAGGAAACATGTAAATAAGGTTGAAAGAGTGAAGAGAAAATTTAAGGACATCACTGAGGACCTGAAGCACAGGGAAATGTTGAGTATGTTACGACTATAACCTTTAGAAAAACGAGGGGAGATGTGAGAGGGTTTCAAAAGAGAAAAATGCAAGCAGGCTTTTTTCAGAGGTTGGATGGGATAACTAGAGGTCACCAGTTAGGGATGAAAAATGAAACGTTTCAGTGGTACTTGAGGGGGAACTTCATCAGAGTGTGGAACGAGCTGCCAACACAAGTGGTGCATGTTGGGTTGACTTCAACGCCTAAGAAATTGGATAGGTGTGTAGATGGAATGAGTATGGAGGGCTATGGTTTGAGTGCAAGTCAATGGGACTAGGCAGTTTAGTAGTTTAGACTAGACAGACAAACATACTTTATTGATCCCGAGGGAAATTGGGTTTCATTACAGCTGCACCAACCAAGAATAGTGAAGAAATATAGCAATATAAAACCATAAATAATTAAATAATAAGTTAATCATGCCAAGTGGAAATAAGTCCAGGACCAGCCTATTGGCACAGGGTGTCTGACACTCCGAGGGAGGAGTTGTAAAGTTTGATGGCCACAGGTAGGAATGACTTCCTATGACGCTCAGTGTTACATCTCTGGCTGAATGTACTCCTGTGCCTAACCAGTACATTATGGAGTGGATGGGAGACATTATCCAAGATGGGCATGCAACTTAACAGCATCCTCTTTTCAGACACCATCGTCAGACATCGGCCAAAGGATCTGTTTTTGCACTGTAGCGTTTGATCTCCCTAAGGAACAAGTTTTCTCTTTACAAAGGGTGATGGGTATATGCAACAAGCTGCTAGAGGAAGTGGTCACAGGACACTTGAACAAATACATGGAAAGGAAAGATTTAGAGGGATGTGGACTAGATTCAGGAAAATGAGACTAGCTCAGGTAGGCAACTTAGTCAGCAAGTTCAAAGGATCTGTATCCCTGCTGTAAAATCTGGCGGCTTTTTATATCCACAGCACCTCCACCAGTGCTTCAAAGTGCTTCAATGGCACCAGCTTTGGAGCAGCATAGTCCAGGTAAAAAGATCCTACCTGTGCACCCCTTGTACCAGTTGCTCTTAAACCCCATTAGAGTGGCCTTTAGTTTTCTCCATTAACAATCAACTTTATAATGTGTTGGATCTGGAAAGTCATACCCGTATAGTAGCCAAGTTACTCCGCTCCATGCAATCTCACCGCATAACGAAGCTTTTTTGTAACATGTAAGAAAAGAAAGCAAGCCACCAGAAAATGTGATAACTTTTATTGCGAAGTGAACTCCAAAAACCTAATTATGTAGCTTAGAACTGGATGACTTGGCCCTGCAAAACAAGCAGAGAACAAAGGGCATTAGAAAATATTTAAAATACCATCTCACAGCAACAGCACTAGCCTAGTGACTGTCATTATTCAACACCTTCATCAACAGGGTTAGCTGAAGTATTGCCACAAAGCTGCACCACCACCAGAGGTAACATCCAAAAACTACCTGTTACTGACTGGAATCAGTTCTCGGTGCCCATCGTTTCTGTGCTAAGTGCAGTAGGCTAAAGCTACCACAGGACATTAAAGAGCACCATCTCGATATATAATCACTTTCAGCACCCACCCAATGTCAAACAGCTGGCATCAATTTAGAATTCAGTCCACATCTGCTATAAAAAACTGTACTCTTATAAACCTGACAACCACATATCTATCCAGCAGGACAATTCAGTATCAGAGCCACAAGACCTGACCAAAAAAAAATGCATTCTGACTGCCCCAAGCTCAGACATACCTTTCTCTTCTTGTCTCCTCCAAGCTCAAAGTGCTTGCATCTCTTGATGGCCAGCATTCTCTTGGAGCGACAGCTGGGGTCCACACACTCCAGTCTCAGCACAATCTTCTTTGTGGTCTTGGCCTGAAATCACAATCACCATCAATGCTCGGTCACTCATATCCCAGTGTCACACCCGCGAAGCTACTGACAAAACGCGCAGAATTAATGTCTGTATCCAACAGATCATCATTCGGGATCACACATAAACAGCAAGTAAATGCTTAAAGCAGATTATACTTCTCTAACAGAGAATAATCATAAAGACCAGAATCATACTTGCCTTGTACACAAAAACTCCTAAGTCACAAGCCTATAGATTCCCAAAGGTGGCAGCACAGGCAGAAATACTGCAGATGTTTGGTAACCCATCTGCACTAGCAAGCATATATTGGGCAGTTCTGGTCACTGTACCACAGGAGCAGTGTCACAGTGTAAACAAGATTCATTAGGATGTTGTCTGGTTTTGTTTTGCCTTTAAGATGAGGCAAGCATATATTTAAAAAAAAATCAATGAAAAACACAAAGTGCTGGCAGAACTCAGCAGGCTAGACAGCATCTATGGGAGGAGGTTTTTCGGGCCGAAACCCTTCATCAGGAGTGAAGTAACATGGGATGGTCGAGGGGGGATAAGAAGTGGGGGGAGGGATAAAGTAAGAGAGCTGGGAAGTGATCGGCTGGAGGGAAATGGGCTGGGGGAAGGTGGAGAATTATGGGAAATAAAAGAGAAAGAAAGGTAGGGCTGGGGGGAGAGATTATAGTGAAGGGGGGAAAGAGAGAGCGAAAGAGAACCAGACTAAAATAATGGATAGGGATGGGGGTAAGGGTAAGGGGCAGGGATATCAACGGAGGTTAGTGAGTTGGATGTTCATGCCGGCAGGAAGGAGGCTACCTAGGCGGAAGATAAGGTATTGCTCCATCGACCTGTGTGTGGCCTCATCTTGACGGTAGAGGAGGCCGTGGACATGTCAGAGTGGGAGTGGTCTGTGGAATTGAAGTGCGTGGCCACAGGGATATCCCGCCACTGCAGGAGGACCGAGCGCTGGTGTTCGGCAAAACAGTGGTTTTAGATATCAAAGCTCCCCTCCCCCACACACAACTGGAGGATTTTGGCTTCCATCAAGGGACTGAGGAAGAAATTCTCATGACATATCTAGATGTGCACTTTGACTGCGAAAACACATCAGCTATGGGCTAACTGCTGGCCAGTGGGATTGGTGTAGATGGGTGCTTCATATTCAGCCTGAACATACTGGGCAGAAAGTACCGTGTACATGCTGTGCTGTATAAAGTACTGTATATGTGCTGTGCAAGCACCTGTTAAACCAAATGGGTGCAATGTTCGGTGAGGGTGAGTGACACTTTCTGCCAACATGTAGTGGCCACAATGAATGGGGAAACAACTTCCGATGAAAGGGACCCAATGAACATGAGAGAGCAGTCCAATTTGGACAACTACAGTACACGACAAAACAACTTGTATAGATGGCAATTACTTAAAGTAGCAGGGAGAAATGACATGATCACAAAGTGAGACAGCTTGGGGCATCGGGAGTTCATTCCTAGCATCCCCTGTAAGGAAATTGCACATTCTCTCTGTGGAATGCATGGACTTCCTCCCACAACCCAAAGACATACACGGTTAGCAGGTTTAATTGGTCACTGTAAACTGTCCTGTGACTAAGTGAGGGTTAAATTTGGGATGCTGGGCAGCACAACTTGAAGGGACGGAAGAGCTTTTCCCATACTGTATCTCTAAATTTTAAAAAAATCCACTCTGCACTCCCACTTTACAGTAAAACATCTGAAAAGCCAATCCCAACACCACTGACAGAGGATGTAATTAACCACCAGCTGTGTGGACTCTGTTGGATCAAACTGTTTATTGTTAAGACTGTTTAATTGTTATTTTCCTTGCAACTAAAAAATTAATTGTTGGTATCTTATATAACTACTTATATACAAGCAGAGCAAAGCCTATTCTGCACTGTATTTCAATAACTAAAGTAACCACTTAGTAGGCATCCTACTGGCCACAGTATGAAACTGCAGGTACTCAGTGAGCCCCCTAGTGGTGACATTGGTTATGTTCTGGAAAGCTCTGGAGATTTCTCTTGGTATTGAATTATTGAAATAGATGTTTTCTGACTGGCTGACTTATCTGAAAATTTGAATGGAATTTTTCTTATCTAGGTGTAAAAAGAGCTGACCATGTAGCAACACCATTGTTTGCTTCTATACCCCTTCATTTAATAGACTTCTATCAATGTTTATTTCCAACTCTTTGTTCTATTAACACTTAATAAAACGATTGTGAAGCCTCTTTCCTGGCTTCTGAAAGAACCCTGGACCAAAACCATCAGAATTCAACAATTAGTTCATACACTTATCATTTAGTCATCAAGATTACAAACATTAGTAAGGGGTCTGTGTACGCTAGGTTGGAATCCCAGTTATAGAATTTTCAAATGCGCATTACCAGACGGAGAAAGCTGAACCTGCCTGGTTCGATACGAATGTGCTTCTCAATGTGAAGAGGCTGACAATTGTGATCAGAAAAAAACTCAACAAAATACCGCCCTAAATGAGGTCTTATTGCCTGCCTGTACCTTCTAAAAGATACTACTTTTGAGGTAAATGATAATGCTTCCTCATCATTGTGATACATGTCATTCAAAATATCTACAGTGAAGAATATGAGGCCATGTTCCAGGTGCAGTTCAGAAAGAGTGCTACAGTCAACATCTTTCAAATTAAACAATCTAGGATACTATGTTCTCCTACTGGGAAAAAACAAGGCTTTATAGAAAATTGGTTTGGGGGAATTCCATAAGACAACGGGACAGAATTAGGCCATTCAGCCCATCAAGCATGCGTCGACATTCTATAATGGCTGATCCCAGATCCCACTCAACCCCATACATTTGCCTTGCCATATCCTTTTTTTTGCCCTGACTGATCAGGAAACAATCAGGCTGTGCCATCTAGTTAGTGATATTCCCCCTCCCTGCACCACAGGAAACACCCTCTCCACATCCACCGTATCTTGCCCTTTCAACAATCTGCCCATTTCTTACCCAATTCCTATATCCTAGCAGTTATATGTGGGATTTTCCCAAACTCAAGGTTGCCGGCTATTCTTCAATGGCCACCACAATCAAAGTCCTTCATTTCTGCAAAGTTCTTTAAGATGCATTTTCCCTAAAAATATTCATCAAGTCAAGGGGCTTTTGTGCTTTGTATGTGCTGTTGGATATATTGTGCTTTTGCAGAAGTTTTTACACTTAGTGGTTGTCAGTTTAAATGAACTGACAGAAACATAGCACTGAAGTGAACCAAGTTACTCTCTGCTTACCTTTTTACGAAAAATAGGTTTTGTCTGTCCACCGTAACCACTCTGCTTTCTGTCATAACGCCTCTTACCTGAAAGAGGAGGTACAGTTAGACAGTTACAAAACATGCAAGCCGATCCCCACAGCTATAATTACCCTATATAAGATTAAAATAGCCAAACTCAGCTATGACAAGTAATTAAAACAAAGAGATGGTTACATGAGGGAGAAGAGCTGCTAAAAGACTACTTTGAGACACTTTGGGACACATGACCTTGATCACGTTCAAGAACTCAGAGGACCTGAATGTCCACACCAATGTCGCCACCTTATAAAGACATACATGTACAAGTGTGTCCACACAAAATCATTCAGTCTTCCCAACCAGAAGCCCGGGATGAATAAACAGATTCAAATTCTGAGGATGGCTAGATGGGCAGCATTAAGGACCAGTCATCCAGGAAAAGCATAAAAGGGTTAGGCATGACCTCTAGAAAGCCACCTCTTGTGCAAAGTGGCAATTCCTGACCAAAACTTGAAAGCCATCACCCCTTCAAAGCAAATCTAAACATAAACGTGAATGAGGTTTTACTAACTGAGCTCAATGCCTTTCATGCTCCCTTTGACCAAGAACCCCACTTCCCAGTGATCTGAGGCTGAAGTGAGAGAATTCTTCAAGAGAGTGAAACAGAAAACAGTGGCCCTGGCCAAATACTGAAGACCCCTCTGCTAATCAACTGGCTGAAGTGTTTCCAGACAGCTTCAACCTCTCACTTTGCAGCCTGAGATACCCTTCTACTTCAAGCAGGCTTCAACCTTGAATACTGGTGCCCAAGAGGTACACAGTATCTATTGTCCAGGGCACTTACTTTCACTGGGATGAAGTGCTTCAAGAGGTTGGCCATGAAGCATATCAACTCCTGCTTGAGAAGTAACCCGAATCTGTTCCAAATTGCCTACCATCACAACAGGTCAACAAACAATGCCACTTCATTTCTCTTTGGACTACAGCTCAGCATTCAACATTATCATCCCCTTGGAACTCACTGAGCTCCAAGACACGGGCCTCAGTTCCTCCCTGCGCATCTGAATGCACAATCACCATCAGCACAGGTACACAGGGCAGTGTGCCTAGTCCCATGCTCTACTCACTTTATAATGATGGCTGTGTGGCTAAGTACAACTCCAATGCTGATATTTACGTTTGCTGCTGACATCACTGTTGTCAGCCTAATCAAAGGTAATGGTGAATTGGCATATAGGAAGGAAATAGAAAATCCGGACGACTGATGCCACAATGTTTCATGTCAGCAAAACCATCATTTACTAATTTATTAATTCATGGAATGGGCCCTTCCAGCTGCACTATCCAGCAATTCCCCAATTTAATGCTAATCTAATCATGGACAATTTACAATGACTAATTGTAAATTGGATTATAGGAGGAAACTGGAACACCCAGAGGAAACCCAGTGGTCACAGGGAGAACCTACAAACTCCAATGGCACGAACGGAACCTGGGTCATTGGTACTGTAAAGCATTGTGCTAACCACTACAAATGATAGATCCACAGGCCAACCCCCATTAGGTGAACAGAAGTGCAGCTTTAAATTCCTTGGTGGAACAATATCAGAGGATTTGCCCTGTGATCAGCACACGTGTCATCACAAAGACACAACAGAACCTATAATTTCACAGAAGTTTTCATAGATTTTGCATGTTAGCAAAATCTTGACAAATTTCTATTGGTACACAATGAAGAATATGTTAACTGGTTGCATCACAGCCTGGTATCCAGGAATGAAAAAGACTGCAGCAAGCCCATCGCAGACAAAGTGCTCCCAACCATTAAGCTCACTTTTATGAAGCACTGCCCCAGGAAAGCAACGTGCATCACCAAGGACCTCTACTATCTAGTTCATGCTCTCTTCTTGCTACCACCATCAGGTAGAGGAACAGAAGACTTCAACCCCACACCACTAGGTTCAGGAAGTTATTATCCTATAACCACCAGGCTCCTGAACCAGCACATACAACTTCAATGAAGACTACTCTGAACTAATTCTGTGGCCTACAGACTCTTCCAAAAACTTTACAATTCATGTTCTCAGTGCTACTATTTGCAGGTTGCCTTTTGCACATCAATTGTTTGCCAGTTTTAGTCTATGTATAGTTCTTTTCGCAACATTCTATTGTACTTTCCTGTAAATGCCTGAAAGAAAATGAACTACATACATACTTCAATAAGTTTACATTGAACTTTGAAGCAAAGCTAATTTTTCCACCCAGTTACATATGTAAAATAATCTGCCACATTGAATATAAAATATAGCAAGTTGCAGATGAATAAAGTTTTGCTTCGGCCATAATTGGAGGAATGGGATGTGAACTGGATTGGAATGTATTGGCCATAATATCATCAACAGAGGCTGTTTACAAGGGCTAGAGTCACCTCTACTTCCTGAGGAGACGGAGGTCCTTTGGAGTACAAAGACAACGAAATGCAGATAGCATCTAACCATAAATACAAAGAATAGTGTTATTTACAAAGTGTGAATAAAAAGTGCTACAGCACACAAATATAGAAGTACTAAGACAGTACAATATGGGTGCAATACTGCTTAGCGCTGTGATGTGAGGTTCAGCAGGGTCACAGCCTCAGGGAAGAAGCTCTTCCTGTGCCTACTGATGTGGGAGCAGAGGCTCCTGTAGCGCCTACTCGATGGGAGGAGAGTGAAAAGTCCATGGTTAGGGGGTGAGACGCATCCTTGAAAATGTTTTTCACTTTGCCCAGGTAGCGTTTATGGTAGATGTCCTCAATGGTGGGCAATTGGGTGCCGGTAATTCACTGTATATAGGCCTCCCCTTCACACGTTCGACCAGTCTGCTGTCGCCGGTATAATCTTCAATGCGATGGTGTGCTGGGGCAATGACAGCAACACAGGTGATGCCACCCTGGCTGAACAGTGGAGCACTTTATTAGGTCATTTTCCCCCCTTGGCCATTAGGCTCTATAATGAGTCAACCTTTAGCCGGGAAAGTGATGACCCCCTCCTGTTAAGACTGTTTGAGGTAACCAATTTTTTATTCTTTCCACTTCTCTTCTAATATTTGTACTGCTACTGTGACATTGATCCTTTAGGATCAATAAAGTATTATAAAGAACGACTGAACAAACTTGGATTGTTTCCCTGAAGCGGAGTCCAAGCGGTAGTTTAAGGAGATGTTCAAGACAAGATTTAAAAAAAATAAGAGTGGTAGAAGTTGATACTATAAAGATCTAAACATGAATTTAGACAAGCATGATATATGGATCACATAGGCAGATGGGTTGGTTGGCCTAGCATTCAGCTCTTCAGTGAGGCAGAGCTGGTGGCTCTAGGGACCGTTCCCAGGCTGCAGTGTTCCATCTAATGGAAAGCCCAGATAAAGAGTCAGCATTTGAAAAGAAATTGCTGGAAATCAGTGCCAAGAGAAACAGTTAGCATCTGAGTTTGATAATCCTTCAGCAGAACGAGGAAGAAAACATGAGCTTGTTAACATTCGAAGTGGGTGGGGTGATGTTTTTGATAGGATGTCCATGTAGAAAAGCTGTAAACAAGGTTACCTGGCCGATGAGCAAATGAAAACGTTGGAAAAGGCACATTTTAATTATAATTTCTAGACTTTCCAGTGTTAACTTTTAAACAAGGAGTAGCACCTTCTCAGCAAACAGGTCTCAATGGCCTACAGTCAGCACTCAAACATCTCCAAATGGATTACGCTCTGACTGCTTTTAGTAAACTTACTAAAAGTGGCAGCTTAGTTCACCTTACCCTGTGCATATAAGGAATCCTTTCCCTTCTTGTACTGGGTCACCTTATGGGGCTGGTGCTTACGACATTTCTTGCAGTATGTCCTGCGGGTCTTCGGCACGTTAACCTGAAGGAAGAGGAAAGAAAAAAATGATAACACTTAAACCAGTGCCAAATTGAAGACAAGGCAAAGTAACAAAGTTACACTCTTAAGTCCAAGCACCTCAAGCTTCTCCCTAACAATTCTCATTATCTTATGGTACTGTAGATTTGCAGTCTAAGAACAGTATGCTTTCACAGGATCATTATCTCTCACTGTGAAACTACCCCAGGTTTCAGATGAGCAAGAGGTCACTCATTCCCTCCTGCAATAAACCAACTGTTGGAGGAATGTGACAGGTTGAACAGCATCTGCATAAGGACATTTTGGGTCAAAAAACTGCACCAGGACTGTCTCAGCACCTCTAATTTGGTCTGCCATTGAAAGGATTCTACCTCAGTACCACTTCCCTACCCTATCCCCACACCTCTTGATCTAGTGTACCTTGCAAACAATATCTGAGGTGAGGAACCACTCAGAGTCAGTGACAAACCACTTACCAAATATTCTACTACTATAACCCTGCTCAGTCATGGAAGCATCTTCTCTATCTCAAGTCTGCTGAACTCTTTATGAATGCTATAATAAAACAAACTATGCAGGGAACACTGGTTTAAGTAGGATCTCGGAGAAACAGGTAACATCCTAGATTGAAGACAGGTCTGACCATGGGGGAGCTCTTATCTGAGTTTTTCCCTTCAGATATCCTTCGCGTATCCAATAATCCTTACTTCCAGAAACTTATAAAATATTGATGACTTTTATAGTTTTAAAAGATATTTCTACTCTTTCCTCTGCACTTTTTCAACAACATTGCTTGTCAATCCAATCCCTCTTCACGAGGGAAACCCACCATCGCGCTCCTGGCCCCGCACGGACGGGACACGATCCCGACACCTCTCCTCTTCCATGGGCGGGACACCAACCTTCCCTCCCCGGGTGAACAGTCGCTAAACCCTCTCTCGGGCCTACAAGGCCGCAGGCTCTACTCGGCGTTGCCTTCTGCTTCTTCAACATCGGCCTATTCGGTCAAAGTCCGGACCGCCCCGCGCGCGAGACATGGCAGCGCCACTGTCCACGCCGCTCCCGACCTTTACTGCCGCGGATGCCGGCGGATGATCGCCGGCTCTCAGGCCGCTACTCACCATCTTCTCCCGCTGCCGCCCTGCACCCGGAGAGAGGAGAAAAGGGGCGTGATGACGTCAGCGCGCCGCTTTTAGAGGCGGTGGAATGCTGGGATATCGGAGCCGAACGCCGGGGAGGCTGTCCCAGCAGTAACGGGGGAAGGCCGGGCCGGGCGGAGCGACCCGGTGGGAGAGTGCGGCTGTCCCAGCAGTAACGGGGGAAGGCCGGGCGGAGCGACCCGGAGGGAGAGTCCGGCTGTCCCAGCAGTAAAGGGGGAAGGGAGGGAGGGAGAACGGCACACAACGGGGGAAGGCCGGGCAGGGAGGAGCTGGGGGCTCCAGTCAGAAAAACTGGAGCAGGGTGTCAGCCATTCGGCCTTTCTAATTTACTCCTGAGGTTGATCGTCCTCCTCAGCACCACTATCTTAGTGTTTCACAACTCAAAAAAAAAAGGCCTTTGGTCCTTCATGTGTGTGCAGCCCAATGTACCCACCTATCCCAGGCCTTTGCGCCTCCCTTGGTGTTTTTTCATTGTTATTGTTGGGTAATGTGATGGATGCAAACATAGTGCATAATTCATAACCACCGACATTGAGTTGGGAACAAGAGAAAATCCGCAGATGCTGGAATTGTGAGCAACACACACAAAATGCTAGAGGAACTCAACAGGCCAGGCAGCATCAAGTACAGTAGACGTTTTGGGCCGAGACCCTTCAGCAGGACTGGAGAGAAAAAAGCTGAGTAAGGGAGTTGAAAGATGGGGGGAGACATTGAGGTGGGGTTCACTTTAAGAGCATGGACTGACCTGATGATATAATTATGTGGTTTCTTTTACCACATTTTATATTCTGTGTTTGGAGACAAATAAAGGAGTTGAAAAAGGATCTAGTGTTTTCCCAGAGTATATGATGAATAAACCGTTGTCAGGCTTCTGTACCTGTACCAGGCTGGAAGCCCGAAAAGAGTTTATTTGTCATAAAGTAGTTGTTACAGTTTCCATTAAACTTAAAACGCAGCTGCCGTTTTATTCCTAAAATCCTAGATTGGTGACTCCAATGCTCTAGGACGATTCCAGAGTTATTGAACATGTCTGCCAACACACTCACTTTGAAACTGCCAGAGTTTTGGGAGCAAAATGCCATCATTTGGCTCGTACAAGCCGAGGCACAGTTTGCTCTGCCAACAGCACCAAATTCTACTATGTGGTAGCATTGCTCAGTATTTCCACGGCTACGAGAGTGGTGTGTCTGCTTGAACACCAGCCTGAACATGATAAATACCGATCGCTGAAAACATCATTTACAGAGTTTTGGACTGTCGGAATCTGAGTGCGCCAAACATCTACTCTCCTCAGTGAGCTAAAACATCGGAGCTCATGGACCACGTGCTGTCTCTCCTGGAAAATCACTTTTCATTTTTCTTTTAAGTTTTAGGAGCTCTTCTGCAGAAAATGTCAGATCAAGTTTGCATAGCCCTCACTAATACATCTGTGATGAACTTTAGGCAGCTTGCTAAAATGGCTGCTAGTCTATACTCAGCCAGGCAGCAGTGCATCATTCCTCCTTTCCCTATCTCAATAAGCCCGATCAGCAAGGTCCCCAACATAAGGACACCCACGGCTGCGAAACAGACAATGCTGGGTCTGTGTTTTTACCACACTCGCTTTGGTAAGAACGTGAGGAAGGACTTGACCGCCTTGCAGCTTCGATAGTGCCAGTACATCGGGACATCAGAGGTCTGTGAACACTGAGGGTTCCAGCTGCCAGATTATCTATTGTTCATTACAGACACCATTTCAGGGCACCCGGCTGGAGGCCACCAATGGCAGCAGGATTCAGACCTACGGGACATGACAGGTGACACTTTGCTTCAGTGGGTGATGTTACACATGGGTCTTCGTCCTGCCAGACATTGCTAGACCTCTGCTCAGTGCAGATTTCCTGTGTGCCCAAGAACTGATAGTCAATCTTAAGAACTGCTTACCCTGCTCCCTCAGTAAGTTCCTCACAATGATTCTTTCAAGCGCATGTACCATCTCATGTGAGATTTCTTCAACTGCTGGTCAAATTTCCAAGCCTCACCAAACCCACATTCTCCACTACAGTCACAGAACATGGGGCCAGGCACCACATTTCTTTTACTGGCCTGTCACTCCATGCCCTGCGCGCATAGACTGGACCCAGAAAAGCTGGCAACCACAAAGGCTGAGTTTGCCAACGTGGAAAGGCTTGCTATTGTACACCGGTCGAATAGCCACTGGTCTTTGCCCCTCCATATGGTCCCTAAGGCCACCACCCCGATTGTTACCTGGTCCCACACATCCAAGATTTTTTGGCACATTTAGCTGGAAATTTAATTTCTTTTTCTAAAGTTGACTTAATTAGGGGCTACCATCAGGTGCCTGTGTGCCCAGAGGGCATTCCCAAAATGGCTGCGGTAACCCTGTTTGGCCTCTTTGAGTTTCTGCCCATGCCAAATGCAGCACAGACTTTCCAGCAGCTGATGGACTCTGTATTAAAAGACTTAGATTCTCTTTTTGTTTACCTGCTGTCACGACATGACCATGAACGTGTCCACATACCTCTGGATGAAGCAGAGGCACCTGCTGTTCCTCCACCGTGGAACACAGGACCTGAGCCAGGTGACTCGTCCGAGCTCCAGACAGACTCACAATGCCAGTTTTAGTGAATTCAGGGGGTGAGGGGTGCAGGGGCTGTGTAGGGTAATGTAATTGGTGGAAACATACAGTGTTCACAACCACTGACATTTGTCATGTACCCCGTGATCGAGTTACCGAACCAGCAGAAATGGAATACATGTTGGGAGTCTGGTATTACTGTAAATAATAGTGTTTATTAGTAAACTAAGTAATACAGAACTATAAAAATACAAATACATATGTAACAGGTTAGCAATGATAGTGTGGAAGTGTGGAAATAGGAATCAAAACCAAGCTCTTTCAAAGTCTAGGGGTAAATGAATAGTCTTACAATGGTGCAGAGTTCAGTTTAGGTCAAGGTAGTTGCTGGTGTACCGTTGGAGAGAGAGAGAGAGGTGATGCAGTTGCCATTGAACCTTCCGTTGTCTTCCTGTCCTGTTATGGTCACCGACTGTGACCCCGTACCAGGCACGACCATCCTTCAGTGGTAAGCCTGTCACCCAGGCAAGGGTGGACACACAAACAAGCCCCCACCGGTCGCTCCTTCACACACTGTGAGCCTCTGATGGATTCCCCCGAATTGATCCTCCAAACCCCCACCTTCATGTGGGTGCACAACACTCTTTCAGTGTACCGAGGTGTGTCTTCGCAGACCTGCTTTTTATCATCACTTGCAGGGCACCGGCTGTCCATCACCTGGCCCCGCCTTGCTGTCTCAGCAAGAATCTTACAAGCAGGCAAAGAAAGTGTCCATGGAGCAAAGGTAAACAATCAGCTTAAAGCCATAATATTAGATCATCTCTCTCTCTCTCTCTCTCTCTCTCTCTCTCTCTCTCTCTCTCTCATCTGCAGCAGGATGCCTTCCCCCCTCTTCTCTTTCTCTCTCAGTTGCAGCATAGTTCATGGGGGGGAGTTGAACTCTGGACCCCATCTCAGCTTGGTTTGCTCATCACACATTGAGTTGGGGGTCACTTTAAGAGGCTGGTCTAATGTGATGATGTCATTCCATTTTATTTACACCGCACCCTGTGTTCTGTGTTTGTTTTACAATAATTGAACTGTTCCGATTTCAGTTAAACATACATATGAGAGTCTCTGTCTGCACCACCTCATACCTGTATGTGAAAAGAATCCCCCCCCCACCAGATCCTTTAAAACCCCCTCTCATCTGCGTCCTCTTCATCCCCTCCTACTGAACAGCATTCTCCCCTATCTAACCTCACCAGTTCTGAATAGTCCCAACCAAAAGTGTCAATTGCACCTTCTCTGTAGCTGATACAATTTATTCTGCATATGTGTTTTACCTTGTTCTACCTCAGTGCATGTTGTGACGATTTGAACAGTGTGAACGATAAGATTTTAGACTTATCTCAGTATATGTGACAATAATAAACCAACTTCAATTCCAGTTCCCTCCACAGATGCTGCCTGACACATTGAGTTTTTTTCCAGCATTTTGTGTCTGACCCTTCTCATAATTTTGTATGCCTCTATCAAGTCATCCTGCAGCCTATTCCACTCCAGAAAATCAAGCACAGCCTATCCAGTAAAACTCTGCAATCGAGGTAAAAGTCTTGTGAATTTTTCTGTACCTCCTCCAACAAATGTCCCTCAGTTCCTTTAATAGTCAGAAATACACGGATGAACAAAGTCAGTGGCTGATCCTCCACTGTCTTTGGGGTAGAGTGAAAATCACACGCCTAATTGTAAGTTTGCTGCAGAAGCCATTCACTGGGCCTGGGGAACTGTTACTCCTGCCATCCTGCCGTGTGTTATATCCTGTGAACCTCAGGACTGAATATTGCCCACTTCTTGCTGCGCCAAGTCTGTTCTGTATCAGAATGGAGCTGAAAATTGCATCATGTGCTCCTGACATTATGAGATATAACAGCGAAAGATAGTGGACTCTGGAGCACTGCCCTTTGGAATCCCTGTAGTGATATCCTGGGTCTGTGATGGTTGACTTCCAAATGACCTTAGCCATCTTCCTTTGTTCCAGGTCTAACTCCAGCCAAGTGTGGTTTCCCATTCATTCATGTGTTTCTTATCAGGGCTCCTTCACACCACTTGCCTTGCAATGCTGTGTAATGTCAGGGGCTTTCACTCTCACTTCCTCTCTGAGATTCACTCACCCCTTGGATTCATACTTGGATTAAGGCTATGGTGAACTCTGGAACTACAGTATGTAGAAACACACAACACTGGAAACACTCTGCAGGCCAGCCAGCATCTGTGGGGAGAGAGACGATTAACGTCTTAGGCCACAGATGTTTCTGCAGAACTCTGATACAGGGCTTTGACCTGAAAAGTGAACCATTTCTCTTCTCGAAGTTGCTGTCTGACCTACTGAGTGACCAATATTTTTCAGTTGTTATTTCCAATTTCCAACACCTGTAGCTTCCTGGATTTTAGTGGAACTGTGTGGTTCTGGTAATTTCCCCACTGTGGATGAACAGGAGCTGATGACAGCACTCTGGATGATGCCTTCCATCATTTAGTTGATGATTAAGATCGTCCTTGATGGTAGATATCAGATAGAATGCAATGCCCTGCCCTTTGTAGAAGGTGATAGTGTTGCAGTCTTGCTGAGACAGTTGTCTGGAGGGTCTTCTGGTTCTGGTTCAGGAATGTTAACTGCTCTCGTAGCCCTTGCCACATGCAGAAGCCTTAGGCCTTTCTGTCATCTGTGACAACGATGGCTGGGACCTCATGAGAAAGCTGAGATGGATACTTCACCTAACATAAACATCAAAGATTTAGCAGCTGCTGAAAATCCAGAGTAACACAATACAAAAATGCTGGAGAAGCTCATCAGGTCAGGGAGCATCTATGAAAGGGAATAAACAGTCAACGTGTCAGGCTGAGACCCTTCACCCTTCTGGGATGAAGTTATTCCATCTTCCCTTTGGCAGTCACATGATAGAGAACAGTACCACTGAGAAGGGGATGCCCATGAACAGCCCTCTTTCTGTTAGTTGCTTCATTATCTGTCACCATTCACGAATGGATGTAGCAGGACTTCAGAGGTTCAGTCTGATCTGGGGCTGCTTGTCTTTGTCTATCGCTTGCCATTTTATTGCGTTGTTTATTACAGGTAAACAACAGCTTGCCCTCCATATCATACTGCCCTGGTTTGCATATCTAGACAGTTAGGATGCAACATCCACAGTCAACCTTGATCGACAGAGGCCTTTCATTCTACACGCACAACCCTGCGTTGCCTGAAGAGCCACACTCAGTGTTTTAAGGACGGCTTCTTCCACTCCACCATCGGATGTCTGAATGGTCCATGAGCACATAAAAACCACTTCATGATTCAGCTATTGGTCAGGAACAAATAATTATTATCCCTCAATCATCAGACACTGGAACCAAAAGGGATAACTTCACTCAACTTCACTTGCCCCATCATTGAAATGTTCCCACGACTTACAGACTCACTTTCAAGGACTCTCCATCTCATGTTCTCAATACTTATTGCTTATTTATTTACTATTACTATTTCTTTGTTTTTGCATTTGCACAGTTTATTGTCTTTAGCACACTGAACATTGACATTGGTGTGGTCTTTCATTGATTCTGTTATGGCTATTATTCTATAGATTTATTGATTATGTCTGTAAGAAAATGAATCTCAGGGTTTTATATGGTGACATTGTAGCGGTGTGCTACACGCAGCGCTAAAATAACGACACAGGAGTCGGTAAACTGCAGTCAAAGATAACTTTATTCGAACTAAACAGCCTTGCTTTAAAGCCTCCCTCAACCCGCCCCCCGTGGGCGCAGATGCTCCAAAAGACACGTACTCACAAACCCCCGTAGGCTATCTCCCTTAGCCGGAACGGTGGTTAATTGTGAGCCGGTTCGGGTGTGCCAGGAAATGGGTCGCCACAACATGTACTTTAATAATAAATTTACTTTGAATTTTTATTTATTTATTTTTTAAACAGGGTATATTTTATACCTTGTGCTATACTGTTGGCCAAAAACAGCAAATTTCATGACTTATAAAACTTTGGATGCAAGGAAGATGGAGGACCTGGTGTAGGTAGGAGGGATTTGTGTTTCGGGGTTTTTGATTTGCTTTATAGCTGGTTCAGCACAACATTGTGCACCAAATGGCCTGTTCCTGAGCTGTACTGTTTTTTGTTCCATATGTCAGTGCTAATAAACCTGACGATTGGCTACATCTGCCTCGACTCTCAGCATGCCTTTCCGCAGACTGTATTCAGTCTGGGTTGTTTTCCTGGAATGACAGTGATGCCGAAGGGAGTGATACTTGGGCCAGGTTACTGCTGCTGATGACAGAGCTTTGTGGGTGCAGCATGATCCATGCCAACCACTTTCATTCTCTCCCGGGACCCCTCCACCTCCATTCTGCACAGCACTCCCGGACCCCGAATGTTTCAACAAGTGTAGTCTAGGAGCTCTGTTCCTGTCAGAGGGTCAGCATGAAAGGGTGACGGATGCTGATTCAGTATTAACTTGCAAGACAGAAGTAGGGTATTACTTAAAAATGGAAAAACTGTTGCCAGACCCAGGAAGGTGGAACCAACTGAAAGGACAGAGTGAGCTGCTGGATAGATAATGCACTGTGTACTATACATTCTAATGCACAGCACGTCAGAGTGGCTCTGGAGTTCAGCCTGATAGGAATCTGATTCCAATCATGCTTAGTCACATCTAGCACAGCCCTGCCGTTCGGTTACTGGAAGAACTTCTGACCATTACAGCCCTAAACCCTGAAAATCTCTCCTTGCCTCATGATCCATCTCACACACCTTTGACTATGCAATCTCCTTGTTCCAACTGTTGTGAGTCACCTTTAGAGGTTATAGCACATCCTATTAACCTTCTGTAATTATGAAAGTCTTATTTTTTTAATTTTACTAATGCACATACAGTCACTTCCATTGCAAAGAATAATGCACTCCCAGAATGGCTAAAATGTTCAAAGGTTCATTTATTATCAAAGTATACAACTCTGAAGTTCTTCAGTTCTCCAGGTATCCATGAAACCAAGAAAGAAAAGACAGATGGCATGATCATCAAGCCCCAAATCCTCCCTCCCCACAAAAAAAAACAAAACAGACAGGCACATCAACACCCAAATCCCTTCTGAACAAAAACCCAGCAAAACACATCAGGAACATTGACCCCCAAATATCTCCTCCTGCACAAAAAATGAACTACACAGATCAGGCTCATTGACCCCCAAATTCCCCATTCTGCACAAGAAAAATGAGAAGATTGAGTGAAAAACACAATAAAAATACTATAAGACTGAGAAAACAGTCTCTAGTCCAAGTTCACATCCAAAGTGCAGAAACAGCCTGGCAACACTCTCCAGGTGCAGCAGCAGGCTCTCCACCCCCCCCCCCCCCCGGTATAGAGCAACCAATCAAAAGGCAAGCAGACACTTATTGAGAAAGAATTATGGAAATGTAAATCTTCCTACAAAATAACAATTTGCTTGTATGGTTGGCTAATTTGGGTTCATTTGCATACATAAAATATTTACTGTTCCTTTACTAGTGTTGTTACTTTCTGTGCCTTGTGGTTTATCGGCTGGCAACCTTGCGTTTCTTTAGCATTTTTGTTTTTTATGAGGTTGTGATGCTACTCAATGTCCAACCCAGCATGGATGGAAAGCGTGCAAGGAGCTGGCTGGATTCAAACCCGAGACCACTTGTCCAGTGTGGATGGCTGGCGTTTACTGGTGTAGATCTGTTGAAACACTGTAATATTGATACCATAAAGTATTAAACTCTCTTGTATTATAATCCAATCATAGCATGTAGAAGCCCCAATTCTTAACCTTAATGAATTGAGGAAGCCAAATTACTTTTCTAATTTGGTTAGGCCCTTCCAGCATGTAATTAGTTATTATTATGTTTGACTTAAATTTACAAATAGTGATCTGTAGTCAGAAACACTCCAAGTAGAATTTTGCCCCAGGCAAGATAAGGCACTATCGCAGGAAACAAATGTTCTGACCAGAATCTTTTCTTGGCTTCTATGCACAAATTTATCATGTCAAAACTAACCAAGGAGCTTTGGACTCAGTTCTGTACTTCTGTGCTGTAGTATTAGGGTAGCTGCAAGTTGCTGTGCTGTTGTTTGTGAAACAATTACAAATTAGTTTTGCAATTTTAAAAAATGGCAGACGTTGGAAATATGGAACAAAAATAGAAAATGCTGGAAACTTTCAACAAATCCTGCAGCATTGTGGAGAGAGAGAAGTGTTAAAGTTACAGGTTGAAATTTCTTTATCAAAAGATAACAACCAAATTGTGCACAGCAAGCTCACGGGACCAGCAATGTGATAATAATCTGTTCTCGTGTCATCAACTGAGGAGCAAATATCATGAAAAGCTCTACTGCTCTTCCACAAGGCAGGCTATTAACAACAGAAGTATCTGAAGAAAGTCAGCAAGTACTCTACAGATCAGGCAGCATCTGTGGAGAATCAAATCTGTAGTGGATTGAAATGTCAGCACACTCAAGGAATGGGAGGGAGTTGGTACCTTCAGGGAAAAGATGAGAAAGTTGGTGCCTTCAGAGGAAGATGGTGGAGGCAGAATCTTTGGGGGAGGGGCAGTGAAAAGACATCAACATCTGGAGTCAATGGGCTTTCTTCCAAACCAGATATAGAAGTGTAAACAGACAGGATCATTGAGAGGAAACAACAAACAGAGATGTGATAGGAAGGCAAGAGGGAAAAACAATAAAAGGGACTATGAAAGGTAACAGTGAGTGGTAATGGGTCAAGTGAAACTATGAATATAAATAGCAGAATTACTACCCCTGGCTAATATCCAAAAATGGAAACATGACCTTGAAATCTTTGAACACAGCATATCAAATTCAAAGTAAATCTTATTATCTAACTACATGTATGTCACCATATACAACACTAAGATTCATTTTCTTGTGGGCATTTACAGTTAATACAACAAGACAAACTCAAGCAAAATAATAATAAATGAGTGATAGATATCAAGAACATGAGATGAAGAATCCTTGAAATTGAGTCCATAGGCTGTGGGAACAGTTCAGTGATGGGGTTAGTGAAGTTCTTCCCTTTGGTTTAAGAGCCCGATGGTTGAGGGGTAATAACTGTTCCTGAACTTGGTTGTATGGGTCTTGAGGCTTCTGTGCCTCCTTCCTGATGGCAGCAGTGCAAAGAGAGCATGTACAGCATGTTGGGGTCTCTGATGATGGATGCTGCTTTCCTGTGTCAGACGTAGATTTATCTATTTATTTATTTATTGTGATACAGCGCAGAATAGACCCTTCTGGCTCCCTCAAGCCACGCTGCACACCTGATTTAATCACAGGACAATTTACAATGACCAATTAACTTACCAACCGATAGATTTTGAACTGTGGGGAGAAACTGGAGCACCCGAAGGAAACCCACACAGACACGGGGAGAACATACAAACTCCTTACAGTCAGCAGCAGGAATTGAACCTGGGTCACCTGTACTGCAAAGCATTGTGCTAGCTACTACGCTACCACGCCAGTGCTCAATGGTGGGGAGGACTTTACCCGTGATGGACTGGGCTGTATCTATGTCTTTTTGTTGGCTCTTTCATTCAAGGGCATTGGCATTTCTAAAGCAGGCTGCGATGCAGCCAGTGAATATACTCTCCACCAAAAACCTATAGAAGCTTGTCAAAAATTTGGATGGCATGCTGATGACATAATCATCAGAATCAGCTTCAGGTTTATTATTGTTGGCTTATTCAGTTTGCATTGAGATTTATTTGAACAGCAAGCGGAAGGCATAACCAAAATCCCAATACTAACACAAGTTGAAAAGCAACGGCAGCAAAAACTGGACATCAGAAGTAAAACAGGAAGAGACAGAGAGGGAGAGCATTCTACATCAAACACCTACCATCAGAACAATCACTACCCCTAATTCATTCACTTTCTACTGTAATCCAAACTCAAGAGTGACGACTTAAAGGATGTTCTGCCATCAACTTCTGAGACAGATCACAGGGTCACCAGATGCTGCAGTGATTATCACAGAGGTAGTTTTACTCTGTCTTTCAAAGAATGCATGAAAGGAGTTGAGCTCATCTGGGGGTGAAGCATCACAGCCATTTATGATATCAGGTTTTGCTGTAGAAAGTAATGGCCTGCAAGTTCTGACAGAGCTGATGTACATCTGATTTGCTCTCTAGCCTCAATAGGGAATTTTTTTCACTCTTAAAATAGGCTTCCATAAGTCGTACCTGGACTTCTTGCACAGTTCTGCATTACCAGTCTTGAATACTACAAATTTAGCCCTCGGCAGACTGTGGATCTTTTGGTTCATCCATGGCTTTTGGTCTGGGTATGTCCAATATATTCTCAGAGGCATACATTCAGTCCACACAGGTCTGGATGAAGTTGGTGACAACTATGGCATATCCTTTCAGATTCGAAGATGAAGCCCTGAATATTGTCCAGTCTACCAACTCAAAGCATTTCCATTAGTGCTCCTCTGCCTCCCTTGACCATACTCTTTTGGTCCTCATCACTGGTACTGAGATCTTCATTCTCTGCTTAAACTGGGAGTAGAAGTACTGCCAGGTGATCAGACTTTCCAAAGTGTCGATGTGGGACGCCCCTGGTAAGTGTCTCATTGCTGGTATAACAGTAGGCAAGTGCGGTTCCACAGGTGATATGTTACTATTTGTTCTTGAAACACTTCTTCAAGCTGGCCTGGTTGAAATCCCCTGCAATGATAGGGAAGACATAGATTCCAGTATCTGCAAATATTTATGTCTCCTGCATTTATTGTTCTCAGTTTGGTCTGGAGAAACCAAACACAGGCTGTGCAATCACTTTGCAAAACTCCTATGTTCAGTGTGTAGTGTTCATCATAAGCTTCTTGTTCCATGTCACTCCATCTAGAAATTTACTGACAACACAGCTAAGGGACCGGATATGTCCAAGTATTTGGATAGTCAGGGACTGATTGGGATATTCAACATGGCCTTGTGAGTGATAGGTCATGTTTAACCAATTTTATAGAGATTTTTGTGGATGATTACCAAGAAAGTTAATGAAGGAAAGGTAGTGGATGTTGTCTACATGGTTTTCAGCAAAGCATTTGACAAGGTCCTGCATGGGAGAGTGGTCAAGAAGGTTCAATTGCTTGGCATTCAAGATGAGGTAGTAAATTGGATGAGATATTGGCTTCTCGGGAGAAGCCAGAGAGTGGTAGTAGATGGTTGCCTCTCTGACTGAAGGCCTGTGGCTAGTGGTGTGCTGAAGGGATTGGTGGTGGGTCCATTGCTGTTTGTCATCTATATCAGTGTAGTTGATAACGCGGTTAACTGGATCAGCAAATTTAAGGATGCCACCAAGATTGGGGGTGTAGTGGACAGTGGACAGAAGGATATGGACCAGCTAGAAAAATGGGCTGAAAAATGGCACATGGAACTTAATTCTGGCAAGTGTGAGGTGTTGCACTTAGGGAGGACAAACCAGGGTGGGAATCAGTGGCTGGGCTGACAGAAGTGAGTGGTCATGGCCCAAGTGTAGAGGCAGAGACCCTGAAGTAGATGAATAGTTCACTGAGTTTAGTAAGAACTGTGCAGGAAAAAGGAAAAAAAAACAATAAACACTAGGCCAACAGGGCCATTAACTAAAATTCTCAAACTGAAAGCTAGCATCAACCCTGTGGCTAAGAAGCACTAACTTATTACTAAATGAATACTAGTCCATTACAACGTCAGTCAAAATGGTAGTCTTCTTTCCTGGAATGAGGATGAAGGGAAGCAGGGAGTGTAGATGTTGCTGTGCTTTTGGCCAAGTCCTAACAAGACTGAAACAACAGGAAGGAAGTTAAATACCACCACAATGAAACACTATTTGGCTAGAATGTGCATACTCACAAGCAGGATTGCTAATCCTATTGCACCCTTCCTGAGAGGGTGTGCAGACCCTGTGGCAGAGGGCACTGAAGAATGTGGTAGGACAGAGGGATCTGGGAATACTGATCCATAATTCTTTGAAAGCACATTCTGATAAGTACTTCCCCTTCCCTCCTTCTCTCCTGTAGCATTCTTCATTCTGTTTACCCTCTCACCTTTTCTCTTCTCACCTGCCCATCATTTCCCCCTTCTCCTTCGCTTTCTTCCATGGTCTCCTGCCCTCCCTTATTAGATTCCTTCTTCTTCAGCCCCTTTTATCATCCACCTATCCCATCCCAGCTTCTTACTTCACCATCCTTCTCCCACCCACCTTCCCCCTCACTCAGTGTCACCTACCACCTACTAGCTTGTATTCCTTCCCCTCTCCCCAGTTTCTTATTCTAGCTTCTGCCCCCTTCCTTACCAGTCCTTATGAAGGTCTTGACCAAAGACGTCAACTGTATATCACCTCCATAGACGCTGCCTGAATTCCTCCAGCAGTTTGTGTGTGTTGCAACTGCATTCCGTGTTCTGCAGTTCCCCAAATGTAAACTGAGAGGAAAATGAGCTGATTACCAAAGATTAATTCACAAAAACACCACCAATGAGCAGATACATTTGACTGAAATGTAGCACACAGGTTGTGAGCCTTCCCAATCCAGCATCCACAGAATTCCCTGCATCCCAGTGTTTCTGGTTTTGTTCCGGATATTTGTGACTGCAGCTTTATTCGTTTTCCCTTCACTTGGGCTTAGCTGAATCCCTAAACCATGATGCTCTTCCCTCGCCTATGAATTTGGGATTCACTTGTTCTGAAGGCTTAGGTAAGCAACCTCTCTGCTCGGAGTGAAGACTTTGACCTGTTGTAATAAACACACCACATGCATAATATCAGACTGGAGGGGGCAGCAGGGGAATGTTTATTTAAAATATAATTTAAATGAATGAGGAACTTAGCTAGCTATGAGGTGGAGCTTAGTTGCTTAGTTTGAGAAACTAAATTAGTTACAGAGAGAGGGGAGAGAGAGAAGGAGTGCAGCTGATCATAGAAGTCGTTCATGGGCGGTCTGTAGGTAAGAGAAAGGTTAAGGATTGGTGATTCTTTCTGGGATTGGGAAGGCTCACAACCTGTGTGCTACATTTCAGTCAAATGTGTCTGCTCATTGGTGGTGTTTTTGTGAATTAATCTTTGGTAATCAGCTCATTTTCCTCTCAGTTTACGTTTGGGGAACTGCAGGACTCGGAATGCATTTGCAATGTATTTCTGCCCTCAGCCATGTTGAGTGAATAGTGGAGAGAGAGTCCTGGTACTCTCTCAGTTCCCCTGTCTACTCTGAGAGTATGTCGTGAAGCCTGTATTTCTGTTTAACCCTTTGTGGTCTCTCTTGCCTGTGCAACCTCATCACCAGTTCAGTGCCTCTGCCTGAATTGTGTGCACCCTGGATAGAGTGAGCTGCTTAAGTGTGTTGGATGTTTTCAGGACCCTCAGCAAATGTGCAAACAAAACCCCTATTCTTTGGCAATTCAAACAGGGAATGTGGGACTGTGTTTTTAACACGGTCATCTCTCTCGCTTTGGAGAATGTGCAAACAAAACCCCTATTCTTTGGCAATTCAAACAGGGAATGTGGGACTGTGTTTTTAACACGGTCATCTCTCTCGCTTTGGAGAATGTGCAAACAAAACCCCTATTCTTTGGCAATTCAAACAGGGAATGTGGGACTGTGTTTTTAACACGGTCATCTCTCTCGCTTTGGAGAATGTGCAAACAAAACCCCTATTCTTTGGCTATTCAAACAGGGAATGTGGGACTGTGTTTTTAACACGGTCATCTCTCTCGCTTTGGAGAATGTGCAAACAAAACCCCTATTCTTTGGCTATTCAAACAGGGAATGTGGGACTGTGTTTTTAACACGGTCATCTCTCTCGCTTTGGAGAATGTGCAAACAAAACCCCTATTCTTTGGCAATTCAAACAGGGAATGTGGGACTGTGTTTTTAACACGGTCATCTCTCTCGCTTTGGAGAATGTGCAAACAAAACCCCTATTCTTTGGCTATTCAAACAGGGAATGTGGGACTGTGTTTTTAACACGGTCATCTCTCTCGCTTTGGAGATGTTTCACCCTCAGTACATTATTTCCTTCCTAACTATAATGTAAGCCTTCTTTCAGTCAGTGCAGGGAATGACCCCAGTGACAGAGGTGAGTTAAAGGAGCTATTAAACTAAAATACCAGCTTATCCTTGCAGGTTTATACAAGTGTAAGAAATGAGGGAAGGAGGAGGCATGAACTGCTTAGATAAACCACGGCTAATCCTTGATCCAAACAACACCTTCCTCCCCATTCTCCTAGATTCCCTTAAAGTCTTATCTACAGTAGTATTCTCAGGAACTGTTCCCACAGCCCTCAACAGCAGAGTTGAGAGATCTAACAACTAATCCGCTGCAGCAGAGGTGAGAGTTCCCTCTATTAACCAACATATTTAGCAAACTGTTTACCATGTCAATAGCACACTGAAGTTTGTGCAGATTTTCTGTGCACAACCTGGTATTTTCTTGTACCAAATAATAATGATTAGAAATTCAGAAGTGCAGCCCTGGGACATCCTGAAGTTGGAGAGGACCTAGAACCAGGAAAAGTCTGCTCTACTTTTCCTGATTAATAATCAGAGGACTCTTAAACCAAATCTTCTGTCTGGATGTGCTGCTTGGATTGGGTCAGGCAATCAATAGGTTGTATAAATCATCCCAAGGGCTGGAATAGATATGTAATCAGGCAGCGGACTTTGGTTTAAGCACAAGACCGGAGGATCTCCGAGTAAGTTTGTGGATCTCATACACACAGAGTATATAGAAAGGCTAACTTTCTGACATTGTAAGGCATTAACATTGTGAAACTGTTTGCCTTCATGCCTGACCCCAATGACTGTCAGCAGACGGTTACAAGTTATTGCAGCCAAAGAGAGTTGCACTTGCACTCAATAACATTGGAACTAGTATTAGAATTAGTTTATTATTGTCACATAAACCGAGAAAGGAATCAGTGAAAGGATCGTCTTGCTTACTGTCAAGTCATTACAGAATGCATTGAAGTAAAATAAAAGAAAACAATAACAATGTAGGTAAGATGCAACAGCTACAGAAAATGGTTCCCTAGTGCGATAAAATGGACTCTTGACCTTACAACCTACCTCAGTCTGGTCTCCACTGTATTGTTTTCCTGCACTGCACTTACTCAGTAGCTGCTACGTGACAATAATAACCAATTCCAATATTCTGCACAGAAGTTGCTCCTCTGGAGCAGCAGCGAAATCAGGAACAGGAAACTTGTTATATTCCTGCCACAACTGCAGCTTCATCATGGTCAGCAAATTCAACAGGGTTTCAGGTCTATTGAGCCCCGTTGCCCTGGGATACACAATGCTGCCCTTACTCACAGAGTGTATAGACATATAACGCTCTGAATTGCCTCGGGGTATTTTGATATGCTCTTTGCCTGAGGAATTACCCAGTACCTTAGTCCTCCTCTTGCCCCATATACACTCCCCTCTAACTTTGATAAATGCCCAGAGTTTTGATCATATGCCACTGGCTGCTTTTTAATTAAAATGATGGTACACGAAGATTAAAAGCAAGGGTATGTAGAAATTTCTTCCGTCTGAGCTTGGCAAATCTCTGGAACTCTCTGCCCCTGAGGGTAGTGGATATATTAGATGTATATGACGTTAGATATGCTTAAGGTGGAGATAGATAAATAAGTGAAAGATTGAGGTTATGGGGAAATGGCAACCATGAGCAGTTGAGGCTGGCGCATATCAGCCTTGATCGTACTGAGTGGCTGAGCAGGTGAGTGGCCGACTCCTACTCCTAGTTTCTTGTGTTTTTGTGTGTGGGTGTGAGCGTGTCCAGTCAGGGTCCTATCCAGCCAGCCTAATGTTTTTTTCCAGCACCAGGTACATACGTAGTCTAATGCCCTTCCCTTGGACAACATCGGTGGCGTGGAGAGGGGAGACTTGCATTGTCGGTCTTCCATAAAAAAACAACACTGCCCTGGAAACTTTCCAAGGTGAAAATCCATGGTCTATTGAGATTAATGGAGGCCTACACTACACATATGTAGTGGCATAAATCTTTGTGTAACAACTCTTGACACTGTTTCCAACATAAGCTGGAGTTTACTGGTGCAGAAATGTCTGTCGTCAGCCATCATGAATAAAGAGATCCCAATCTGGTATCTAGCGTGTTGGCCATTTAGAGGGTAACTTAGCTAATCATGGGAATCTTCACAACAGAGCACCAAATTTCACTGGTGGCTGTGCCAAAACATTTCACATGCTTGCCTTTCGATAGAACTAACAGCCTGCACATTTTGGAGCAATCAACCCCTACTTGGCTATTTTAAAGGATGTGTGTGTGTGTGTGGTTCAGCTGCTAGCAGTACTGTAGAACAGGAGTTTCAGTATGAGCATTGCCTGTGGGGAAGGCAGCGTTGAGGACCCAGGGGAGAAAGCAGAAGGATGCACGTGTGTGAAGACTCAATCCCCAGGGAATTTTCAAAGTCATGTGGTTCTCTCTTAACTTCTCTGAAGAGCAGTATCTCTGAAAGCTCCCTTTTGACATGGCGACCATTAATGAGATACGTGGCAATCTGATTCCAGCTGCTTACAGTCCATGATCTGGGCTCGTCTAGATGTGGAGATGAAGTGATTGGGCCTTTCCCAATATCCAGGCTACCAAGATCAGGGGAGGGAAGAGGAGCTGGAGGAAGGATTAGAGATTGAATCTGGTTGGGAGGGGCACCAACAAAAACCAAGACAGAAGGCTAAAAGCAGGACTGCACTCTCGTGTCTAAGCAAGGAACTCAAATGTTTTTTTGTAGGTAGATGGATACTTTATTGATCCCAGATGGAATTACAATGTCACCATAGCATTACAAGTGCACAGATACAAATATTAAGAGAGAAGTAGAAATAATAAAAAATAAGTTACCACAAACAGGAGGGTATCATCACTTCCCCAGCTTTAGGATAATTCTTTATAGAGACTAATGGCCTTTGGAGCAGCGCAGTTGTCTTAGTCTGTTACTGAAAGTGTTCCTCTGTTCAGCTAAGGTTGAAACATTGAGGGTGAGAAACATTGTCCAGAATTGCCAGGATTTTCCATAGGGTTCTCTTGTTCTATTGCAGCCTTCAGTGTGTCCAGTTTGACTCCTATATCAGAGCCAGCCTTTCTAATCAGTTTATTGAGTTAAATGGTCTCTCCTCATTCAAGATCCAAGTAGCTGTTGTTTGTGGCACACATTACACCTTAAGTATATCTGCTGATCCAGCCTCCATGCCAGATTGTTAATTTAGGGAGTCTACAGTAACAGGCAACTTCAGCAGACTGGTGAATAAACATTGGGACTTGAACCACCAGGGCATGGAAGGCTGTGGACCTAATGGAATTAGTACAGTTGGGTGCAATGGTTAGTGTCGACTGCTCTATCTAGTTACATATTACTACAAGACCTACACTACCATACTCACATCACCAGCAAGTGGAGACCACTGTCTACACCAGGCCAGGTTCTGTGCACTACCCTAGTCCAGCAGGTGTGGAGCCATTGTGACTCTTTGCTGTACGCTCTCCGATTTCAGCAGTGCAGCCACAAGAGGAGCACAAGGAAGGGGAGGTGGATGAGTCTGCTTGTGGGGGTCACTATCATTGAAAGAGTCACAGAAGAACAGGAGCTGGATCATATTGCTAGCACAAACCACATCTGGCTATACAGTCAGGCATCTTTTAGTAGCTAGGAGACTGCCTAGGAGAGCCGTTATTTCCTTGTAATGTTCCATCCTCTGCACCAACTATGATCACCAAATGAGACCTCAGAACATTTGCACGTTGCTGGATGCAGGAATGTATTTCCTATGGAGCTACAGATCTGGAGGGTCTGTGCAGTAGGACATCATGGAGTGAGCCGGAGAGAGCTCCTTGTGGACTTTATGCACCGGTTTAAAAGATGCATAGAAATTGTCTGCACTTTGGGAGATCACAGAGTGAGTTGGAGACAGTTCCTTGTGGATTTTACATGCCAGGTTTAAAAAGGAGCTCAAGAACTTCAGAACTTTTTAGGAGACTGCAATCATAACAATCTCTTAGGCACTTGGCAATAAAAAGAAGCAGGGTGCAGGGGGCAGGGTTTCAAATATACAGATCATCGAGATCTCTTCTGGAGAAGGTACAACCTGTACAAAAGGAATAGGTTACATCTAAACCCAAAGGGGATCAATATCCTCGCGGGAAGGTTTGTTAGAGCTATTGAGGAGAGTTTAGACTAATTTGGCAGGTGGATGGGAGCCAGAGTGATAGGATGAAGATGGGATAGTTGGTATACAATTCAATGCTGTGTGTATTAAGACCGTGAGATAATAGGGTAAAATTGCAGTCAGTGAGATGAGTTGAAGTGTAATATTCAGGCAAAATTGAAAAGGGTGCTGAATACACTACTGAAGGCATTATATTTGAATGAATGCAGTGTGCAGAATAAAGTAGATGATCTTGTAGCTCAGTTAGAGACCAGCAGGTATGATGCAGTCATCACTAAGTCATGGCTGAAAGAAGGTCATAGTTGGGATCTTAAAATCCAATGATAAACATTGAATGCAAAGAACAGGCAGGTAGGCAGAGGGGGTGGGTTGGCTCTGCTGGAAAAAAATGAAAATAAATGCACAGTAAGAGCTGACATAGGGATGGAAGATGTAGAATCCTTGTGGGCAGAGTTAAGAAACTTTAAGTGTAAGAAGACCCTAATGGGAGTTATATACAGCCCCCTGAAAAGCAAATCGGATGTGGGATACAAATTACAACAGGAGATAGAAAAGGCATGTAATCAGGGCAATGTTAGAATAGTCATGGGGGATTTTGATTTGCAGGTATATTGGGAAAATTAGGTTGATGCTCGAACCCAAGAGAAAGGAATTTGTAGAATGCCTACAAGGTGGCTTTTTAGACCAGCTTGTGGCTAAGCCCACTAGGGGAAAGGCAATTCTGGACTGGGTGTTGTGTAACGATGCAGATTTGTTTAGGGAGCTTAAAGGAACCTTTAGGAGACAGTGATCATAATATGATAGAATTCACCCTGCAGTTTGAGAGGGAGACGATAATATCAGATGTATCAGTATTACAGTGGATTAAAGGAAAATACAGAGGCATGAGAAAGGAGCCAGACAAAGATGTTTGGAAGGGGCACTAGCAGGGATAACGGCACAACAGCAATGGCTGGAGTTTCTGAGGTAATTAGGAAGGTGCAGTATTCCAAAGATGAAGTATTCTAAAAGGAGGATGAGGCAATCATGGTGACAAGGGAAATCAAAGGGCAGCAGTAAAGCAAATGAAAGGGTATACAATATAGCAAAACTTAGTAAGGAGTAAGAGGATTAGGAAGCTTTTAAAAACAAAAGTAACTAAAAAAGCCATAAGCAGAGAAAAGATGAAATATGAAGGTAAGCTAGTCAACGATGTAAAAGAGGGTAGATAACTTTTTTTTAGGTATATAAAGAGTAAAAGAGAGGTGAGAGTAGATAGTGGACCAAAGGATAATGTTCCTCGAGAGGTAGTAATGGTGGGGGTGGGGGCAAGGAAATGACAGGTGAACTCAATAAGTATTTTGCATCAGTCTTCCCTATGGAAGACACAAGCAGTATGCCAGAAGTTCAGAAGTGTTAGGTGACAGAACTGATCCCAGTTGCTATTACACAGGTGAAGGTTCTTGGGAAACTGAAAGGTGTGAAGATACATAAGTCACCTGGACCAGATGGTTTGCACCCCAGCGTCCTGAAAGTGGTTGTTGAAGAGATTGTGGAGGCATTGGTAACAATTTTTCAAGAATCACTAGATTCTGGAATGGTTCCAGAGGACTGAAAAATTGTAAATGACACTCCACTCTTTAACAAGAGAGAGAGGCAGAAGAAAGCAAATTATTGACCAGCTAGTCTGACTTCAATATTTGGGAAGCTATTGGCCTCATTATTAAGGATGATGTTTCAGGATACTTGGAGGCACTATCATATCATAAATAGACAGCATGGTTTCCATAAGGGGATGCCTTGCCTTACAAAACTGGTAGGAAAGACAAAGGAGAGTCATGGATTTTCAGAAGGTCTTTGACAAGGTCCTCGAATGAACAAGATAAGAGCCCATAATATTAACAGGAAAAATACAAGTACTGTATAGTTAGAAGATTGGCTGACTGGAAGGAAGCAAAGAATGGGAATAAAGTAGACCTTTTCTGGTTGGCTGCAAATGACTAGTGATGTTCCACAGGATCAGTATTGGGACTGCTTCTTTTCATATTAGAAGCCGCAAAATTTGGAAGACATAATTGATGGCTTTGTGGCCAAGTTTGCAGATGATACCAAGATAGGTGGAGGGGCAGGTAGTTTTGAGGAATCAGAGAGTCTGTAGAAGGACTCAAACTGATTGGGATAATGGGCAAAAATGTGGAAGATGGAATATAGTGTAGTGAAGTGTATGATCATGCTTTTTGGTAGAAGGAATAAAGGCATAAGCTATTTTCTGAATGGGGAGAAAATTCAAAAATTGTAAGTACAAAGGGACTTGAGAGTCCTTGTGCAGGATTCCCTGAAGGTTAACTAGCAGGTTGAGTTGGTGGTAAAGAAGACAAATGGTAGCTTGTATTTCAAGAGGACTAGAATATAAGAGCAAGGATGTAAAATGGAGGTTTTATAAGGCATTGGTCAGACTGCACTTGGAGTATTGTGAGCAGACTGGGCCCCTTATCTGAGAAAAGATGTGCTGGCATTGGAGACAGTCCAGAGGAGGTTCTTGAGAATGATTCTAGGTATGAAGGGTTAATACACGAGGACCATGTAATAACTCTTGGGCTGTACTCACTGGAGTTTAGAAGAATGATGAGGGATCTCATTGGAACAATTTGGATATTGAAAGGCCTGGATAGAGAGGTCGTGGAGAGGATGTTTTCTACACTGGGGAGTCTAAGTCCAGAGGATACAACCTTAGAATAGAGGGATGCCCATTTAGAATGGAGATGAGAAAGAATTTATTTAGCCAGAGGGAGGGGAATGTGGAATTTGTTGCTACAGACTTGCTCAGTGGAGGCCAAGGTATTGAGAACTTATAAAGCAGAGCTTGATAGATTCTTGATTAGCCAGGGCATCAAGAGTTACTGGGAGTAGGCAGGAGAATGGGGTTGAATAAATCAGCCATGATGGAATGGTGAAACAGACTCAATGGGACAAATGGCCCAATTCTGCTCCAATCCTTATGGTCTTATCATCCTATACTTGACACTTGCACTTCACTCATTGTGATAGCGAACTCTCACAATGGTCAAGCGACTGGCCAAATGCCTTCAAATACTGAGCTATTGAACAGCATCCATGATGGTCTGTTAATGCAGGCGTCATGGTAACCAAGAATAATGGTATATCTGGTTGAATAGCCACAATGGGTAAGGGTCTACAATCTGAAGTCACCATTATAAACCACTGTTCAATCAGCCAAGGGAGAATCCTCATGGAAATTAACTTCAGGCAGAAATTATTAATGTAATTGAAATGTCTAAGAAGTCCAATGCAATCCAATGATCTCCAGAGCAGAAATCTCATTCTCTTCATGACATTCAGATGTTGAGTGGTTGCCAGAGACACCCAGCGTAGAGCATGGGGATCACACAAAGCTGAGGCTTACCAAAGATGGCCCAGCAGTGAGGGGCAAGCTGCTGTCCTTGCTGCTGCAGCCTTGTCCACTGCCATCAGTCTTTTTGGATCACAGAAGGGTGAGAAATGACTTTTATTTCTGTAATTTGTAGAATGAGGAATAGAGCTCCATTGGCTGTAGTCAAGGAGATCCTTGTTCGGGCCTGCATTTCTTGGAAGTCAGAAGAATGTCCCTATTAAAATATATATGATTGTAATGAGCTTGACAGGATAGGTGTTGAGATCTTCCACTCATGGGAGTATCACAAACACGGGAACCATAGTTACAGGACAGGAACTAGTCTTTTAAAATTGAAGGGTGTAGAAATTTCTGTCAGAGATATTCATACTCAAAAGTGTTTAATTCAAAATTCACGATCCAATATTGTTTAGTGTAATTTTCAATACACAAGCGTAAAGGAGAACAAAATGATTATTACTATAACTTTGATGCAGCACAAAAAAACACAATAAGATAAAGAACACAATAATAATTTAAAAGCACAATAAATATAAATGTATTGTTTTATTGTCAAATGAACCAAGATGCATGAAAAGCTTCTGTTTATACAGATCAAATCATTACACAGTGCATTGAGCTGGAATAAGGTAAAACAGTAACAATGCAGAATAAGTGTAAAAGCTACTGCAGTAAATGATACAGTTCAAGATCATAACTAGGTAGATTGTGAGACCAAGTGTCTATCTTGTGGTACAAGAGATCCATTCCAGAGTTTGATAACAGTTGGATAGAAGTTGTCCTTGAGGCTGCATTCAGAGTTTTGTATCTTCTGTCCAATTGGAAAGGGGAGAAGAGAGAGTGGGTGGGGTCTTTACTGGTACAGTGAGAAGTATACACAGAGTCCATATAGAGGAGGCTGGTTCTTGTGATGTGCTGATCTGTGTCCAGAAGTCTCTGCAGTTTCTTGTGGTCACATACAGAGCAGTTGCCATGACAAGCTGATATGCATCCAGATTTGCTGGACTCCTCTGTTCCCAAAGGCAGTGGAGGCCAGCTCATAACGGCAGAGATTGATACATGCCTGAAAAATCAAGGAACAGGGAGTGGCAGAGAAGAGGAGTTGAGGCTTGTGTAAAACAACCTTGCTCCTAATGAGTGTGGTTGAAAGGCTAAATGGCTTCCTTCCAATCCCGTTTACTTGTATTTTTCTGTGTGGATGTGACCATGTCTAGTCAGGATCCTCGCTAGCTACCCTGATGATTTCCCAGCACCAGTTGCCTACGGAACAGCATAAATCTTTGGGTAACACCTTTCTGACAACAGACTGGATTGAGATTGGGCTTAGTCAGATTAGGTGACACGGAGACTGAGAACTGACTGTTAAACAGGCTTTCTATAGAGATGGGTTGAGAACAGAACATCATCACAAAACTGGGAAATGATGAGAGAGTAGTTTATCTGAAGTTGGAGAATTCAGTATTCATTCTAGTAGGTTGAAAAGTGTTCTGTTGATAAGACGTTGTTCCTCGAGTTTATGTTAGACCTCACTATGGCTGTAGGGGAAGTTGCAAACAGGTTGGAGTGCAAGCGAGGATTGAGAATGAAGTGGGATGGAACAGAAAGCTGAAAATTTCTACCGTGGAAGATAATGTGTTGGCTTTGTGGTTGCTTTACTCAGCCTGGTTATGGGTGCTGGCTTTCAAGGGTAGTGTTCTTCAGATTAGTCCCGGTGCCGTGGGCTTGCAAGATCAGAAATGGTGAGTATGTGGATGAGGCAAGGCTTCAAGTTCTTGGACTACTGGGATCTCCTCTGGGGTAGAAATGGCCTGTATAAGAGGGATGAGATGCACTTGAACCAGAGAATGACCAATATTCTTGCAGGGAGATTTGCTAGTGCTGTAGAAAGGGTTTAACTTCGATCAGCAAATGGTAGGACTCTGAGCAGGAGCAAGTCATGGGATGAAGCATTAGGGAGTGATAGCTGGTCTAGCCATCAGGAACGCAAACCAGACATTAAAGGAAGGAAAGGAATACTGAGTTAAAATGCATTTATCTCAATGTTGAAGTTTAGCAGGTAAGGCAGATCAACTCAGAGTGTGAATTGGTTTTGAGGACTGGGAAGTCACACTCCGAAGCATGTCTGTGAGGAGGGCAGGACTGGTAGTTCAATATTCCAGGATACAGGTGCTACAGGCATGGCAGGTACAGGCAAGCAAGAAGGGGTATTTTGATCACAGGGTACATAACAGCAATACTTAGAATTACATTGCTAAAGGATTGTCCAGTGAGTCCCTCTGGGTAAAACATAGAATTAAGAAGGGAGTGTTCACTCTAGTGGGGCTGTGTTGTAGACCTCCAATATTCAGCTAGAACTTGAGACACAGGTGTGTAGAGAAATTGCTCATAGTTGTCAGAATAAAAAGGTTGTATTGATGGAAGATGTTAATTTCCCTGGTGTTGACTGGGCCACCAAGAGTGTCAAGGGCCAAGGTGGAGTGGAATTTGTGAAGTGTGTCCCGAGTCAGTTACCGAGGACCCGACGGGGGCAATGCTGGAGCTTCTCTTAGGAAACAAGAAAAGACAGGCAACTGAAGTGGTAGTCATGGAGCAGTTTGGCTCTTGTGGCCAAAATTCTATTAGTTTTCAGTTAGTGATGGAAAAGGACAGGACAGGTCCACAAGTTAGGTTCCTAAACTGGGACAGGGCTAACTTTGAGGGAATTTGACAGGATCTCGCAGAGGTTAATTTGGCAAGCCTGTTTGAAAGGAAAGAGATGAAGGTTTAAGAGTGTGATATCAGGTTCCAGCAGCAGTCTGTTCCTGTGAGGCTGTAGAGTAACCCTGGCAAGTTTGGTGAACCTTGATTGACAAGAAAAAGGAAGAAGCATACCTTTGGTTTAGGTTGTTGGGGTTGAGCAAATCCTTAATGACTGTAAAATTATCAAAAATACCATTAAAGGGAAAATCAGAAAAGTGATGAAAGAATCTGAGATGGTTGAGAAAAATCTTAGGATTGATTTTTAATGACCAGTGTTTAATAAGGAGAAAATTATGGTTGTTCAAGAAATACAAGAAACAAGTGGAGATGATTTTGTTTTTTTAAGGTTGGTATAGCCAGGGGAGGTAATGGGGATAAGCTCCCACCTATTTGATGTTGCTGATGGCGTGCATATCAAATAGCTTCTGACAACCAAGTCCATCTCCTGGGCTTCACATGAGGTTTTGCAATTAACCCCGGTGGAAACATTTCTACAGACAGGAGAAGGGGCAAAGGTGGGTTACTGTGTCTTAAAACCAGTTGCTTTGGGCAGACAGGACCGTGGTTGGAAAACTGTGATCTTATACTTCTGCTGCTTTACGACTATACAAATTCATGGGGAAGGCTTTGGGCGTCACGCCTGAGGAAGAATCCAGAGCTGAAGTCCCTAAGCGAGTCTTACGTTGAAGTCAATGCTCACTGGCAACTCCTGTAGCACTGCTGGTACCAAACTGTATCGGTCTCTGCCTTTCCTTTTGACTCATCAGCTACGTAGAGGGGGAGAGCCTGCTACGTGGGAAACAGCTTGCTCTTCATATTGTAATGCCTTGCCTTGTCCACTGGCTTGTGAATTATGTAGACAGCTGGGACATAACATCCATGCTCTCAAAATTTGGAGGACATTCATATTACTAGGGAGGAGATATTTGTAGCTTTACAGTACATTAAAGATAGAGATCTTTTTTAAAATTAAGGTTACCTTTATTTGTCACGTGTACATCAAAGCGTTCAATGAAATGCGCTGTTTCTGTCAAATCAAATCAGCAAAGATTGTGCTGTGTCACCAGCATAGCATGCCCGCCACTCATTAATCCTCAAAGTTCAAAGTAAATTTATGCTGAAATTCAATTTCTTGTGGGCATGCTCAATAAATTCAATAACTGTAATAGAATCAATGAAAGACTGCTCCAACTGGGTGTAAACCAGCGTGCAAAAGACAATAGGTTATGCAAATACAAAAAGAAAAAAATATTCAGGATAATAACATCCCAAAGTCATTAGACCTTAAACAATTAGGCCTACACAACAGTATCTAAGTACACCTTCAGAAAGCCACAGTACCAAGCACCACTAGAATAGTCCGAAGGTTTCTAGCAATTGAGAACTGAGGGTGCTTGACTATCCCTGAACCTCAGGTTTTACCAGTTTGCGATGAGAAAACGATATATATTAATAAATAGATCATAATGTGATAAAGGAAAAACTTTAAACAGAATTTATTTCAAGGCTTAAGAAAATCTGCCAGAGCTCAACAATAAAATATAACAAAGGTAATAAACACTTCCGCAATACCCATATTAACACATTCTTTTGGCATAATATCTTGGTTCAAAACCAATCTGGCAAATTTACAAAGAAAAGTAAAAACTGAAATGACAAATTTTAGAAAAGACTGTGTACACTCGAATGCACTTAGATTAACTCTACCTAAGGCAGAAGGAGGAAGGTGAACAACAGACATAAAAATCTACACAACTGTCAGATAAAACTGAAGAGGATATACTTTCATCAACAAAAACAGGAATCAAGCACTCCACATGAGCTTATGCAATTCTGATAAGAAGTGCACATCACTAAACTTAAATGAGACCACAACCCAGAAAAAATGAAGACATTATCACTATTGAAGAAAAAGCTAACCAATGGAAGAGCATGACTCTCCATTGAAGACACCCCCATGATCTGAACAAACTAGATGTCAACAAGTAAGTGTCGAGCACCTGGCTCAGAGTTGGAGACTTCTTCCCAGAACCAGAGGGGTTCCTTGTGGCAATTAAGGACCATGTGGTTAACACAAAAAAATTATCAAAAATACATAATAAAAGACCAACAAATTCAAGATGATAAATGCAGAAAGTGATTAAAAAAAAAGGCAGAAACAATCCAACACTACAGCATCGTGTAGCAGTTTACACAGGCACAATCAAGTGGCAAATATTATTCATCAAAATCTTGTTTTAAAACACAGTTGCACACCTGCACTGATGGAGATTGTGGAGGAGGTGTTGTTGCCAATCCAATCTGACTGGGGTCCCCAACTGCACAAGGAGATATTGAGACCAAGGTTTTGAAGTTTATTGATTAGTTTTGAGGGGTTGATGGTTTTGAATGCCAAGCTGCAGTCAATAGTGAGCATCCTGACGTATACATCTTTGTATCTTCACCATTACGCTGCCGCGCTACCCCGCGTGGATAAATCATCATGGCCTGACAGAGTGCATCCTCAGACTTTGTGGGAAGCTAGGGAGGAAATTATCAAGGCTGGTGCAGAAATATTCTTTCGTCATTAGCCAGTGGAGAATTTGGAAGGTGGCTAATGTTCTCACCTTGTTGAAAAGGGGAAAGGACAAGCCATGGAGTTACAGGGTGGTCAGCCTGACATCAGTAGTGGATAAGTTACTGGAGGGAATTCTGAGCATCTGGACAGGCAGAGTCTGATTAGGAGGAGTCAGCAAGGCTTTGTGGGTCAGAAGTCTTGCTTGATGAACCTGTTAGAGGTTTTTGAAGAGTTAACCAAAAGGGTAGATGAGGGTACGGTATTGCTCAGAATGGAGGCCAGTGACCAGTGGTGTGCTGCAGGGGTTGGAGTTGGGACCCCTGATATTCATTAATTATATAAATGACCTGGATGTAAATTCAAAAGGATTGATCAGTGAGACATTAGGAGATGTTGCCAACAGTGAAGAAGGTGTTGTAGAATACAGGAGGGGATATTGATCAATTAGGAAAGTGGGCATAAGAGTGGAAAATGATTTTCAATACAGATCACTGTGAGGGATAGAGCTTGGAAAGCCAAACCAGTGTAGAACATACACCATCAATAGTAGGACTCCGGCGAGTGTAAAGGAGCAGAGGGACTTTGGGGTGTAAGTGCACAGTTTGTTGAAAGCAGCATCACAGGTGAAAAAGTCATTATCATGCTGGCCCTCATCAGTCAGGGCATCAAGTATGGGAGTGGGGACATTGTGTTGCTCCTCTATAAGTCATTGGAGGCCACGCTTAGAGTACCAGAAACAGCTTAGGTCACTCTGTTAAAGGAATAATGTGGTTAAACTGGAAAAAGTGGAGAAAAGATTTATGAGGATATTGCCAAGAGCAGAGGGCCTGAGTGGTAGGGAGAGGTTGGCCAAGTTAGTTCTTTTTTCTGTGGAATTTTGAAGAAAGAGGGGTGAACTTAACAAATGTTTGAAATTATGACAGGCATAGATAAGGTGTATGGTAAGTCTTTTACTCAGGGCAGGGGAGTCCAGAACCAGGTGGCCTAGATTTAGGGTGAATCCGGGGTGAGTAAACAGAACAAGCTGCCAAAAGAATTGAGACAGGTTCAACAGTTTCTCTTAAGAAGCACTTGGACAGGTGCATGGCAGGGCGGGGCCTAGAGTGACATGACTGGCTGAGTAAGTGCTGTGGTTAGCATGTACTAGTAGGGCTAAATGGCCTGCTTCCTTGCTGTATTGCTTTATGATCTGAAACTTTGTCCTGACACATGAATGCATGTAGGAATCCTATGACTGTTCTGCCAACCACTCTCTGCATATGTTGATTGGATTTCTTCTGCTTTTCACCACCAGGCTGATGAATATTTATTTCCCAACAGTCTTTGTCCTTAAGGTTCTGTTGTGATTAGTCTAGAGCAGCCTATCCCAACCCTTTTTCCCTGGAAGAACCATTCAAATGATTTTCAGATGTCAGCGAACCCTTGTGTAAAAAAAAATTCAATCTGCAGCTCACAGTATGTTAGCGAGATCAATAAGTTGTAGATATAATAATCAAAAAATAATTGTCAATGCTCTTTTCAGTAGAGAATGAATTTTTAGCCAACCCTTTGTTGAAAATAAAACAGGTGGTTAAGCTTAGCTTACCTTTCTTGAAGTTAATCTTTCTTTCCCTTTCATAAATTTTAAAGACTCATAAGGCAAACATAATATATTTCTGTTAAATAACTGGCTGAAGCCAAAATGGGATTTAATATTTCCAAAGGTAGGCGCAGTAGATTTAACTTAAATAAAGGTTGTAATTGATTTTAGTTAATGCTAGCTGTAACATGAAAATTTATTGACAATGTTGAACAGTAAAGTTCCTAAAAACCATAAGCCAAAGCAATATGACTAAAAATATAACCAAAGACACAATTTTATACAAGACTCTTGGAAAAACATTTTCTTACGAAGTGACATGATCAAGCTCAAATATAGGCCTATGTGTTTGGTTTCTGCTGCACAAATACTCAGCTCTGGGTGGAACTTGAGATAAGCACTCAGAGGCTCTGGAGACTCTAGTGGATCCAGGGCAAGTGACAAATTGGATCAGAAGTTGGTTTGGCAAGGGTGGTGTTGGAGGTTGTTCTTGTGACTGGAACACTGATCCGTGGCAACCACAGGGACTGCTGGTACACTTGGATGTGAATGTAGAGGTGTTGTGCTATTACAGATAATGAAGTAAGTTAACCAAGGCCACTGCAAAATGAAGGATACTTGTCTACATCAGCTGTAGAATTGAATATTTAAACTGGGGTGGCATACTAAACTTTAGAAAGCATTGTCTCGACCTCATGGAGTTTCCTGGGCAGTTTTAGTTGTCTCACCAAATGAAGAATATAATTTTCTTGAAGAAGGTGCAGTGGAGATTTACCAGGGTGTTTCCTGGGCTGGAGCATTGTAGTAATGAAGGAAGACTACATTTGTTTTTCCTGGAGTGAAGGAGGCTGAGTGAAGTATATAAAATCACGAGGGGGATGAATAGGGTAGGTGGTTAGAATCTGCTTCCTATGGTGGGGATGTCTGAGACAAATGTTTATCGATTTAAGGTGAGAGGGAGGAGACTTAGGAAGAACCTGGGGGAGAATTTTTTCACAGGATTCTGGAGAGGTGGTGAAATCAGAGACTCACAATATTTGAGAAGCATTAGGCAAGATGGCAAGGCATGAAAAGCAGGTGAATGGGCTGAGTGTAGGTGAGCACAAAGGTCAGCATGGACACAATGGGCCAAAGGGCTTGCTTCTATGTTGTAAAACTCTTTAACCCTATTTCGAGATGGAGTTGAGATGATATTTTGAGCTGCTGCAACCCTTTTGGTCTAGGTGCTGTTGAGAATACAGACAGTGATGAGAGCAGTGATATATTTCAAAGACAGGTGGTAAAGAGCTCGCAGGTGTGGTGCAAGCCTTGCCCTTGGTGGTAGGGGTCTTGGGAAGGAATTGGAACAGCTTGGCTGGAGTCAGCGTTTGTTGGGTTGCGCAGGTCTTCAGAACCACAGCCGGCATGTGGCCTGGTCTCCGACTCAAGCTGCATCCAGTGCCCCCAGCCAGTTCCTGAGGTGACGTTGGATGCATTGAACCTATCGAAGATTGGCTGCTGTGGAGATGCAGTCCTCGAAAATGAACCAAGACGGCTTAATCCACTCAGCTTTTAAAATGATTAGAGAGTGTTAAAGCTTGCCAAGTTGGAACAGGAAATGAGCTCTTAAAAATGACTTCTATCTGAAACAGGAAGAAACAACAAATAATTGCTTTGTAGGAATTTTTAAATAGTCATCTATAATATCCAAATAGTACTTCATGCAAATTCTACACACACCCTCATAGTTCCTCTATTAATGCAGTATTTGATGTACAAAATGATTAGTTGTAAATAAATTAATGATAGTTGGTACGAGAAGCAGGGAATGCAGCAACATGCTGAGTTGTAAGGAGCTTATCAGCGTTTTAACAGATGGCTTGGTGATAATGTAATCTCGTGAGAGTAATCAGTTGTAGATGGTTTTAGACAGAGCTTTTCTATTAGCTGAGATGAGAATGCTCTTGGAGCTTCCTCCTCCTGTTAGACTACCATTTTCAGTTGGATCCAGGGAGGACTGCAGAGGGATTTGACCCATTAGTCGTGCTATTGTTTGGCTCTGTCAGTTTATACGATTTATCACATATGGTGTCCTTTGTTGGAGCTTCAGCAAACTTCACAATGAGGTTCCATGGTGTCGCCATCTGCAGCCATTGAAACAGGCTGAAAACGATGGGAGGCCATCTTCACTGTGAAGTTACAGATGGTGGTAGAATTCTGCCACATCACACACCCCAGCACCCTGTCTGGGCTTCCAGTCTTGTTCTGAAATGGTTCCACTGTGTCTAGTTATAAAGCTGTGGTCACACCTTCTACCCAGAGAAAGGAAGTTTGGTGGGGCCAGCTCAACACTAGAGTAAGTATTGGGATTGGTCTCGCATGGTGCTGACCAACAGTTCAAAGCAAGGCTGTGCGTTGAGTCCAACTGCATGGGGAACCAACACTACTTGTGTGCAAGAGCTCCACCCCCCCCCCCCGCAGCTATTAGTGGGACAAACCACATGGACTCCTTCCCTTGCAAATGGTGGAGTGTGCAAATATCTTCCAGAGCTTTTCTTCCAACAATATTTGTTAACTTTGGGTAACCTCTTTTTTTTAGTGGATAAACACAGGAGACTGTGGCTCCGCAGAGTCTAGCAGCAGTCAGGATTTTGTCAATTTATCATTTTAAATGAATAACTAAAGTCAAAATGCCCCAGCGCAGTCTGCATTGACTTCCTACTCTGCAAGGGCTGAAACTCAAGTTGCAGTCCAGCATCAACTCACACAGCTCCAGAACAAACTGTAGCTTCCAGCCAGCCCTGAGTATAAGAATAAAAGCAGGAACAAAAGAAATCTACTGACATCTCTCAAACCTCACACTTCTCAACATATCCTAGGGCCAGTAAATTGGTCCCTCCATTCATCAGTGCTGAACCTGTGGTCAGTATTTGGGCTCAGTGGGGCCGTGTTAAATCAATGTTTCATGTTAAACCAGTACTGCATATGAATCAAATGTTAAGTTGCCTGTTAAGCAAGTGCTTCACATTAAACTAGTGCTTTGTATTAAGCCAGGACAACGTGTAAAATAATGTTTCGTATTAAACCAGCTCTATGCATTAAAGCTTACGTTGCACTAAAGACTACTGTGTTAAACCAGAGCTGAGTATTAAGCCAATAGTGTATATTGAAGCCATGCTGCATATTAAATCATTACTTTCTTAACATTCAGTGCAATGTACAATACATCTTTCTCATTTTTTTCTGACCTCCCTCAAAAAACCGACTCCTTCCTGCATGCTAGGGTTCCTCCCAGAGCATTGCAAGGGTTCTGTGTTTTGCTGGCCACTCTCTGGGAAAATGCTGCTCAGCAAACGGACAGCTGATGGTGTTGATACTGATGCACCATCAATAACTCTAGGGGACTGGAAGCCAACGATAGGCTTTTATTAACAGCAAAAGGGAGCACGGAATGTCGAAGACTGAGGGAGGAGCAGTGCCCCAATCGCCTTTATACCGGGGTCTGTGGGAGGAGCCACAGGAGCAGTCAGCAGAGGGGCGAGTCCAGATAGGTATACATAGTTTACCACAGATACCTAGCTGTTACTGTTTCACAAGGAAACACAGCAGCCAGACCTCCAAATTGTCTCTTCCCTCTGTCTGTTAAGGGCAAAAACAAACTATTACACACACCAATGTGGACCTGGCCATTCTACTGAGCCTAAAGAAGCCTATTAAACTTGTGCAACAGTTCAAAGCAGGGCTGTGCATTGAATCAAACTGCATGGGGAACCAACACTACTTGTTTGTGAGAGCTCCCTCCCCCCCCCCCCCCGCAGCTATTAGTGAGGCAAACCACATGGACTCCTCCCCTTGTAAATGGTGGAGTGTGCTTGGCCTATGTCATCCAAGTCGTGCTTTATGGGATCTTTTTAATGCCTCCATGGTCCACACATGAAGAAACTGCATGCATTTAGTGTTTGGGGTTTGGGTAGAGTTTCTTCATGGTACATTGGTGAGCTGGACTTCATTAAAACCTGTGTGGATGAGCGTATGCCCACAAACACTTACTGTACATACCCAAACTAAAAGCTGTGGATGAACCAGGAGGTACGTCATCGGCTGAAGGCTAGATCTGTGGAATTCAAGTCTGGTGACCCAGGTCTGTACCAGAGAACCAGGTATGATTTGCGAAGGGATATTTCAAGGTCAAAGGGACAATTTCAAATGAGTTTGGAGGTGATATCAGATGCATGGCAACTCTGGCAGGGACTGCAAGACATTACTTCCTACAAAGTAAAACCCAATAGTACGAATGGCAGCGATGCTTCGCTACCAGATGAACACAACTACAGCTGTGAAGATCCCTGCCGCACCTGATGACCCTGTGATCTCTGTCTCAGAGGCCGATATTAGACTGTCTTTAAAGAGAGTGAACCCTCGCAAGGCGGAAGGTCCCAATGGAGTTCCTGGTAAGGCTCTGAAAACCTGTGCCAACCAACTAGCAGGAGTATTCAAGGACATTTTCAACCTCTCACTGCTATGGGCAGAAGTTCCCACTTGCTTCAGAAAGGCAACTATTATACCAGTGTCTATGAAGAATAATGTGGGCTCCCTTAATGACTATCACCTGGTAGCACTCACATCGACAGTGATGAAATACTTTGAGAGGTTGGTCATGACTAGACTGAACTCCTGCCTCAGCAAGGACCTGGACCCCCTGCAATTTGCCTATCACCACAATATGTCAATGGCAGATGCGATCTCCATGGCTCTTCACATGGCTTTAGACCAGCTGGACAACACAAACACCTACATCAGGATGCTGTTCATCGACTATAGCTCAGCATTTAATACCATCATTCCCACAATCCTGATAAAGAAATTGCAGAACCTGGGCCTCTATACCTCCATCTGTGATTGGATCCTTGGCTTCCTAACCGGAAGACCACAATCTGTGCGGATTGCTGATAACATCTTCTCCTCGCTGATGATCAACACTGGTGCACCTCAGGGGTGTGTGCTGAGCCCACTGCTCTACTCTCTACATACACAAGACTGTGTGGCCAGGCATAGCTCAAATACCATCTATAAATTTGCTGACGATACAACCATTGTAGGTAGAATCTCAGGTGGTGACGAGAGGGCGTACAGAAGTGAGATATGCCAACGAGTGGAATGGTGTCACAGCAATAACCTGGCACTCAACATCAGTAAGGTGAAAGAGCTGATTATGGACTTCCAGAAGGGTAAGACGAAGGAACACGCATCAATCCTCATAGAGGGAATCAGAAGTGGAGAGAGTGAGTAGCTTTAAGTTCCTGGGTGTCAAGATCTCTGAGGATCTAACCTGGTCCCAACATATCAATGTAGTTATAAAGAAGGCAAGACAGTGGATATACTTTATTAGGAGTTTGCAGAGATTTGGCATGTCAACAAATACACTCAAAAACTTCTATAGTTGTACCGTGGAGAGCATTCTGACAGGCTGCATCACTGTCTGGTACGGAGGGGCTACTGCACAGGACTGAATGAAGCTGCAGACAGTTGTAAATCCACTCAGCTCCATCTTGGGCACTAGCCTACAAAGTACCCAGAACAACTTTAGCGAGCGGTGTCTCAGAAAGGCAGCATCCATTATTAAAGACCTCCAGCACCCAGGGCATGCCCTTTTCTCGCTGTTACCATCAGGTAGGAGGTACAGAAGCCTGAAGGCAGACACTCAGCGATTCAGGAAAAGCTTCTTCCCCTCTGCCATCCGATTCCTAAATGGACATTAAACTCATGAACACTGCCTCACTATTTTTTAATATACAGTATTTCTGTATTTGCATGTTTTAAAAAATCTATTCAATATATGTTAATTGCTTTGTTTATTATTATTATTTTATTTATTATTTTTTTTCTCTGCTAGATTATGTATTGCATTGAAGCGCTGCTGCTAAGTTAAAAAATTTCACGTCACGTGCCGGTGATAAGAAACCTGATTCTGGAATAATGAACTCTGGAAGTATGGTCTACTCATCAGACTGTCCATGTGACAAGAATACTCCTGGAGACCACACTAAACCTTTCACATTTAGTGTCATAACGATGTGCCCTCAAGGAGGGAAAGAGTCACTGCACCCAACCTCCAATAACTTTAAACTCTTAACTGAATCCTGAGTCTCCACTCATCAAACAAAACAAAACTACACCCACCCCCTGCACTTTGGGTGCCCCGAGTTTGAGTGGTATTTTCCTCAACGTTCGCTCTCCAAAACTGTATCAAATAACCTGACCCCATGTTTATCATAACTTTTTTTATTATTTAAAATAAATTTATTTCATAAAAAAAATATATATAGGAAATACAGTACAAAAAGTAAATGTCCTTTTTTACCTTTCAATATTGCATCAGGCCGATACATTTTATGTACAAATCCTTATATTCTCTTCTTAAACAACACACCCTTCCAGTGTCTGTTACACTGGGCCCAGACATTGATGGCAGACTGCAGACTTCCCCAAAAAGCCTTTGTGATGGTTGTACCGAGCCTCCATGCATCCCCAACATACCTAGAATGTATGTGGCAGCCAGCAGCACTCCCTCTCACTGACATCTTGTGCTCCTTCAGACAAGCCAAGGTGTGACTCTTGCCAAGTTGATGGCCTTCCAGAACTTGGAGATTTGTCATGGTGTGGCTCCCTGGGAACAGCTCATACAGTAGATCAACGAGTCCTCTGTTACGCACCTGCTGAGTGCACTTTGATAAGGATTCTTGCATCCTTTCCCAGATATTCATTACATACACGTGGTCCACCGTGAGCAGCCCTGGTCCCATCCTCAGGGCAGCTGTCCTGAGGACAATGTGCTTTGGGAGTGGGTCTCTGAATGTGCAGGAGAGACCTGACAAGATTCACCACATCGTGGCTTTTGCTTTCTGTCCTGGTGCTTTATGGAGTATGATGTGTCAATTGGTGTGGTCAAGAAGCACCAGTACAGATCTATGACCAGATAACCTGGGAAGGAAATTCAAAGCGGGGAATTGTGAGGGACTTGAGGAGGTGATCTTTAGGATGAGGGAAAAGGCATTGACACCTCCTCTGACCACAGTCCTCCTCCCCTCAAACCCCTCTTCCTCATGCTAGCACCTGTGCTCCTCCTCCCACTAACCCCCACACCCTCTTCTCCCCTACCCAGACCTTCTCCTCCCGGTTCTGCAAGGGAGAACTGTGCACATTGTGTGAACTTTAACCTGCAACTGCAACCCTGCACACTGAGAAGCACAGATGTAAACGTGTTGCTCGTGTTTCAGGGAATGTAGTATTTGCAGGATTTCCTGCGGTAAGTGTTATCATAAACCTAAAGAGAGTGCTTCTGCTGCAGATCTCATGACCTCAGATGCCTTGACCAATGAAGTTCCTTTTGAAATGTGCATGTTCTGAATGAGGAAGTAGTCAATGCAGATGAAGTGTCTTCCCAGTCAGATGTGACAGTAACTGGAGAGCACACTATTTTGCCAATAGCACTAAATTTCAAAAGGCACCATTGGAATCATATCCCAAGGAGACATTCTTTTCTATTTTTTAAATTGAAAGACCAAAATATTCATATGTTCACACACAGATACAAATGCACATAGAACCCACTATCTCTCTGTCTGTCTCTCTCTCTCTCACACACACACACACACACACACACACACACACACACACACACACACACACTCACAGAGTTACTGACTGCTAAACTTTTAAATGAATTTTATTAAAACAAAGTTCTACTTCCCATTGTCCAACTCCCCGTGCTTTCCTGTGAGAAGCTGGCCCTGGGGTTGGGAAGTGTGTACAAGTCATCTTTTTCCTATTAGATACTCTGTGTTTGTGCTTCAGCTAAGTTGGCACCTGAAATCCCTCAGCATGAAAGCAGACCCTCTGAACACCCCCCTCAAGTCTGCACTGAATCATCAACCACCATTCAAACTTTCCCATTACTTCATTCTTTTCATATTCTCATCAAGTCTACCATTCTCTTTTTAACAGCAAGGATAATTTAGAGTAGCCAATTAAACCATTGCCTTCTACATCTTTGGGTTGTGGGAGAAAACTAGAGCTCCTGGAGGAAGCTGACATGGCCAGAGGGAGAATATGAAAACTCCACAGAGACTCCACTCCGATAGTTAAATTGCCCTCCTGCATGTTTATTGGAAGGAGCCATGAAAAGCATGCATGGGAAAGGATAAACACGGCAGCACTCTGGGAAAAAGCATCAGTCTGGCTCTGATTGGCAGTTCTTTCAAAGGGCAGTTTGCTCATTGTACGTGTATAGACTTTGGCCTGCAGAGCTTCACACGGGGCAAATGAATGATTCTCCAAGTGTTACACTGATTGGGGTGACACATTAGCTCAAGGCTTTACAGTACAAGTGACCCAGGTGCAAGTCCAGCTACAAACAAGGAGTCTGTACGTTTTCCCCTGACCACGTGGGTTTCCTCCGGGTGCTCCGGGTTCCTCCTACTTTGCATAGGCTTGATCCACAGCAGCTCCAAGAGCACTGTACTACCTCTGTGCTGTGGGGATGGCTAGTGCACTTCTAGGATAACTGAGACCTGGGAAAGCCGGACGTCTGTCTGTGACTCAGTTGACATCGAGCAGTTCTCCAATTTCTGCAAAACTTTTTAATCAGGCAGTGTGAAGGGTCAAGGGGGAAGTTACTCAAACCTGCTGAGCACTGCAGTGGTGTTCTGCACCAAGCCAGAGGTTCAGGCACATTAAAGTCGTCCAACTAGACACGAACATTTGGACTTGCTGCCCAGTCACAAACATCTTTAGCAGAATAGTGGTGTAACTGGCTCCAACACTGTGGAGTTTCAATGCCTAAGGCAAAGCACACTGTCTGTGGTATATTCACCCTTGCAGGCAGAAAACTCACAGATTGCCTTTTCCAACTGTCTGCCAACCTTACCCTGCTTTGACCAACAGAGAAGGAAGGAAACTCTGTCAGGATTAAACAGAGCAAGAGAAGATCAAATCCTTCTCTTGGGGACACATATGGAGAACAGTCAGCACTTACCCGACACTCAGATTACGATGGATGTATATGAGCTGGTCAGCCACTGAGACTGCACGTTGATAATAATCCCTCTGATGTCAGGCTTGGCCTGGAACTCAAACCCCAGCGTCTATAACTTACTTCACTGAGAATCCACTCTCCTTGTAAAGCCCCAGTCTTGAACTCCTTGGCTCCATGCACAAGGTTTTTTAAGCCAAGGAAATGTTCCTCTTCATTTTCCCTTTTAAACAATGTCCACTTAAACTACATCCTACTCACAAATCATTTTAGGAATCATCAATTTGATTACTATTTAACCTTATGGACCGAAGAGAATGGAAGATCACATGGAGAAACCAGTCCATGGGTTCCTTGTTCCGGCATTGTTATGGGAAACCTGCAGAAGATAGCCCTGCCCAGCAATGACACTGAAAGTACGTTTATTATCAAAGTACATATACATTGTACAGCCCTGAGATCTGTCTCCTTATAGGCAGCCACAGAACAATGAAACCCAAGAGAACCCATAAAAAAAGACCAGTGTGCAGAGAGAGGAAAACAAACCATGCAAGCAATAGAAGCAGGTAAATAACTCCCAGATCTAAAGTTCACAGAAGTGAGGAGTCCACTGCCATGAAGACAGATATCACAGCAAACAGTCTAGAAGCCCGTTATTTGCAGGCCACATTCTCAGTTCAGCACAGAGATGAGTAAACCTCACAAGCAGTGAGCTGAACATTGCCCATCCCTCGCCTCCGTCCCAGACACCCTGACCTTTTTGATCTAGCCCGGCACTTAAATCAGTCAAACATCGCCTTGTCCCTCAATCTTGGGTCCAGGCCCCGCTGCCTCACCCTAGGCCTGCAGCTTCACATTGGCTCCAAGTCCGCTCGAACAATGGCCATTCCCTGCTCTTGGTTCCAGGCCCTGCCGCTTTGACTTGGCCTGCACATGCCACACCGCAACCATCCTGCACCTTTCAGAGTTCAGTTCACACCGCAAAAATGAGAGATTGTACAGGACTGAGTCCTGACGAAGGGTCTCGGCCCGAAACATCGACAATGCTTCTCCCTATAGATACTGCCTGGCCTGCTGTGTTCCACCAGCATTTTGTGTGTGTTGCTTGAATTTCCAGCATCTGCAGATTTCCTTGTGTTGGAGTATTTGGTAGTTTTGTTTGCTGCAGTATGTCGTTGCTGTGCTTCACCAGCACCATCTTAAACCGGAGTGACCAGAGGCAGCTGCAGCAGAGTAGATGCCCAGCGATTAAGGTGCTGGACAACTGAAGTGGGACACATAGAGCCATGGAATGGTAATGCCAGGCCTGCACAGCAAGCACCTCCCAGCTTCCACCCAAATCATAACCTGCAGCCTTTCTCAACCACAAGTCCTTTATTCACCCGTGGAACCAGCCAGCCTCAACCAGTTTCTCCTAGACTTCCGTTAGCTTGTTGCCTTATCATTTTCAAGTACCTGTTCTCTTTTGTGTCATGGCCCCTCGTAGCTTGTTATTTTGCAGTTTATTATTAAAAAGATCACTCTGCGCGAGATCGTTTCTGTTGCTCTGCATTTAGGTCAAACCTCCTTTACTTTGCCTGACACAGATGGAAACAGATGGAAACAGCTCCCTTGGGCCAATAACCATGGGGAGAATGAGAAATCGTGGTGTAAGTGAGAGTGATTGTGGTCTGTGCATTCGCTGTACTTAGCTTGGCCCGGTGGCATAGTGAGCCAAGCCACTGACTCAACATTCCAGGGTTCAATTCTGGTTTGCGGTGCAGTAGATGTGGGATCTGCATGTTCTCCTTGTGTCATGGGCTTTCCCGTTTCCTCTCACATCCTCAAGACATGTGGGTTGGTGGACTAATAGTCCACTGTGAATTGTCCCCTATGTGTGAGCGAATGTGGGGGTGAGAATTGTTGAGCATGTGGGGAAAATGAAATGGGTTAGAGTAGGATTAGTGTAAATGGATGATTGATGGTTGGTGTAAATGCAAAGATTCATAGAGAGATTCTGCAAGGTAGCAAGGCCATTCGGCCCACTGCATCCATGCCAACCAACAATCACTAGCTACATTCATCCCATTTTTATCCTGGGATAAAAATGGGATGAATGGAACTAGTGATTGTTAGAAACAGGTCCTTTAGTCCATGTTGCCTCTCTCCATATCTCTATGTGTCCTGCAGAGTACTCTCAGCCCTTCACTGCAGCTGTCCTACAAATCTCTTCTGGGCCCCTGGATTTCAGTTCTTGTGCCTCTGCCTCTTCCTTAGAGTTTCCAGTCTTATCGATTTCACCTTCCTGAGTGATCTCAGGAAATGGCGTTCTCTGCATGGCCATCTTTGTCTGTGAGGAGCTAGAAGAGAAGGAATGATGTAGAAAGACAAGCTGAGGAAATGTCTTCACTCACCCCAGCTGCCCTTTCAGCAGACGGAGTAGGGAAGTGAGCTGGATTCAAATGCTCTGACCGAGGGGCAGTGATGATGGTTTTGAGCATCCAACAGCTGAGACTAGGAAAGAAAGCAGCTTATGAGTTATCAAGGACCAGAAGTGGGTAAGTGGGACTAGTGTAGGAGTGACAAGTCTCCAGTATTCCTAGAGCCAGAGTCATACAGCATACAGCCCTACCTGTTGCCTCTTCATCCATCTCCTGTAATCTCATTTGCCCACATTAGGACCATATCTTTGTGTACCTGGACCCGTAGCTCCTAAGTGGAGCAATAGGTCATCAATGACCTTCCATCTCCATCATCTTCTGAAGTCAATGGTATGTTTGGAGTTCATCAATGTTTCTGTAATCCATTGCATCCCTTTGTACAGAGGTTGGCCTATACAGCTCCTTTATCCGATCCCATCAACTTCTGAGTCAGAAAGTTCCAGACATCAATCATTATCAGTATGAAAAAACTTTCCTTTTAAATCTTATAAAAACACAAAATGCTGGCAGAACTCAGCAGGCCAGACAGCATCTATGGGAGGAGGTAGTGACGAGTTTCGGGCCGAAACCCTTCATCAGGAGCCAGCATTTTGTGTTTTTATTTATTTCCAGCACCTGCAGATTCACTCCTGTTTCCTTTTAAATCTTATTCCTTTCAGTTTAAACCTTGTTTTTGATAAATTTACCATGGGTTAAAAGTTCTGACTTTGCTAATTGTGCCTTTGGTAATTGTACCTACCTCTATCCAGTCATTTCTCTCTGTCTTTGGCTCAGGGAAAACAAACCCAGTCTACCCAACGTTTCCCCATCACTGCAGAAGAGGTTTACCAGCAGCTTTAGACTAGACAGCATGTGCGATAAGGAGAGGTTAGACCAACAGAGTTTGTTTTCTCTGGAGAGGCAGAGGCTGAGAGGAGACCCGATAGAAGTTTGTAAGGTTATGAAAGGTATAGGAAGAGCAGACAGCCAGCGTGTTTTCCCATGGTTGAAATGTCTAATACAGAGGAATGCATTTAAGTTGTTCAACAGGAATGTGCACACGAGTTTTTCTACACAGTGGAGCAGGCATGTATTGCCAGAGTTGTCAGTGGGAAGCGAATTCAAAAGGGGCACTTAAGAGACTCTTAGATAGGTACATTGCCAGCTGGTGGTGTAGCGGCATTGGCTCTGGACTTTCAGACAAATGGCCTTGGGTTCGAATCCGGCCGGCTCCTTGCATGCTTTTCATTGAGCATTGGGCAAGTAACTTGGCCTCGTTAAAAAGCAGACAAAATGCTAAGGAAACTGCAAAGTTGCCACCCAATGTGTCACAAGGCGTGGGGTGGAATGACAACAACAAGATAGACGCATGGGTGTTGCAGAGAATTCAGGAATGTGGACATTGTGTAGGCAGTTTAAATACGAGTTTATTTAGCTTAGCCTGACACTGTAGGCCAAAGGGCCTGTACCAGTGCGGAGACAGTTATGGATCTATGTATCCCGGTGAATCTCCTTTGAATCCTTCTACTGTACCCTTTGTGCTGTAAGGCTGAAGAGTTCTGAGCTGAGAAAGCCTAACAGTCAGCAGGGTTGGGAAGCTGTCTGTTTTGATACTGAAGCTACTTCCTCTTCAGAAACTCCTGCTTTCAGTAAATTGGTGCATCAATTAGAACCAACTGCTGCTTGCAAGCGAACAGATGGAGGTGTGAATACTACGCTGTACACTGAGAGGAATCTTCATTACATTCAACATGGCTAATAATTAAACTGAAACTGTTTGAAACAAGAAAAACTTTGTATCATGTCTTTCCTGTTTTCCATTCATACTAAAGAGATGAGATACCTGCCACTGGTCTCATTGAACTCAGGCAGCTGGCTCGTGCACAGCAAGCTTGCACTAGGAACAGTGTTAAAGTGGGTGGACAGTCTGTTTTTGGTCTAATTTTGGATCAGTTGTTGGCCAGGGCACTGGGGCAATCTGGCTCCTCGACGGATCTACGTTCCCCACTCTCCTCCCAGCCAACTGAGAGAGCTTAGCAGACAGGGAGCATGCCATCAGTGTTTCAGTAGTTCAATTTAATATCAGGGAATATATACAGTATAAAACTTTAAATTCTTATTCTCCACAGACATCCTCAAAACAAAAATTCCCTAAAGAATGGAGGAAAGAAACATCAGAACCTAAGACCCTCCCTCCCCCTTCACACACACCAAGGCTTCGACCCTCCCCCTCTCTCTGCTTGCAACAGCAAAAGTACCAACCCTCCCCTCCCCCACCATACGAACAATAGCAAAAGCCCCCAGAAGGCACATTGATCTAGACTTTACCAAGAACTACCATGCCAAAACTTCGGTATCTCACTAGCGAGTGAGAGAGAGATAGCTCCTGTGACAACGTTCTGACGTTACCGTGTTCTGCCTCATTTTTCCGAGTCCCCCAACTGAAAGAACAGCCGGTTCTCACTCACTTGCCATCACAGAGAAAGAGAGGATTGTTCGAGTGCAGGGGCCTTCTCCCGACAGCAGCACACACCCGTCGCCAAGCTGCCGTCGCCCGTGACACTTCAGTTGCCGACATTGATGAGGAACCAGGTCACCTACAGGCCTGCACACATGTGGTTTACATGGGAGATCAGAGAACATGCCGTGACCGCCTCTGGAAGAACATGAACGGCAAACTAAATGATGCAACTTATGTTAAAGAAGCTATTTATTTTAAGGAGTAACAAACGATCAGCTGAAGAACCGGGTCGAGCTGTGTGGGAGGAAAGAATCCCCTGTACGACAACGCCTCCACTTCCTCAGGAGTCTGCGGAGATTTGGCATGTCGTCAAAAACCTTGGCAAACTTCTGCAGATGTGTGGCGGGAAGTGTGCTGACTGTCTGCATCATAGCCTGGTATGGGAACACCGATGCTTTTGAATGGAAAATCCTATAGAAGGTAGTGGATTTGGCCAGAACGTCACGGGTAAAACCCTCCCCATCACTGAGCACATCTACATGAAATGCTGCTGTAGGAAAGCAGAAACCATCATCAAATATCATCACCATGCAGACCATACTCGTTTCTCTCTGCTGCCATCAGTAGAAGGCACAAGCACCTCCAGGTTCCAGAACAGTTGCTACTCTTCAACGATCGGGCACTTGAACAAAGGAGGATATCTATTGAGATGTTCCCACAACCAATGACCTCACTTTAAGGTGTCTTTATTTTGCTCTCGTTTATTGCTATTTATTTATATTTGCCTTTGCACAATTTGTTGTCTTCCATGGTCTTCCTCTTTCATTGATTCTCTTTACAGTTACTATTCTATAGATTTGCTGAGTATGCCCACAGGAAAAAGAATCTCAGGGTTGTATGTAGTGACATGTACGTTCTCTGATAATAGATTTTACTTTGAACTTTGAGCTGCCAATGTTTTGGATTGAAATCCTGCATGGCGACAGAATCATTTCAGAAGTTACTTTGTGTACAAGCACTTCTACTGCACTCCAAGAATGGGATGTGGGAATAGAATTGTCATGTGGACAGCGGAAGTAGTCAAGTCAACGGGGGTGAAGGAACCAGGAACTGAGATGGATGCTAACCTCTCTACTTGACATTAGGGAATTAAGCTTATGTTGCCCTGGTAACACCTGAGGAGAGGCACTCCCAAGACAATGGACAATGAGGAAAGATATTATCACTCACAGAACTCCTACTTTATAGACAAGAGAAAATCTACAGGTGCTGGAAATCCGAGCAACACACACAAAGTGCTGAAGGAGCTCAGCAGGCCAGACAGCATGTATGGGAAAGAGTACAGTTGATGTTTTCAACTGAGACCCTGCGGGCAGGACTGGAGAAAAATAGATGAGTTAAAAGGGGAGGGAAGGGAGAAGCACAAGGTGACTGGTGAAACTGGGAAGGGGAGGGGTGAAATAAAGAGCTGGGAAGTTGATTGGTGAAAGAGGTACAGGGCTGGAAAAAGGGGAGCCCTATAGGAGAGAACAGAAGGCCATGGGAGAACGAAAACGGGGGAAGGCACCAGAGGGAGGCAATGGGCAGGCAAGAAGATAAGGTGAGAGAGGGAAAGGGGGGTAGGGATGGTGAAGGGGGACATTACCAGAAGTTCAAGAAATCAAAGTTCATGCCAGCAGGTTGGAGGCTATCCAGACAGAATATAAGGTGCTGTTCCTCCAACCTGAGTGTGGCTTCATCACCACAGGGGAGTAGGCCACAGATTGACATACTGGGATGGGAATGGGAAGTGGAATTAAAATGGGTGGCCACCGGGAGATCCCGCTTCTTCTGGTGGATGAAGCGTAGTGCTCGACGAATCAGATCTCAGGATGAGGCTTTTCATTCCAGAACAAAGGAGATGTCCTCCTTTTTCAAAGAAAGGGGCTTCCTTCCTCCACCATCAACATTGCCCTCAACCTCATCTCTTCCATTTCATGTATGTCTGCCCTCACCTCATCTTCCTGTCATCCTACCGGGAATAAGGCTCCTCTTGTCATCACCTACCAACCCACTAGCCTCCATGTCCAGCACATAATTCTCCGGAACTTCCGCCACCTCCAACGGGATCTCACCACCAAACACATCTCCCCCAACTTCAGCTTTCCACAGGGATCACTCCCCACGTGACTCCCTTGTCCATTTGTCCCTCCCCACTGATCTCCCTCCTGGCACTTATCCTTGTAAGCGGAACAAGTGCTACACCTGCCCCTACACCTCCTCCCTCACCACCATCCAGGGCCTTAAATAGTCTTTCCAGGTGAGGAGACACTCCACCTTTCAGTCTGTTGGGGTCATGTGCTGTGTCCGGTGCTCCCAGTGTGGCCTCCTGTGAGACCCGATATCGCTTGGGAGACTGCTTCGCTGAGCATCTATGCTCTGTTTGCCAGAAAAAGCGGGATCTCCCAGTGGCCACACATTTTAATACCACTTCCCATTCCCATTCCGATACGTCCAGCCATGGCCTCCTCCACTGTCGGGATGAGGCCCACTCAGGCTGGAGGAGCAACGCCTTCTATTCCATGTGGACAGCCTCCAACCTGATGGCATGAACATCGATCTCTTCAACTTCCGGTAATTGCCCCCCACCCTCCTTCAGCATTTCCCATCCCCTTTTCCCTCTCTCATCTTATCTCCTCGCCTGCTCATCGCCTCCCTCTGGTGCTCCTCCCTCTTTTCTTTCTTCCATGGTCTTCTGTCCTCTCCTATCAGACTCCCCCTTCTCCAGACCTGTCTCTCTTTCACCAATCAGTTTCCCAGCTCTGTACCACCCTCCCCCTCCTGGTTTCACCTGTCACCTTGTGCTTCTCCCTCCCCTCCACCTCCCACCTTTTAACTCTACTCATCTTTATTTTCTCCAGTCCTGCCGAAGGCTCTTGGCCGAAACTCTTTTCCGTAGATCCTGCCCTGGCCTGCCGAGTTCCTGCAGCACTTTGTGTGTGTTGGTCGCTTTTTCAGATGCTGAGTTTCTCACTTGGGCTTTAGTTAACTTTAATTTGAGTACTGCCGATGGGATCAGGGTGGTGCAATCCAATTCCAAGGCATGTAAGGGTCATAAAGGAGAAGACAGTGTGCCTTCATACTTTATCGTTGTTAGAATCGAATGGAATAAAACTGTTCCTGGCAGGGGTGTCAGTGTACCACCCGTCATATGGAAGACAGGTTCAAATCCACACCAGTGAGGAACAGTTTTTAGGTGGCGCGACGATGCCGCTGTTGGAGCCATTTCCTCACAGCGTCAGAGAGCCAAGTACGACCCCGACCCCGGGTGCTGCCTGTGTGGAGTCTGTCCTTCCTGCGACTGGGTGGCTTTCCTCTGGGAGCTCCAGTTTCACCTCACATCCCAAAGACACGTGGCTTTGTGGGTTAATTTGCCCCTCGCGTGCATGAGGGTGGTAGAGCGGTATCAGTGTGGATTTGAGGAGGAGATTGGCTGGTGTTCAGCGTGGACTGCATCCTGTGCTGTATTTCTCGGAACAGTGGAGTCGGTCTTCAGTGAAGCCAGGGGCCGGCGAAAGCAGAGACTACATGCTGGGTTCCAGAATACGTTCAGGGTTGAGGACTTGCCAGGGACTCTCCTTGAATTGGGGATCTAGCCCTGATTCTAACCAGAACAGGCCGTTGAGTTGACCATAACGGCACCGATAACAACCTCTGCGTCAGGAGCAGGGTAAGGCCACCCGGCCCATCGCCGCTACTCCGCCATTTGTTGGAGTCATGGCTGACCTGCTTTGTAAATTCAGCTCCGCATTCAATCCCCCCCCCAATCACCCTATCCCTGGTAGCATTTCACCCAGCCCTCCCACTACCCCTTTTACTAAGCATCACCTCTCACTGCTTCAAAAATACCCAAAGACTCTGATTCCACTGAAGAGAATTCCAAATGCTCACACCCTCGAGAGAGAGAGAGAGAGAGAGAGAGAGAGAGAGAGAGAGGTCGGATTAAGGTTCTGTGGAAAGGCAGGTTCCAGAACTGATAGTTGTAGGAGAGTGATGGTTCCTTTCTCTACAACCTAACATCACGTACCCGACGCAGACCGGGAGACCATTTCGCTGAACATGTACGCTCTGTCCACCAGAGCAAGCAGGATCTCCCAGTAGCCACACATTTTAACTCCACGTCCCATTCTGATATATCTATCCATGGCCACCTCGACTGTCAACATGAATCCAAACTCAGGTTGGAAGAACAACACCTTATATACCGGCTGGGTAGCCTCCAACCTGATGGCATGAACATTGACTCCTCTAACTTCCGTTAATGCCCCTCCTCTCCTTCTTACCCCATCCCTGACATATTTAGTTGTTTGCCTGTTCTCCATCTCCCTCTGGTGCTCCCCCCCCCTCCACTCCTTTCTTTCTCCTGAGGCCTCCCGTCCCATGATCCTTTCCCTTCTCCAGCTCTGTATCACTTTCACCCATCACCTTTCCAGCTCTTAGCTTCATTCCACCTCCTCCAATCTTCTCCTATCATTTAGCATCTCCCCCTCCCCCTCCTACTTTCAAATCTCTTACTATCTTTCCTTTCAGTTAGTCCTGACGAAGGGTCTCGGCCCAAAACATCGACAGCACTTCTCCCTATAGATGCTGCCTGGCCTGCTGCGTTCCACCAGCATTTTGTGTGTGTTGTTTGAATTTCCAGCATCTGCAGATTTCCTCGTGTTTGTATTTTCTGATATTAACTGGTTTCTCACTCCACAGATGCTAATTGACTGGCTGAGTTCTTCCAGCAATTCTCTTTTTGTTTGAGGTGCTCCCTCACTCATATAAACTCCTGCGAATTCTCAGAATTTTCCTGAGTGCTTTGTTAGAGACTGCAGTGCTGAGGGAGCACCCAACTACCTTGGGAAAGGCCTATTGGAGTGTAGAGAGCAGGAAGTGAGGAAGATCAGCACACTTGGAGGGAGGTTCTGAGAAAAGTGTTGAAGAAGCGGCACGGGGCCAATTGAGATGCAAGGAAAAGATGTAGATACTGGAAATCTGAGGCAAAAATAAGAAAATGCTGGAAACACTCAGCAGAGCAAACAACATCTGTGGAGAGGGAAACACTGAAAGTTTCAAGTCAAAGTTACAATGGAAATGTGCGACAAACAGCAGAGAGTTTTAACGATGGCTGCTCTGTCAGAGGGACATCAATAGGGAGTAAGAAATGCATTCAATGAGAGGGGAAACAACATTGAAGCCATAAGCAAGAGACACATAGAATGGCAGGATATCTGAAATACTGAAGTAAGCCAGGAATAACCAGAGGTCAGGCAGTGTCTGTACAGAGAGAAAGTCACAGAGAGTACTGCACTGTGTGAGGGGCTGTATCGAGAGGGCTTGGCATTGTTGGTGGAGCTGTACTGAGGGAATACTGCATTGTGGGAGGGACGATACTGAGGGAGTGATGTACTCCTGGAGGGACAGTACCAAGGGAGCGATGTACTCCTGGAGGGGTCATATTGAGGGAGTGATGTTCTGGAGGGACAGCACTGAGGGAGTGATGAACCGAAGGGATGGTACTGAGGGAGTGATGTACTGGAGGGACGGTACTGAGGGAGTGATGAACCTGAGGGATGGTACTGAGTGAGAGATGTACTCCTGGAGGGGCAATACAGAGTGAGTGATGTACTGGAGAGACGGTACCGAGGGACTGATGTACTCTTGGAGGGATGGTTTTGAGTGAGTAATGTACTGGATGGACGATACTGAGGGAGTGATGTACTCCTGGAGGAATGGTACTGAGGGAGTGATGAACCGGAGTGATGGTACTGACGGTGTGATGTACTGGAGGGACGGTACTGTGGGAGTGAGGTACTGGAGGGATGGTACTGAGGGAGTGATGTACTGGAGGGATGGTACTGAGGGAGTGATGTACTGGAGGGACAGTACTGAGGGACTGATGTACTGGAGGGATGGTACTGTGGGAGTGATGTACTGGAGGGATGGTACTGAGGGAGTGATGTACTGGAGGGACGGTACTGAGGGAGTGATGTACTGGCTGGATGGTACTGAGGGAGCGATGGTACTGAGGGAGTGATGGTACTGAGGGAGTAAAGTACTCCTGGAGGGACGGTACTGAGGGAGTGATGTATTGGAGGGACGGTACTGAGGGAGTGATGGTACTGAGGGAGTAATGTACTCCTGGAGGGACGGTACTGAGGGAGTGATGTACTGGAGGGACGGTACTGAGGGAGTGATGGTACTGAGGGAGTAATGTACTCCTGGAGGGACGGTAGAGAGGGAGTGATGTACTGGAGGGATGGTACCGCAGGAGTGATGGTACTGAGGGAATAATGTACTCCTGGAGGGACGGTACTGAGGGAGTGATGTATTGGAGGGACGGTACTGAGGGAGTGATGGTACTGAGGGAGTAATGTACTCCTGGAGGGACGGTACTGAGGGAGTGATGTACTGGAGGGACGGTACTGAGGGAGTGATGGTACTGAGGGAGTAATGTACTCCTGGAGGGACGGTAGAGAGGGAGTGATGTACTGGAGGGATGGTACCGCAGGAGTGATGGTACTGAGGGAATAATGTACTCCTGGAGGGACGGTACTGAGGGAGTGATGTACTGGAGGGACGGTACTGAGGGAGTGATGTACTGCAGGGATGGTACTGAGGGAGTGATGCACCATCAATAACTCACACTGAGACGTAAGGCGAGATATCGGCTTTTATTGACTGGAAGAAGGAACCAGGAGTGAGTGTCCATCATGCTATGTCCTGGAGACTGAGGCCGAGCGTCAGGCCTCAGATCGCCTTTATACAGGGGCCTGTGGGAGGAGCCACAGGAGCAGTCAGCAGGGGCGTGGTACTGAGGGAGTAAAGTACTCCTGGAGGGACGGTACTGAGGGAGTGATGTATTGGAGGGACGGTACTGAGGGAGTGATGGTACTGAGGGAGTAATGTACTCCTGGAGGGACGGTACTGAGGGAGTGATGTACTGGGGGGACGGTACTGTGGGAGTGATGTACTGGAGGGATGGTACTGAGGGAGTGATGTACTGGAGGGACGGTACTTTGGGAGTGATGTACAGGAGGGACGGTACTGAGAGAGTGATGTACTGGAGGGACGGTACTGAGGGAGTGATTTGTTGTGATGTTCAGAGGCTGTATCTCTGCTGGTAGCATTTGGAACGTGTGGAGCTGAGAAGGAAGAGTTGCCGAGGCAGAACCTCAGACATGTCGTGGTGGCACTATCGTAGTGAGAAAACTCCCTCCAAGTGATAATGACATTGGAGGTTTACGAACAGCTTCATCCAGGGTAAAATAACTATCGAAAATGTGTACTTATGGAAAGGCACCGAATTTCTTCCATCCATCCCTCCACCTCTGTCTCTCTACCTCCCCCTCCCTTTCTCTCTCTCTCTCCCACTCTTTCCTGCTTTTTCCCTTTCTCTCTCTCTCTTTCTCTCTCAGTCAGCACCTTGTTTTCCTCCCTGTTTGTCTCGTATTGTCACCACCTGTGCAAATGAGTGTCAAGCGGCTTATTTGTAATGTTTTGGTATTCTGATTCGGGTGAAGTGTATTACACGGAGCCTCTGGAAGTGAGTGATGATTTGAATAGGTTCTGTTGAAGTACAGTAGTACCAAGAATTTGTAACCAGGAGTCTGTTGCAAACTGTCACCTCATTATTTCTGATACTAATCAATGTGAAGACTGCTAGAAATTAACTGAGTGATTAGAATCAAAATGCAGAAGCTCTAACCACAGCAGCACAGAGCTCAAAGTGAGGGCACAAATGAGCTGTGAGCCAGAAGCTCTGTCACAGAAGTGGGTGTGGGCCCTTTCACAGAGCCCTGGGGGCAGGGGCCTGACTGATATGAGGACCTCTCTCCCCCCTATCCTCCCCTGCCTCTCCCTCTGACTTTTCTCTTTCGCTAGCTTTCATCTTTTCCATCCCGTTCCCGCTTCTCCTCCTGTCTCCATGTGATTTCTTTACCTGCTCTAGTTCCCTCACTCTTCAGCCTCCTGTTTCCCTCTCCCTCGAGCTGCCTCCCATGCGTGTGACCCTGTCCTGGTTGGTGCAGAATGGCAGCAGTGCACAGGTCGGCTCTACACGTGTGCGAAAGGCCCCGGGACCCACCGGTGGGTGCGGTGACTCACTCTGCAGGTGCTCCTGCCGGCAGCTGGGATCTCGTTACCCGGGGGCCCAGAGGAAGTAACTCGATGTAAAGGGCTGTGTGCACTTCTGTGAAATCAGGAAGGTCCTCGGCTGATTTTACATGGATGCGTTCAAAGGGGAAGCAGTCTTGAACTTGAGCAGATTTGGTTTCCGAGATCTTTGTAAGTTCACTGGATCAGTGTAAGCCAGGCCCAGTGAGCAGGGGACGTATCCTGCTGAGATCAGGAGGTGTTCGGAATCTCTGGTAGCAAAACAAGAGGCAATGTAGCTCTGACCCAGTCTACTCGCTGTAATAATGAAGCACCATCTGCTTTCTAATACTGAATTTATATTGCCTTTCACTTTGCAGGTATGTGTTATTCACTGACGTACTTACATTTGGAGTGGTCTATCAGGACGGCATCCAAAACAAAGCTTTTCACTTTATCTTGGTGCATGTGCCATCAATAAGCCAATTACCAAATACTAGTTACGGCCAGGGTACCATTCAACACAGCAGAGAGCCCGAAATTGTTTCACACTGACTGATGTGCTTTTGGAGGGTGGTGTCAGGAGCAGAGACCAATCAGAACGCTGCGAAGTCACAGTCGGAGTTCGTTACCTTATGCACGAGAACGTGTCTGCAGACTTGCCACCACATTAGAAGCATGTAGCATTATATCTGTGTTTGTAATGAACACATAGCTGGGGTGAGTGGGTGGGGGAGTTCCTGGTTGGGAGCACAGGGGCAAATTGGACTGGGCTTTGTGATATCATGGACAAGAACAGAGGAAGGTTCCTGGGGCCGAGTGGCCCTCTTGCAGTGGGGTGGTCTAAATCAGGCACGATGACTGAGCTCTGTGCCAAGTCGTACTCACACCTCCTGAACCGAGACCTGTGAGACTGCCTGTGTATCAAAGAACTGTGAGGGGCCAGAGCCTCCTGAAATGGGAGGGCTACGTACCCAGTGAAGGCAGGCCAGGGCCATCTGTGACACAGAGGTCAGGGTGCACAGGATCTGAGCACCGTCAGCTCAGCTGTGAGGTTCACTGCTCACAGGCACTGAACAACGATAACCGGAGGGTATCTCAGCCTGGAGACCATGACAAGAGGAAAGAATATAATCCAGGGCTGAGTTATAGGGCAAGAATGGACAGGCCTAGAGCGTATGAGACTGAGAGGTGGTCTCATATGAAGCCATGAGGGGCATCGATTGTATTCAGTTCTCTTTCACAGGTTTGGGGAACCAAGAACTAAAGGGCATGGGCTAAGGTGAAAGGGCAATGACTTAGCAGGGATTTGAGGGGCACCTTTTTCAACAAATGGTGGCGTGTTTGTGGAATGAGGCGGTGGTTGAAGGAGGTGTGATAACAACTGCTAAAAGTCATGTGGACAGCTACGTGGATAGGAAGGGTTTATAAGGTTATTGGCCAAATACAGGCTTGGGTGGGGCATCTTGGTTAGCAAGGACCAGTTGGGCTGATTGGCCTCCTTGCTGAATGACCAGCGGAGAGAAAGTTGGCACCTTCAGGGGAGGAAGGAGAGTATCAGCAGCTTCAGGAGAGGGGCAGTCAGAAGATTCGAGGGAGGGGGAGAGGGAGAGTCTGCAACTTCAGAGGAGGAGAGAACGAATCTCCTCCTGGGCTTTGGAAGGAGGTCTGGTGTGCGGGTGTGTTTCTGTTTCTACTTGAGATGCATTTCCTGTGTATTTGGGGTTGATGTGTTTTGGTGGTTTCTCTCTGTGCAGGCCTACCCCCCTTCAGACAGAGTCATGGAGGAAGTATTCATTAAAAGGTCCCAGCAGAAGAAGAAGACCTCCCCACTCAACTACAAGGAGAGATTGTTCATCCTGACTGACACCAAGATCTCATACTATGAATATTTCAGTGAGCGGATGGTAAGTGAAAACTTTTTAGGAGTTGACTCTGCACCAATCAGTCGAATCACTAAAGATCAGCTTCCATACGATCTCTCAACAACATTCAGTCCACGCCATTCGGCCTCGCTGTCTATGGCCTCCCGCCCGGTTACAACAGGGCCCAATGTAAGCTTGAGAAACAACTTCTCATCCTCCGTCAGGGCACATTGCTTAACCCTGCAGGGGCCGGTAATGAGTTTCCCAGCTACGGATAACCTGCCATGTGTTGTCAATCTCTTCCCTGCTTTCTCTTCCATTTGTATGTCCTGACTCGGTCAGCACCTCCCAGAGGGCTGGGCTATACAACTTCACCCAGGCTTCCCAACATTAGCACCATGCTACTCAGAGAAAGGAGTTAACTGTCTGTGTACTTGGTGTTCATTATTTCACCCCTTCACATGCTCTGTTCCACCCATTCCCCTCTGCCAACTTCCCTACCACTTAGATTAACTCACTTCCTTTCTTCCCCAGTTCTGGTGAAGGGTCCCAACTTGGAAATGTGATCCGTTGCTCTTTTCATAGGTACTGCCTGACTTGCCAAGTGCTTCTTGTGTTTGTTTCGGGATTCCGACATCTGCGGTTTGATTTGCTTTGCCTTGTTTGACAGTCAGTTTAATAATAATAAATAATAAAAAAACTTTATTTATATAGCACCTTTAAGATGCTGGCTCAAGATGGTTTACATAGATTGTAAAGATAAACCAATGTAGTGAAAAAAAATAGAAGACAAAGTTAGAAGCGTTATATAGAATAAAATGTAATCGAATATACCATATACATAAATGTATTCAATATTAAAAGGCATTAAGTGACCCTATAAGAAAGCTGAATTAAAAAGGTAGGTTTTTAGAAGTGTTTTGAAAGGACCCTCTTGTTGCTTATCCAGTTGCTGATCTCCTCCCAGCTCAGGCTGGGTCTTGGTGTACAGGGTTACCCCCACCGGTCGCCACTGAGCAAGAGCCCTGGCATCTCAGGAACCATGGAGAAGGGCTACCTTCTTCAAGCAGTGGAAATCTGAGGGGCCTTCATGGGTCAGATGTTGAGATGTTTCCACCTGTGGGGGAATCATGAACAAGGGGACTTGGTTATCAGATGAGGGGCTGGTCAGTAGGAATTGAGCTGAAGGGAAATGTCTTCACTGAGCATTGGAACTCTGTCCCCAGAGGCCAGATTATTAAATAAATTCAAGTGGAGATAGAGAGCTATTTGAGGAATAGAGGAATTGAGGTTATGGGGAACAGGCAGAGAAGAGGAGTTGGCAAGCCATGATCAGATTGAGTGGTGGAACTCACCTGAGGGGCCAAGCGGCCTCCATCTGCTCTTACTGTCTCCTATTCTTGCCCTGGTTCCAGGTGGATTTGGGCTCTAGTTAATCTGCTGCTGGAACCTGCTGCCTCAGTATCGGCTTTAATGCCTCCTGTGGGTGTTAAGTATAAAGGCAGCGAGGGGCTGTGGCACTACAAGTCAGATGTCGAGCAACCGCTGAGAAACTAACAGGGGTTTCGGCAGTGTCACAGCTTTTCTCACCCTCTTTATGAAGAAGGAAAGCTGTGACTGGCATCTTTATGGAGAGCGGCCACTGCTGAGGCAGCCCGTGAGTGAGCTGTACAGAGAACTGAGTGAGCAGCAGCCCAGGAGCCAGTGAGGGAGTGACAGTGAAGTGGGAACAGGCTCTTTCAGGGGTGGGGTTCGAAATCATGAGGGGTGTGGGGTCACTAAAGTTTCATCTGTTTTCCCTCCAGAAACGGGGAGGCAAGAAAGGTTCGATTGAGCTGGACAAAATCAAATGTGTGGAGATGGTGAGGGCCGAGGAGAACTGTCCGATCGAAAGGCAGTACCCATTCCAGGTCAGTCAGCGTCTATCAGCTTCCTGAAGAATCACTCTTATGATACTGGGATATTGGAAAGGCACACCTCCCTTATTCCTCCCCTGCACCCCCTAACCAGGCAGCGTGTGTGTCCTTGAGCAAGGCACTTACCCACACACTGCTCCTGCACATTTACCGCCCAGCAGCGGCATTTGCTGCAGTACGGACAAGACAAGACAAGACACCAACAGGTCACAGCTGATCCACCCTAGTTTTTGTCTGTATCACTCGATGTTCTACTGATCTCTCTATCATCTCCTGGTATCCCCAGCCTTTGGGGAGATATTGTTTCACTTTAACCTGGAAACGTGCTCTGTGACATTAACACTTAGTGCTTGTCAAGGCCCTTCGTGGTAGGCTTATTCAGAGGATTAAGATGAATGGGCCCACAGACATCTGGTTATTTGCTTATTTATTGCGATACAGAGCGAAATCGGCCCTTTGAACCGCACTGCCCAGCAATTTAACCCTCACCTAATTACAGCACAATTTACAATGACCAATTGATCTATCAACTGGCATGTCTTCGGATGGTGGGAGGAAACCCACGTGGTCACGGTGAGAACGTACAAGCTCCTCACAGACAGAACTCAGCATTGACAGACGGTAGCGGTTGATGGGTTGGAGATCCATGACTAACGGTGACCTCTGCCGTTTGCGATTTATGTAAATAACTCGGATGAGAACGTGGACGGGTGGGTTACTAAGCTTTGCAAAGATTGGTGGTGTTGTGGCGTGCAGTGAGATATAGATCAGTTGCAGATATAGGGGGAGAGAGTTGAACCTGGCCAAGTGTGATGTGTTGCACTTTGAGACATCAAAGGGGCAGTACACAGTTAGTCAAGTCTGCTGTCATACCAGGCGGGACCCTTAACAGTGTTGATACACTGGAGTCCAAATCCATAGCTCCTTTAAAGCGGCTGCATGGGTTGATAGGATGGTAAAGAGAAGGCACATGGTTAGTCGAAACATTCCGTTCAAAATTAAGCTGTGTTGCATCTTTATCAAGCCCTAGTTAGGCTGCATCTGGAGGACAGCTTTCAGTTCTTGGTGCCCCAGTACAGAGAGGATGTGGATCCTTTGTTGAGGGCGCAGGAGAGATTTACCGGGACGCTGCCTGGAGTAGCGGGCATCCGCTACAGAGAACTTGGGTTGTTTTCTCTGGAGTGGCAGAGACTGAGAGATCTAACAGGAGTTTATATTATGAGAGGCATTGTTAAGGTAGACAGCTGGTATCAGTCCAATATATCAAAATCTCTAATCGCAGAGGTGTCTGCCTGTTCAAAGGAGATGTATGGGGCAGGATTTTGATGTAGAAGCTGGTGAAATGCACTGGTGTTGATGATAGTTAAGGCAAATATAATAGAAGCATTTTGATGGGCAAATGAATGTGCAGAGCATGAAGGGATATGTGTTGGAGACTAGTTTAATTAGTTCAGCACAACATCAGCCTGTTTCTGTTCAGTGATAGCCCTGTGCCATTTCTGTCTTTTGCTCTGAATTCTAGCAGAACAATTTGCTTTTCAGTAAACAGATGATCATATCTGGTTAATGAATGAGTGAGATTCTGTTTGCTTTCATGGCTCAGGGACATTGGTACTTCAGAGTTCAACATTGTCAATTGCATCAAGCAATTGTAAAGGTACAGTCATCAGAGTATAGGATTGATTGAGTTAAAATGTTTATTGATCTCATGTTGTCACAGCAGGGAGGTAGTGCTGATAAGCTCCCACTACCTATAAAGTGTTCCAAATGGTGTGCAACTCTAACAACCAAGTCCAGCTCTTGGCCTTCATGTGTGGCTTAGCTGCTAGGCCTGGCAGAACTGTTTCTACTGACAAGAGAAGGGGCAAAGGCAGACTGCAAAGGGGCAAAGACGCCTCAAAACTGGTTGCTTTGGGCGGTTGGGACTCGTCAGTCTTGAACAGCAGCCCACCTAGGAGAAGAAAATTTCTGATTTCAGACTTCCAAGAGAAAAAAATAACCATGTCAGTGAGGGTCAGAGTATTTGCTGGAAATCAGTAAAGGACAGGCCAACCCGTCTCAGACTGATCAAATACCAATTGCAACTGTGGGACGATGGCAATGCGGAACCGCTCAGCAGGAAGGGGAGCGTCCATCGCTGAACAGGCCAGATCTGACCAAAACTGGAAAAGATGCTTATCTGAAGTTGCAGAATTCATTGTTGGGTTCCAACATGTCCAATGGAAGATAAGATATAGAAACTTCTGCCTCCACTGGGGTGCAACTGGCCAGACTAAGCTTACTGTGCCTCACCTAGTACGTGGAATGGCCTACCCCTCTACACCTGGCTCACAGCTGACAGGCAGACCTCAGTTTGTGCGGCTTCAGAGCTGTGTGTCAGACATGGGTATGAGCAGCACTGGGGCCCCCACAGGGGACTGTACTGGCTCCTTCCTGTTCACCCAGACTTTAGATACAACACTGAGTCATATCATCTGCAGAAATTCTCTGATGACTCAGCAATGGTTGAGGATGGGAGGATGAATACAGGGCCCTGGTGGAAGACTTTGTCAAATGATGCAAGCTGAGTCATCTGCAGCTCAGCATCAGGAAGTCAAAGGAGATGGTGAAGGACTTTATGAAGACCAAGCCCGCACTGCTGCTTATTACTATTGATGGTGAGGACATGGATGTGGTGTGTGCACCTGGATGACGGACTTGAGTGGATCACCAACACAGAGGCTGTGTACAAGAAGGGTTAGAGTCGCCTCTACTTCCTGAGGAGACTGACGTCCTTTGGCGAATGCAGGCCTTTCCTTCACGTGTTCTGCCAGTCTGTTGTCATCAGTACAATCTTCTATGCGGTGGTGTGTCGGGGCAATGGCAACAGGCTCAATAAACTGATTAGAAAGGCTGGCCCTGTTATAGGAGTCAAACTGGACACACTGGAGACTGTGGTAGAACAAAGGACCCTACAGAAAATCCTGGCAATTCTGGACAATGTTTCTCACCCTCTGCGTGCCACCTTGGCTGAACAGAGGATCACTTTTAGTAACAGACTAAGACAACGGCGCTGCTCCAAAGAGCGCTGTATGAGGTCATTCTTACCCTCGGCCATTAGGCTCTATAGAGACAACCTATAGCTGGGGAAGTGATGACCCCCTCCTGTTAGACTGATTGAGGTAACGTATTTTTTATTCTTTCTTACTTCTGTTTTAATATTTGTATATTTGTGTATCTGTGCACTTGTAATGCTATTGTGACACTAGTTTCCTTTGGGATTGATAAAGCATCTATCTATCTATGATTGGGCACTGCTCTTGAATTGGAGGCTGGGACTGGACCCTGAGTTTTGAGATCCCTGTAATTAATCTGCTGTTCCTTGTAAGGGACAGGCCTGTTATCCCATTCAGAGACCCTGGAAAGGGGTTGGTTCAGCTCTGACACCATTTCTTCCCAATTCACAGCCTTCTCTGAAAGGAAACAACACACGCTCTCCAATCTAGTGTTGATGGAGGAGATTGTTTCACTTCCCTAAATGTGGACACTGTCCTGAGGACTAACTTGAACGATGCTGTACCTCAGAATGGTGAAGGGTCAAGGGTCAAGGGCAGAGACTCTCTTTCTTGAAGTCCATTTGTAAAGGGGTGATGAACTAATCTGCAGTAACTAATATGCATTCACAGAATGTAATATTTTCCTGGATATTTTAAGGGAATATTTCACCACCTTGCACTTGGAACTGGTGTCCCTTATAAGGGCTCAGAGCTCTCACCTGGGTGGAATTGATCACCCTGTGTGAGCCAGGATAGGGGAGATAATGCAGTGTTTTACTGTGTGAGGTGATGAGCTGATGGAAGGCTGAATGGTCTTCACAGGGTCCTCAGTCAGACGAGGAGAACCGTGCAGCCACAGGGAGCCACCAGCTGATATCCCCATACAGGGAGGGGATGCCATAGCGGGATTACACGCTTGGCTTGAGTGGGGAGGGAGCCATGAAGGTAATGACCCGTTAGGCTGAGCTCCACCCAGAGGCCCCCAGACCCAGATCTGAGAGCATAGGGCAGGACTATAGACACGGGCAAGACACACAGGCATACCATTCTAAATTGATCCAAGCAAACTACCCTCAACCCTCCCCTCTCTCCTCCTGATCTACCCAATTCCTCAAAGATCCGCTACACCCCACTACCTTGCCTCTTTCTTCTTATTTCCCCTCCTCCACCCACTCTATCTGCCTATCACTCACACACTCTTCCCCCTGGGTCCCCTCCCTCAAGCATTCCATACACTCACTCCACTTCCCTTGTTTCATTCCATGCTCCACCTTTCTCTCCTTTCAGACTCTATCATCAGCAGCCCCTTGGCTGGTTGAGCAGCGTCTGAGTGAGAAAAGGAATTGTTGATGCTTTATGTCAAAAATCTGCATCAGGACTGGTCTATTCTTTCAGTCCAGGTGAAGGACTTAACCAGCAACATTGACTGCCCATTCCTCCCAAAGATGCTGCCTGAACCTCTGAGATCCTCCAACAACCTGCTTGTTGCTCTTCCTTCAGGGAAGAGAGATGGAAGCCAGAAAGGTTGCCCAGAAACACAAAAGGTTCTGCAGATGCTGGAAATCCAGAGCAACGCACACACAGGCTGGAGGAACTCAGCATGTCAGGCAGCATCTGTGGGAATGAATAAACAAGCCGAGACTCTTCATCGGTACCGGAAAGAGAGGGGGATGAAGCCAAAGTGGGAATGTGGTGGGGGGGGGGGGGGGAGCATGAAAACTAGAAGGCGATTGTGAAGCCGGGTGAGTGAGGGTGGGGGTGAAGTAAGAAGCAGGGAGGTGTTAGTTGGAAAAGATAAAGGGCTGAAGAAGAAGGATCTGATAGGAGGGGGAGTGGACCATGGGAGAAAGGGAAGGAGGAGGGGCACCACGAGGAAGTGGTATGCAAGTGAGGAGAGGAGATAAGAGGCCAGATTGGGGAATTGAAGAAGGAGAGGGGAGGGGAAAATAGAAATAAATTACCAGAATTTGGAGAAATCAATGTTGATGCCATTAGGCTGGAGGCTACCTGGACAGAATTGAGGTGATGTTCCTCCACTCTGAGAGTGGCCTTATTCTGGCAAAAGAGAAGGCCATGGATTAACACGACAGAATGGGAATGGGGATAGAAATTAAAAGGGTTGGCCATCAGGAAATCCCAGGAGGTGCTTGATAATGAGGACCCCCAGACTACAATGGGTCTCATCAATGTTGAGTAAGCTGTATTGGGAGCAGACGACCCCCATAGATTCACAAATGAAGTGTCGCCTCACCTGGAAGCAGTGTTTTGGGTCTGAACAGGGGAAGTTGAATGGGCTGGGGTAGCAGGTGTGCAGGGATAAGCGGCAGGAGGGGGAAATGGATAAGGGAATCATGGAGCGAGTGATCTCTGCAGAAGGTGGAGAGTGGGGGAGGTAAAGATGAGTCTGATGGTAGAGTCCTGTTGCAGGTGGTGGAAGTTGTGTAAAATGCTGTGTTGGATGTGGAACCTTGGGGTGTGGTAGATGAGGACAAGAGGAACTCTATCCCTGTTAAGCTGGTGGGTTGAGTGTGGCTCTTTGGGAAACAGAGGAGATGTAGTATCAATGGGAACCCTATTCTTTAAAGGAGGACATATCTGATGTCCTGGAAAGGAAAACCTCAGAGTATAGATAGAGTCCATGGAGGCGAGGACTGGTTTTGTGATGTGTGGAGCTGTGTCAACCACTCTCTGCAGTTTCTTGTGGTCACAAGCAAATTAGTTGCTAAACTAAACCTTGATCTACCCAGATCTTTCTGCATTGGTGCTGCTTCCAGCACCCATGCTGAGCTCATCAGCTGTGCCTTCAACGTCCACCCTGTCCTCAAATTTACTTGGTCCATCTCTGACAACTCTCTCCCCTTTATCAATCTCTCTGTCTTCATCTCTGATTACCGATAACTTTTGTAAACCTTCTGTCCCTCACAGATATGATAACTGTTCCTCTTCCCACCCTGTCAAAATGTACTCCCTCACAAAAAATGCTATTCCCTTTTCTCAGTCCCTCTGTCTCCACTGCATCAGTTCTCAGGATGAGGCTTTCGATTCTGGAACATCTTCAAACCACAGGGTTTCCCTCCCTCTGCCATCGATGCTGTCCTTACCTGCATTTCCTCCATTTTCCATTCACTCCATCAGGGGTAGGGCTTCCCTTGTCCTTACCTGTCACCCCGCAAGCCTTCGTATCCAGCATATAATTCTCTGTGACTTTGGCCATCTACAATGGGTTCTTACTACTATGCTGCTCTTTCCCTCCACCACCCCCAGGGATTGCTCTCTACGTGACTCCCTTGTCTTTCCCTCCTGCCACCTCTCCCTGCAAGCGGAACAAGTGCTGCCCCTCCTCCCTCACCACCGTTCCCAAGCACTGCTTCCAGCTGAGGCGACACTTCACCTCCAAGTCTACTGAATCTGGTGCTCCTGGTGTGGACTCCTTTACACCCGAGGTAGACCGGAGAATAGCTTTGTTGAGCGCCCTCACTCCATCCACCACAAAAGGCTGGATTTCCCAGTGGCCGCCCATTTCAATTCAACTTCCCATTCCCATTACAACTTGTTAGTCCATGGCCTCCTCGACTGCCTTGGTGTGGCCAAAAACTCAGGTTGGAAGAGCAATAACTCATATTTTGTCTGGGTAGTCTTCAATCTGATGGCATGAACATTGATTTTAGTAACTCTCAGTAATTTCTGCCCTCTCCCTTCATTCTGTTTCCATTCCCCAATCTGGTTCCACTCTCATCCCTTCTCTTCATCTGCCCATCACCTCTCTCTAGTTCCCTTCCTCCTTCCCTTTCTTCCATTGTCCGCTGTCCTCTCCTATTAGCTCTTCCCTCCTTTTGCTCTTTACCCTTTCCACCTATCACCTCCCAGCTTCTTTCTTCATCCCCTTCCTCCTCCCACCTACCTGTCAGCTGCCAGCTTGTACTCTTTCCCTCACCCGCTCCTGACCCTTCCCTTTCCCAGTCTGGATGAAGGTTTTGGCCCAAAATGCCAACTGTTCATTGCCCTCCTCCAGCATTTTGAGTGTGCTGCTCAAGATTTCCCACATCAGCAGAGTCTCTGGCATGTTCTTGCATCCAGATAGGATGCTTTCTGTGGTGCATCAAGGAAATCTGGTGAGGTTTGACGGAGCTTTGCTAAATTTCATTGGCCTCCTTAGGAAGAAAAGGCTTTCCTGGCTGTGGTGTCTGTGTGGGGAATGGCACGGTGAGAGTTCAGGCCAGTGACCCTGAACCTGCTTGTGTAGTGGCGGGTCTGAGAGCTGAGGTGAGTGTCTGTGTCTGGTCTCTCTGGCTTTTACTTACGCCTGACCTCCTCTTCCGCAGATTGTGTACGACGAAGGCCCTCTCTACGTGTTTGCAAAGAATGAGGACGTGCGCAGCCAGTGGATAAAGGAGTTGAGCAGCAGTTACGTCATGCCACTTTACTAAACCGCACGGTCACAGCCGATTACTGTTAGATGGCCAGTGACGGGGTCTAGTCACTTCCACTGGGAGAACCTTTCCCTCTTGCCATGTGCTGGACTGTTTAGGAATCGCTGGACGTTCTAGGCACCATCCAGAGCAGGGTGACTGTCCCCTGCAGACACTAAGTGTCAGCTTAGATCCAGCTTTGTGTTGTTTTGCTTGTTGACCGCAGCAACCTCGAACTGGAGTAACACACTGATAATTAGAGGAGCTCAGAGGAGCAGGCAGCATCTATGGAGAGAAATGGACAGTCAAGAACTTCCATCGGGACTAAAAGATAGAGGGGAGATAGACAGTATAAAGATGTGGAAAATGATAGGTGGATCACTTCCAGCTATCATCTCATAGAACATAGAAATCAACAGCTCATTACAGGCCCTTCGGCCCACAATGTTCTGCCAACCATGGAACCTACTCTGGAAACTGCCTAGGATTTCCCTACCGCATAGCCCTCTATTTTTCTAAGTTCCATGTACCAATCCAGGAGTCTCTTAAAAGATCCTATTGTCTCTGCCTCCTCCACCATCGCCGGCAGCCCTTTCCATGCATTTACTACTCTCTGTGTAAAAAACTTACCCCTGACATCTCCTCTGTACCTACTTCCAAGCACCTTACAACTATGCCCTCTTGTGTTAGCAATGTCATCCCTGGGAAAAAACCTCTGACTATCCACACGATCAATGCCTCTCATCATCTTGTACACCTCTATCAGGTCACCTCTCATCCTCCGTCGCTCCAAGGAGAAAAGGCCGAGTTCACTCAACCTATTCTCATATGGCATTCTCCCCAATCCAGGCAACATCCTTGTAAATCTCCTCTGCACCCTTTCTATGGTTTCCACATCCTTCCTGTAGTCGACATTTTGGGCTGAGACTGGAAGGGAGGGGGGAAGAAAACAGAATAAGAAGGTGGGGAGGGGAGGAAGGTGTCAGATGATGGGTGAGACTGGGAAAGCAGGAGGACGTGAAGTAAGGAGCTGGGAAGTTGGTAGGTGGAAGAGATAAAGAGCTGGAGAAGGAGGAATCTGATAGGAGAGGGTAGAAGACCAATGAAGAAAGGGAAGGGAGAGAAGCACTTGGGGAAGGTGAGGAGATAAGCTGAGGGAGGGAAAAGGGGATGGGAAATGGTAAAGGTGGTGGGGGGTAGTCAGTTATTTGAAGTTCGAGAAATTGATGTTCATGCCGTCAGGTTGGAAGCTATACAGGCAGAATAGAAGGTGGTGCTCCTCACCTCCACTCTTGGCCAAGCCTCTCTCCCTCAGCCACAAGAAAATAACACTTACCCCTAAATCCCAGCAGTTCAATGCATTTGACAGGAGAAGTGTTGTGATGGAAGCAGACTGGGGAGAACGCAGAGGAGATTCACTGGGACATTGTTTGGATGGGAGGACTTGAGATTGGGGTAAAGTGGATAGGCAGGGGTCATATTCGCTCGAGTGAAGCAGGCTAAAGAAAGACCCGACGGGTAATAAGAGGCTTGGATGAGTTAGATAAGTCAGAATCTTTTTTTTCCCCATGGTAGAGTGCCAACACCAAGAGGGCATCAGTGGGAGAAGTTTCAAAGGGATATGAGGGACTTTTTTTTATGTACAGAGAGCAATGGTATCTAGAACATGTTGCCAGGGGACATGGTGGACTCAAATACAATCACTTCATTTAAGAGACATTCAGACACATACTTGAATAACCAAGATTATAGGAGGGTGCCGTTCTCATGTGGGCAAATTGACTCAGTGTGGGTGGGCAAGAAGATCAGCACAGGCATGATGGGCTGAATGGCCTGCTTGGACCATGGATTGATGCCTCTAATTAACCGGATGTATGTTAGCTTGTTTATAACTGACAGTGTTAGTCTTGGTGATAGCTAGCATCTTGATAATCTGTGATCATTTACAATGAGTTAATCATTGTATAAGCAAGCAGTGAGGTAATAATTTTAGTGATAGATTTGCTTTGTTAATCTCTCTGATAACCTATATTAACCACAGTCTCTCACAAACTACAGAGGTGCTAACAACTAGGTATTCTGCTGGGATTTGCTTGGTGTTAAATGCTGAGTGTACCAGGGCTGATTAAATTCCAGCAACACACGCAAAATGCTGGAGGAACTCAGCAAGCCAGGCAGCTTCTATGGAAACAAATACAGTTGACGCTTCAGGCTGAGACCCTTCATAAGGACTGGAGTAAAAAGAGATGAGTCAGAGTAGGAAGGTGGGGGAGGGGAGGAAGAAACACGAGGTGATAGGTGAGAGTGAGAGGTGGGGGAAGGAGGAGGGGTGAAGGAAAAAGCTGGGAAGTTGGTTGGTGAGAGAGACACAGGGCTGGAGGAGTGGGAATCTGATTGGAGAGGACTAAAAGCCATAGAAGAAAGAAAAGAGGGAGGAGAACCAGAGGGGGGTGATGGGCAAGTAAGGAGATGAGGTGAGAGGGAAATGGGAATGGGGATTGGTGAAGGGGTGGGATTACTGGAAATTTGAGAAATCGATGTTCATGTCATCTGGTTGAAGGCTACCTTGACAGAATATAAGGTGTTGCTCCTCCAACCTGAATGTGGCCTCATCATGACAGTGGAGGAGGCCAGTGGTCGGCATGTCAGAATGGGAATATGAAGTGGGAATTAAAATGGGTGGCATTTCATTGCTCATTAGGGGTGCTAATCCATTGCAGGTCTTATCCAAAAATATTAGTCAAACCAGGTAATCTGATGGTTGGTGGGACAAATTAGAATGTTGACAATAACTATGGAATAGGATAAAAAACTGAAGTTACAAGGAAAATCAGAAAGAACATGAAAAAGATCTGAGCAAGTACTGAATGTTAATGGTTTAGATCTGAATGTAGGAAAACTTTCGGCTGGGATTGGGTGTAAGTATTAAGTGGTGTTGGTTAATGAATCTCAGGGTGTAAGAACCTGCGTAGTTCTCAAAATATGATAATATCAAAATTAATGTCTCTTAAGCTCTCCGATCATTTGTAGGCAGTGAGTGTGTCATAGTTTTACAGCACAGAAACGGGCCACTCGGCCTATCACACCCATGCTGATCTTTGTTGCCTGTCTACATCAATCCAATCTGCTCACATCAGTCTTTCACCCTTCTACCTATTTAAATCCCAGTCTTTTAAGCATAGGGATTGTATCCTATTCCAGCACCTCCTCTGGTAATGAGTTCCAGATACCAACCAGTCTGTGTGAAACGGAAAACTTACCCTTCAGATCCCTTTGATACTCTGTACCCTTACCTCTTTGTTTTTGATACCCTTACCACAAAAAGGGAATAAGGAAAAACAGCTGGGGAAAAGATCTTTACTGTCTCCCTTTCCTGGCCTCTCATAGTCTTATATGCTGGCCTCAGGCCAGCTCCCACCCCCTTTAACTTCATGGAAAACGAACCAGACTGTGCAATATCTCTCCCCACTTGAGATACATGAGAGTGTATCTCCTCTGCACTCTCTCCAGTGCAGTGTCAGTTTCCCTATAATGTGGGAATCAGAACTGCACAGTAAATGTGGCTGAACCAGTTCCATGATTTCCCAATAATGATGCTCTGTGCTCCGACCAGAGCAGGCAAGCATATCATGTGCCCTACCTACCTGTGAGGCCACTCTCAGGTCTCTCTGTTCCCCTGTTGTCCTACAGTTTCCTGTATACTTCTTACCTGTATTTGACTTGTGGTGTTCTGTGTGATCTGGGGAGTTTGATTATATCTGGGTCTGGGTGTGCAATGGATGGGGTGAGACTGCCACCTCTTGTACTGAACTGATCCCCGTCTCGGTTTCAGGGATTCGCTTCAACCAGGAGCTCATGCAGAAATACCACCCTTGTTTTTGGATAGAGGGAGAGTGGTCCTGCTGTCAACAGTCGGCCAAAAATGCCCCTGGGTGCTGCGTTATCCAAGCGCTGAATGCATGTAAGAGTCTCCTGCTTTTCAAAATCATGGCAGATTCTGCCTCCTCCTCCTTACTTGCTGTCCCTGTGACTTGCACGGTTTTATCCATGCAGTCGGGGCCATACCAATGGAAACAGGCCACTTGCACCAACGTGTCTATGGCTAGCAGTATCGCAAAACCATTTTGTCCCATCTGCCCACGTTTAGCTCTAAACCCCTCCTATCAGTGCGGCACTGAAGGAACGCTGCACTGTAACAGCATGAAACAGGCCCTTCGGCCCATTGAGTCCCTTCCGCTATTTACCACTCAGCTGACCAGCATCCTGTTTTATTTTCATGAACTCCCCCACCCCCACCCCAGGATCCTGCCTTTCATCTACCCACTAGGGGCAAGTCACAGCAGCCAATTACCCTACCAATAGGATGTGGGAGCAGCCGGGGTCACAGGTCAGAATCGAACCCTGGTCTCTGGCACTTGGAGGCTGCTGCTCTACCACTGCGCCCTGAAGTTAAATTAAGGCTGCCCAACAACGTGTGGAAGTGGGGCAGAGATGAAGCCTAAAGTCCCAGGAACCACCCTGGAAAGGATTCTCCCCTGTGACGTTAGGGCATTCACGGGAAACACTGTGTACAGATGCTCCCACAAGGTTGGGAGCAGGAATTACGGGGGGATATTTATTACCAGGGAGGATTCCTCCGATTTTAATGTGGGGATCTACTGTACAGAGGTGAAACGGGATTTTAAATGTAACAGCTTATTTGAGGGAACTGCACTCTGTGACAGAGGGTGCGGTGTTCCCTCAGTAGAACCAGTGGGATTGTGCCCAGCTAACAGTTCACACTGGAGGGAAAGGCTTTTAAGGAAGGAAGGGTATATTATAGTAATCCCAAGATATTTTGCTTGCAGTTCAGTCAGCGGGCACGTCCCGGCGGAAATCCAGGAAGCCTCTCCCACCAACCCCGACGGAGCAGCAGGTGAATGATCGTCCTCTGGAAATCCCATTCTGCACACACCCTCTGGATTCCCCCTAACGCTGTGTCCCTGACACACCCCCCTCCACCCCGATCTCCCTCGCTCTCTCCTCCCCACTCTCTGTAGCCTCCAACCTTTACCTCGGGGGGGTGGGGGGTGTTCTTGCCTCTAAATCTCAGTGCTACCAAGCCACTGAGGTGTGAGGTGTGAGTTAATCGCCAAACCCTAGATGTTTTGGAATGCGTCGCCTTGTCCACTTCGGAGAGGTGATGGCTCCCCCCACTTGGACTCTGTCCAATCTAAACGGGAACGTGTGATGGTGTCCTGTATAAAATGGGCACAGCTGAGCAACAACACCCTGTACCTGGAGTGGGGAGGGAGTAGGCGAGGCATGAAAGACTCCCAGTTCCTCATGGGGGGTGGGGGGGGGGCAGAGAACAGCGGAGAGAGGCCAGAGCTAGAACTGCAGTCTCTCCCCATGGGGCGAGGTTTGTACTCCCCTGCCCACCCACCATCCTCCTGCTCCCTGTATCAGGCGTACCCTGCTTAACTAGACCGTTTAACCCCAGGTAATTTATATGGTTAATTACTAATAGAGAATGAGTTAACAATGATTAACCAGTAAGTGCTACTGATATGGCTCTGGCTCCTGCTTTCCCCCACAGGCCATGAGACAAGCGCCGGCTCCGCAGCCCACCTCAGTAACCAAGAAGGTGGTGGTGGCCCTGTATGACTACCAGATCATGAACCCCGAGGATCTGCCCCTCTGCAAGGACGAGGAGTACTTTGTGCTAGATCACAGTGACCACAACTGGTGGCGGGCGAGGGACGCTCATGGGTGTGTGTGCACGCTCAGGCGCTGGGGTTGGGGGCAGCCTCGGGGGAGTGGGCATTGGGCTCCGGGGAGGGGGGCTGGTTAAAACCATGTGGCCCACCCACAGGAGTGTAGTACCTGGGCCAGGTGGGTGATGTGCGACCCCCAGGAACGCATCGGGGGCAACGTCATCACATTGAATTGTAGCGAGAAAGTTCAGCCGTTCTTGCATCTCCCAGCTTTCGTTTCCTGTGGCGTCTTTGCCTTTATGTCAAATGAAGGAGTGTTGTTGATCTGAGCTCAGCAATACTAAGTGAGTGTGAGTGTGAATCGAAATCAGATTTAACATCACCGGCATACGTCAACACATTCATTGTCTTTTGCAGCAATGCAATACATAATAGTTCAGACTATACATTACAATAAGAAATATATGAATTAAGTAAGTAATGCAACAAAGGGGGAAAGAGCAAACGGAGGGTTGTGAGCATCGGTGTGTGGTCCATTCAGAAATCTGATGACAAAGGGGAAGAAACTTACCCGAAACATTGAGCGCGTGTCTTGTACCCCCTCCTTCATTGTAGCAATGAGAAGAGGACGCGTCCTGGGTGATGGAGGTTCTTAATGACGGGTGCTGCCTTTTTAAAGCATGACCTTTTGAAAATGTGCTCGATACTGGGGAGGCTCGTGCTCATGATGGAGCTGACTGACTTTGCATCTTTCTACAGGATTCGCTTGCATGTGTGCACACCTTATATGTGTGCAAATCTGGATGTATTCTCGTGTTTGAGTGTGCACGTGGCTGCACTGGTGTGCACAGGAATGTGTGAGTGTGAATGTATATCTGCCGATGTGTGCTAGCGTGTGTAAATCTTGCAAAAGCTGCTTTTGGTGAGCCCCGTTTCACCTCTGCCCAGGTCTCGGGGCCGCTGCTGATCAGTCGGGCAGGGGGAGATGGGAAAGTGGGTTCCAGGGGTTCAGGACGAGTGGGTTGTGGGAGAGGACGACGAGTTGAGTGAGGGGGAATGGATCGGGAGTGCTAAAGGAGGGGATGACTGGGATTGTGCAGTGGGTCGGTGGGTGGGCAGTGTGATGATCCACTCTGACAAGTGGCTGGTGAGTGTGCTGTGGTGTTGGTGGCAAGAAGAGGAGTGGTTGAGGGAAACTGACCACTTGCTCTTTCTGTTCTGTTCTGCAGGAGGGAAGGTTTCATCCCCAGTAACTACGTGGTGGAGTCCATAAACCAGCTGGAAACCTACGAGTAAGTTGGTGCAGACAAGGTACCCATTACCTCGGGCCAGGGTCAGTGCACGGCGGTACCCCAGCACCACACTGTGCTTGTCCCTGTCTTCCAGTCACCTGGGCCTGGTTTCTTCCTCAGCCATTTCCCCCCAACCAAATCCCTCACACCCCACCCATCTCTGTGGCCCAGTGGTGGAACCAGGCCTTAAGGGGCCATACAATGAGACCCTGCTCCAAAAGGAACTTTACAAACCTGCAGCTGTGGCACAAGCTCCCATTATGCAGCGCAGCCCTTCTGAGTGTAAAATAGCCCACAGTACAGTCTGTCTGACTGTAACATAGCCCACAGTACAGTCTGTCTGACTGTAACATAGCCCACAGTACAGTCTGTCTGACTGTAACATAGCCCACTGTACCGAGCCTTGCCTCAGTCTGGATTCTGTGGCTGTATCTCGAGAGGGCTGAATCCCACAGCCCCATGACTCTGCCGTGAATTCTTCAGCGGTGGAAGGTCCTGTGCAGTAGTCCTGTCTCTGAGATCGGCCCACTTCCCACGCCAGGCCCTGTCCGAGTGGAAGCTGAGCCAGTTCCTCGCTCGCTCTTCCCTAAGGGAATACCATGGTGTACGTAGGGGCGGACTTGCAGGGTGGTGTTGTGTGTGATGGGACCAGAAGCTCCAATCCTTCTTCCTTCGTTGCAGGTGGTACAATAAAGAAATCACAAGAAGTAAAGCAGAGCAGCTTCTGAAGCAGGAGGTAAACATCATCCCCCCTCCTTCTCTGGGCCGTGCGCCAGTAGAGTTGAACCGCCAGTGAGGAGCAAGTATTTGCAAAACAAGTGACGCCCAGTTTACTGTCCAATATTTCCAGGGCAGGATGCCAGAGGTCAGATCCCCTCTGTGGAGCCCTTGGTGGGTCCTGCACAGGGTAAATCTTCCCTTGTGATGCCACGGAACTGTACAGAACTCATCAGGTTTGGTTTCTGCTTTCCGGCGATCACGTTGCTGCCCAAGGAGTCAGTCTGTCTGGGCCGGGGGGTGGGTGGGGGGGTCGGCACCAAAGTGGTGTTGATTCTGCAGATCGGGCCTGCCAGCCACGGCTGCTTGTGTCCGTATACCCTGTCAGGCGTTGTTCCACGTACGATCGCTTTGGGGCCAGCTCGCCCTTCCCCAAGCCCCCTGCAACTTCCCTAAATGAAGGTTATTTTCAGCCTGTGCTGCCAACAGCCTAGCTGCTCTTGTCCTGGTGTTGTGAATGCCATTGTAATGCCCCCAAACACACCAGGAGCAGGCTTGCTGTTTTGTGTACAAATTGATGCTCCGAGATTCCCTTTGACTTGTCCAGGTCTTCATACGTTTTATAGAAAGGAGGCTTCTACCTCAGCTCTGTATTTACTAAAAGGACGTCAATATAGAATGTGGCATCGTTTTCCTGAGTGCCACTGTGGTGCCCAGCAGTCCCGGAATGCCTCCAGAGAGACCATGGACACCCTGTTCTCCTTCTCCAGATACACTGGAGCACGGATATGTTCTCTGAAGTGAGTCAACTAAAGGGCCTGCTGCCTGGAGATGTGAAGTGGCTAGGCCCAGGAGCAGACCAATGGGGAAGTGCCTTGTGTCGGTCAGCACAGTGATGCGTGCTTTCCTTTGCAGGGAAAGGAAGGTGCCTTTCTCCTCAGGAACTCCAGTCAGCCTGGGAAGTACACAATGTCCGTGCTCAGCAAAGCACCAGGGTAGGTCAATCTGTTTTTACTTTCACTGTTTGACTGTGTGGCAACTTTTCAGAGAGCAGAAACAGCAGCAATGCCAGCCCAGTCACAGGGGGACAGATTCACTACAGGAGACAGAGACCAAGGTGCACACTGTGCTATTCTGTGGGGGTGTTGACTTGTGTTGTCGGTCAGTCAACTCAGACAAGGGGTGAGGAAACAGCTGGTGCTGGAGAGCTTTGAAGATCACCATGAGACATTGCGTGCCTCTTGGACAGGCACACTCACCGCATGTCTTATCACATTTTACCTCAATTTGTACCATCAAATGTTATTTTCTGAATCTGAATTGCTTTTGATGGAACCAGTGATGTCCTCTTCCACTGCCTCCCCAGAGAGTCTGCTCCGCTCTCTCACCGCGGGCGAGTCGGGGACTTTGTGTCCTCTGATTCTGGTCCTCCGACCAGGGGTGTCATGGTCAACCCTATCGGTGTTATCAGAGTCCTGGCACAGCTCCTCTCAGAATATGCTCTTCCTCTTAATAACAGCAGGAACTTGACACATGTCCTTTAGAAACCCCTCTAGTTCTCTATTGTCCCTCCTTTCACTCACAGTTTACAGTGAGAAGATTCTTTTTGTCGTTTAATTCCTTCTCATGAGCAGGTCATAGAGCCACAGAGCTCTACAGCACTGAAACAGGCCCTTTGGCCCATCTATTTCATGCCTAGTCCCATTGACTGCACTTAAACCATAGCCCTCCATACCCCTCTCATCAGTGTACCTATCCAAACTACTCTTAAATGTTGAAATTGAACTTGCAACCTCTACTTCTGCTGGTAGCTCAATCCAAACGTCCACCACCCTTTGAGTGAAGAAGCAACACTCCCGTCATGTTCCCTTTAAACATTTCACATTCACCCTTAACTCATGCCCTCTAGTTCTAATCATACCCAACTCTAGTGGTGCTACACTAAATCATGAGTGTAAGTTTTCTCCTAACTTTGAGACTTTGAATGAGTTTCAATGATCAATTAAGGTAAAGAAGCCCTTAGGATATTTAATATGATAGATTTCAAACTACAGTTTCAGGGGGAGAAGCAAAGTATTACAGTTGAGTAAAGGAGGCATGAGAAAGGAGCTGGAAGGGGACCCAACCAAAGATGACAGTAGTGTAGCGATGGCAGGAGTATCTGGGAGCAATCTGGAAGATGCTGGGCAAACTCATCTCAAAGAAGACATAGTCCAAAGGGGGATGAGGCAATGGTGGCTGACCTGGACAGCGCAAAACCAAAAAAGATACAAAATGCAATATTGCAAAAACTAGTGGAAAGTTACAGAACTGGGAAGTTTTAAAGGCAACAGAAGACAATAGAAAAAGGGGAGAAAGGGCAAAATATGTGGGTAAGACAGCTAGCAAAAGGGAATAGCAAACATTATTTTCTGATACCTAAAGAGTAAAACAGAGACAGGAATGGACATTGGACTGCTGGAAAATTACACTGTAGAAGTAGAAACGAGGAACAGAGAAATCACAGATGAACTGAGTAAGTATTTTGCATCAGATTTCACTGTAGAAATCGCGAGCAATATGTCAGTAATTCAAGAGAGCCAGGAGGCAGAAGTGAGTGCACTCTGTTATTCAGGAGAGGTGCTTGGGTAGCTAGGAGATCTGAAGGTGGTTAACTCATCAGGACCAGATGGACTACACTCCTGGGTTCTGACAGAAGATAGTGTAGGCATGAGTAGAGATTGTTCAAGAATCACTAGAGTCCGGCAATGTTCCAGAGGACTGGAAAATTACAAATATCGCTCCACTCATTAGGAAGGAAGGGAGGCATAAGACAGGAAGTCATAGGGCAGTTAGCCTGACTTCAGTGGTTGGGAAGACTTTAGAGACCATTATTAAAGATGAAATTTCTGGGTAATTGGAAATTACCAGGTTTCGTTATTACCATCATGAGGTTCATAGTCAGAGTGGCTTACTGAAGGGGAGATCGTGCCTGGCAAATCTGCTGGAATTCAGTGGATATTGTTTACGTGGATTGGTCAAAGGCTATTGACAACGCACCATATATGAAGCTGCTAAATAAGATAACAGCCTATGCATTACAGGAAAGATCCCAGGGTGGGTAAAAGATTGGCCGACTGGCAGGAGGCAAAGAGTGGGAACAAAGAAACACTGGCTTTCTGCCGGTGACTAGTGGTGTTCTGCAGGGGATGGTGCTGGGACCGCTTCTTTTTACATCATGTCAATGGTTTGGATGATGGAACTGATGGCTTTGTGGCAAGTTTGTGGACATACAGAGGCACAAGTAGTGTTGAAAAAGCAGGGAGTCTGCGGAAGAACTTAGATAAGAGAATGGGTAAAAAAATGGCAGATGGACTTTGGTGTAGTAAAGCTTATGGTCATGCAGCTTGGTAGAAGGACCAACGGTGTAGGTTATTTTCTAAATGGGGAGTGGATTCAGAAATCAAAACTGCAAGGGGACTTGTGAGTCCTAGTGGAAGATTCTTGAAGGTTAACTTGGGTCAATAGTAAGGAAGGTAAATGCAGTGCTAGCATTCATTTGGAAAGGACTACAATATAACTGCAAGGAGGTAAGGCTAAATGTCAGACCTCATTTGGATTACTTGGAACAGTTTTGCGCCCCTTATCTGAAGAAGGACCTGCTGGTGTTGGAGAGGGTCTGGTGGCGGTTTCGAGGCTGATTTGGGGAATGAGAGTGTTAATGTGTGAGGAATGCTTGATTGCTCTGGGTGTGCTGACTGGAGTTCATAAGAACATTGAAACCTATTGAATGTTGATAGAGTGTATATAGAAAGCCCAGACAGAGTGTATGTGGAGAGGACATTTCCCACAGTGGGAGAGTCTAGGACCAGAGGGCATAGCCCCAGAATAGAATTCATCCCTTTAGGACAGAATGAGGAGGAAGTTCTTTAGCAAATGGTGGTGAATCCGTAGAATGCAATGCCATAGATGGCAATGCAGGCCAGGTCACTTAAAACAGAAGTTGATAAGTTCTTCACTAGTAAGAGTGTCAAAGGCTATGGGGAGAAGGCAAGAATTTGGGGATGAGTGGGAATTATAAATCAGTCACAATTGAATGGAAGAACAGACTCAATGGGCTGAATGGCCTACTTCTGCTCTTACGTCTTCTGAGTTTATGGTCTTATAATCCCAAAAACATTGATATCAATTGGAATCAAGGGTAGCAGACCAATCGTAGGCAGTGTAGAAGATAGTAACTGATGAGGGAATCATCTCAGCTCCATTACGATGCCACGGGAACTATTTTGGGCAGATAAAGGCCCATCCATCTTCAACAGCTTCACCAACTCGTGCAGAGGTGGGCATGTTCCGCTTGTCGTGTGCAAACAATGTTCTTGCATGGATGGATTTCTGCACATGAGCATTTCCAACCATAGAATCTGTTCCTAGCACTGACATTGAAAAGCAGCCCCTCCCCCCACCCCAACCAACAATGTCCAGGCCCAGGGAGGGTAGCAAGATTGTCAATGTAATTTGTGTGGTTACAGTGGTAGTACATTATTCCCCAGGCTCATAGATGAGGTAAAGATTCAGCGTCACTATCTACAACATCAATAAGCCTGGATATAATACAATAGTCTCCACTTGCTCACTGTCAGGCTGCTCCCTCATTTTCATAAAGGGTCAATGCATACATGGTCTTTTGCCCAGGGTTGGGAAACCAAGACATAGAAAGCATAGATTTCTAGATGAGAGGGAAAAGATTTAATAGGAACCCGAGGGGCAACTTTTTAAACTCAGAGTGTGCTGCGAATATGGAATGAGCTGTCAGAGGCAGGTACATTAAAAAGCGTTTTGACAGGTACCTGGATAAGAGAGGCTCGGAGGGATATGACCAACTGTGGGCACAGGAGACCAGCTTAGATGGTAATCTTGGTCTGTCTGCACTAGTTGGGCTAAATCCTCTGTTTCTGTGCTCAATGACTCTATGACACTCTGTGATTTTCTAGCAAAAAGCTTCCACTTTGCAGCCCCTCCAGCACCCCGGACGGTTTTTATTCCATTGACTACAGTGGATGTATTGTACATCACTCACAAAATACAACCACTCCAGCACATCTGCTCTCACCAGAGGAACAAGGGCAACAGGCACAATAGAGGCAGCAGCTCTTCCAACCCAGGACCAGGGGCAACAGGCACAATAGAGACAGCAGCTCTTCCAACCCAGGACCAGGGGCAACAGGCACAATAGAGACAGCAACTCTTCCAACCCAGGACCAGGGGCAACAGGCACAATAGAGACAGCAGCTCTTCCAACCCAGGACCAGGGGCAACAGGCACAATAGAGACAGCAGCTCTTCCAACCCAGGACCAGGGGCAACAGGCACAATAGAGACAGCAGCTCTTCCAACCCAGGACCAGGGGGCAACAGGCACAATAGAGACAGCAGCTCTTCCAACCCAGGACCAGGGGCAACAGGCACAATAGAGACAGCAACTCTTCCAACCCAGGACCAGGGGCAACAGGCACAATAGAGACAGCAGCTCTTCCAACCCAGGACCAGGGGCAACAGGCACGATAGAGACAGCAGCTCTTCCAACCCAGGACCAGGGGCAACAGGCACGATAGAGACAGCAGCTCTTCCAACCCAGGACCAGGGGCAACAGGCACGATAGAGACAGCAGCTCTTCCAACCCAGGACCAGGGGCAACAGGCACAATAGAGACAGCAGCTCTTCCAACCCAGGACCAGGGGCAACAGGCACAATAGAGACAGCAGCTCTTCTAACCCAGGACCAGGGGCAACAGGCACAATAGAGACAGCAGCTCTTCCAACCCAGGACCAGGGGCAACAGGCACAATAGAGACAGCAGCTCTTCCAACCCAGGACCAGGGGCAACAGGCACGATAGAGACAGCAGCTCTTCCAACCCAGGACCAGGGGCAATAGGCACGATAGAGACAGCAGCTCTTCCAACCCAGGACCAGGGGCAACAGGCACGATAGAGACAGCAGCTCTTCCAACCCAGGACCAGGGGCAACAGGCACAATAGAGACAGCAGCTCTTCCAACGCAGGCATATATGCTCCTGATGAATATAAACACATTTACTCATTCCTCAGGGGCCCAAGTAACAAATCTCTACACACACCATCAGAGAACTGCCATTTCTTGAAGGCCAACTGTTTCACCCTTGGTGGCTACAGTTGGGTTCTTGGTATGAATAAAAGGAAACCGTAGCCTCTATACCTCTGCCCCCAGTTCACTTGGATACCAGCCTCCGTCTCCACCCCCTACCCAGTCTGATTTTACCACCAAATGTAAATAAGATGTAGCTAGTGCAAAGACTATTTGCATCAAATGAAAGAGCCTGTGTTCTGACAATGGAGACATATTTTCCTTTGCGAGGGTCTTTGCATATTGTATTCAGTGTGGTTACAGCAGGAGGTTCAGTACCAGAGAGGATTTGCCTAGGGTGAAAAGCATAACAAATCAGCCACTATTCTCCAAATCTTCCTCATCCAAATTACACCCAGTGTGAATTCTACAGAACTGGAAAGAACAGTTCATTGTGGGGTGGCCACTGTCTTTGTACCTGTTCTTCCATCCTGCTCAGTAGCACAATTAACACCAGCGCTGCAAGTTCAGTTCAAAATCAAAGTCAAGCCGACTGTTATATGCAGGAAATGAGGTTGAAAGAGCACAGAAATAAATTACAAGGACATTGCCGGTTCTGGAGGACAAAACTTGTCAGGAAAGATTGAACAGGTTAGGACTTTATTTTGTGGAATGTTGAAGACTGAGGGACGATTTAATAGAGGTATGCAAGATTATGAGGGGTATTGATAGGGTAAATGCAAGCAGGCTTTTTCCACTGAGGTTGGGTGGGAATACAACTAGAGGTCATGTGATAAGGGTGAAAGGTGAAAAGTTTAAGGGGAATGTGAGGAGAAACTTCTTCACTCAGAGTGTCGTGGGAGTGCAAGTGGTGTATGCAAGCTCAATTTCAACATTTAAGAGAAGTTTGGATAAGTACATGGATGGTAGGGGTATGAAGGGCTATGGTCCTGGTGCAGCTCGATGGGAGTAGGCAGTTTAAATGGTTTGACATGCACTAGATGGGCTGATAGGCCTGTTTCTGTGCCATACTTGTCTATGACTCGAAGTACAATGTAAAACTTCCTGCAGCATCACAGGCACCTGTCATCAAAGACACAATATTCACAAGAAAATCGTGATTTAACGTACCAAATTTTACGAAGAGCACAATTATAACAAAAGGAAACACTAAGTCCCTTGTCGTGCAGTGTCCAGAGTGGTCGGACTGTAGTGATTAGGGTTGTGAAAGCAGGCACAAGAACTGAATGGCTGAAGGGAACTTAAATCTGGTGGCGAGGGACTTGAGGCTTCTGTACGTTCTCCTCAACCGTAGCTGCAAAAAGATGGCGTTGCTCGGACAGGGAGGGTTAGTGATGTTAAATGTTGCCTTCTTGAGGCAGTACCTCATGTGAGTGAGGAGAGGTGTGCCCGTGATGTAAGGGGCTTACTCCTCTATGCTCTGCAGTTTCTTATGTTACTGCACATCAAATTGCCGTACCATTAATGATGCAAACAGTCAGGATACCCCCAATTTTACAGCAGACCACAAGTGTTCACACCTCTGTGAAATAAGTGTTTTTTTTATGATTCAAGGCTAGATATGATCCCTCCGCCTCTGTGGTTGCTGAAAGCATCTCCTGAAACTGCTGTTTTGAACGTGCTGTAACACAGGCAGCCAGTGCCAGCCCGAGTGAGGTTTGAGGTGAAAAGGGTGGCGGGTAGGGGATGTGAAAGAGACCCGGGCAACAGCTTCTTTCACACAGTGGGTGGTGAGTACATGAAACAAGTAGCAAAGGCTGGTAGAAAGCAGCATTTAAAAGATTATTGGAGAGTAACACAGATAGGAAAAATTTGAAAGGATATGGGACAAACATAGACAAATGTGTGGTTTGGAATAACCCAGAGAGACAATGGTAGAGGCTGGTACAATTACAATATTATAAAGATATTTGGACAGTAACATGGATAGGAAAGGTTTAGAGGAACGTGGGCCAGCCCAAGGCTGATGGGACTAGCTCAGTTAGTCAGCTTGATTGGCGTGGATGGGTTTGGCGGCAGGACCTCTTTCAGAGCTCTGTCGATCTGTGACTGTGCTCCAACCAGACCAGGTGACGTTCTGACCAAGTCTGGGTGGTGGGCAGGTCACATGAGAAACAGAAGTTGGTAGACTGGGGCTTGTGTTTCAGCTGCAGAGTGCCAACGATGCTGGAACTGGCACTGATCAAGTGCATGCTGCAGATGGAGACCAGTTCTCCTTACTACATCCTATCAACATATCCCTCCATCACTAGTACCCACACCCTTCTCCTCACAGAATCCAGATAAGGAGTAATCATTCAGGACCTTCCAGCCTCCTCTGGCTCCATGCAAAGACTACACTTTGTAATAAGGAGACCATTCTTTCACTCTCTACCACCTTGCTCCTAAGATAGATAAGAAGGACTTTGGATATAACCAGCTAGAGGAGTTTCACTGGCCTCTGAATTTCCCTCTTTAATACTATGCTCCACTCTCTATATTCCTCAGGATTATTACAATGGCTCTGGTGGCATCTTTACATCAACAGTGGATGGAGGAAAATACCAGAGACTGCAGATGCTGGAATCTGGAGTGAAAAAACAAGATGGTGGAGGAACAGGGGGTCAGGAGTATCTATGAAGGGAAATGGATATAATGGGAGATATATCAGGCTGAGATTCATCATTTGGACTGAAAGACTGAGGGGAGGGAGCCAACAGGAAAACTTGAGGGAAAGGGGAGGGGTAAGAGGTAGCAGGCGATAGAAGGGATAGGCAGTGGGAGGACAGCATAGCGACAAGAGCTGGCTGGTGATACGTGGAGGCGACGCAGGGCTAAAGATGATGGAATCTCATGAGGGAGGTGGGGAGGGCGGAGGAAGATGGTCGAAGAGGGGAAGTGGTGAGAGGAGTGTATTGGTGATGGGCAGATGGAGAGGGTGGATGGGGGGAAAGAAATCGATGCAGGTTAGGGTGAACTTAGAAAGAACTCGGTAGATGAGGAGGTGAGAGACAAAGGGGGAGTGGAATTAGTTTACCAGAAACTGGAGAAGTTACTGTTCTCATCTTTGGGTTGTAGACTACTCAGGCAGAATATGAGATCCTGTTCCTAGAGTTTGTGTTCAGCCTCAGCAGAGGCGGCCGGGGACAGATTCCCTTCTCTGAAGGACGTTGGAAAATCAGATGAGTTTTATTCCAGTCAGTGTATTGTGTGGGCGCTGCTGGTGATTGCAGTTGTTAAAAACAGCTGCTGTCACGGGATTTGAATTTACATCTTGGATTAGCCACCGAGCAACACAAGCAGTGTGCTGTACCTCGTGAGTGCTGATCAGAGAAAGTGCTTAGTGGAGTGACGTGTAGTCAGAGGTGGCGGAAAAGCATGTGAGATTTTGGGTTTCTGACAATTCGACGCGTGACAATCTGTACCCGGTGGTGAGGACAAGGAGTTTGTTTATTTACTGATTGAGATACGACGGGCCCTTCCAGCCTTTTGAGTGGAGCTGCCCAGCAACCCTCGATTTAACCCCAGCGGGGCAATTTACAATGGTCCATAACCCACTAACCAGTACGTCCTTGGACTGTGGGAGGAAACCCACACATCTCCATGGGGACGATGTACAGGCTTCTTACAAATGACACTGTCAGAACTGAACTCCAAAATCCAACAGCCTGAGCTGTAGTGGCATTGTGCTACCATGGCACCCAAGTTGGAGGGTAGTGGATGAAACTTGTTGTAGAATGGTGAGGCTGAAAGGGTTGAAGTGAGGAGATAGAAACAAAGGGGGAGGAACGTTGAGGAGGCAGAGTGATTGAAGAGCGGGGATGCTGCTGAATCACTGTTAGTTTTGTGTGCCGCTGTTCCTCAGCTTGCAGAACACCACGAGCAAAGTCATAAAGCAAAGAAGTTGTTTGTGAGGCTGCTAATTCGGGACATCCTGTGCACAGATGTCACTCTCAGGTTCCGCTCAACTGGGCCAACTGCACCTTGCCCCTTGGCATCTTCCTGTGGCGGAGAGGCAGCAGACCATGACAAAGGGGGAAGTGGAACCATGAGCTGGTGCTGAATTTCACTGTGAAACATCCACTGCCAGCAGCAGATTTACATTGTAAATTAACGACCCACAACTCGCTGGCTTTACATGTGATCCCCCGTGATACTGTGTGACGGACACACCCCATTTTGCACTGACGATGCAACACACAAAATGCTGGAGGAAGTCAGCAAGTGGGGCAGCATCCATAGAGAGGAATAAGAAGTTAACGTTTCAAGCCAAGCTGCTTTGTCGTTTCCAGAATCTCTGGTGTTTATACTGACAGTGGTCCTTCCTGTGGCACAAGGAGCTTGTGGTTAGATATCAATTTTTCTGATCTGGAATTCTCCTCGTTCTCCTCTCCACACCAACAAACCCCCAAGGTCTCACCGATTCCAGGCTCTGACCCCCAAGTACCGGGTGAGATCTGAAATGCTTCTCTTGTGAAATAAACTGCATTTGCCGAACACTCAGAACTAGCTGCATGCAGCACAGTCAGGTTTCCGCAAGCATTAATAACCGTCTGATTTACATAATCAAACCAATGGTGACTGGTTTTAAATAGCATCGAAATTTCCCTTCTGCACCAGCTCTCCTTAAGTACGGAGAAAAAAGATCGTCAAGTGCCTTTGGAAAGTGTCCTTCCCATTCTAACCATCTCCCAAGGGTGCTCAGAGCTGGGGAGCTGCTCCCATAGGCACCCACAAATGGGAACTAGGTCTAGTTATGGGATAAACCTAGACACCGGTATGTAGCAGAACACCTCTCCAGATGCTGTCTCTCTGTATACTAAGAACACATAGCTGATCGCTGGTGTATCGGCATCTGCACTGGAGTTCAAGGCAAGCAGTCCCAGGTTTGATCCTGGCTACCTTATAACTCTCAAGAGCTCTCTCTGATCCTTGCTTCTTAAATCTTAAGTATGCTTCCTTCTTCCTTTTGACTAGATGTCTCAATGTTTTGGCCTCCTCTGGTCCTCCCCCGCTTCAATGGGGCATACCTATCTAGAACCCTATGCAAGTGCTCTCTAAACAATCTCAATTTCTGTTGTGCATCTCCCTGAGTATATTTGTTCCCAATTTACACTCTCAAGTTTCTGCCTAATAGCATCATAATTCATTCCAATTAAATAGTTTCCCACACAAAATGCTGGAGGAACTCGGTGAGTCAGGCAGCCTCTGTGGAAAAGAATAAACAGGCCTTGGGCTGAGGCCCTTCATCAGGACTGACCTGGTGAGCTCCTCCAGCATTTTTTGTGTGTGTTGCCTTGGATTTCCAGCATCTGCAGACCTTCTCCTGTTTGTAAATACTTTTGCATACCATCTGCTCCTATCCATAGCCAAGGCTATGTTAAAGGTCAGGAAGATGTGGTCACTGTCTCTGAAATGCTCAGCCACTGAGAATTCTCTCACCTGGCCAGGTCCATTGCCTAGTACTAGATCCAGTATGACCTCTCCTCTAGTCAACCTGTCCACATATTGTGACACATCAGAGAAGTGCTGACCCACCAGAATCTTTGGCACTAAGAAGGTGCCAATCAATGTTAGGGGAGCTGAGGTCACCCATGGCAACAGCCCTGCTATTTTTGCACCTTTCCAAAATCTGCCCCCTGATTTGCTCCTCAGTGTCGTTGTTGCTACTGGTGATGGAGCTGGGGGTGGGAGGAGGGGGTGAAGTCTATAAAATACCCCAATAGAGTGATTGCTTCCTTGCTGTTTCTGTCTTACACCCACTTGAACGTACACCATTCCTCCAGGATGTCCTCCCATTCTGCAGCTATGATACTGTTCCTGATTTTTGTGCAGGTGGTACACATTACAGCCACCGTTCACAGGCAAAACTTCAAAGTACGTTTATTATCACCGTATGTATACATTGTACAGCCTTGAGATTCATCTGCATACAGACAGCCACAAAGCAAAGAAACCCCAAAGGTCAGGTGTTGATCATTATTCTGGATAACTTTGTAAGGTGAACGTGTGGAGAATAAATCAGTTCACATAGGATGAGGGTAAATGTTCGCATGCTGTACCTGTCTACGCCTGTATGACGTTGGTTTCCTCCAGATAGGGGTGAAGTACCCATCACGTTCCTCTACTTGCTGGCGATCAGGTGAAATTCTGTGTAACTGAGCACTGATACTAGCCTTCTCTCCACGTTCTTCTTTGCCACCAGGGAACAGAGCGGTAAAGTCAAACACTACACAGTGTGTGTGACACCCAACAACCAGTACTACCTTGCAGAGAAACACACGTTCAACACAATTCCCGAGCTGATCAACTATCACCAGCACAACGCAGCAGGTACAGTCAATGATAGACCTCCCCCACTGTCCTGTGCAGCTCAGTACCGACAGTGTTTTCCAGAGGGTAATATTCAGAATCAGAATCAGGCTTATTATCACTGAAATTTGTTGTTTTGTGACACCGGGATAGTGCTATACATAAAAATATATTATAAGCTTATTTATGAAAACTTAGTTTAAAAACAGAGCAAAGTAGTGAGGTAATGAACATGAGTTCATGGACCATTCAGAGATCTGATGGCAGAGAGGAAGAGGCTTTCCCTAAAATGTTGAGTGTGCGTCTTCAGGCTTCTGCACCTCCATCCTGATGGCAGTAAAGAGAAGTGGTCATGACTTGGGTGGGACTCCTTAATGATGAATGCTGCCTTCTTGAGGCATCAATGTTTGGAAGATGTCCATGGTGAAACCAGCTGAGTTTACAACCCCCGACTTTTCCTCCCTGAAGTTCAGAGTCAATTCCTTGTTCTTACTGATGTTGAGTGCAAGGTTGTTGTTGTGACACACTTCAAACAGCTGATCTAGCTCACTCCTGCTCGGCGTCGGCCGAGTCAACACCAGCAGCCTTCCCTCCTGAGGCAGAAGGTTGGGGGATTACATATACCAACATGTGAGAGGCAGAGACAGGGGACAGCGAGAGTCTTTTTCACAGGGTTAGAATGTCAAATATAAGAGGCCACAACTTTACGGTGAGGAGATTTACAAGACGAGTTGCTCATACAGGGAGGGGAAGGTGCCTGAAATGTACTGACAGGGGAGGTGATTGGCCCAAAAGTTCTTCATGTTGTCTCAGCGAGGCTGGCTGAAATGTACTGTTGAGTGCTGAATTTGGGCATCTCTGCTCGTCTGCTCTTGATGGAAACGTTGCTCCTAGCAACATTTGATGAACGCACTGTTTTGTTGGTCCGCTGCAGGTCTTGTTACGAGGCTACGTCACCCTGTATCTTGGCAGACGAAAAAGGCCCCTTTGACAGCAGGATTTGGTTATGGTAAGTCTTGGCTTTTATGCTTCAAATTTTCCCCAGAATTCCATATAATCCACAACACAACCTCATTCAGTCCTCTTATCTTTCTTTGTCTTAATCCCACCAGTGTTGTTGTTCAGAAACACTTCATTCCCTTCTTAGCCAATCAGTGATGGGCAATGAATGAGGCGTGGAATGAAGGATTCCGGCGGGAATTGTATTTAGACTCCGCTCGCAGCTGTGAGCCATGGAATAGCAGAACGCTACATGCATAAATTTGAAAGACAAATAACAAGATCAAAGTGACTTAAATTGGGGTGACCTTGACATTAGCAAATTCGTCCTGTTGAACAATTAGAAATTCCTGGAATGTGTCCATAGATTATATCACGGATCAAGATCATTTAGATCACCACGTTCACGCCAACCACCAAAGACACATCTGAACTAATCCCATTTACCGGGACTTGGTCGATGGCCTTCAGGGCCTTAGGAAGTCAAGAGCAGATTCAGATATTGCTGAATTACTGTGAAAGTCATTGCCTCCACCAACCTTTGTGACACTGTGTTCCAGTCGCAATTACACTTTAGGGAAATAATGTTCTTAAGGTCTCCTCTGAACCTCTTATTCCTCACCTTAAGCTTTTTCCCTCTGGCTGTAGACCATTCGTAGATGTAATTCTTACTTCCCTAAGTTATTGTGTGTTATGTGTACTGCAGTGCCTCACACGCTTGTCTGGAGAAACATTGTCTTAATTGACGTTATACATGTGTATAGTTCAATGGCAGTAAAATGACTTGACTTGGCTTGACATCTCAGTTACGGGTAAAGGTTTCTACTGCGTTTATCCCTTTCATGGTTTTGTGGAAGTCCATCAGATCCCTTCTCGCTTCCTCCACTCAAGGAAAACAAACACGATATAATTTCCATAAAAAAATATCCCAGCATCAACCAGGAGTCAGTCTACATTAGATTTAGTCTTTGGAAGTGGACTAGAACTGTAACAACATTTTGGTGTATGAATGTTTATCTGAAAGGGGCCATTATTATAGAATATATTGCATGCATTTGCTGGTTGCTGTACTTTAAGAAGGATCTGGCTGTAGAGAGTGCAGAGGAGATTCACCAAGAGAAGAAAGAATTTGTAAGGGGATCTGCAGGGTAAGTTATTTTACACCGAGCAGTGTTGATATCTGGGACATGCTGCTGATGGAGGTGGTGGAATCAGATACAATTACTGTGTTTAAGACATTAAGACAGATACCTTCCACTAACCCAGTCCCCAGGAAGCCAGTGTGTCCTTTCTATTCCAATGTCTGCCATATTAAACAAAGTCAGATTTATTTATTGTGACCATGAGAAAGTCTGCAGATGCTGGAAATCCAAAGCAACACCCACAAAACACTTGGAGGAACTCAGCCGGTCAGGCAGCATCATGGAAATGACATTTCAGACCAAGAATCTTCTTCAGCAGCAATTATTGTGCTACCTTGTTCTGGTTTTCTTCTGACTTGTAATCAAAATCTACTCCTTGTCCAGCCCCATTTGAAGGATCGATCCTAAATTCACACCATTTGCTAGCCTTACTAATCTTAAAACTAACACGGTTCTGAATTTTAATAAAGTGTAAAACCACAAAGAAAATGAAGCATGTATGACTATAATAATGAAAATATATTATAATCCTTTTAGTTGAACATACATTTTCTTGGGAACAGCTTTAGTAAGTTTCCTCAGCTCTTGCTGAATCATCCACCACCAGCGTTCTAAAAATTCTGCATTTTTGCAAAACCAGTGGTTAAAAAATAAAGTTAATTTTTATCAGTGTTTGGAACCATTGTGCTGGGGAAGATTGAGACCGATAGGCTCAGGCATTCTTCTTTCTGAAAATCCATAATGAAGTTTTGCATTAGGATTGAGAATTGCGACATTGCCTCTGCAGTGGTGACTTTGGTAAACACAGCTCTGCAGGATCTGGTGCAACTTTTAACTCACAAACCGAGTTCGATGCTTGCAGAAAGCATGCCGTTGACACATCAGCTGAGATCCATGGTGCTGGTAGGCAGCTGCAAATCTCCCAGTTCCTTGTGAAACCCAGAATGTGGAGGAGAAACCTCACAACGACCAGCAAGGGTTCAAGGAAAGGGCAAATACCATGCTTGTGGGAAGAGGGGGCCCAGGTTAAATGAGCTGCAAAGTCCAACTTCCCCGTTGCTTTTGATTAGACACTACCCTTCATTAGTGGATATGCGACCTAGCACAAGCACAGACAGTGAATTGAAAAACCCCAGTGGCAGGGTATCATGGACAAAGAAAGATAACATGTTCATATTAGCATGGACCCTGCTCAGTTTTTGCTTCTGACTTGAAGTTTCATGTGAGAAGTTTTGAGATGTTAGGCCTCAACAAGAGGAGGTGTGAAATCGGCTTGGGCTGTGGGCAGACAGTTCTATTTTAATCATTTACTTTGCTCATAATTGTAGTCACATCATACAACTATTCTAATAAATAAATGATTCGCTGCATTTTTATGAGGATGTTCAGTCTTTAAAAATGCAATCTTCATCCATATTGCAGACAATTCAATTTCCCGCATATATTATAGAAAATTTCATCCCTGTGGATACTATAAAGAAACCCATCCCTGTGCATATTGTACGGAATCTCATCCCCGTGGATATTGCGGGGAATCTCATTCCCGTGGATATTGTGGGGAATATCATCCCTGTGGATATTGTAGGGAATATCATTCCCGTGGATATTGCGGGGAATCTCATCCCTGTGGATATTGTAGTGAATCTCATTCCCGTGGATATTTTGGGGAATCTCATCCCTGTAGATATTGTAGGCAATAGGAATCCCAGTGTATTTTGTAGGAAATAATAGTTTCTGTGAAAACTGTAGAGAATCCCAATCCCTATATACTGTACATTGTAGGGAATGTTTCATTATATAAGTGTAATGTAGATAAGCAATCTCTATTTATCGATTGAATGCAAAGATTATCAATCCAAAGTTCAAAGTACATTTACTATGAGCAACCTTGAGATCGGTCTCCTTACAGGCAGCTGCAAAATAAAGAAACCAAATAGAACCCATTTTTAAAAAAAACATCAACACCCAATGTACAGAAGGGGGAACAAATTGTGCAAACAATAAAAGTAAGCAAGTAACATTTGGAGCTGGAATTTACAGCCACAAAGCCAGGAGCCCATTAGCTGCAGGCCGCAGCCTCAGTTCTGCACAGAGATGAGTAAACCTCTCAAGCAGCGAGCTGTATGCCAGCCCAGAACCCTGACCACTTCGATCTGGCCAGCCCTCAGGTCGTTCCTCATTTTGGCCCATCCCTGACCTTTCTAATTCGGCTCTGCACTTAAATTGGCCAAACGCCGGCTTGTTCCTTGCTCTGAGGCCCGGGCCCGGGCTCCTCCACCTCACCTTGCCTTGGTTCTGCCACTTTGAGTCACCACTGTCTGCTCCAGCAGTGGCTGAACATTGGCTCATTCCCAGCTCTCGGGTGCAGGACCCACTGCCTCAATGTGGCCCATACACACCACACCAAACCATCCTGCACCCTTGAGACGTCCGTGCACACTGTCAGATCTACAGACGGCTCAAAAGCTCAACTCCAAAAGGGAAGTTACAGGCTACTGATGGCAGTGATTGTGTCCTTGGAAAAAGGGTGATTATTAAATTGCATAGTTTTGTTTACTGCTAACAAGTCGTCACTGTGCTTCACCCATGTTACCTTAAACTGGAAACCCCGTGTATCGTACATTGTGGGAGAAAACAGCCTCGGTGTCTGTTGGAGGGGAAGCAAACTCCCAGAGCTGAAATACTGTGTGGAATAGCAGTTATTTGCTTGATAAAAGGGGTTATTTCTGAAGACCAAAAGCTATGGATAAATGTTATCTTACTAAATTATGCAGCAAATAGTCACTGATCTGGAAACTATTTCTTCATTTACCCAATGAGGCTACGAGATTTGAAGCATGGCTACAGGTTATCAACCTGAAATTCTCTGCCTCCACAGTTGTTGCCTGATTTGCTGAGTTCCTCCAGGACTTGATTTTTTGCTTCAGATTCCAGCTGTCTTGTGTGTCCACACATTCCTGCCATTGGCTCCCTGATAGCCTCCCCCTTCTGTTCCATCTACCCACCATCCGTCCCTCACCACTTCCTTACTTATCAGAGTCCACAATGGGAGGTTGTTATTTTCTCCACGTATCACCTCACCATCTCCAGCTCTCCCTTCCCCACCTGACTCCATCAACCCCTCCCCTCCTGGATCTATTTATCATTTGCCACCTCATTCCTCCCTTCATTCTTCTACGTGGCTCTCTCCTCTTCACACCCTCAGTCCCGACATAGTGTCTTGGCCCAAGATGTTGACTTCCTCCACAGATGTTGCTTGTCCGACTGAGTTCCCCTACCAGTTTGTTTGTTTTTGCTCTAAGGGTAGAACCATAGAAAATTACTGCACAGAAACAAGCCTTTTGGCCCTTCTTGGCTGTGCTGAACCATTTTTCTGCCTAGTCCCACTGACCTGCACCTGGACCATTTCCCTCCCATCCATCTGTTTGTTCTTTGTTACCAGGTGCCTGGGAAATCAATCCAGTGGACCTAACATTCCTGAGGGAGCTGGGAGATGGGCAGTTTGGTGTTGTGAAGCATGGGAAGTGGCGAGGGCAATATGAGGTGGCAATCAAAATGATCAAAGAGGGCTCCATGTCTGAGGACGACTTCATCGATGAGGCAGAGACCATGATGTAAGTATTAAAACTTCCAGAAATGTGGGACTTTCTCCTCAGAGCAGGGACTTTCTCCTCTAGGCCTGAAGTAATGGTGATGTAACCAGAGTGGGCAGAGTGGAGAGGAACCTTCTCAATATCCAACCTCAGCTGCTCCTGTTCTGGCAGTGTTTAATGAGAAGACCACTCTGTTCCTTTCTTGTTTGGCAGCACTATATTTTTTTCCTTTCTGTGAGCGTATTTATTGTTTATTGACATACAGCAAGGAATTGGCCCTTCTGGCCTTTCGAGCCATGCTACTCAGTAACCCCTGACTTAATCCCACCCTAATCACAGGACAATTCATAATGACCACATTCTTTGGAATGTGGGACGAAACCCCCATGGTCACAGAGAGAATGCACAAGCTCCTTACAGACAGTGGAGGCAATTGAACCCGGGTTGTTATTACTGTAAAACGTTGTACTAGCCTGCTATGTGTTATATTAATTTGCTTTGTGCTTCCCCTGTTCCTGTTCCCCTGCTTTGGCATGATGGATTTCAACTGGCAAATGAGGATAATCTGGAATCTCCGGAGTTCGGATTTCAGTGGAGAAACTAAACTCTGATTATATTCCAGCTAGGTTCTGAGACTAGTGCCTATGTGTGAAGTCCTGATGCAGGGTTTCATCCTGAAACATCGACAGCTTCTTTCTTCCCTCTCAGTTCTTCCAGTAGATTGTTTGTTGCTCCAGATACCTGCATCTGCAGTCTCTTGTGTCTACTCCGAGATATACACAGCCCTTGCCAGCAAGGACGGATTTACCAGGATAAAAGGAATGCGTTTATAATGAGGTTAAACATCTGATATATTCCTACCATAATAAAGGCCTGCTATATCACCCGAATGGCACCCAATCTCTCTTCCAGAACTCACTGACCTGCACTCTACACACTGGTCTTTCCCAAAGAAAGATTGCTGATTATATCAGTTCATATTTCTGCTGGTTTTAAGCTCGAAAATGTGATGATGTATTTATTTATTTCCAAAATCTATAAGAGCATTAGAAATAGCAGCAGGAGCTGACATCTTGTACCAGATCCACCATTCAGTAACCTCACACCTAAACAACTTCTAACCAGTTCTTTATCTTGCTTTCTCATGACTGTCTCTCTGTATCTGCTTTTCTCTGGGTAACAGATCTAAGCAGATCCCCTCCATCACTGTGTCTGACAAAGCTGGTGCTCACTCTCAACAACTCTTTCAGACCCTCTGCACCCTCCACATCCTCCAGACCAAAGTTGTAGCCATGGGCCCCAGCTTTGCATGCTTTCTCAGTTTCTAAGTGGCATAGTTCATATTCCAAACTGGAGCTGGCATCACTCCACAACCTTTTCTCTGCTACATCGACAAATGCATTGATATTGCTCTCTGCACCCACGCAGAACTCGTCAACTTTATCAGCTTTGCCTCCAGCTTCCATCTGTCCTCAAATTCCGTTGGTTCATCTCCAAAACCTCCTTCCCCTTTCTTTATCTCTCTGCCTCCTTCTCAGGAGACAGATTGTCCACCCACATCTTCTCCAAACCAATTGACTCACACAGCTACCTCACCTACACCTCTACTCATCCTTCACTCACAGGGATGCTCTCTCCTTCTCTTGGTTCCTCTATCTCTGCTATATCTGTTCTTATGATGTTTTCCATTCCAGGACATCCAAGATATCCACTTTTTTTTTGTAAAACTGAGATTCCCTCCTACTGCATTGACATAGCCTACAAATACAACTCTTCTATTTCTGCCCCTAGCCCATTAACCCTCAGGTATATCAGGGTAGATACTACTAATTTATGAACATCTGCATCCAGCACATCATTCTCAGCAACTTCTGACATAATCCCATTATCTTCCCTTCCCCTCTCCTCTCCTCTTTCTGCAGGGATCACTCCCTCTCTCTCTCTGACCATTCTGCCTGCTTAGTGCTCCCCCTCCAGGCAGTTATCATCTCAAGAGTTACCTCTGCCCCTACATCTCCTCCCTCAGCTCCATTCAAGGCCTTAAGCAATCCTTCCAGGTGAGCCAGGGCTCCACATGTAAATCAGTGGATTACGTCAGGTGCTCCTAGTCTGTCCTTCTCTACATTGGTGTCCTGACACAGATTGGGGAACGCTTTCCTGAGCAGCTTCGCCCATCCACCATAACAGCCAGGATCTCCCAGTGGCCAGCCACTTTGATTCCACTTCCCATTCCCCAGTAACATGTCTAGCCATGGTTTCCTCTACTGCCAAGTTGAGGCTAGATGCAGATTATAGGAACAGCAACTCACAACCTGCCTTGGTAATCTCCAGCTTGACGGCATCAAAATTGACTTCTCGAACTGGTGTAACCATTACATTTTGATTTCCCTTGCTCTGTCACCCCTTCTCTTTTTTCTTTCCTACCTTCTCCATCTTCCATACAATCCTCCCTGCAGTTCTCCTCCTTACTTCCTTCACTTTACTCCACAGTATACTGTCCAATCACTTTCCATCTTCCTCAGCCATTTGTCACTTCCACCAGCTTCCTACTGCCCCTCCCCTCACCTACCTATTTCCCCCCTCAAGACACAACCCACCAGCACTTATTCCACCTGTCCTCCAGCCATCTTCTCTCTTTCTTTCCAGCCCTGATGAAGGGCATCAACCTGAAACACCGAGTGTCCATTTCGTTCCATAGATGCTGCCTGACCTGCTGAGTTCCTCCATCTTCTGTGAGCTGCTCCAGATTTCCAATACCTGCAGGCTGTCTTGTCTATCTCTGTCTGGGAGCAGGCCTCTCTCACAGCCTCTCCAGTCTCATTGATAGTGTACTGAAGGCAGAAAGCCATGGTTTAAATAGGGCAACACGACGCTGGGGCATTTCCAGCTGTAGTTGCAGCAACACACATTTCCAACAAAGAAGGAACAGACAGCACAGTTTGAGGAAATTGTGTAAAATCCCCTCAGGCTATTTCCTCTGTCCAATCGCACACCTGAGGCTGGTCTAGCTTGGCAGGTGAACCCCGTCACTATACTGATCATCTCAGTGCGCACCCACTCAAGTATGGATGGGGTGGATGTAGGAACAGTTCAGCTGCCAGCCTTGCCCCATCTTCACAGGAAATCAATTGCAAATTCAAGGTTTGAAGTTGGAACACCCTTTTCACCCTCCTGAGACAGAACTGAGTTCTCAGACAGCTCACCTTTTAAATGAGGTTTTAAACCCTGCTCTTAACCAAGAAGAATTTGTATGACTGGATATAGTGATGTGAAACCCTGCTGGTTTCCGTGGCTGCTTAAGTCTAGGGAAGACACACTCTGGGCCCACCAAACCCGCAAGATTGAGACTGCTCTCCTACACCAAACCCTAGTTTGTGTGGATGCTGTGTAATTTACAACTCAGTGCCAGGAACTAACATACAGCACTCTGCATACCACTAGAGGAATTATATTTATGAAACCTATTTAACTAAAGGGTTAGTAAAGAAAAGAAAGAAAAATCAAAAAGGGCCCAGTTATAATTAAACAGTCAAAAGTGCACCAGTTGGAGCTCATCTTGAACTTCTCCGTCCCTCACATGTTGGGCCCTCGGTCAGCATGAAAGCACACACCACCTTTCGAACGTCGCTCCCAATCCATCTGCAACAAACGGGTCTCCCACCGGATCGTGTGCTACGACCGGTTCCCCCAGCGTCTCCTCTGGAACAAAAGCCCAAGACCAACCTTAGTGTCCCTCACCAGAGAAACCTCCCCTCAGCTCTCCCATCCTAACTGGATGGCACACATTCCTCCTCATCCCTCATCTTCAACAATAACTCGAACAGGCTGAAAACAGAACACACTGCTCTTCCAGAATTGTTAAATCAAATACCTACAGCAGAACAGGAAAGATGTGAACCGGGGCATTGCAGGTGTTTCCTAGTTGCACTAGTTCTGTTTCTCGTAGCGATCCACAGTGAGTATTGGAATAACAAAGGATCTTTTCTGCAGTGTTCGATTAAATTGAATGAAACTATCATTTCTGTTTCTTGTATCCTGATTATCTCAGCAAGGTTGCCTCTTCCCCGTACACGGCAAAACGTCACAGTGACCAGTGTGTTTTGGAGAGTTTGAGGTGACGTTATCGGATTCTTCACTAGTGAAGAATTCTTTCACCACTAATTGGCTCGAGAGTTGTTCGTCCCAGTAGAGTGCTCCAGCTCCTTCTTCTGTCCCACTGATGTGTAGGCTGCTGTAGATCACCACCCCCCCCCCCCCCCCCCAGCCCTGTGAGGGTGAGCAGAGAGTCTGGGAGGAGGTGGGAGTGTGGGGAGAATAAAAGGGGATTCCAGAAGGATTAGTGTAAGGGGGTTGTTGATGTCAGAACAGACTTGATGGGCTGAAGGGTCTGTTCCCACTTTGTACCTCTGCAGAAATAGATCACAATGGACCATGAAGCTGCAGAAACTGTAAACTCAAGTCACCTTCATCCCTGGCACCTGGCACCAGCCACCAGCTCTCGCAGTATCCTGAGGATATGTATATATACCACAAACAGTCTAACTGGAGGTGTCCATCACTTCCCCAGTCATAAGTTGACTCATTATAGAATCTACTGGCCAAGTGTCAGAATGGCCTCCTATCGTGCTTTTTGGAGCAGCACCGTTGTCTCAGTCTATTACTAAAAGTGCTCAGTCACATTACAGACTCAGCTGCCTCACAATAGCCTAAACGCCAGCAAAAACACTGCAAGATCCGGCAATCCTTACCGCACCGCTGTCATGGCAGGCTTCAGCAAGCCTTGCACCTTACACATTCTCTCTTACTGACATGTGGACTGCAATACAGAATCAGAATTATTATCACTGACACATGTAGCAGCAGAACAGTGCAAAGAGAGGCGAGGGCTGGGCTGGGGCAGGCATGGGGTCAGACCCTGAGGCATTGCCAGTGTCAGCGACTGATCACCTCAGCCATGCCTAGTTGTGAGGAGGAGGTCCCGCCTTTGAGCCACACTCACAAATCCAAAGATGAGGAGTGTGGACCTGAGGCATAAACAGAACATGTGGAACAGTCCACACAATGTACTGGAGGAGCTCAGCAGGCCAGGCAGCATCTATGGAGGGGAATAAATAGTCAATGTTTCAGGCCGAGATCTCTGATGAAGGGTCTTGGCCAGAAACGTTGACTGTTTATTTCTATCACTAGATGCTCCCTGACCTGCTGAGCTCCTCCAGCACGTTGTGTGTATTGCTCTAAATTTCCAGCATCTACAGTGCCTATTGTGTCAATGTGGAACAGTCCCTCTGTTACCAGAATCTGTATCAACATGGGACACAGGCTCAGGCCACAGAATTATGGACAACCCATGAACCTGCTTAAAACATCATGTGTTGGCTCTGTTCTGGCCACTACTGTCCACTCCTACTACCCCAAGATCAAAGAGTAGGATTCCCAGGTACTGAGTGCAGGCCCCTTACCATCATGCTGTACCCGGACACAAGATGAGATTGAGGGATAAACCATCCTGGATAGATTGTGTGATGGCACTTGAGGCTGCCTGTAGGATTAGGCTTCAGTTGTGAGAGGTTGTCTCCCAAGGAGCACTTCGGTCCGATGAGCAATTGTGTCTGGGCAATGGGGATCACTGGATATTCTACACTGATGGTGAGGTTCAGCAAGTAACCCAGCTCTGCTCCTTGGTCCTCCACAGCCATGGCTAGAAAGCAAGGACTGAGTAGTCGGCCACACCACTACCGGTGGATGTCAAGACAAAAAGCCTGCCTTCCCACCACAGGAGCTTTTCAGAATTCTGCGTGTTTCCAGCCAGAGCACGTGGAATCTGCAGAACTCCCCCTTTGCACTGCTGGCTTAAGAGGTCTTCACGTCCAGGGTGCCAGCGGCTCTGTGAAACAGGGAAGTCCTCACCTTTTCCCACAGTCAATCACTGCCAGTGCTGGTCCATGTCAATGACCCTCCCATGGCATGAACTGATCTCACATGCTGGGCAAGGGACTGCACTGGAACCCCTTTTAGAGGAGCCTCCAGGGAGATGAGGGAAGTACAAAGACATCCATCCCCTCATGGGAGTGGATTCCGTTATCCGTCACTGATCACTGTCCTCCTCAGGGCCTTCACTGCTCACAATTACTATGCCAAGGGTATTCATGAAGAATATTGATATTTATGCCCATAATCTTAACAATGTTGACAATAAATGTAGCACAATACATGTGGCAGTAATGAGAACCTCATTGACTATAGTGTACACATAATTCCCACCCCACCCCTCAAAATTGATCTAGGTTGGCTGTTGGTCCACTGGATCCCATTGACAATGTTGTCCCCCAGTGACATCAAACCTGGAGCAATTGGAGTTTCAGAGTGATAAGTTCTGTATGTTTGTTTTTACTTTAAGCGAGGAGTGCACTTATCACATGGTAGCATCATAACATATACAATTCATGTATTATTTCATATAACCTGTAAAGAATGAGTTAAACAAATGAAGAATACTTACTCAATGTATTTACAATATTATTGAAATATTAAATACGCAACACCCCTCTGCTTAGCTATAAACTCCAATTCAATATCCAATGCATCTCAATGATACTCACAGTATACCATATAATCCAGACATTCACAGCATGATAAATTTTAAATTGACCTATTCAGGTCTAAAGATTTAACAACTATGGAAGCATTCTTACTCTTGAGAGATAACATTTTTTTCTAACAAGGAGGATCACTCTGCTATATATGGTCAGTTTCTGTTTTGACGTTGCAATTTTGTTCTTGCTCAAGTTCGTTCCAGACTGCAGCTCAATTGCATCTGTCTGCTGTATCCACTGATTTCAATGGGTACAGCGATTTCCACTGCTTTTTAAAATGTGCTTCAGTTCGGAGCCATTTTTGAGTGCTTCCTTGCAAGATTCCACTAGCTAAATGATCTTTCAGAGCATCATTATGCCTGTCACTGAACTGACACGGCTCAGACAATATCTTCAATTCAGCCATGTACGCTGAATTGGACTCCCCTTGCTTTTGATTCCACTTGTGAAACCTAAAGCATTCTCCAGTCAACAATAGTTTCAGTTCTAAATGCTCCTGCATTACTTTCACAACATCAGCAAAGCTCATTTTGGCTGGTTTGGTTGGAGCAGTTAGACTTCTGAGGAAACTTTATGTCTTTAAATCCAATGCACTCAGCAAAATCGGGACTTGCTTCTCATTGGTTATTTCATTTACTTCATGATACTGCTCAATTTGCTCAGTATACAATATCCAGTTATCTCTTGTGCAATCAAACATGCTAATCTTTCCAATGTAGCCAGTCATTACCGTTCTTTTTAATTTTTGATTTTTTATTATCAGATACTCTCTGAATCATGAATTTGTCCATTTTCTGTCTTGTTTAAAACTCTCTCCCTTCTGAAGAGACATGTGCTGCACTTTTTTTTTTAACTCAAATGTCTCACTGCACTTCAACAGGTAGGAGGTTGTCTCAGGTTTGTTTTCAAAGGTCGAATTTAATGTGATAAAAATGTATACAATATACATCCTGAAATGCTTTTTCTTCACTAACATCCACAAAAACAAATTACCTTGTCACAACTTCTGTTTTGTAACTCCAAAATTTAAAAACTAATTGAAAGGAAAACAAGGGAGCCAGGTGTACTAATGTACAATCATTTTTACTTTAAGTGAGGTGCACAGTTATCATGTGGATGTGTCACGACGTATGCAATTCAGATATTTTTACATTAAACTCGTAATGAAATATTTAAACATGTAAAGAATGCTTACTCAAACAATCTATTTACAATATTACTGAGCTCTGCCCGTACCAGATCATGCTCTGAGCACACCACCAGGCACACGGAGGCTGCTAAGATGCAGGAGACATACAGATGGTCAGTTTGAGAGTGTCTGCCTCCTGGTGAAGAGGCTCGGACCGAAACATCAACTGTACTCTTTTCCATAGATGCTGCCTGGCCTGCTGAGATCCTCTAGGATTTTGTGTGTGTTGCTTGGGAGAGTGCAGAGGGAGCTCCACTCTGTGCCTCACCCTGGGGGGGTGTGACAGGACAACACAGAGGGAGCTCCACTCTGTGCCTCACCCTGGGGGGGGGGTGTGACAGGACGGTGCAGAGGGAGCTCCACTCTGTGCCTCACCCTGGGGGTGTGTGATGGGACGGGAGAGGGCAGAAGGAGCTCCACTCTGTGCATACCCTGGGACGGGAGAGTGCAGAGGGAGCTCCACTCTGTGCCTCACCCTTGGGGGGGGGGGTGTGACAGGACAGCGCAGAGGGAGCTCCACTCTGTGCCTCACCCTGGGGATGTGTGATGGGACGGGAGAGGGCAGAGGGAGATCCACTCTGTGCATACCCTGGGACGTGAGAGTGCAGAGGGAGCTCCACTCTGTGCATACCCTGGGACGGGAGAGGGCAGAGGGAGCTCCACTCTGTGCATACACTGGGACGGGAGAGTGCAGAGGGAGCTGTGGGAATTGTAAGTGGGCTGGCAGGTGCATTGTTGAGTTGGTAAGCCACCATCTCCAATATTTTGTCTTGATAGGAAGCTGAACCATCCCAAGTTGGTGCAGTTATACGGTGTTTGCACTAAACAGCGACCGATCTACATTGTCACTGAGTTCATGTCTAATGGCTGCTTGTTGGACTACCTGAAGAAGTGTGGGAGGAGGCTGAGCAGCCTGCAGCTGCTGGAGATGAGCAAAGACGTATGTGAGGCCATGGCCTACCTGGAGTCTTACAAATTCCTGCACAGGGACCTGGTAAGGATGGAGGGTCAGAGTGTGGGTTGTCCTACCCTCACAGTGAGGGAGTGAGAAACATGTGGGGTCAGCAAGGGAAGATGGGATGTTTACAGTATAAAGGAGCAAGAGGTGACCTGCCACAATCTGCCAATGTTCTTTACCTGTGTCCACATGGTTACCAGGACCTGGGGGCTACGGGTTGTTAGTCAGTCAGAGGGAAATCCCTCAGGGTTGAGACAGGAGGGGGTGTGAGGAAAGGAGACAAAATAGGAGCAGATTGACCCTTAGCAAGGGTAGGAGTAGGAAGAGGGGCTGAGAGAGTCCATGGTTAATGTATGGGCATGGGAACAGACTGGGGATCAGATGTCAATGAGAGTGGGTGAAGGGGGAGTTTCTGTTGGGAGTGGGCCCATCTCTAGTGAGAGAGCGGGCAGGAACCCCATACAGTGAGCAGGGTTGGGCTCTTCCCACACTTTTGGGGAGTAAGGGGAGAGTGGGTTAAGACACAAGGAATGAAGCGGGATCAGAGAATGGAAAACAAGGAATATCTTAGGGGGCTGGGATTAGACAAGAAGAGGATGCAGTTAAAGTGAGGAAGGGACCACCAAGTGAAATGAGGAGCTATGGGGCGGGGGGGGGGGGAGTAACAGAGGGGCCCTCAGTGTCTGTGTGATGAGGGAGGGAGTAGTTAGAGGGAATGTTGGCAGAGAGGGACAGGAGATGGGGAGGGCTGTCAGGAGCAGGGGCATCAGCCACTTGCCTTATTGGGGCTCAGACCTGTTGATCAGAGGCTGTGGAGTAGGGCTAGAGTGGACAGGTGACGGTGCTGTCCCAGGACATCTCTCTGAGGGCAACAGGTAGTGACCAGCAGTCAGGCTGGGTTTGACCAGGGGCCAGAGTCCACGCACTCACTCCTTCCCTTTTCTGCTGTTTTACCGCAGGCAGCCAGGAACTGCCTGGTGGATGAGGCAGGCACGGTGAAGGTGTCTGACTTTGGGCTGAGCAGGTGAGCACATTCATTCCTTCAGGATTATCGCTGGGGGAGGGCACCGCTCCCTGTTCTGCTTGTAGAGAGCAAGTATCAGGCTCCAAGGTGGGTGGGAGGACATCTTGGGGGTTGCAGAGGGTCTCAGCAGGATGGGCAATTCTCAGTCCCTGTGTGGTTTGGCCAAGTTTGCCCTCTAGCCTCGAAGAGGAGGGTTTGGAGGCTTGTGTGCCTCAGTGACCCGGAGAGCTACGTTGGCTGGAGTCATGGCCTTGTTAGGGTCACCCATGCCAAACAGGTCAAGGGGTAGCAGGCAGACTAGGAGTGGTCCACCAGTCCTCCAGGTTTGGGGGTTCAGCTCAGGGCTAACAACCCCGATTGGTAAAACAAAGTTGTTACGGAAACAGCAATGAAAAATCCTTCTGCGTCTGAGAGTGACGGTATTCCTGAGTCTCCACCCGGGACTTTCATGACCGACAGTAACGAAAAACAAGCTACTGACATAATGAAGGAAGCCGTCAACGCTGCCGAGATAGACGACCTTCACTGCTGCCCTAAATGCCAGCAGCGTAAGGGGCAGTAGGGTTATACACCTCTACGCTGAAATCCCCTGCCCCTTTTTGCCCAGATGACTGTTCCATGAACCCTCACTAGATTCTCCAGCTTCTTTATCAGCCCATCTGCCAACATCCACATCACCTTTTCCTCTGGCGTACTGTGAGGAGGAAGCCCCAAGACTACTGCTCTGCTTTACCGTAGGTACGTTCTTGATGACGAGTACACCAGCTCACAGGGCTCCAAGTTCCCCGTGCGATGGTCTCCACCTGAGGTCCTCAACTTCTCTCGATTCAGCAGCAAGTCTGACGTCTGGGCCTTTGGTGAGTACTCCATGGAGTCTCCGTCAAAGGGAGTGAGGAACGGTGCAGACCGTCTTTATTCTGATGTCTGTCCTTGGCCACTCTGCTGGGTTTCTGAGCAACATCACTGGCCAATGTTGGAGTTCTGCTCACCCCACGTGTCACCAAAATAGGCCTTTGGGTCCCGCTGGTCTTTGCCAGTCTGGGTTCTTATTTCACTTGGTTCCATTTTCTTGTGTTTGGTCTATAACCTTCTAAATACTTCCTATCCATGTTTCTATCCAACTGTCTTTTAAATATTGTTACTGTACCTGACTTAACCTCTTCCACTGGCAGTATATTCCACATATATACCTCCTCTGTGTAAAAACAAAATTGCCCCTCTAGTTCCTTATAACTGTTTCCCCTCTTATCTTAAACCCAAACCTTCTAAATGTGCTACGTATCACTATCCGATCTAATATTGTCCTTGTGCTCTAATATAAGAGTTGGAGACATGATCTATAAGGAACCTATGCATCCAATGGGGTTGATCAGAACTGATGCCAACAGCTGCTGGCCTGTACCATCCACATGGTTTCAGTCCCAGCGGTGTTGCAAAAACCATGGAGTGGCACATAACCTGCGGGCAGGAAGATGTGCAAAGTCCACCCCTCCCCACCAGTGCTTGAGAACACATCCACAACTCCCACTGGCCCTGTGGGCAAAAAGGGTCTGATGTGGAAAGGGGCAGTTGGTTGGAGTTGGGGATGGGCGCTGTTGTGGCAGCGTGAATCATCAGAGAATACTTTGGGGGGAGGGGTATCAGAAAGGCCAGTGGATCAGGAACCAGCCAGACTGTGGAATGGGGAGATGGAAGCTCATGACAGGATATAATGCAGAATGACCTAGAATTGAAATGAGAAGTATCACTTTTGGATTGAATAATGCTTAAATATTCCGCAACCTGCAATTAAATTTCCAGGGATCTCTGGTTTCACAAACTGGAAAGAACATGGCAAGAGCAAATGGTCTTCTGGGGTGGGGGCTTTCCACAAATTTAGAGGTGATGCCTTAAAAAGGTGGCGTCCATTATCAAGCACTTCCATTATCCAGGACATGCCCTACTCTCGTTGCTACCATTAGATTCAGGTAGCATCTACATACTATACCATCACACACACTTAATGACTCAGGAACAACTTCTTCCCCTCCACCATCAGAGTTCTGAATGGACAATCAACCCATGAACCCTGCCTCACTATTTTTTGTTGTCTTTTTGCACACTTTATTTATTATATATATTATTGTAATGTATGTTTTTTATTATGTATTGCAATTTGCTGCCGCAAGACAACAAATTTCACAACGTAAAATATGCCAGTGATGTTAAACCTGATTCTTATTCTCACGGGAATGTAATGACACTAAAGCTGTTTTTGAACCCATATGAACCGTAGGACCGTAGGGGAGAGAGAACTGAGAAAAGCCAGGGGCTCCACACTTTCAGGACCTGGAAAAAGTTTACTATTTGTCTGCACTGTATGTAGGAGGAGATCTAATAAAGAATGTGGCAAGAGAGTGATAGAGTGGGCTTCAGTGCTGGGATGAGGAGGGGGTTATGGGGGGGGGAGCAGGGGAAGGAAGTTTGGTGCGGTAACAACAGATATGAATGACGGAATCGTGGTTATACTGAACAGGAACACACCCTATGGCTGATTCTGCCCACACTGACTATTGTACAGTATCTATCTACGTGGATCCTATTTACTCGCATTAGGACTGCAGTTTCTTATCCTGTGGTGATTCAGGTATTTGTCCAGATGCTTCTTAGATATCCTCGGGTCTCTGCCTCCACCACCCCCTTGACTCCAACCACCCTCTGTTTGAAAAAAAATACCCTCGGATCCTCTCTAAGCATCCTCCCTCTCCTGTTCCCACCTGCTTCAGCAATCCTCAACTTGAGGAAAAGTTTCTTACCATCTAACTTGTCTATCCGCCTCTTACCTCCACCAAATCTTCCATCAGTGTCCTCTGCTTCAGAGGAGAAATGAAACAGCCTATCCAGTCTGTCTATATAACTGAAATGGATGCAACATCCTCTGCTCTCTGTCCAGCACAATCACAGCCTTCTTACAATGCAGCAATCAGTACTGCACACAGGACTCCAGTACCGGCTGATTAATATTTAAAATGTTACAACGTCACTCCCCAGCTCTGGGGCACAGTTCAGACAAAACTGCCAAATGCTTTCTCCATCACTCTATCCACACGTGTTGGCACATTCAGGGATTTGTACATATGTTCCAAGGTCACACTGTTGCAACGCACCCTAGTCATACACTTGTTCGAGCAAACTATTTCCCAGTTGCAGGAAGTTTGAGTGAAGCTTTAAAGTTAGCAAGTGGCGTGGAATTCCAAAATTCAGTAAGCAGTGAGGTGGATGTGAAGAGATCAGGATACAGGAGATGTGAGCATAAGGAAAGATTGTGAAACTGCATTGCAACACTTTAGAAGCACAAGGTGCCGTGTTTTGTGGGAAGAATGAGGGCATGTTTAAGGTTAGTTAGTAGAGTGGGTGGTATAAGTCTTTGCAGGTGACGGGCAAAGTTTAGAAGGCTTTAAATAGCCATAGAGTACTAGAGAGTGAGTGGGTTGGGCCTCAGAAGGTCATCTAGTCATCTAGTCAGAGAGTAGCTGGATTCTGGTGTCTTGGGGAAGCAATGTTCAAATGGGAGGTGGCCAAATACCTGAAGTCAAAGTCAAAGTACGTTTATTATCAAAGTATCTATGAGGCTCTCCATTGGTCAGGGTCAGAAACAGACTTAGTGTCACTGGCATATGTCATGAAATTTGTTGCTTTACATTGTAATAAATAATAATTATAAATTACAGTAAGTATATCTTTAAAAAATTAAATTAAACAAGTAGTGCAAGAAGAGAGGAAAGCACTGTCCATGGGTTCATTGCCCATTCAGAAATCCGGTGTCAAGAGTGGAAGAAGCTGTTCCTGAATCAGGCTCCTGTACCTCCTCCTTGTTGGTAGTAGTGAGAAGAGGACATGTTCTAGGAGATGGGAGTCTTTAATGGTGCCTTTTTGAGGCGTTACCTTTTGAAGGTGTCCTGGATGCTGGGGAGGCCAGTGCCCGTGAAACAGCTGGCAGAGTTTGCAACTTGCTGCAGCTTTTTCCGAGCCTGTGCAGTGGTAACTCCATATCAGACAGTGATGCAACCAGTTAGAATGCTGTCCAACTTTCATGTTCCAACATTGTGAATGTCTTTGGTGACATACCAATTCTCCTCAAACTCCTAATGAAATATAGCCACTGTTATTGTAATTGCATCAATATGTTGGGCCCAGGATAGCCCCTCAGAGATGCTGACACCCAGGAACTTGAAACTGCTCACCCTTTCCACTTTCCACTGCTAATCCTGCGATGAGGACTGGTGTGTATTCCCTTGATATCCCCTTCCTGAAGTCCACAGTCAATTCCTTGATCTTACTGATGTTGAATGCAAGGTTGTTGCTGCACGAATGTCAGTCAACATTCCCATCAACACTCCCAAGTTCTATATACCAGGGGCAATTCACAGAACTGCAGGCCTTTGGAATGTGGGAGAAAACCAGAGCATCGGGGTAGAAACTCACACAGTCCATAGAAAGGTCGTGCAAACTCCACGCAGACAGCATCCGAGGTCAGGATTGAACCTGGGTCTCCTGTATTTTCAGGCCGCGGCTCTATCTGTTGCATCACTGAGCTGCCCTGAAGGGAAAAGGAAAGGTTTTGAGGGTAGAGTGTGCAGGGCCAGAGTGGAGGTGTTAGCAGGTGGTAAATGGTAAGTAGTTTATTACGGTCCAGTGAAAAGCCTTTCTTTGCATGCCATCCAGACAGGGCACTCAATATGTGAGGCAGAACAAATGAAGAATTAAAGAACAGTGTTTGATACAGAGGAAGTACTTGTCAACATAACAAAGTACAACAACCCGTCCTCCCTGTCCCCTTGCCTTCTTATTCTGGTGCTTGCTCCCTTTCTATCCAGTCTTGATAAAGGATCTTGGCCTGAAAGGATCCCTTGCCTGAATGCTGCCTGACCTGCTGAGTTCCTCCAGCTTTGTGTGTGTGATTGAGGAAGTACGGTGCCAGTATACATATAAAGTGCAAGGGCCTTGATGAGGTAGGTTGGGAGATCAGGAATATATTGTATGAAAGGTCCGTTCAAGAATCTCATGATCAAGGGGCAGTACTTCAGCCTGGTGGCATGTGTTTTTCAAGCTTTCGTGCCTATTGAGTGATAGGAAAGGGTCAAAGAGAGAATGATCAGGGTGGGAAGAGTCTGATTGCATTGTTACAGGACTTACAGACAAATAAGCCTACCTATAGGCTGAGACAGTTGTAGCATTGGTTAGAACGAGAAGCACCATGAGAAACAAAGATCAAAGGTGATATAGGCACTGCATTACTGTTGGAGTGAGATGAATTGGTTGTTTTAACCATCACTGGAGTTTACTGGTGGTGTCCTCGCTATCAGTTTATTGAAGTGTGTATTCTGTTTCACAGGGGTCCTGATGTGGGAGATCTTCACCATGGGAAAAACTCCATATGAAAGGTTCAGCAATGCCGATGTGGTGGAGCACATCATCCAGGGTCGACGCCTGTACCGGCCACAGCAGGCCACTGAGCACGTCTACAACATCATGTACAGCTGCTGGGATGAAGTAAGGGCCTGGCCTTTTTCAGTGCCAGCTCACTACCCTGTACAAACCCGACGTCCTTTCTTTCCTGTCCCCGACCCTTGGTTTTCTACACTAACAACCCCATCCTTCTGGATCTTCCATTTTCCCTCAGCAGAAAACCCTCCTCCCCCTCCTTCACCTTTCAGCACCCACGTTCCCTCTCACTCCATGGTAGGATGCCATCTTTTGCAAAACGCTGGTTCTTGAAAAGTTCTAGGTGGCTCTGATATCTGCCTCAACCATTCCCTGCAGGTGCTTGAATCAGGCCCACCTCACAGAAGCACATCCCTCAGCTCCAAGGGCTGTGACATTGCACAGGGGCTCACCTGAGGGAGATGGTTTACAAGGTTTAATCACTACAGCTATTCTTTAGAGGCGCAGACATCAGTGTGCACCTCAAGCCAACAGCTCAGGTCCTGAATTAGCAATCTTACCCTGCTGGGGAATAGAAACAGGACAAGAGAGTGGTCATTTAAAACTGAAGTGTGTAGAAATTTCTCCTCTTATTGTGGAAATAAATACATTTTAGAATGATTGAGGGATTGAGGGCTATGGTACAGAAGAAGAGTTGGGGTCAGCATTGATCAGGCATGATCCTGGAGGGGGAGTCTTGAGGGGCTGAATGGCCTTTCCCTGCTCTTACTTTGTTGTGTTCCAGTGAGTGGTAGAAGCCCTTCCAGCAATCCAAAAAACACAGGTCAGGCATGCAGAGTGGGCCCTCCTTGTTAATGAAGCCAGCTCACAGAATCTATCGCAGAGAAAAAAAGAGCCATGGCTTCTTGCAAACTTGCCCTACCCCTAACCATTGTATCTGCCATGGAACCATAAATCTGTTTCTCCCACCATAGATGCTGCCTGATCTGCTGAGTGTATTCCAGCACTATCTGCTTTTTATACCTACTTGGTCTTCCCTGAATCCTCATGTGTTATGTAGCTTTACTTAATGAGCTACACAGTACAGTGGCTCTCTGAGTGATGGTATTTCTCATTGATTCCATTACCTCTATCGACGATTGTCTTGTTCATGGCCCTGGATGTGAGACCCTCGAAATGGAGACATTTCCAATCAACTCAGTCAGACCACTGCTCTGTGTCTGTTCTGGGGAAAGAACACCTCTTCGTGCTCCAACTCTCCAGCTGTTTTAACCAGCCTGTAATTACTGTAACGGAAACAAACACCAGCTCCGATGTCGAGAAACAGAAAATGTTCAGTTTTATACTTCTGATATATGAAGTCAGAAAATTGCAGAGAATTAGATTTACTTCAGCAATGAGTTAAATGGGAGTAGAGCATCCCATTTCGCAGGCTGTGGAGTAAGGAGTGAGGAGTGTGGAGAAAAAGGAGGAGAATAAGGAGAATAGAGCATTATTTCTTCTTCACATTCACCTTTCTCTTTCTCTCCTCCCATTTCTGCTTCTTCGTTGTTTCTTGCTGTTCCTCTGTTTCTCTTTCTCTCTCTTCCCACTACCTACTTCCATCCTTCCCTCTCTCATCCTCTCCTCTCCCCACCGAAGAGATGGGTGTTGGTGTTGGTGTTGGTAGCGATGGACGATACTATTTTCCTGAGGTGGTGGCACCTGTGGTCACGGGCTCCGCAGCAGAAGAGAGGAAACCACTAGCTCCCAGTTAACAGGACAGTGCAGAAGATGAGTAGTGAGCAGTCCTCTGAAAGCAGCATGGAGAGAGCTGGACGTGGGGTCACATTCATGAGAAGACATCAGAGTATGAACAGAGTGGAGAGGACATACCATATGGGGATAATGTAATCAGAGGGAGAGGAAGAGGTATTGAAATGATATATCAAGCTTAGTGATTATTGTCTGTTTCTATTTGCTCCTTGGACTTCTAAGTAACTTCGGTTGCCTAAAGTTCAAGGAACAATCAGACAAGTTGATAGGATCTGTGCTGGAGTGAAGAATTGGGAATCAATAAACCAGCACCGACTGGGATCTAACCAGGGCTTTCACTGGCTTGGGTAACTTACGGAGTTTGAAAGGAGACTTGTCACAGGGGACATGGAACGGACCCAAGTGCAGGACGTAGGCACTGAAGTACTAGGGGCAGGACCGGAATAGCTAGAGGATAAAAAAAGATGGGGAGACGATGGCGTGCAAGGGGAACGCTGGGGTTTAGGCTGGCAAGGCGGGTTCCCGGAGTTCATGGCCAGGTGGGGTCTTGAAGTTCGAGGCAAGACAGAGTCCTCCGCCGGGTAACGGCAATCTGGCTTGACCTACCTGATGGAGGTGAGGGGTAGGAAAGGGGCAGAGTCCTCCAGGCGGGTCGCATAACTCCTTGGCAGGGCCGCCTCCCAGGCATAGACACAGAGGCCTGGGCAAGACATGGGAAACCTGGGCAGGTGCGGGGTACCACCCGTCGGAAGCAAGGGGTAAGAAAGGGGGCAGAGTCCCCCGCCAGGCAACGGCAATCTGGCCTGACCTGCCTGACGGGGGCGAGGGGTCGGAAAGGGACTAGGTCCAGGGTGACTCCTTGACTGACTCACAGAACTCCTTGATTAGCGGCGGGTACTCCAAGCCCGGGCGAACGGCGCCAGCAGGGCAAACATGACACATGGGTCAGAACAGGGAAACAGGGCGACCAGTGCAACACAGGATGACGAGGTCAAAACGGGATGGACAGTCAGACAGCGCGAGCAAGGCAGACCGGACGGAACCGCGGGACCAACACCTACCAGAGAAACAGGTTCAAAGCAGGGTAACAGGACACCCCCACCCCCGACTAGGCTCAGTCCCAGGACCCCTCATAAACACCTGCCAGCCGAATAGGCATCAGGAGTGCCTCCTTAAGCCAAGAAGATCCTAACTGGCTTAAGGGTGACGTGAGGGACGGCTGCAAGACCCGGAGTTCGGAGTCCACAGACCAGATCAAGACCCGGAATGCAGGCTCCGGACCGGACCATGACAAGACTGCCTTAGAACAAGTAATTACAGGCCAGTTAGTCTAATGTCAGCGGTAGAGAAATTCGTAGAAAACATTCCTATGTACAGGATGAATCTGTCTGATTGAATCCCTGATTGAATCAGGGAGAGCCATGGATCAATCATGGATAGTCAGAACAGACTGTTGGTGGGAAATCCTATCTGACTAATTGAATGGTGTTTCTTGAAGGTTACTAAGTTGATGGGGTCATTGGAGCATGTGGTTTACATGTACAGTCCCACATGAAGAGCTGGTTCAAAACATTAGAGCTCTTGGAATCTAGGTTAGATTAATAGCTGATTGGCACTGAAGGTGTTAGTGGACGGCTACTTTTGTGATTAGAAGCTTGTGACCAATGGTTTAACACAGGGATTAATCCTGGGACCACTACTCTTTGTTTAATGGGTATGTCAGAAATATGTAGATTGTTGGAGATGTTGAAAGTGAGGTGAGTGGTTGTAAGCTATAGAATGATATCGATCAGCTGGTAAGCCGAGCAAAGCAATGGTAGATGGAGTTTAACCCTAAACAATGTGAGGTGATGCATGGAACACACACAATGTATCTCAGGACTCCAGAGTGTACTGAGGAACAGAGGGACCCAGGTGAGGAATGCAAAGATCCCTTAATGTGACAGCACTGGTTCACAAACTGAGGCAGTGTGTACTGAGGAACAGAGGGATCCAAGTGAAGGCACTGGTGACAGCACTGGTGGGTGGCTGGTTCACAAACTGAGGCAGTGTGTACTGAGACTGCCTGCGAGGACAGGCTGATGACAGGGCAAAATTGCAGGATGGGTTGCAATGTAAAAGGGGAACAAAAAAAGGGTGATGATTGCAGGACTGAAGATGACATATTTGAATGTGTGCAGTATACAGAAGTTAGATGAACTTGTACAGAAGTTATACAGAACTTATACAAAAGTATACAGAAGTTAGAGATTAGTAGGCATGATATTATGGGCATCACTAATTTGTGGCTGAAAAAAGATTAACATCCAAGGATACACACTGTTTTGAAAGTACAGTCAGGTAGGCAGAGGGGACAGGGCAGTTATTTTGGTTTAATAAATGAAATTAAATCCTTAGAAAGAGGTAACACAGGATTGGTGTAGAATCCTTGTGAACAGAGCTAAGAAACTGCAGGGTTGAAAAGACTCTGAACGATGTACTAAAGGCAGGATGACAGAACTGTGGCTGACAAGGAAAGTCAGAACCAACATAAAAGGCAGAGTGAGGGCATATAATAGAGCAAAAATTAGTGGTAAGGTAGAGGATTGGGAAACTTTTAAAAACCAACAGAAGGCAACTAAAAAAGTCATAAAGAGGGTAAAGATGGAATACAGAGGTAAGCTAGCCAATAATATTAAAGAGGATACCAAAAGGCTCTTCAGATATATAAAAGAGAGCCGAAAGTGGATATTAGCTGGAAAATGATGCCGGAGAGGTAGTCATGGGGTGCAAGGAAATGTCAGATGGATGGACAAATTATTTTGCACCAGTCTTCCCTGTGGAAGACACGAGCAGTATGCTGGAAGTTTGTCAGCAGTGCGTCAGGGGACAGACGTGAGGGAAGTTCCCATTACTCGAGAGAAGGTGCCTGGGAAACTGAAAGGTCTGAAGGTAGATCAGTCACTTGGACCAGATGGTCTACACCACAGGGTTTTGAAGAGGTAGCTGAAGAAATCATGGAGGCATTAGTAATGATCTTTCAAGATTCAGTAAATTTTGGCATGGTTCCAGAAGACTGGGAAATTGCAAAGTGGCACTCCACTTTCCAAGAAGGGAGGGAGGCAAAAGAAAGGAAATTATAGGCCAGTTAGCCTGACCTCATTGGTTGGGAAGAAGTTGATTGATAAGAATGTGATTTCGGGGTACTTGAAGACATCTGATAAAATAGGAAAGATACTAGAATGACGAGAGAACTGGCTGATTGGCAGGAGGCAAAGAGTGGGAATAAAGGGAGAGTTTTCTCTTTGGCTGTCAGTAACTAGTGGTGTTCCACAGGGGTCAGTGTTGGGACCACTTCTTTTTACGTTATAAGTCAATGATTTGGATGATGGAATTGATGGCTTTGTGAACAAGTTTGCCAATGATACGAGGACAGGTGGAGGAGTAGGTAGTGTTGAGGGAGCGAGGAGGCTATAGAAGGACTTAGACAGATTAGAAGAATGGGCAAAGACATGGCAGATGGAATACAGTGTCAGCATGCATATGGTTATGCACTTTGGTAGAAGAAAGTGTAGACTATTTTCTAAATAGAGGGAGAATTCAAAAATCTAACTTGGGAGCCCTCAGGCAGGATTCCCTGGAGGTTAATTTGTAGTTTGAGTTGGTGCTGAGAAAGGTAAATGAAATTTCTAGAAGACCAGAATATAAAAGCAAGCATATAGCTTTGAGGCTTTATAAGGCTCTGGTAAGGGCTCATGTGGAGTACTGTGAGCAGTTTTGGGCCCTTTATCTAAGAAAGGATGCACTGACATTGGAGAGGGTCCAGAGGAGATTCACAAGAATGATTCCAGGAGCGAAAGGGTTCCCATATGAGGACCGATTGTTGGCTCTGGGCCAATGCACTGGAATTCAGAAGAATGATGGTTGCTGGGGGGGGGGGGGGGTGGGTGGAGTGGAATCTCATTGAAATCTATCAAATGCTGTAAGGCCAGATGTGGAGAGGATGTTTCCTGTTGTGGGGGAGTCTAGGACATAGGGCACGGAGACATCCATTTAGAATGGAGATGAGGAGGAATTTCTTTAGCCAGAGGGTGGTATATCTGTGGAATTCACTGCCACAGGTGGCTGTGGAGGCCAAGTCATTGGTAGAGGTTAATGAATTTTTGATTAGTCAGGCCATGAAGGAATACAGGGAAAAGAGAGATTATGGCTGAGAGCGAAATGAATCAGCCACGATGAAATGGTGGAGCACACTTGATGGGCTAAACAACCTAACTCTGCTCCCACATCTAAAGGCCTTATGATGTTGTTTGGTATGGGATTCATACTTCTAATCGAAGTATGGGAGGGGCAGGTGCGAGTCTGTCTGTTTGGGAGCCGGGGTTGGATCGATCTTTGTCTGTCCACAGTCGTTCCAACATGGGTGGTCCTGAGCTGGCATCACCTGATGGAGTCCTTGATCTGCACGAAGCCTCCACACGATGTCAATGTGCTGATCCAGGTTGTGGAGCACCAGGGAGCTTGCAGGACATTACCCGAGATTAATGGTTTTATTTATCAGGACAGGTTGTGAGGCTTGATATGTTTACCCTGAACCGAAGGGGTCTGAGGTTGATAGACGAAGCCTGGCAGGTGAGAAAGGTAGCTGGTAAAATAGGGTAGAGAGCAAGAAATATTTCCTCATGTCAGAGGTGCAGGCATACACGTTTAAAAGCAAGGGGTAAGGAATTTTTATGTGGGATGTTAGAATGAATATGGAATAACATACACAAAATGCTGGAAGAACTCAGCAGCCTGGACAGCAACTATGGAAATGAATAAACTGTCGATATTTTGGGCCAAGACCCTACTTTAAGACTGGAAACAATGGGGGAAGACACCAGAATGAAAAGGTGGGGGGAGGGAGAGGAGGACTAGCTAGCAGGTGATCGGTGAAGCCAGGTGGGTGGGAAAGGTAAAGGGCTGGAGAGGAAGGAATCTTATAGGAGTGGACTGTGGGAGAAAAGGAAGAAGGAGGGGCATCAGGAGTAGGTGAGGAGAAGATAAAAGAGGCCAGAGTGGGGAAAAGAAAAGGAGGGGAGGAGGGGGGAAAGTTTTCTGGATGGACAAATTAATGTTCATGCCATGCCATCAGGTTGGAGGCTACCCAGATGGAATACAAGGGGTTGCTCCTCCAGCCTGAAAGTACCCGCATCGTAGCAAAAGAGGAGGTGCTCCTGGGCTGACGTGTTGACAGGAATGGGGACAGGAGTTAAAATGGTTGGCTACTGAGAAATTCTGCTTTTGGGGGTTGGAGCGGAGGTACTCGACAAAGCTGTCTCCTGATTTATGTCGGGTCTCACCAATGTAGAGGAGGCCGCATCGGGAGCACCTAATACATAGACAAGCCGGACAGATTTGCAGATGGAGTGTTAATCCAGCTGGAAGGACATTTTGGGGCCCTGAATGGAAGTAAGGAAGAAGTTGAATGGGTAGACATAGCCGTTCTGTCACTTAGTGTGTTTGTGCCAGGACAAGGGATGAATGGACAAGGGAATCGTGGAGGGAGGCATCTCTGCAGAAAGCAGTGAGTGGAGGGGAGGTAAAGATACCTTTGGTGGTAGGATCCTGTTGAAGTTGGGGGAAATTGCAGAGAATGATGTGTTAGAGGCAGAGGCTCAAGGGGTGGTAGGTCAGGACAAGAGGAACTCTACCTGTTCAGGAGGTGGGAAGACAGGGTGAGCATGGATGTTCAGGAAATGGAGGAGATGTAGGCAAGGGTAGCATCAGTGGTGGATGAAGGGAAATTTTGTTATTTTAAGAAGGAGGACATATCTGATCTCCTGAAAAGGAAAGCCTCATCCTGGGAATAGATGTGGCAGAGATGAAGAGGTAAGAAAAGGGAATAGCAGTTTTACAAGAAACAGGGTGGGAAGAAGTGTAGTCACGGTAACTGTGGGACTCAGTAGGCTTCTAGAAGATGTCAGTAGACGGGTTGCTTTCAGAGATAGAGACAGAGAGATCAAGAAAGGGGAAGGAGGTGTCAGAAATGGACCAAGTGAATTTAAGGACAGAGTGGAAGCTGAGGGCAAAGTTGATGAAGTGGATGTATGAAGCAGCAAAAATGCAGTCATCAACATAGCACAGGAAGAATTGAGGGTCACTACCAGGGAAGGCTTGGAGCGTGGACTGTTCTATGTAGTCAACAAGGAGACAGGCATAGCTGGGGCCCGTGAGGGTGCCCAAGCCTACCCCAAGTTTGGAGAAAGTGGAAGAGCTGTACGAGAAATTGTTGAGGGTAGGACCAGTCATGCCAAACAGAGGTGGGAGGTGGTGGAGGGGAATTGGTTGGATCTTCTGTGGAGAAAGAAGTGGGGAGCTTTAAGGCCTGCTTGATGGGGGTTAGAAGTGTATAGGGACTGGGCATCCATGAAGAAAATGAGACGATCAGGGCCAGGGAATTGAAATTTGTTGTGGAGATGGAAAGCATGTGAAGTACCGTGGATGTAGGTGGGAAGCCTCTTGGCTCAGTCCCTTTCCCCAAAGGCCGGTGGGAATTTGGAATGAACTACCTCAGGGGTGCTAGAAGCAGAGCATCACAACATTTAAGCCGCATGTAGATGAAGACTTGAATCACCAAGATATAGAAGGCTATGGACGTAAGGCTATTGGGATGTAATGATAAAATTGTACAAGGCATTGGTAAGGCCATATTTGGAGTATTGTGCACAGTTCTGGTCACCGAATTATAGGAAAGATGTCAGCAAAATAGAGAGAGTACAGAGAAGATTTACTAGAATGTTACCTGGGTTTCAGCAGCTAAGTTACATGGGAAAGGTTGAACAAGTTAGGTCTTTATTCTTTGGAGCGTAGAAGGTTGAAGGGCGACTGTATAGAGGTATTTAAAATTTTGAGGGGGATAGATAGAGTTGACGTGGATAGGCTTTTTCCATTGAGAGTAGGGAAGATTCAAACAAGAGGACGTGAGTTGAGAGTTAGGGGGCAGAAGTTTAGGGGTAACACGAGGGGGAATTTCTGTACTCAGAGAGTGGTAGCTGTGTGGAATGAGCTTCCAGTAGAAGTGGTAGAGGCAGGTTCGGTATTATCATTTAAAGTAAAATTGGATAGGTATGTGTACAGGAAAGGAATGGAGGGTTATGGGCTGAGTGCAGGTCTGTGGGACTAGGTGAGAGTAAGCGTTCGGCACGGACTAGAAGGGCCAAGATGGCCTGTTTCCGTGCTGTAATTGTTATATGTTATATGGTTATATGGACTGAGTGCCTGTAAATGGGATTAGTGTCCTGATGAAGGGTCTTGGCCCGAAACTTCGACTGCTTACTCTTTTCCATAGATGGTGCCTGCTCTGCTGAGCTCCTCCAGCATTGCGTGTGTGTTGCTTTGGATTTTCCTAGTGCTTCAGATGGATAATATGGCTGGTATGACAGAGGGTGCAGAAAGTCCTATTTCTCTATTCTATGACTCTGTAGGTATGATGGCCTGGATGCTCTGTGCTGAGCTCAAATCATGGCTCTGTGGTGTTTGAAGTGAATTAATCTGACATGCCAGTTGTTTCATCACAGGCTTTGCCTCATTTTTCACCGATGTGTCCCTTTGCTGTCTGTTGCAGAAAGCAGAGAATCGACCTGCCTTCAGTTTGCTGCTCAGTAACATCCAGGAGCTGGTGGAAGATGACAGTCAGATATGAGCAGCCCAACCACAGTTGGAACCTTCCTTTAACCCTTTGCAACCATTTTGCACGGTGATCTAAGACAGCAACGTTTAAAAGCTCACAGTTTATGTCTATGAACAGAGTTTCGAGCACAAAGGCATTGCCAGGAGAGCATGTACACATAACACACAAAACGCACGTGCACCCTCACTCAAAAGCACAAATGTTCAGCAAAATAAATCCTCAATTCTATTTAAAAAGGCGAGCACTGTGTCGTTAATGTTGCTTCATGTGTGGCTGGAATGCAGGAGGCTCAGATTCCCATCTCCTGGAGATGGGAAGCATTCCAGGAGCGCAGGTCCATCCAGGGAAGAACTGCAAACATTTGAGGGATCCAAGGATTGGAGAGGGTTGGGAACATGGGATAAATGTGGAATCAAAGTTCAATCAAAGTGCGCTATGAGGAGGGAGGGCGAAGAGATGGGGAGGACGAGGAGAGGGGGTGGGTGCAGGGGGGTGAGGAGGGGGGAGGGCGTGAGGAGAGAGGGAGGGCGAAGAGACGGGGAGGACGAGGAGAGGGGGTGGGCGCGGGGGGGGTGAGGAGAGGGGGAGGGCATAAGGAGAGAGGGAGGGCGCTAGGAGAGGGGGAGGGCGTGGAGATGGGGTGGGCGAGGAGAGGGGTGGGTGTGGAGAGAGGGTGGGTGAGGAGACAGGGTGGGTGAGGAGACAGGTTGGGTGAGGAGAGAGGGGAGGGCATGAGGGGAAGTGGTGGGCAAGGAAAGGGGGGTGGGGGCTAGGAGAGGTGGGATGGGTGAAAATGATACAAGTGATAGAAGTAGGACAATGGTACTTTTTCATGCAGGCTCTGAATCAGCGATTGATTTAATATTAGTCGTAGGACCTTAAGTGTTGATGGCAGGCTTTGAAAGAAACAACAATCGGCAGTGATCATTGTGTAGAATAGGAATGGAAATAGTGACAGATCAGGAAAGAATGCTGGAACGCTGGTTACTTGAAAAGAATGATCCAAGTCTTGAGGCTTATTTACAAGGTAACAAATACTAATCCTGTTAATTCTTCAGTAGAATGCTAGAAGTTTAATAGATGATGGAGAGGAATTTAAGAGTTATATGAGGGATTTTGCTGAGAAACTGGATGTGATATGTGTGCAAGAAACCTGGTTTAACCTAATACTAAATTTTATAGTTACTGAATATGATAGTGTAAGAAATCATACTGTGAACGGAAGAAGGGCCCAAAATATCGACTGTTCTTTTCCCTACAGATGCTGCCTGGCCTGCTGAGTTCCTCCAGCATTTTGTGTCTGTTGAGCGGGTGGGTGTACAACTTTTGTTAAAAGGGGTTGATAATCTAGAGAGCTAAAGAAAGGAGAACAACCAGTGCACATAGTATGGAGTATGGAGTACAGTATGGAGAATCGGCAGTTCAATTAAAATCATTAATATCTATAATCCTTGTAAAATATTAGTAGGTTTACTGGAGCAAATTGGTGCCCAGGGAAATACAATATGGTGTGGGGATTTTAATGCACACAGCACAGTGGGGGGGGGGGGGGGTGAGCATAATGACATTAATGGAGCAGTGAGATAAGAACATATGGAAAAGAAAAATCTGTAGTATAAATTATGCAAGTGGGACAATGGTACATTTTAATGCAGGCTCTGAATCAGCAATTGACTTAATATTAGTTATAGGACCTTAAACAGGAATGTGTTGATGGCAGGCTTTGAAAGAAACAACAATCGGCAGTGATCATTATGTAGAATAGGAATGGAAATAGTGACAGATCAGGAAAGAATGCTGGAACGCTGGCTATTTGAAAAGGCTGATTGGGGAAAATTTAAAGAAATAAGTGATCAGGAATTACAGAATATGGAAATCAATCAGGATGCGGATCTTTTGTGACAAGGTTGGAGAAGGGATGACAGTGGCAACAATAAATGTAGTAAGGAAATGGAATAGAGATAAAGAGGAAATGGTGCCATGGTAGACAAAAGAATGTGGGGAAGCAACATTATAATAGAGCACGTAGAATGTTACACAGCACACACAAAAATTAATTGAGTATAAAAAGATGCTAGCAATACTAAGGATGACAATGTGAAAGGTAAAGCAGGGATATTGGGGGAAGTTTTGTGAATCTGTAGAAATATAAACACCCATTGAAGGAGTTTGAAAGATGACAAAAAGAATGAATGGGATCATCAGGGAAATTGGATACTTGGTGTGATGTGATGGGGAGAGAGCTGCAGTATCAAATGGTGAGGAAGCGGAAAAGCTCATGTAAACTTTAGTGAAAATACGGTTTTTACAATATGAGTATTGAAGGAAAAGCAGAAGAGAGGAAACATTATGAGAGAACTTGGAAGCATTGCATTAAAGATAGACAGAAATTTTGAGGGTGCATTAAATGTGATGTTCACCATGATAGAATTGACGAGTGTTCTTAGGAAGGCAAAGAAAACATTCCTTCGGGAGGATCATACATGTTATCTAATTTGAGTGAGAAAGGCAAGGAAGTTATTTTTAAATTATTTCATTATGCATGGGGAAAAAGGAAATCATTCTAAAGCATGAAAAGAAATCATAGTTCCAATATGTAAACCCGGCAAAAATCCTAATAATCTCGCAAGTTATAGACCAATAGTGTTTACCTCACAGATTGATATATTACATTGAGACAAGATGAAGTTGTTTTAAATATCAGAGTGGGCTTAAGAGAAGAAGAGGAATCACAGATCCAGTTTTATGTCTAGAACATGAGGTGAGGATGGCTCAATTGAACAGAGGAAGCGTAGTAGCATTCTTCTTTTGATGTAGAGAAGCATATGATGTGATGTGGAAGGAAGCTTTGATCATTAAATTATATCCATTGGGAATTACGAGGTTGAAAGCTAAATTTGAAAACAAGATTTTTCAGTTGGTGCAAGTAGGGAAATCTATGTCAAGTAAACACATTGTGGAAAATGGAACCCCTCAGGAAAGTATTGTTTGTCCATTATTTGCTATAATGGTTCATGATATATTTTCTAATCTATATAGTAGTATCAGAGTATCATTATTTTTGGATGAAGGAGTGATGTGGAAAAGGGGGGAGGGTACGTGGAATTTATAACACATACATTCCAGAGTCAATATCAGAGTAAAGGAGAAGACTGGATATGAAAATGGGAATTCAGATTTTCAGCCGAGAAATCCAAAATAATGTTTTTTCACAAGGAAGATGATAGAACAACATTTGAAACTAAAACTTTCTGGAATAGAATTAGAAAGTGTGGGTACCTTTAAATTTTCATGAATTTGGTTTGATAAAAGACTCACATTAAGGAAATAATAACCAGAAGTAAGAACGTGTTAAATGCTGTGAGGTGTTTAATAGGAAAGGGATGGGGTGCTAATGGAAAATCCTTGAAAGCAATGTATATATATATATATATATAGGATTAATAAGATCAACACTGGACTATGGAAGAATGGTACATGGATCAGCATCACACTGTGAGCTCAAAAAAATGTATATAATTAAATTAAGGTTGATCAGTGTGGCAATGCAAGTGGAGTTGGGAGAGACACCTCTGGAACTGAGGAGAACACCGCTTGTGTTAACATATTGCGTAAACCCACAAGGGCCAGGAGAAAATCACCCAGTGAAACAGCTTTTAGATCCATTCTGGGAAAAGGAAAGAAAGGAAATCAGAAGTTTTGCATAGACTATTGACGGACAAGCAGAAAGGACAAGAATTAGTAATAAGGTAGTGAATGTTATAGTGCCTTTTCCTGGGGTGCCTCCATGGCTGTGTGAAGCACCAGAGGTAGATCTTAAATTATTCAAATTGAGACAGAAAAATAGAGAAGTGATTTAACTCAATATATAGCTGAACCTTATGTAAGGAGTGATTATTATGGCTATTTACAAATATACACAGATATCCCAAAAATGGTAATAGTAGATTAGGAGTAGTAGTGGTCGTGTCTGATTTTAACATGAACAAGCAGGTGAGGATAAGTGATGAACTCTCAGTGTTTACTGGTGAAATAACAGCTGGACCATTCACTTTGCAGTGGGTGGAGGAAGTGAGACTGATGTGAGTTGTAATATTGGCTGATTGAAGCACAACAATCAGGAATCTAAAAGATTTACATTCAGAGACAAGACCAGACATTATGTGTCAGATAACACCACCTTTATTTAGAATTAAATGATGGGACTGTATGTGTATATGTTTTATGTGGACTCCAGCACACGTAGGGATGTGTAAGCGGCTAAGTTAGTAAAGCAGTCAACTAGACGGGCAAAAGTGGACTATCAAATAAATTACAGCAAAAAAGAAATGAAAAAAACCTTAATAAAATATGTGATGAAAACAACGGTATTAAGAGAAAAGAGGAAGATATCTTTACAGTATCCAGAACGAAGTGGGAATGCAGGAAAGAACAGGAGGGAGGAGGTGATCGTATCGAGATTGAGATTTGGGCACACAGGGTTAAACAGTACATTTTTAATAAAGAAACACGATAATGGGAGGTGTAAATGTTATAATTAACAAGGAATAGTTGAGTATGTACTGGCGCGGTGTCCGAGATAAAAACAAGAGAGATACTTTGTCAGAACCTGATGAAGAGTCTCGGCCCGAAATCGACTGTTTCTACAGCTGCTGTCTGACACGCAGAGATCCTCTCGCATTCCGTGTGCGTCCAGTAGCTGTGCTCACATTGGGTCAGCGTGCCAACTGCAGGCTGCCATGTTGAGGTCAGCGGGCTGTTTCCGGTTCCGGGTGGCGGGCGGCTGAAGGTCGGATCACCGGCGTGGTGGAAAGTCGGCCCGGACTCCCGGAGCCGGTGGTCGGAGGGCGGGTCCGAGGGATGGAGGCCCCGGGCGTATCGGCAGACCCGCACCTGCAGCAGTTCATCGAGGTGGAGAGCCAGAAGCAGAAGTTCCAGCAGCTGGTGCACGGACTGACGGAGCTGTGCTGGGTAACTAGTGTTAACTTATCAGTCTAACTAGTGGTGATCGCGGCTGGATACGAGTGCCTAGTTACTAAACCAGCGCCTAACTAGTAATAGAAGGGGGCTGCGTGATTAATACTAACACCAGCACGAGTTCCTAACTCGTGGTGTCTGGGGCCGGGTTACTAAGATTCCTCAATCTGGAACTGGAGGTGACCAGGTTTTGGAGACTAGACGCAAACTGCGGGTGAAGGGATCCCAGCACCTTGGGGTGACTGATGCTAGTAGTCCCTCTGCCTCGTCACACTTTCAGAGACCAGGGTTCAGTCCTGGCAGCTTCAGTTTCCACCCACATTTCAATGATGTGAAGGGTGGTAGTTGAATTGACCCTTCTGTGAGTGGATGGTGGTGGTGGGGGGGGGGGGGGTAGATTAATGTGGGGAGTGAAAACAGGAGTAGGGTCAAATCAAGTTGCTCCACGATGCAGAATAGGCAATGGGCTAAATGGCCTTGTGCGTTACATAGGTGTGAGGAAGAGTACCACCTATACTGTCAGCAAATCCTAGTCTTGTGGCCAATGGCCTCGGTGTCAGAATATTGGGTTGGGTTTAGACCACAGACATTGGAGTAGAATTAGGCTATTTGGCCCATCAAGGCTGTCTGCCCTTTTATCATGGCCAATCCTTTTCCCTCTCAACCACATTCTGCTACTTCTTCCCGTAACCTTTCATGCCCTGACTAATAACGAGCCTAACAACTTCCACTTCAAACTCAGCTGCTTGTGGCAACAAATTCCACAGGTTCACCAGTTTCTGGCTAAAGAAATTCCTCATCTGCATTCTAAATGGCCATCCCTCTATTCTGAAGCTGTGCCCTCTGGTCTCCCCCCTACCACAGGAAACATCCTCTCCAAATCCAACCTATCAAGGCCTTTCAACATTTGTTAGGTTCCAATGAGATTCCACCCCTCCCCATTCTTCTAAATTCCAGCAAGTAAAGGCCCAGAGTCATCAATTGTTTCTCATATGATAAGCTTTTCATTTCTGGAATCATTCTTGCTGACATCCTTTGAACCCTTTCCAATGTCAGCACATACTTTCTTAGATAAGGAGCCCAATATTGCTCACAGTATTCCAAGTGAGGCCTCACTAGTGCCTTACAAACCCTCAACATTGCATCCTTGGTTTAATATTCTAGTCCTCTTGAAATCAATGCCAACATTGCATTTGCCTTCCTCACCACTGACTCAACCTGCAAATTAGCCTTAAGGAAATCCTGCACAAGGACTCCCAAGCTCCTTGCACCTCTGTTTTTTGAACTTTCTTCTCATTTAGAAAGTAATCTATGCTTTTATTTCTTCTATCAAAATGCACAACCTTATACTTCCCGTCACTATTCCGTCTTCCACTTCTTTGTCCGTTCTCTGAATCTGTCTTTCTGCAGCCTCTCTGCTTCATTAACACTACCTGCCCCTCCACTTATCTTTGTAATGTCTGCAAACTTGGCCACAGAGCCATCAGTTGTCATCCAAATCATTGATATACAATGTAATAAGAAGCAGTCCCAACATCGAGCCCCGCGGTTCACCATTAGTCACTGGCAGCCAATCAGAAAAGGCTCCCTTTCATTCCCACTCTTTGCCTCCTGCTAATCAGCCAATGCTCTAAACATACAAGTATCTTCCTTGTAATACCATGGGCTCTTAGCTTGTTAAGAGTCTCGTACAGCATCCTGTCAAAAGCCTTCTGAAAATCCAAGTACAAAACTTCTACTAATTCTCCTTTGTCTATCTGCTTGTTATTTCCTTGAAGAATTCCAACAGATTTCCCTTGAAACCGTGCTGATCTCAGCCTATTTTATCATGTGCCCCCAAGTATCCCAAAACCCCGTCCTTAACAGTGGACTCCAACGTCTTCCCAACCACTGAGATCAGACTAACTGGCCTGTAATTTTCTTTCTTCTGCCTCTCTCCGTACTTGAAGAGTGGAGTGACAGCTGCAATTTTTGAGTCCTCTGGAATCATGGCAGAACCTATTGATTCTTGAAAGATCATTAGTAATGCCTCCACAATCTCTTCAAGTACCTCTTTCAGACCCTGGGGTGTCGACTATCTACCTAGGTGCCTCCCTAGTATTAGCAACTGCACTCATTTCTGTCCCCGATGCTCTTGAACATCTGGCATACTGCCGGTATCTTCCACCATGAAGCCTAATGCAAAATACTTATTCAGTTCATCCACCATTTCCTCTGCAGCACATTTTCCAGTGGGCCAATATATACTTTCGTCTCTCTTACTCTTTATATATCTGAAAAAACATTTGGTATTCTCTGATATTATTGGCTAGGTTACCTTAATATTTCATCTTCCTCCCACCCCAACCCACCATGGCTTTTTTTAGTTGTCTACTGTTGGTTTTTAAAAGTTTCCCAATTCTCTAACTTCACACTTATTTTTGCTCTATTACATACCCTCTCTTTGGCTTTTATGTTGGCTTTGACTTCTCTTGTCAACCACAGTTGAATCATCCTGTCTTTAGAATACCACCTTGGGATGGATGTATCTATCTTGCGTCTTCCGAATTGCTCCCAGAAACTTCAGCCGTTGCTGCTCTGCCATCATCCCTGCTTGTGTTCCTTTCCAGTCAACTTTGGCCAGCTCCTCTCTCATGCCACTTACACTTACTCTAATACTCTTACATCTGACTTTACCTTCTCCCTCTTAAATTACAGGGTGACTTCTATCATATTATGATCACTGTCTTCTAGGTGTTCCTGTACCTTAAGCTCCCTAATCAAATCTGGTTCATTACACAACACCCAATCCAGAATAGCTGATTCCCTAGTAGCTTCAACCACAAGCTGTTCTTAAAAAGCTCTCAGGATCCAACACTAACCTGATTGTCCCAATATACCGGCATATTGATATCCCCTAAGACTATTAATAACATTTCCCTTTTGACATGCTTTTTCTATCTCCTGTTGTAATGTGTAGCCCATTTTTTGGCTAGTGTTAAGAGGCCTCTCATCAGGGTCTTTTAAACCTTTGCAGTTTCCTAACTGATCAACAAAGATTCTACACCTTCTGAACCTTTGAATCCTCATTCTAAGAATTTGATTTCATTTTTTTAACCAACAGAGTCATGCCAACAGCTCTGCCTACCTGTCTGTCCTTTTGATACAATGTGTATCCTTGGATGTTAAGCTCCCAGCTATAATCTTTTAGCCACAACTCAGTGATTCCCACAACGTCATACCTGCCAGTCTCTTAACTCCGCTACAAGAGCATCTACCTTATTCCGCATACTGTCGCATCCAAATATTACACCTTCAGACCTGTGTCCATCACCTTTTATGATTTTGTCCCCCTTTTTATACTGCAACTCACCCAGTGACTTCAATTTTGCCCTATCATCTGCCTGTCCTTACTGGGTAGTCTTGCTACCTCTGCCTGTAACTAACAGCTGTGCCCTCAGCCCTATCACTCCAGTTCCCATCCTCCTGCTAAGTTAGTTTAAACCCTCCCCAACAGGTCTGGCAAATCTGCCTGCAAGGATATTGGTCCCCCTCGGGTTCAGGTATTTAATGCCAGTGTGCCTTCTCCCCTTCCCCTGCCTAACCCCAGGCAGCTTCCTGTGACACAGCATGTCATCATCAACGCCTGGTATCGTCTATAATTAGAGCGTTTGCTTGTCCAGCATTTACCCAGCCCTGTGCGAGCCAATGAGAACATCGTCCTCTCTGCAACTGGATGTTGGACTTTCCAACCACAGACCTCAGATCATTAGGATGCACAGCTGCTTCTCTCACCCATCATCCTCAACACGGGTGCCACCCAGGGCTGAGTGCTGGGCCTATTGCTGTACACTGCTCACACGTGACTGCATGGCCAACCACACACGTCAAGTTTGCCGATGATACAACAGTCTCATCACCAACAACAATGAGATGGCCTTGAGAGAGGAGGGGGAAGAGCTCGAGGCCTAATGCCAGACCTCTCCCTCAATTTCAGTTAGAGAAAGGAGATGGTTATCTCCTCCAGAAGAGGCCGCACCACTCACACCCGTTTCTACTTTGGTGGCACAGCAGGGTAAACTGCAAGCATTTTCAAACTCGGGCATGCACTTCACACACAAGATCTTATGGCCCCAGAACACATCTTACACAGCCAGGAATGTTCACCAACACCTCTACTTTCTGAGGAGGCTGACGAGAGTTGGACTTTGCACATCAGTACTCGTGACCTTTTACAGATATGCAGTGAAGAGCACCCTAACAAGCTGCATCACTGTGGCAGACAGTACGACACCGGGTAGTCAAAACTGCCCAATGCATCACGAGCACCAGCCTACTCTCCATCAAGGTTATATATACAGAAAGGTGCCAGAAAAAACCCAGTGAAATCATGAATGATCTCACCCACCCTATTCTAGGACCTTTTGTCTCACTCCCATCTGAGAGGAGGCTTTGTAGCACCCATGTCAGGACCACCAGACTGAAGATCAGTTACTTTCCTCAAGCAGTGCCTGATCAACACCTCCAACGACTAACCCACCTTCCACATCAGTTCCCTCCCTCCTCCACTTATCATTTCCTGTCGGTTACCTTATGTACAGACACTTTATGGGCATGCAATCAATCAGTGTACTGTATAATAAGTTATCGTTTGAATTTATATTTATTTTTCTTGTCAGTGTGTTCTTTACCTTGTGTTTTTTTATGCTGTATTGGATCCGGAGTAAGAATTATTTTGCTCTCCTGTACACTTGTGTACTGGAAGTGACATTAATTGATCTTCAATCTGAACATGGGAGAGCAGGCTGCAGACAACCGCGATGCATCTGGGAATGAGCAGAGTGTAGAGAGCATTGGGAATGGATTCCAGTGGAGGTTGGGAGTGTTAACAGTGGAAGGTGCCAGAGTTTGCAGGATAGTTGGTGTGGATTCAGTGTCTGGGGACACAGAAGGATGCCCTGTACCGTTCTCTTTAGTGAGGTTTATGAGTGTGTTTGGGGGACCGTGGTTCTCTGTTTTGGTGATTGCAGGAGTGGAACCTGTGTCCTTTGCATAGGGTGCACCTAATTTTACTTCATCTCGAACGAGGTGTTTGCAAGCTTTGAGGCTTTTACTTGTGGCTCAGTTTGAATCACAGAATTGTTCGGCAAAGGAGACGTGCTTTATGTGAGAGTACTCCCAATCCCACTGCTCTGCCATTTCCCGGTAGTTGGACCTGCTTTATGTGAGTGTACTCCCAATCCCACTGCACTACCATTTCCCAATTGCCCTCCAGGTTCTTTTTCAGACATCAATGTACTTTTGTGTTCCTAGTATTCAGCAAAATCAGGTACTTTGGTTACTTTATACGGAAAGTTGATATGCAACAACTTCTGCTTTCTGTAAAATCACAATGAATAACCATAACAACCACGGACTAGTTCAACTTTTACCTGCCTCACTTCTTTGAAAGTCTCTTCCCTTCTCGCATATTCATGGACACTTTCTGTCCTTCTGCCACCGGTAATGTTTTTTTCCACCACTGAGCAGTGCCTCCCACAAACAGATTGTCTTAGTTTGTAACAAACAAGATGCTGGAGGAACACGGTGGGCAGGCAGCCAATGAGGGAAATGGAGATCTGTCATTTTGGGTTGAGACTGTTCACCAGTCCAGATGAAGGGTCTCAACCCAAAATGTCAACTGTCCATTTCCCTCTTTAGATGCTTCCTGACCCGCTGAACATATTCATATGTTCATATTTAACATATTTAACAAGCGCTTAACATATTTTTATGTTGCTTTTAAGTTCTGCAATCTTGTGTCTGATATTGCTGTGAGCACTTTGAAAGCCACATGAAACATTCCAGTTGTACAGCTGACTGATACCCTGGAAGCTTGTGCCTGTGAGTCTCTGGCTACACCTAGAATTTCTGAAAACCTCTCAGTTGCTAATCTTTCTCTTCCTGCTAGGACAAGTGTATGGATAAACCAGGCCCACGGCTCGATAGCAGAACAGAAACCTGCTTGGTTAACTGTGTGGAACGTTTCATTGACACCAGCCAGTTCATCCTCAATCGACTAGAACAGACGCAGAAAAGCAAAATGTCTTCCGAGAGCTTGAGTGACTAATTGGATGGTCAAGTGGGAGAGTTGATGATACCACAGATCGCCATACTATATGAGACAGGCACCAGAGCTCTCCGATGGCGGTGAGACGCACTGGAGCAACTTCACTGGGCTTGGTAACCCAGAGCTACTCTTAAATGGATCTTATATAATGGTAATGTGTCTCTGAGACTGAGTCCAAATAACATCTTGAAATAAAGCATGGTGGAATTTTTTTACAATAAATTGTGCATAATCATAGCAATGAAATAATGTTTCAGGAGTTGTTTTCAAAATTATTCATGTTGAGAGCAAATAAAGAATCATTTTTATCTTTGAAGAGAGTTGACTGAGATCCTTGGGAGGTGACTGGTATTGGCAAGAATAGTTGGTGGTGGTATGCTGCTGTCTTAACTTTCTGGTGAGGGTACTGTTACGGTGTAATTGATAGCAGATTCTGGGATTTAGACCCAACAATCCAATTTGCAAGTGCTGTTTGACTTGGAATAGGATCTGTAGGAGTTGTGTTCCTGTGTTTCTACAGCCATCTCCTTGACATTGAGCTCACGGGTTTGGGCAATGCTGTCAGCGTAGACTAGCTGAGTGACTGCAGTGTGTCTTGTAGATAGTGCAGTGGTGAAGGATGGTAAATAAGCTGCTTTATCCTGGTATTATAAGTCTCACCCTGAAACATTGACTGCCCTCTTCCCTCTGCAGATGTTGCCTGACCTTCTGTGCTCCTCCAATGTTTTGGGCGATGATCCAGGAGGGGACATGGGTTGAACAGGAGATTGTTGAAGTGATGACTTGGTTTCAGTGACCAGGGGTTAGAGGAAGGTGGGTGGGTTGGCTGCTGAGGGTTGGTGTTTCCTGAGCGATGTCAAGTTTCAGTGTAGCTGGCTGCATGTTACTTGGCAAGCTGAATATGTTACATCACTTTTGTGCTTGGTGGACAATGGAATATCATTGGGATGTTGAGACTTTTGCAGTGGGATAACCAATCTCTGACCTCCTGTACCCACAGTATTTGGTCTGAATAAGCTCCTGGTTGAAGTAACTTCCAGGATGTAAATGGTGTAGAGTCACTGTCAGTAACGCTGAACTGAATTTTGAGGAAGTAGATTTGCGATGGTCTTGAATAGATGTGGTGGGGCAAAGAGTCTGTTTCTGTGCTGTACATGACTGACCTGAGTAAAGGCCCAAGTTTAATAGTTTCAGTTTGCAACCTTCAGTAGACGTAGACTGAATAAGTAAACGTAGTCGTATCAGTAAACGTAGTCGTATCAGTAAACGTAGAGTGAATAAGTGAGCTCAGAGAAATTTCCTTACTATTGAAGATCATGGGATTTGAAGTTAGACTGCATCCTAAGGTTTCCAAGGTGGTGACTGTGGAAATGGTAGATACATTGGTTGCCTTCCAAAATTAGCTTCAAGAATTGTTTCTATCAATTAGAAAGTACCTAAATGTGGTGCTATTAGTTCGTAAAGAAGCAAGAAGAAATGGAAACATGAGAAAATGCTGGTACCCTTATGTCTCACCCTATCTTATCAAATAGGGTGACTATTGTTACTTCCAGTCTGTGGGAACCATTCTTGATTCTTTGGAATTTGAGATGATAATCAGTGCATTATTATTAGAGAAGTATTAGGAGTTTAAACTGGTGAGGCAGCAAGCGAGACCCAGATGACTGTGTAGCAGGTGAGGAGACAGGGAGGTGGGGGAAGCACAAGAGGGCTGGTGGCTTAACTGCATTTACTTTAATACAAAGAGCCCCATGGATCAGCACAAGGGGTCATATTATTGTTGTGATCATGGAAATGTTTTTGGAATAGCAGGACTGGAAGCTCAATGATCTGATGTATAGAAGTTACAGGTGCAGAAGGGGGGGGGGGGGTGTTGTACTGCTGATCAGCAAGAGTACTCCAGTGATTATATTCTGGAAAGAGTGGCCAGTGAGGTTCGATGTGTACAACTTAAGAATGAGAAAGGGGCTGACACTTTGCGGTTTACTATCGGCTTCCCAATAGTCAGTCGGAATAGGAACAGAAGGCAGTAAAGCTGTACTAGTAAGGGATTTGAAGTTTCTTAACATTGAATGAGATTGCTTTAGTTCAAAATGCATTCAGATTTTTCTGAAGCAACTTGCAGAAAGTCCTACTAGAGATGGGGCTGAACTAGGGAATGCAGATGTGCAAATGATTGAAAAGATTGGTGGAGCTCTCTGGGATAAGTTTGGCAAGCTGGTAATGAAAATCAACAAAATAGTTCCCTTGAGTTTGGACCATAAATTGCGAGAAGGCAGTTTTCCATACTGTGAGATGGTACTTGGGAAAGGCAGATTTGGGAGCAACTGCTAGAGGGAAACAGATTTGGTAAATCCAGCAATTAGAAGTGGAATGGCAAGAATTCAGAGTCTCGGTAAGAGATAATGAAGGATATTGAAAAATTGATGGGTAAAAGGAGGCATGTGTCAAATGTAGGAAGTCATCAAACAAATCATTTTAAGTTTGTAACAGACAGAAGAAAACAGAAAAATTAAGAGAGCAGAAAGGAGTCATGAAATGTCCTTGGCATGTATAATTACAGAAAAGTAAAAATATATTAAAGGAAGAGGATAGCTAAGGAAAGAATTGAGGGGTGATCTATGTGTGATCCTAAATGAGGTTTGAGCCGCTTGTCATATGAAGAGCGTTTGATGATTCTGTGGCTGTGTTCACTGGAATTCAGAAGAATGAGGGGTGACTTCTTCGAAACTTATCGAAGGGTGAAAGGCCACAGCATTCAGCCCACAATGTTGTGCTGACCCTTAAACCCTGCCTCCCATATAACCCTCCATCTTAAATTCCTCCATATACCTGTCTAGTAGACTCTTAAACTTCACTAGTGTATCTGCCTCCACCACTGACTCAGGCAGTGCATTCCACACACCAACCACTCTGAGTAAAAAACTTTCCTCTAATATTCCCCTTGAACTTTCCACCCCTTATCTTAAAGTCATGTCCTCTTGTATTGAGCAGTGATGCCCTGGGGAAGAGGTGCTGGCTGTCCACTCTGCCTATTCTTCTTAAATGTCAGGGATGTTGTGAATATTGATGTAGCTAGACCTTGGGGTAGCAGTCCATTGCTCCCTGGAAGTTCTGATACAGGTGGATAGGACAGTAAAGAAGGCATTTTGTATGCTTGTTCTCATTGAGCATAAGAATTGGAATATCATGTTACAGCTTTAAATACCACACTTGGTTCATAATTGTGTATGGTTATGGTTGCCACACAAGAGCAAGAATATGATAGTGATAGAGATAATGTAGAAGAGATAAAGCCCATTTGCAGCATCTTGGTGAAAATAGATACACATCTCAGTGGGCTGAAGAGCCTGTTTCTGTGGTGATCTTGCCAAATGATCGTTAATGAAAAGCTTATCGAAATGCTAACTGTAAGTGTCGGTTTGTTGGAAAACCTTTTTGATAGGGTAGGAATTTCCCATCCTCATTTAATCTGGGTGTATATGTGAGTCCAGACTCACCAGTGACTCTGAGCTGGGTCCTCTGTACAGGTACAAGAAATGCCAGTAACATCAACATCCCAAGGCATGTTGACAAATTAAGCTCACAATCCAATAATAGAGAGTATCCCTGAGAGACATGGTGTTAGAAAGATCCCATTCATTCAGTCTTGTACTTGGCTGCCTCCCCCTCACAAGCGGTAGATGAGATTCTGTATGTGATGGGTAAAGGTCTTTAACTGCATTTCCGCTACAATGGGATGACAGTGATTCAATTCCTAAGCTGGAGTGTTGAATGGAAGGTGAACCTGAGCTGCTCTTCGCTGCTTTACTGAATCTAGGGGAAGCCCCCAGTTATGTTGTCCAAGTAAAGTGATTTACCACAGTATTATCATCAGCACTGTAAAAATATATTTTAATGCAAGACATTTTTCAGTCACTTAAATTAGAACAGTAGCTGGACTAAGTCGCAAGTGCCTGGGACTGATGAGAATTGTGTTAGTTCTACGCTCTGTCTGAAGGTTTCTCCTTTTGATATTTCTGGTGAATAGTACGTACCAAAGAGCATCATCATGGAGAGTCCCTGTGGTGAAACATTAACTGTTTCTGTTCTCACAGATGCATCCTGACATGCTGAGTGTTGTCCAGCATCTGCAGTATTTTGACCTGCAGTACATTTACTGTTTAGACAAAGGCTGTGCCAAGCAGGTAGTTTTCAGTCTGATTACTTTCCAACAGCTTGAACTATTCAAGCCTTGGGATATGTTTGCCATGCTCATAGTTCCAGGTCTGCTTTCATCACCAGCCCAGCTCCAGGCAAGTGATGGGTTCATGTGCCAGAATATTAAGGCACTTTGACAAAGCACCTCACCGCATGGGTGATAAAAGTGGAACTCCTTGTGGAAGCACAATGTTTGTGTAATCCATAATACAGATCTGAACTAATTGGCTAATTCTAAGGACTAAAATTAACTAAGATCTGTGCCTGATTAACCTGCCAGTGTAATTTTTACATTATAAGCCAACAGTTTTTCCAAATTATGTAAAATTTGAGTTGCCAATGGTTCTTGGGAACAGAACCCTCACTAACTGGGGAGTGTCTTGTACTTAACAACACTCCTGATTAGTGGAGATAATTGGGGCCAGTTTTATTGTAGTCTGGCATCAGCCAATCCTTAAGTGCTGAATCAGAGAGTTTCAATGTGTGACTAATAGGAAATACCTGAATTATCATCCTTGTTATGTTCTGCCCAATGGAGATTGTGTTGGCATGTGAAAAATACGACCTCAAAGAATGCTACTGCTAAGGTCAACAATGAGAATGAACACAACGGTACCAACTTCCAAGTAGTGCCTTTGGTCCTCTCCCTCAAACCTCACTACCTTCATTCTCTGACTGAGGACAAGCATTGTCAAAATGAGATCCTCACATGGTGCTAGCTGGATTCTTTTGTTTGATTTGGTGACCCAGGTCTCATGACGTTATACCTGTCATGATCAAATGATTGAAACCTTTTACCCTTCCTGTCAAAACATGCCAGTATTTCAAAGATAAGTTGCCACTCTCACTCACACTCATCTGTTTTCCTCCATATTTAACGGTGCTGGGTAATGGGACACTCACTAGGATCAGCAACTTGGAACGAGTGAGTCCTTCAGCTCAACATCATACTTCGAGAGACAGCTCTGCCAACTTATACCAGCTGACCATGAGGTGGATGGGAATGAGCTCCAACATGATATTGCAACCTGGGGAGGAATGTTAATAAATGTGTGTGGACAGATAAGAAGTGCTTTGAACATGCTGTTTAGCTCAATAAGTCCCTGATCCTTCCAACTCATCTTCCAGGTGAAGCTATGCATTGGTGGCTTGGAGTTGGCAGCTGGAGATCTCTGTCTCTTGGGAAGGCAGGGCTTCGTATGGTTGGCTTCCGTCCACCCTGGGCCTGGCCCTCCTGAGGAACAGAGGCAGGATGCTGGAAGTGAAACTGATGTCCTTGAAAGAATGCAGCAGGAAGATACCAAGGACGATAACGAGGAACCCACTAATTGTGCCCACAATGTTGTAAATGGTCATGTGGTACCACTCCTTGAACAGAATGACTGAGCAGGTCATCACAGCAGTGGTAAAAAAGACATAGTAGATAGGGGTTACAATGGAGGTGTTGAAGATGTCGAGGGCCTTGTTCAGGTAGTTGATCTGGGTGCTGATGCAGACTATCAGGAAGACCAGCAGGATCCACATCATTGGGGATGATAGCACATGGTGGCCCACAAATAGCTCCTTAATGGCGATGCCCAGACCCTTCACACATGAGACAGAGAGGGAGCCAATGATGGAGCAGATGAGGATGTAGACCAGGACATTCTTCTGGCCATAGCGGGGGCTCACCAAAAAGATCAGGATTATGCAGCTGACCACAACACATACAGCAAACGCAATGAAACCTGCAAGGCAGAAACAGGGATGCAAGGTGAGTATGTGCACAATAAACAAAAAGCCTGACAGAGCCAGTCCTGCTTTATAAACACCTCCAACTTGGCACTGACTTTAAATAGCCAGGTTACAGGGAAAATCCAGAATAAACCAGAAATGCTGGAAGAACTCAGCCAGATACGCAGCTTCTGTTGGAAATAAACCAGTCAACATTTGCCTTCAGGATCCCTTCTTCAGAACTATGAAAGGATGTCAGTTTTAAAAGCAGAGATGGAGAGCAGGAAGATGGGAGACTAAGCACGAGAAGGGGACAGGTAAAGCTGGTAAGAAGCATGAATAGAGATGGCATGAGAATGGGACAGGATGAGATGAGATGTTGGACCACAGTGTGATAGTAGAGGAGGCCACACACAGACTAGAATGGGATTGGGAAATAAAATGGCACAGGGAGAATCAGTGTTTACTTGTGTGGCTGGTAACCAGAGTAGCCAGCTTTAACTGGAAAATGAGTGGATTTCCTTTACTTTTGTGACTAAGTTTGCCTTCACATAGAGTGTCATTCCACAAGGGTACTGACAGCGGTAATTTTCAATAGGGAACTGATTAAATTTATAGTTATAATATCTGCAGCACCAAGTAGAACCTAGAGTGAAATAGGTGCCTCAGAAAGCAGAGCCTGGCCAACCCCATGAAGGCGTTGATCCATTCTCTGGGATCTGTGATAATGTCATAATCGATGGAGATGCAGTGGCAAGCATCTGTCTCGCACTGACACCGGTTGTCGTGGAAACAAAGTATTCTACTAGATTTTACCCAATTTGTTCTACCTGGATCCTTCAGCTTTTCCACCATTTCAGCCAAGGTTCCGACCTCCTCCTCCTGTGGGGCATGGATGACCATCACCGTTGATCCCAGGATGCTCAGGATGCAGCCCATCTTTCCATGAAGGTTCAGTCGCTCATTTAAAAAGTATGAAGATAAGATAGCACTGAGGGAGAGTGGTGAGGTTGTGTTAGGAATTCCAAAGACTGGATAGGAAACAGTAATAGAATTTACAAATTCCTGATCATTTTCTTTCACTCCTATAGAGTTTGTATCTTGCCTTGAAGAACAATATTTTAAAAGAAAAGCTTGGCCCCATTGATAGTTTTTGCTGTATCCATGCCTGACTCCCAGACTCTCTAACAGGTTTTATTTATCATTTACCACACAAAATGCAAAATCAAAGTAACTGTACCTGACCCCATGGGGTAATGTGAAACGTCTTAAAACCCATATCCAAAAGTAATTTATTTAAATTAATCTAAGAATCTGAATTTAAAAAGCTGAGAATACCCAACAGGACAAGACTGATGAAAGGTCCTTGCCTCTGCTTCTGTCTGCATTCATGCTGCCTGACACACCAAGCAATGCCATCCTCCTCTTTGAGGTGGAATATTATAAGACAGTGTTAAAATGGGCAGTGAGAAAGACTTAGACACCAGCAGTGTTGCAGTGGGAGATGATGATGATGGGGCAAGAAAATGCTAAGGGCTGCATTGATGAAAAGATGGTAGGGTGTGAATACAGGGTTGCGCCTGCTATTTCACATTCAATTATTTGATTAATTAGGAATGGGGTCAGGCTTCAGTGGGCTGTGGGAGTATTCACAACTGTGAATCTCCACTCTACCCCAGCTCAAGCTGACACCAACATTGAAGTGACTGAATAACTTCTCTGCTGAACAACTCCTTGCTCAGCAAGAACCTGCTTATAGACTGTTTGTCCCACTCCTATTGGTGAAGAGGCCACACAGCATCTACGCTTGGATCACAACAGTCAAAACCAGTTACTTCCCCCAAGCTGAAAGGCTGATCAACACCTCCATCCATTCTCCCACCACCCCCTTCCATTACATCTACATCGTCCTTTCCACAGCCCCTCCTTCACCCCCCCACCCCCAAACACTGCCACTTGTACATTGTACTTTATAGGATTACCTTTGATTCTGGCATAGTTCCAGATTGGAAAATTGCAAATGTCACTAAACTGTTAAAGAAGGGCAGAAGAAAGGAAATTATAGGCCAGTTAGCCTCAATGACCTCAGTGGTTGGGAAGATGTTGGAGTCGATTGTTCAGGATGTGATTTCAGGATACTTGGAGGCACATGATAAGATAGAACAAAGTCAACATGGTTTCCTCAAGAGAAAATCTTCCCTGATCAACCTGTTGGAATTCTTTGAGGAAATAACAAGCAGGGTAGACAAAGGAGATATAGTAGATGTGGTGTACTTGAATTTTCAGAAGGCCTTTGATAAGGTGGTGCACATGAGGCTGTTTGACAAGAGCCCATGCTATTATGGGAAAGATATTAGCACAGATAGAGCATTGGCTGACTGCCAACAGACAGTGGGAATAACTGCTGGTGACTAGAGGGGTTTTGCAGGGGTTGGTGTTGGGACCCCTTCATTTTACATTGTATGCCAGTGATTTGGATGACGAATTGTTGGCTTTGTGGCCAAGTTTGAAGACGATACGGAGATGGGGGAGGAGCAGGTACTGTTGAGGAAGCAGGGAGACTGCAGGTGGACAAATGAGGAGAATGGCAAATAAGTGGCAGATGGAATACAGTGTTGAGAAGTGTATGGTCATGAACTTTGGTAGAAGGAATAAAAGCAGAGACTATTTTCTGATCAGGGCAAAAATGTAAAAACCCGAGGTGAAAAGGGACTTGCGAGTCCTTGTGCCCGATTTCCTAAAGGTTAACTTGCAGGTTGAGTTGATGGTAAGGAAGACAAATGCAATATTAGCATTCATTTCAATAGGACTATATAAAAACAATATTTTTAAGGCACTGGTGAGGCCTTGGAGCATTGTGAGTAGTTTTGGGCCCCCTATTTAGTAAAGGATGTGCTAACTTTGGAGAGGGTTCAGAGGAGGCTGATGAGAATGATTTTGGGTATGAAAGACTAATCATATGAGTAGCAATTGATGGCTCTGAACCTTTACTCACAGAAATTTAGAATGAAGGTGGGATCTCATTGAAATCTTTTGAATACTGAAAGGCCTAGATAGAATAGATTTGGAGATGATGTTTCCTCTAGTGGGGGAGTCTAGGAACAGAGGGAACAGCCTCAGATTAGAGGGTTGTTCATTTAGAACAGTGATGAGGAGGAATTTGTTTAGCCAGAGCGTGGCGAATCTGTGGGATTCAATATCACAAGTTGTTATGGAAGCCAGGTCATTGGGTTTATTTAAGGCAGAGGTTGATAGGTTCTTGATTAGAGAGTGAAAGGTTACAGGGAGAAAGCAAGAGAATGGGGTTGAGAGGGAAATGGATTAATCAATGGTGAAAAATTAGAAGGAAGAAGCTCTGGCTGAAAAATAAAACCATATCCTTGTCTGTAAAGACTTTGCAAAGTGTTGCTTAGAAGCTACTGTAAAGATGTGGGAAAATGTCTTGTGGTCAGGTGAGCAAAGTGGAACTTTTTGGCCTGAATACTAAACATTACGTGAGGTGTAGATCTAATACTGTGCATCAGCCAGGTAACACTGTCCCTATTGTAAACTATGGTGGAGTAGGATGCTATGGGGATGCTTTTCAGCAGCAGGGACTGGAAATCTGGTCAGGATTGATGGGAGGATGAATGCTGCTAAACACAGAGAGATCTTGGATTAAAAACCTGCTAGCCTCTGCCAGAATGCTTAACGGGGGGGGACGACGACGACCCAAAGCACACTGCCAGAGCATCCATGAAGTGGCTTCAAATGAAGAAAATTGATGTCCTTGAGTGGCCCAGTCAGATCCTGATCTTAACCCAACTGAACACTTCTAATAAGACCTGAAGATTGCTGTCCACTGCAGTCTTGCTCCATCATGTTGTGGAAAGCTGATAGAGACTTATCCAAAAAGCTTACTGATGTAATAGCTGACGGAGGTGCTGAGCAAAAAACGGTGAATACTTTTGAACTGCTGACATTTCAGTTTTTGAATTTTAACTTTTCATATTTTACAATTTTCCCTGTTTTTTGGACTCCACTGTGGGGAAAAAAGGAGCATGTGATTCATAAATAAAAATTCTCAGTTAAATTGATAAAAATCCTTGCTTGTAATACTCATTTATGTGAACAAAGGTTGGGGGCTGAATCCTTTTACAAGGCACCATATATACCAAATTTCCCAAAAGCTGTCCCATTGTTTGTGTTAGAGAACTGTGCATTGTATTCTGTCTCTGAGATAAGGCTGTATTCATAATCCTTTTACAGAAATAGTCAATATTCCCATAATAGTATAAATATTTCTTTATGGAAAAAGGCAGAGAGAACTTTGAACCATACCATGAAAATGATGGGATGTATAGAAAGATTTCTACTCATTTCTAACATGCTAACCTGACCTTGAGTCATACATCACAGAAACAAACTCTCTGGTCCACCATGTACATGTTTGTTTTCAACTATCCACGTTAGGCCTGTATCCTATGCCTTGACACTTCCAGTGTCTAAACACCTCATAAACTCAGTGACTGTAACTTCTTCCACCACATTCTTATTCAAGATATAGACCACTGTGTGAGAAAGTTTCCCCTCTTTAACCCTGTCTACCCTCCTATAGTGTGGCTGCCAGAAATGCACACAATACTCCAAGTGCTGTGTGCATACAGCTACTGATGCCTCTGGACACATCATCAGTGATGTTCCTGGAATCATCGGGTGTTTTGGGTCTTTCAACATCATCCACCCTTCTCCAGGTGACCCAGCTGGGGCTGATCAGGCCCCAGTTTGTGTCCTGATGGCTAGCTACACATGACTCCATGGCTCCCCTCTTTTGAGCCACAGCCACCTTGAGGCCACCTCTGCCACATCGGTGGTACTGCGGATGGCTCTCCTCTTCCTCTCTCCCTTGATGCCCAAATTGCTGAAGGCTCTGGCTAAGGAACAGGCTGTGAGTCCCCTACAACCAACTTCCACTGGGAGATACCTCGCTCTCCATCCAGCCTGCTGGCAGTTGCTGACCAGTCCTGCATGCTTTGATAGCTTCCTTTCAAAGGCCTCTTCCAAGTGATCTTCCCATGGGACTGTCAGCTCCAACATCACCACCTGCTTCGTAGCCTCAGACACAAGGACAGCATCTAGTCGCAGGGTGGTGGCTGCGATATGGTTGGGGAACCTCAGCTGCCTTTCGAGGTCCACCAACAGCTGCCAGTCCCTTGCAGAGGTCAGGATACCTGCAGATGTTCTTTTGGCAGGTATTGGCTGTTCCTCAGCTCTTACAAAGGCAATGGTCTGCTTGGAGGGTCGGGACCACTTTGCCCCCTCCACTCCTGCGCTGATGGCTCCAGCGATGGTCTTCAGGACCCGATCATGCCTCCATCGGCACCGTCCCTCACCAAGTGCCCTTGTGCAGCTGCTGAGGATGTGCTCCAGGGTTTCTCGCTTGGAACAGTGGGCACGCTGATGACTCTGCTTTGCCCCATGTGTGCAGGTTTGGTGGGCTTGGAAGCACATCATATACTGCCTGAATGAGAAATTGGATGTGGTGTGGCTCAGCTTTCCAAAGCTCAGCCCAGGTCACTTTCCTCTCCACTGCATTCTCCTACCTTGTCCAAGCTCCCTGTTGCTTCATTCCCACCGCCTTGCAGGTTCTCGTCTCCACTGTGCTCTCACCTCCCCCTGAACTAGATGGCACATTCCTTCCCTCTGATGGTGTCCATTTGGGGAGTTGGAAAGGATCCTAGCCCAGCTCGGCCTCCTGTGACCACTCCCACCAGCCTCCTGTGACGCAGCCTTTCCTCTGCTTCCTGATCAGCTTCCTCTGCCCTCCACTTCCTGTAGTGTAGTGTTATTTGCAACAGAATATTCCCATGTTTATATTTTATCACCTGACCCATGATAGCAAGTATTCCAAGAACTTTTTTCACCATTCTATCCAGCTGTGTTGCCACTTTCCAGAACCAATGGGTGTAGACTGTTTGGTGTCTGTTCCTCCATTAGTGCCCTACAATTTACTTTATAGGTCTTACCTCTATTTGACTTTGTTGTGATTATTGTCAATGATTCTGAGCGTCTGAATCCCAATTCTTGTTGCGAATGCTGGAGTTACTTGGCCTTGTGAGTGGGGATAATTCTGATGAGGCCATGTCGCTCCTCTGTGTATTGTTGCTGCTTGCTGTTTGGTTTGTGAGTTGGATTGACGGGTGGAGGTTCTCAGACTGAGATGCTCACATGGTGAAACTGCCTGCCTGTGATTTTACACTGTTCACCTGTTTGTGAAGAGTCAGTGTATGGGGAATGGGAATCCAGAATCGAGGCATTTAGAGTCAAATTGCAGGGAAACAGGCCATTAGGCCCATTCTAACCAGGAGCACCCATTCCATTAATCCCATCTCTCAGCAATTGGCCTGAAGCCCTACCAGGTAATTCAAGTGCTCATCTAGATACCAATTTCTGCTTCCATCTGCCTCAGGCAATCAGTTCGTATTCTCAACACTCTCTAGGTTCAAAAGGTCCCCTTTGGATCCCCTCTGAATTTATTTACCCCCACCATCCTAAATCTAAGTCTTCTAGTTTTACCTACCTCTGATATGGATAACAGTTTTCTACACCTATACCAGTCATACTTTTATACACTTCAGTTATGTCCCCTGTTAAGTTGCTCCGCTCCAGTCTTTCCTCATCACTGAACTGCTCCAACTCGGGCAACATCTGGAAGAATGGAGCCACAACAACAATCTCTTACTCAATGCAGCAAGACCAAGGAGCTGATTATCATTTTAAGTAGACCTGCCCTGGGTCCAGCATGCAAGTGTAATTATGAAGAAAGCACAGCAGCACCTCTACTGCTTTAGGAGTTTGTGAAGATTTGACATGACATCTAAAACTTTGACAAACTTCTATAGATGTGTAGTGGAGGATATATTGACCAGTTGCATCACATCCTGTTATGGACACACCAAAGCCCTTGAATGGAAAATCCTACAAAAAGTAGTGGATACGGCCCAGTCTATCACAAGTAAGGGCCTCTCCACCATTGATCACAACTACATGAAATGCTGTCGCAGGATAGTATCAGGGACCCCACCAACCAGGTCATACTGTCTTCTCACTGCTGCAATCAGGCAGGTGGTACAGGAGCTTCAGAACTCACACCACAGGTTCAGGAACAGTTAATAGACAATAGGTGCAGAAGTAGACCATTTGGCCCCTCGAGTCTGCACCGCCATTCTGAGATATGGCTGATCATTCACTATCAATACCCAGTCCCTGCCTTGTCCCCATATCCCTTGATTCCCCTATCCATCAGATATCTATCCAGCTCCTTCTTGAAAGCATCCAGAGAATTGGCCTCCACCGTCTTCCGAGGCAGTGCATTCCACACCTCCACAACTCTCTGGGAGAAGAAGCTCTTCCTCAACTCTGTTTTAAATAACTGACCTCTTATTCTCAATCCATGCCCTCTGGTACTGGACTCTCCCAACATCTGGAACATATTTCCTGCCTCAATCCTATCAAATCCTTTAATTATCTTAAACGTTTCAATCAGATCCCCTCTCAATCTCAATTCCAGCGTGTACAAGCCCAATCTCTCCAATCTCTCTGCGTAAGACAGCCCTGCCATCCCAGGAATCAACCTAGTGAATCTACGCTGCACTTCCTCAATTGCCAGAATGTCCTTCCTTAAACCTGGAGACCAAAACTGTACACAATATTCCAGGTGTGGTCTCACCAGGGCCCTGTACAAATGCAAAAGAACATCCTTGCTCTTGTATTCAATTCCCCTTGTAACAAAGGCCAACATTCCATTTGCCCTCTTCACTGCCTGTTGCACTTGCTCATTCACCTTCATTGACTGGTGAACTAGGACTCCTAGGTCTCTTTGCATTTCTCCCTTACCTAACTCGACACCATTCAGACAATACTCTGCCCTCTTGTTCCAGCTTCCAAAGTGGATAACTTCACATTTATTCACATTGAATGACATCTGCCAAGTATCTGCCCACTCACTCAGCCTATCCAAGTCTCCCTGTATTCTCCTAACGTCCTCTTCGCATGTCACACTGCCACCCAGTTTAGTATCGTCAGCAAACTTGCTGATACAGTTTTCAATGCCCTCATCTAAATCATTGACATAAATCGTAAAGAGCTGTGGTCCCAATACAGAGCCCTGTGGTACCACACTAGTCACCTCCAGCCAGTCTGAGAAACACCCATTCACTGCTACCCTTTGCTTTCTATCTGCCAACCAGTTTTCTATCCATGTTGAAACCCTGCCCCCAATGCCATGAGTTCTGATTTTACTCACCAATCTCCTATGTGGCACCTTATCGAATGCCTTCTGAAAATCTAGGTACACAACATCTACTGGCTTACCCTCGTCTAACATCCTTGTTACACCCTCAAAAAACTCCAACAGATTAGTCAAGCATGATTTGCCCTTGGTAAATCCATGCTGGCTCAGCCTAATCCTATTTCTGCCATCTAGATGTGCCACTATTTCGTCCTTAATAATGGACTCAAGCATCAAACAGTTATTGCCCTTCAACCATCAGACTCCTGAACCAGAGATAACTTCACTTGCCCCATCACTGAACTGTTCCCACAATATATAAACTCACTTTCTAGAACACCATCTCATGTTCTCAGTATTTATTGCTTACTTAATTAACATTTCTTCTTTCTTTTTCTATTTGCACAGTTTGTTGCCTTTGAACGCTAGTTGTCCGCCCTGTTGGTGTAGTCTTTCATTACTTTTATTATAGTTATTGGTTTTATTGAAAATAAATCTCAGGATTGTGTCCGGAGATACTAAATTTACTTTGAGCTTTCACAAAATGTTGGAGGAACTCAGCAGGCCAGACAGCACCGTAAACAGTCTCCGTTTTGGGCTGAGACCCAGTGAAGGGTACATTGACTATACTCTGTTCCATAGATGCTGCCTGGCCTGCCCAGCTACTCCAGCATTTTATGTGTGTGTTGCTTGGATTTCCAATCTGCAGATTTTCTCTTGTTTACTTTGAACTTTGATCATTCACATACTGAGGTCAGCACAACTGTATGCAGTCCTCCAGCTAAGATCCAATCAATGTTTGATACAATTGGAGCATAATCTCCCTATTCTTCTAATAAGTAGTCCAAGTAATGAAGACTAGTACCCCATACGTCTTCTTAGCCACGTTATCCATTTATGCTGCTGCCTTCAAAGCTCACTGGAGTTGCTTATCAATGTCTCTGTTGTTAGTAATCGGCCAGAACAACACCGTTCATGGTGCCATTTGTACTCCTCACCTCACATTAAACTCCATCTCAGCCTATTTCACCAACATATCAATATCACCCCATAGCCCAGGCTACCCTCTACTGAACAATCTGTGTCCATAGTGATCCCATCTCCTACATCCACATGCGTTGTCTACAAGCACCAGGATCTCAGCACCAATCTGTGATACAACATTGGTCAATGGCCTCCAAATCATAAGAACAACCTCCACCATCACCCTGTTTTCAACGGTGAAGACAATTTGAGATCGAGTCTACCAGCTTGTTGGGAGGGTAGGAAAGAGGAGACTGTGAGCTCACCTCACAAGAACGCTGAGGGCTCCCAGAGGTGTGACTAGAGTTGCTGGAGCAAAGGCATAGGCAGCAAAATTGGCAGCTTCTCCCAAACCCACTGCAAAAGAGGAGAGGCAGAGTTAGGGAGCGAATATTGTGCTGAGTCATTACACAACCCACACAGAGAGCGACAGGCCAGAGAGGAGTAAAGGGATCCCAGTGTGAGAGTGTGGTTGGAATCTGCAGGTTCAGGTGTGGTGGAAGGGGATTAGACTGGCAAATGCAGAGGGCTGGGAGAATAGAGATGTGGCAGGGGAGAGAGAGCGGGTGAGTGGGGTCGGGGTATTAGGACACTGGAATAGGTGGAGGGTAGGTGATCAATGGAGTTGTAATGTAGGAGGACACTGCCCACCCTCTTCTTGACCAAGGGCTGCTGTCCCGGTGTGGGCCCCGTCAGTGGGGAGTTCTGTAGCAGCTCCCTGGCAGGGTCGACTACACCCCAAAGATAGGAAGATTCACTGTACGACACTCACTTGTGAGAAGCCCGGCCCACCAAAGCCACTCCTTCAGGTATGCATGTCCGCCCTGGCCTGTGGAGAAAGCAGATGGCGATTAAACACTGCCAGCCCCTCCTAACTCACATCACCAGCTGTAACTCTGGACCAGGGAGCTTGCAGGCACTGGGATTGGGTACGATAGGGGAGTGCAGCCAGTCGACCTGACACCAGAGTTCACGGTAACAGTAACTGAGCCAGCACAAAGCAGTATGCTGTAGCCGCTATGGCTGCTGCCTCATTGCACCAGAGAGCCAAGTTCAATCCTGACTGTGTGGAGTTTGCACGCTCTCCCAATGATTCTGTGCCCTTCCCCCCCCCCAGTACTCACACTAGTTTGCTCCCACATCCCAAAGACGTGTGGGTTAGTGGGCACAGACTGCAGACTGCACAGCACAGACTGGATGGCCAAAGGGCCAGTTTCAGTGCTGTATGGCTCCGACTTGATTATTTCCTCTCATTGGTATGTGTAAGCTCTCCGCATTTCAACTATGGAGACAAATAAGAATTGAAACACGGTGTCAGCACACAGAACACTGTTGGTAGTAACTGCTTTTTCCTCTGGCCAAATGGAGAACTGTAGAGCGCTGGACACCGACAGGTGGACACCACCTCCCTGAACCTGCCAACTTTTTCTCCCGTTCTCCTTACTTCCCCTTTCCTATAGAGGGGCTGACTCTCTTACCCTCCCCCCTCTGGAGAGGAGACACCTCTCTTTCATCCCAGCATCATTCCACTTGAGTACAGGTCACACAGTCCAACTGCAGGAAAGCCACTTACCTGCTCTTATCACTGACCTCCCAGCCAGGCGCAGGAGCCCCTTCTTCTTCAGGATGAAACTGCTGCCAATGAAGATGCTGGAGCTAATGGCAAGAGCAAGCCCCAGGTAGAAGACATAATGCCCAGTGCTGGTGTCAGTGGCTGGAAGCTGCAGGGCAGAATTGAGTTTGCTGTTAGTACAAACATACAGGGAGCTACCGTACAGTGAAAAACCTGCTTGCAGTATAGCCAGCATGTAGCTTTAGACAACATATAATATCAACGAGACATGAAATTATACTGTACAGTGAAATAAAATGCCATGCAAAGGAAAACAAAGACACAGATGAAGATGTTCATGACAGTACAAGACACGTTCCATGTTGTTCCATTGCTGAGGTAGGGGTTGAGTTTTGCAGGTCAGTTCAAGAACTGTCATTGTGTGGGAGGGGGACTTGGGGGTTCTAATGTTTTAACTGTCATTCATTCTTTGGGGCACTCCTCTGTTTTCGTGGATGTTTATGAAGAAAAAGCATTTCAGGATGTATATTGTATATGTTTCTCTGACATTAGATGTACCTATTGAACCTAATGGAAGTAGGAAGGCAGCTGCTCTTGCATCTGGTGGTGTGTTTCTTCAGGCTTCTGTACCTCCTGCTTGACAGCAGCAGGACAGTGGGGAACTAGGGTCAGCACTTCCTCTGTCTAACATAAGAAACAGGGATATCCCGGTATCATAGAACAACTTATTCCCCATATTGGACCGAGGAAGTGCTGACAAACCCGATACCCAAACAGCACAGTGAAATGAGGCAACAGGGACAGTGCAGGTACAGCCATGACCCAGGTTTAATCCTGACCTCTGCTGTCTGTGTGGAGTTTGCACATTCTCTCTGTGACCCCATAGGTTTACCCCACCCCCACATCCCAAAGCTGTACAGGGTGTTGGATTAATGGGTTGCTGGAACTTGTCTCTGCTGTATGCTGTTGAGTATGCGGGCAGAAAAAACTCATAACAATGTGGAATTAGCGTAAGTGGGAATTTGTTAGTTGTCACACTCATTGGATCAAAAGGTCTGCATCTGTGCAGTTGACTTTATAACTCTAATGGTCACTGCACTTAAAACTCTTGCACATCATCCTAGAATGACGTACATGTTTCTGAGCTGAGAATATTATCGTCTTTAAGTGCCATGCTGCATGACATGAGTAATCATGGTCTCATCATCATGATTGTTACTGGCAAACTTTTCATCAGAAGTGGTTTGCCATTACCTTCTTCTGGGCAGTGTCTTTACAAGGCGGGTGACCCCAGCCATCATTAATACCCTTCAGAGATTCTGTCTGCCTGGCATAACCAGGACTTATGATGTGCACTAGTCATTCATACAGCCATCCACCACCTGCTCCCATTGCTTCTTGTGACCCTGATTTGGGGGGTAGGGGGGCTAAGCAGGTGCTACACCTTGTCCGGTGACCGGCAGGCTAGCAGTAGGAAGGAGCGCTTCACACCTCCTATAGTAGAGATGTATCTCCACCCTGATACCCACTGAGCTGGGAAGGAATTAGAAATGAAGTTGGTGAATCAGGGAGGAGGGAGGACCTTGAAGATCTGGGCAAGTGGGTTGAAAGGTTATACTCAACGGAACTGTGTTCACAGTCCTTATGGAGGGTTTAAGCAGCGCTGTGAGAAATGTTTAAACCCGATTATTACGGGTACAGCAAAATGTGGGAGACACAAACATTTAGAACATAAGGCAATTCAAAACAGAGAGCGGACAGAAAATGGGATTACAACTGAGGCACTTTTGAAGGGATTTTAATATTTCTGAATATGCTCAATTTATGTAGGTAGTAAAGGAATTGGAGGTTATTTTAAACAACTGTCTACATGGACAGGAATGATACAAATGTGCAGTCCAGTATGCAGACCGTTAAGTATTACTGTAGTCAGTTTAGTGCGATGGGGAGACTGTAAGGTATTCTTGAAGGCAATTTACAGAGGGACACCAGAAACTGATTTGCCTATTGCTACATTTGGTCTATGGTGGATGCATTCTTACTGGCTCTCCACTCTGTTTTGGATCAGCTGGACAATACCTGCATAAGGCTGCTGTCTATTGATTACAGCTCAGTGCTCAACACCATCATACTCTCAGTACTAATCAACAAGCTCCAAAACATGGGCCTCTATACCTCCCTCAGTATCTGGATTCTTAACTTTCTCATCGGGAAACCATAATCATTGCAGATCGGAAATAACATCTCCTTCGCGCTTACAATCAACACTGGTGCACCTAAAGGATATATGCTTATCCCAGTACTCTACTCTCTCTCTACACCCATAAATGTGTGGCTAGGCACAGCTCAAAGGCCATCTATAAATTTGCTGGCAACACTATTGTTGGCAGAATTTCAGATGGTGACAGAGGTGTAGAGGAGTGAGAGAGATTATCTGGTCGAGGGGTTTTGCAGCAACAACCTTGCACTCAATGTCCATAAGACCAAGAAAATGATGGTGGACTTCAAGAAAGGGAAGTTGAGGGAACACACACCCAGTCCTCATCAAGGGATCAGAAGTGGAAAGGGTGAGTAATTTCAAGTTCATGGGTATCAAAGTCTCTGAAGATCTGTCCTGGGCCCAACATATTGCTGCAATTACAAAGAAGGCACAACAGTGGCTATATTTCATTAGGATTTTGAGGAGGCTTGGAATGTCACCAAGGACTCTCAGAAATTTCTATAGATGTACCGTGAGGAGCATTCTAACTGGCTGCATTACTGTCTGGTATGGAGGGGTCACTGCACTGGATCAGCAAAAGCTGCAGAATGTTACAAATCTAGCCAGCTCCTCCCTGGGCACTAGCTTTACCAGCATCAAGGACACCTTCTAAAGGTGATGTGTCAGAAAAAGCGGCAGCCATCCTTAAGCATAGCCATCACCCAGGGCAAGCCCTCTTCTCATGGTTACCATCACCGAGGTGGTTTGGGAGCCTGAAGCCATACATTCAACATTTTAGTAACAGCTTCTTCCCCTCTACCACTATATTTCTGAATGGAAAATGGATGCATTTACACCACCTTATATTTTAGCTGTTTTTGCTCTACCTATTTAATTGTATATCACCTATTTTTTATAATTTTATTATGTATTACAATACACTGCTGCTACAAAAGAAAAACAAATTTCATGCAAAATGCCATTGATATTAAACCTGATTCTGAATCAAAGGAGGAATTGATGAGCACATGAGACAGAACACATTGCAGGGGTAAATTAAGTGAAGTGGGACAGTTGGGATTCATTCATGGGAGCAGGCATGAACCTATGGTATGAATGGCCACCTTTTGCATTGCATCAGTATTTCTCTCCTAAAGTTAAATTTTTGATAAATCAGGGTAATTAAAAAAATGTGAATATTGTTCATTATCCTTTGCATGAATTACATTTGAGCAGAACACAGGACCAAGTGATGTCCCTTGAAAAAAGTTAGTAAAGATACTGTGAGACGGTGGAGTAAACCAACTGATCCGTTGACAGAGTTGCAAAAATTTCTCAGCATCAGCTTCCCTCAATTAGTTTCAGTTTACCTCACTGGCAAATATATCAAGTGTCTGCTCACCACACATGCAAAGCTACCTTTCATCACCTACCGAGGCTGATGTGGAGATCGGTTCTGGCACCAGGAATACTCCACCAAGAGGAATTATCTCCATTCTCCCAGGACATGCAAGAAGTGTCAACTGTTCCTGAAGGCAGGAAGAGGAAGTGACACAGATATCTCACTGTTGCCACTGCAACACATCCTCTCCCACTTGGCAGCTGTCTACCACAATGGGTCTGCCAGCCCCTGTCCAGCATCAACTCATCTCATACCATCCCATCTGGACAACAGACCCTTAATAGTTGTAGTATTGCCGGCCCTACTTCACCTCTGCCTTCCATACCTCTGTCATCCTCCCCAACCTTCCCTTCCCTACCTCACTTACCCATCTCCTCATTGCCCCAGTACCCAACTTGACTCCATGCCCTACTCTTCCCATACCCCTATCCTTCCGACCTTATGGACGCCCCTTCCATCCTTATCCCCATCCCACCTTCCCTCACCAGACTCCGCATTCCTTCCCTACCCCTAGCTCTCCTTTTGCTCCTCTGCCCGCACCCCCTTCCTCCCTAGACTGCCACCCCGTCCCTCCTTTCTCCCCAGCTCTCGACACCCCTGCCCTCCTTTTACCTCCCTACTGTGGAGCCATCCAATTCCGACCACCGTATTTCCTCCTATCCTTGAACACCCTCTTCTCTCACAACCCCGATTCCAGCTTCCTTAATTATCTCCTTATCCCCGACAGCCCTCCTTCCTCACCCGATTACCCTTATTCCTTACAAACTCCAACTCTCCACCCCACCCCTTCCCTCCTTCATTCCCGAACAGCCCCGCTTCCCTATCTATCTTCAATTCCTGCAGTCCCGCCTTCACCAACTGTCCCCTTTGCCCCGCACCTCACTGACAACTTCTCCATCTTCCGATCCGCCGCTCTGCCGTCCCCCAGCCCACTTCCGCTCTGCTGTGTGCATCCCGCATCGGCCTCCCGGGTCGACTTCCGGCATGCCCGGTGCGGGGCCCGGGCCGACCCTGACGGTGTCCCGCTGCTTATGGACAGGAAAGGCTCTGGCAGCTGGACCAAGATGACAGGTGGGCGCCAGCGATTGGGGTTTCACCGGGGAGACCAGAGGGAGAGACCGTGTGGACGTTGTTCCCACCCCGGAGCAGCTGAAACATCTCCTGTACTCTTCGATACTGGGAGTACAACACGGGAACCGGTCCTTCGCTCATTCCGGGAATACCGGCTCCGCTCATCCCTTTAGTCCTCCTCGGGTTCTGAGAGACCTCAGAAGCGCACAGGAGACCTCTCGGCGCCCTGGGTCTACGCCAGTTAACTCTCAGTCCCGCCTACCCTACTCTTGTGATTATTCTCTCACACCCATCATCTCTCATTTGATTCTTTTGTCATTAATCTACACTTATTTACAGCAAACAATTGCCCAACCAGCTTGCTCGTCTTTAGGATGGGGAGGGAAACCTGCAGTCACACACAGCAGCAGGGGTTGCGGGTTTCTGGAACCGCGAACCTAGGTTCCAGGACCGAACCATACTGGAATCAGAAAGCTCCCTCCTTATAAGCTCGCTTCTATTTTTGAACTAATGAATAGCTATGAGAGACATATGCTTCTCATTCATACAGCAAGGAAACAGGGTGTTTGGCGCGCCACTTCCACGCCAACCTGTAGGCATCCATCTGCAGTAAACTCAGCCTCCAGCGCCTGGCCCATGATCTATGCCCAGGTGATTCAGGTACTTCCGACGATGATCGTTTTGCTGCACGGAGAGCATTATGCTGGCTCAGCCCGTATTTATCAGGGTTCAGGACAATGAGCGGCGAGAGAGACAGGAGATTTAAAATTATGGGGTTGGTCATTTAAGACAGATGGTGAGACTATTGGTGTTTAAGTAAGTGAATATCTACTTTGGGGGGGGGAACTTTATAAGGAGATTGTGAGACTGCAACTGGTCTCCATATTTAAAGAAGCATATCAGAATCAGGTTTATTATCAATGGCATGTGATGTGAAAATTGTTAACTGAGCAGCAGCAGATCAATGCAATACATAATCTAGCAGAGAGAGAAAAAATAATAAATAAACAAGTAAATTAATTGTGTATATTGAATAGATTATTAAAAATGTGCAAAAACAGAAATACTGTATATTGAAAAAAGTGAGGTAGTGTCCAAAGCTTCAATGTCCATTTAGGAATCGGGTGGCAGAGGAGAAGAAGTTGTTCTTGAATCACTGAGTGTGTGCCTTCAGGATTCTGTACCTCCTACCTGATGGTAACAGTGAGAAAAGGGCATGACCTGGGTGCTGGCAGTGCTTAATAATGGATGCTGCCTTTCTGAGATACCACTCCCTAAAGATATCCTGGGTGCTTTGTAGGGTAGTACCCAAGATGGAGCTGACTAGATTTACAACCTTCTGCAGCTTCTTTTGGTCCTGTGCAGTAGCCCCTCCATACAAGACAGTGATGCAGCCTGTCAGAATGATCTCCGTGGTACAATGATAGAAGTTTTTGAGTGTATTTGTTGACATGTGTTTGCATTTGAAGGCCACTTGTATAGATCTGAGCTGCCTTCAATTCCACAATTCAGCTGCTGCACATCATAAAATGGCAGCTTATCCTTCCTTACATATGTTCTTAGTACTTTGACTGTAGTTTCATATTTCTCTGCGATAGTGAAGTGGAGGTGATGCCAAATATCTTCTCTCAGAGGTGAGTTGATGGAATTCTTGACATGGAGAATTGTCGAGGTGGAGACATTGAGTGTCTTCAAAGTAGCAATTGACACGTATTTAAAGTGTACTGTGAACAGTCAAGCGGTACTGGGAGAGTGGTGTGTGTTGAAGACTAGCTCAACTGTGATGTTGCTGAATGACCGAGCAGGCTGGAGTGTTTGACTGATAGACTACTGCTTCTATTCCTTCTGGTCTTAGCTTCTTAAGCGACCAGAATAGCGTGACCTTTGAAAGCCGTGTTGCTGGTGCCTTCCCCGCTCATCTCAGTGGGTTCTATCACAAGTTCTCTGTATTGCTGCAGTAGGAACAGGGAAGTTTTCCTGTTGTTTCAGTCAATATTTGCTTCAATAAATGTGAGTAGAGATCACCTGAACGTTTATCTTATTGCTGTTTATGGGATCTTGCTATGCACAGTTGGTAACTGGATTCCCAAAAGTGAACCAGTGGCTGACTTCCAGAAATACTTCAGGATTGAACTTTGATGTTCCTTGGGATGGCAGTAGATTGCAGAAGTGCTTTTATCTATGCAGTTGTCTTCAATAAAAAGTCTAAACAAATTTTAAAAATGGTTCAAAGTCAAGTTTACTGTCATATGCACAAGTAGGAAATCGAGTATCCATTTGCAGAGGAATGGGTCTTGAAGCTCAACGATGAGTCTGGATGGCATATTGTGACATCATGTGCACCTGTATGTGAGTGTGTATATATATATATATATATACATACATACACACACACACTCTCTCTCTCTCTCTCTCTCTCTCCTCCTCTCCCTCTCCTGCTCCCTCTCCTTCTCCCTCTCCCTCTCCCTCTCCCTCTCCCTCTCCCTCCCCCTCCCCCCCCCATCCCTCACCCTCCTGCTGTCAGCCTTCTTTGTGATTCCCCTTTTGTTCCATGATGGTAAGAACAGGATGAATCTGACCCGCTCTCTTTGTCATTTGTTTTTCAGCGAAAGGTCAGAAGCAGGGCTCAAAGAGTAAGGAAGATGCTCCGTATGAGTTGGAGAGTCAGTACATCCTGAGGCTGCCACCGGTGAGTGTGTTAGAGCATCAGCTTCTGGCCTCGGATGGAAATTGATTTTAAATAATGTTTGGTAACCTCTGTCAAAGTTTAATCCTTTGAACTGAAAGCTGTTCTGGTGAAAAGATGTAAATTGTTTTCCGACAATATAATCATCCTAACGGGTGATGCCCGCACTGAAGATGGTCTAATTTGAAGTTTCTATCTCCACCCCATTTGTATACCAGCCTACAGGGAGAGGTCAGCATCCATTAGTCTCTGTAACTGATGTTGGCATATCCTTCCCTCTATCACAGTGAGAAGTACGGTCCTGCAGGAAAAAGAACCAGGCCAGTTTGGTGAAACTGCGGTGTAGGACTCCATGTATTCTTAACAGCAAATGCTGGGGCCTCATCGAACAAATCAGATCAAGCTTCTGAGTCCTGCCACATACAGCCATGAATTGTAGTGGGCAGTCAAACTGTTAATAGGGAGAGAAGGAGGCACCTCATACATCTCCATCCTCGACGATGTCTGCAAACATTGTGTAAGTCCGAAAGGCTGAAGCATTTGCAGTTATGTTCAGGTGATCCGTCCCAGATCTGTGTTGGGAGCCTGTCTGTCACAGGTCAGTCTCTACGTCGGGAAATGGTTGAGAACACTGGATGCAGCAAAGGCTCTGGGACCAGACAACATCAAGGCTGAAGTGTTGAAGTCCTGCACTCCTCAGCTCATCCTGATCTTAGCAAAGTTACAACACTGACATCTACCCGGCCACGGGGAAAGTTACAACACTGGCATCTACCCGGCTGTGGGGAAAGTTACAACACTGGCATCTACCCGGCCGTGGGGAAAGTTACAACACTGACATCTACCCGGCCACGGGGAAGGTTACAACACTGGCATCTACCCGGCCACGGGGAAGGTTACAACACTGGCATCTACCCGGCCACGGGGAAAGTTACAACACTGGCATCGACCTGGCCACGGGGAAAGTTACAACACTGACATCTACCCGGCTGTGGGGAAAGTTACAACACTGGCATCTACCCGGCCACGGGGAAAGTTACAACACTGACATCTACCCGGCCACGGGGAAAGTTACAACACTGACATCTACCCGGCCACGGGGAAAGTTACAACACTGGCATCTACCCGGCATCGGGGAAAGTTACAACACTGGCATCTACCCGGCCGTGGGGAAAGTTACAACACTGGCATCTACCTGGCCACGGGGAAAGTTACAACACTGGCATCTACCCGGCATCGGGGAAAGTTACAACACTGGCATCTACCCGGCATCGGGGAAAGTTACAACACTGGCATCTACCCGGCCACGGGGAAAGTTACAACACTGGCATCTACCCGGCCGTGGGGAAAGTTACAACACTGACATCTACCCGGCCACGGGGAAGGTTACAACACTGGCATCTACCCGGCCACGGGGAAGGTTACAACACTGGCATCTACCCGGCCACGGGGAAAGTTACAACACTGGCATCGACCTGGCCACGGGGAAAGTTACAACACTGACATCTACCCGGCTGTGGGGAAAGTTACAACACTGGCATCTACCCGGCCACGGGGAAAGTTACAACACTGACATCTACCCGGCTTCGGGGAAAGTTACAACACTGGCATCTACCCGGCCACGGGGACAGTTACAACACTGACATCTACCCGGCTGTGGGGAAAGTTACAACACTGACATCTACCCGGCCACGGGGAAGGTTACAACACTGGCATCTACCCGGCCGTGGGGAAAGTTACAACACTGGCATCGACCCGGCCACGGGGAAGGTTACAACACTGACATCTACCCGGCCGTGGGGAAAGTTACAACACTGACATCTACCCGGCCACAGGGAAAGTTACAACACTGACATCTACCCGGCCACGGGGAAAGTTACAACACTGACATCTACCCGGCTGTGGGGAAAGTTACAACACTGGCATCTACCCGGCTGTGGGGAAAGTTACAACACTGGCATCTACCCGGCCACGGGGAAAGTTACAACACTGACATCTACCCGGCCACGGGGAAAGTTACAACACTGGCATCTACCCGGCCGTGGGGAAAGTTACAACACTGGCATCTACCCGGCCACGGGGAAAGTTACAACACTGGCATCTACCCGGCTGTGGGGAAAGTTACAACACTGGCATCTACCCGGCTGTGGGGAAAGTTACAACACTGGCATCTACCCGGCCGTGCGGAAAGTTACAACACTGACATCTACCCGGCCACGGGGAAAGTTACAACACTGACATCTACCCGGCCACGGGGAAAGTTACAACACTGGCATCTACCCGGCTGTGGGGAAAGTTACAACACTGGCATCTACCCGGCCGTGCGGAAAGTTACAACACTGGCATCTACCCGGCTGTGGGGAAAGTTACAACACTGGCATCTACCCGGCCGTGCGGAAAGTTACAACACTGGCATCTACCCGACCGTGGGGAAAGTTACAACACTGGCATCTACCCGGCTGTGGGGAAAGTTACAACACTGACATCTACCCGGCATCGGGGAAAGTTACAACACTGGCATCTACCCGGCCACGGGGACAGTTACAACACTGACATCTACCCGGCCACGGGGAAAGTTACAACACTGACATCTACCCGGCCACGGGGAAAGTTACAACACTGGCATCTACCCGGCCACGGGGAAAGTTACAACACTGGCATCTACCCGGCTGTGCGGAAAGTTACAACACTGGCATTTACCCGGCCACGGGGAAAGTTACAACACTGGCATCTACCCGGCCACGGGGAAAGTTACAACACTGACATCTACCCAGCCGTGGGGAAAGTTACAACACTGGCATCTACCCGGCCGTGGGGAAAGTTACAACACTGACATCTACCCGGCCACGGGGAAAGTTACAACACTGGCATCTACCCGGCATCGGGGAAAGTTACAACACTGGCATCTACCCGGCCACGGGGAAAGTTACAACACTGGCATCTACCCAGCCACGGGGAAAGTTACAACACTGGCATCTACCCGGCCACGGGGAAAGTTACAACACTGACATCTACCCGGCCGTGGGGAAAGTTACAACACTGGCATCTACCTGGCCACGGGGAAAGTTACAACACTGGCATCGACCTGGCCATGGGGAAAGTTACAACACTGACATCTACCCGGCTGTGGGGAAAGTTACAACACTGGCATCTACCCGGCCACGGGGAAAGTTACAACACTGGCATCTACCCGGCCACGGGGAAAGTTACAACACTGGCATCTACCCGGCCACGGGGAAAGTTACAACACTGGCATCTACCCGGCCACGGGGAAAGTTACAACACTGGCATCTACCCGGCCACGGGTAAAGTTACAACACTGGCATCTACCCGGCCACGGGGAAAGTTACAACACTGGCATCTACCCGGCATCGGGGAAAGTTACAACACTGGTATCTACCTGGCCACGGGGAAAGTTACAACACTGGCATCTACCCGGCCACGGGGAAAGTTACAACACTGGCATCTACCCGGCCGTGGGGAAAGTTACAACACTGGCATCTACCCGGCCATGGGGAAAGTTACAACACTGGCATCTACCCGGCCACGGGGAAAGTTACAACACTGGCATCTACCCGGCCACGGGGAAAGTTACAACACTGACATCTACCCGGCCACGGGGAAAGTTACAACACTGGCATCTACCCGGCCACGGGGAAAGTTGCCCAGGTATATCTCGTTTACAAGGAGCAGGGTAAATCCAATGTAACTGGCCCAGTCAATCTGCTGGCGATCATCAGGAAAATGGTGGAAGGTAGCTGCAGCCACAACACTTCGCACTGAAACTGCTCACTGATGTTCCTTCTAGGTTTTGCTGAGATGTCTTCAATCCAGGACTCGACACCAAGGCAGCATTTGATCAAGTGTGATGTCGGTGAGCCCTGGTAAAACTGAAGCCGCTGGGCATTAAAAGGAAATCACGCCAGTGACTGGCATCATGTTTCATGCAAACAAAGATCATTGTCATCCCAGCCCTAGAAGCACACAGTTTCTCAGGGCAGTGTCATAGGCCCAGTCGCTTCCTTCCCAATCAGAATCAGGTCTATTATCTCTGACATATGTCATGAAATGTGTTTTGCAGCAACAGTTACAGTGAAAGCCATTTAAAAGTTCTGTTACAAACCTAAATAAAAAGTGCAAATGATGAATAACGAGTTAGTGTTCATTGACTGTTCAGAAGTCTGATGGCAGAGGGGAAAAGGCTGTGCCAAAAATGTTGAATGTTGGTCTTCAGGCTCCTGTACCCGATGATTATATCATTCAGAACTCCTCTGCAAATGAAGTAGCCTGTGCCTACATAAAGCAAGACCTAGGCAATGTTCAGACATTGACTGGTAAAGGGCATGTCTTTTTCATGCTGTGTACATCTCGAGCAGTGATTAGCTCCAGTGAGAGGGAATAACTACCTATCGTTGATGTTCAGAGGCATCACCATCCCTGAACTCCCCCAGCGTCAGTGTCCTGTGGGCCATCAGTAAGACTTGAAGATGTTTCTCTTCCTTTCTATATTGTAAATGTATTGTAAAACTGAGTTCCCAGTACAGACCCTTGGAATTGCTACTACACCACGCTTCCAAACACAAAACTGTTCTTTATAGTCATAGGATTGTACAGCACGGAAACAGGACCTTCAGACCACCACATCCACACCACAAACGAGAGAAAATCCGCAGGTGCTGGAAATCCTAGCAACACTCGCAAAATGCTGGAGGAACTCAGCAGGCCAGGCAGCATCCATGGAAAAAAGTACAGTCAACGTTTCAGGCCGAGTCCCTTCAGCTGGACCTCCAGCAGCTTGTCCGTGCTGACCTTTGGCCTGACTACATTAATCCTGTTTGCCCACACAATCCCATTTGTCTTTCTGTGCATTGTCTATTTAAGTGTCTGTCTAAATGCCTAACACATAGTGACTGTATTTGATTTTATTCATCTCCTAACAGCACATTCTAGGTATCAATTACTCTATGAGAAAAACTTATACCTCTGATTCCCTCACTTGAAACCCATGCCCTTTTGCTTTTGATATCTCTTCCATGGGAGTTAAAATACTGACCATCTTATCATCTTGTATACTTCTGACAGATCACCCTTCCAACCCCCTTTGCTTAATGTCCAGCTTACTTCATCCTTCAATCCAGACAACATCCTGCTGAATCTCCTCTGCACTCTCTCCAGCACAATCACACCCTTCCTAAGTGCCTCGTATATAGCAGGATCGCACAAGTGGGGCCTGACCAGTTTTTTGTATGTTGTAGAATAATGTCCCATCTTTTATATCTTAAGTCGAGACTGAGGGAAGCAATTATATCACACACCTTCTTCACCCTATCAACCCAAGAGAGAAGTAGTTTAAGGTGAGAGGGCAAAGATTTAAATAAGAACTTAATGGGCAACATTTTTAATTACACAAAGTGTGGAATCTGTGTAGAATAAGCTACCAGAGGAAGAGTCTGAGGCAGGTACAATAACAATTTTTAAAAGATGGCCAGGTATGTGGATTAGAAAGGTTAGGAAGGTTATGGGCAAATGGACCCAGTTTGGATGAGGGATGTCAGTTGACATGAACCAAATGGGCTGAAGAGCCCGTTTCAGTGCTGTATGACTTTGACTTGATAACCCTATCAACCCGTGTTGCTCCCTTCAGGGAACTATGGACAGGCTCCAAGTTCTGAATATTCAACAGAATTTCTTAGTGCTGTTAGCATTCCTCATCAAGCCATTTGCTGTTTGCATCCTGTGCCTATTGAACTTCCAGTGCCAAGCTAATGTTTGTACAAAGGAGACGGTTGCCTTCCATGTAATTTGATTTTTGTTGCAGTCCAAGTGAGATGGGTAATTCTGGAAGGGGCTGAAGGGTTGGAGGACTGAGAGGCCGAGGACTGCCCGGTAAACTTTAGAGTTGGTCTTATTTCTCCACAGGAATTTGCAGCCACTGTGCGGAGAGCAGTGCAATCTGGGAATGTGAACCTGCGGGATCGACTGACCATTGAACTGCACCGTGAGTATTTCGACCCAGTGTCTGAGCTTAAACGAGTTTGAGTTTTACTGAGTCCCATCAGACCTGTACAAGCCCATGTGTAATGATCTGGGGTAAAAAGTCTTTACTTCTCTCCACTTAGGCATCAACCAATGTTGCAGCTGCCCCTCTGATGTTGGTTTTGTGTTGGGAAGGGACAAAACACAAGAAAATGGGAGCAAGAGGAGGCCATTCAGCCCCTCAAGATTGCCCATCATTGAGCATGAACATAGCCTCAACTCTTCTTCTGTACCAGTTCCCCATAGCACTCAATCTTTCAAATATTTATCTATCTCCACCTTAAATATATCTGGCAATCAATGTCCACCAGCGTTGGGTGCAAAGAATTCTAGAGGTTCAGTATCCTCCGAGATTTCTATGTACAACAATTTTGAACGCTTGACCCTTATCCTGTAATTATGTCTCTTGTTCATCATTCTCACTAATGAAAACTTCTCTACCCTGTCAAGCCCCCATGGGAGCTTTTATGTTTAAATGATTCTTCTAAACTCTCAATAGGACCACTCTTTCACCCCTTGAGTTAGTTTGGTAAATCTTTTGATTTTAATGTTCGTGGTCTGTTCTGTAAGGAGACCAAAACTATGCATAGTGTTCCAGATGTAGCCTCACCAGCACCCTGTACAGATCTAACAAAACCTCCCTATTCTTAAACACCAACCCCTTTGCAATAAAGGCCAGAATGCAGTATGCCACCTTCACTATCTGTCGGATCTACCTGGTAACCTTTGCAATCATACACACTGACACCTAGTTCCCTCTGAACTTTACCTCTCAGTTAGGTAATGATCCACCTTTCTTTCCTAGTTTATGTCCCTAAAGTGTAAGCCCTAGATGGTGACTGCACAGCAAATCCATCTGGCTATGATCTTCCAAGCTGACGGTGACAGACTCGCAAGGCTGCAGGTTTATGATTCAGGATGGGAACGTAGACTGAAGCCCTGATAGTGTATTGCCAATTGTTGCTTCTATGGCTATCTTTGTGCAACTGATTGGTTACTCCATCTGTCTCATTAACAGAACATCTCAGCATTCAATAACCCCGACGTTAAAGGTATTATTTATCATTATGTTAAAGCCTCTATAATGTGGGTTAGTTATTCGACCCACTCGTGGTGTGAAGGAGTCATCTTCATGACGTTCTCCACTGGTCTTGTGATTGACACAAATCTGATAGATGAGTAACTAGGCTTCCCACCAAGATTATAACAAGGCTACAGAGACTGTTTCCAGGAACTCCCCCACACCCTGGTAAGATTCTTGGTGTATATCATAATTGTATTTGGTGCTTCGTCAAATTTAAATCAGTGGCTCAGAGTGCTGAAACCGTAAAGGTTCCCTCAGCCCACAGTGTGTGTGGTTGTCAGATATGTAAATCCTACACACATTTATGAAAATAGTACGAGAAAGGCAGGACACCATCCTTTTAGGGATGCCTGACACCTCACATCTCATGTATGTGAGCCTCATTTGAGCTCCTCACTCACCCCATCTTCCCGCCACCTTAACAGTGATAGAGTTCCTCTCATCCTTACCTACCACCCCATGAACTGCCCCATCCAAACACCATTCTCACCAACTTCTGCCATCTCCAAAGGGATCCTACCCCTAAATGTACATTTATCTCTCCCAGCCCCCTGTTCACGTTGTGCAGAGATTGCTCCATCTGCGATTCTCTTGTCTATTCGTCCCTCCCAGTGCTTGTCCCTGCAAGCAGCCAAAGTGCCTCACCTACCCATTCACCTCCTCCCTCACCTCCATTCAGGGCCCCAAACAGTCCTTCCCGGTGAGGTAACACTTCACCTGTGAATCTGCTGGGGTTGTCTGTTGTGTCCAGTGCTCCCAGTGCAGCCTCCTCTACATTGGTGAGACCTGTCGTAAATTGGGGGACTGCTTCATCAAGCACCTCCTCTCCATCTGCCTGGAGTAGAACCTCTCAGTGGTGGAACATTTTAATTCTTACTCCCATTTCTGTTCTGACACGTGGTCATGGCCTCCTCTTGTGCCACAATGCAGCCACCCTCAGGGTGGAGGAGCAACACCTTATATTCACTCTGGGTAGCCTGCTACCTAATGGCATGAATATCAAATTCTCCTTCTGGTAAACATTCTTTTCCGTCTCCTTCTCTTTTATTTCTTTTCCCTAGTCTGGCCTTTTACCTCTTCACCTGCTCATTACTTTCCTCCCGGTCTGCTCCTCCTGCTCTTTCTCCTATCAGATTCATTCTTCTCCAGCCCTTCACCTTTCCCACCCACCTGGCTTCACCTGTCACCTTCTAGCTAACCTCCTTCCCCTCCCCCCCACCTTTTTATTCTGGCATCTTCCCCCTTCCTTTCCAGTCCTGAAGAAGAGTCTCAGTCCGAAATGTTGACTGTTTATTCCCCTATGTTGATGCTGCCTGGCCTGTTGAGCATTTTGTGTGTGTCGCTTTCAGTTTCCAGTATCAGCAGACTTTCTTGTGTTTGCAATGTTGACTCTGTTTCCATGAGCGAAACTGGCCCTGCTTGAGCTCTATGGTGTTAATGCCAAGGCTGAAAACTTCTCATAAACTTTAAATTTCTTGTGGGGAAAGACAGTGCCAAAATATGACATGGTGTTTTTTAATCCTTATCCAAATTTCTTTCCAAACTTCACCCAACTTTCTGTTAGGGTTATATTTGAGCATCAGTGTCAATGTGCAAACGATTCCCTGTTCCATTAAGACCCAATGTTAATATTGAACACAACTTTGCAATGCAAATTTTGTTGTCTCAGTTGCCTCTGCTCACAATTAAGATGGTTTCCCTCACATGGCAACTGTCATTGGGTGAGGAAGGTATGCGGTAAAGTGACCAGCTGACAAGGTTTCTTTGCCATCTTTCACAGCGGATGGTCGACATGGCATCGTGCGAGTGGACAAACAACCCTTGGCTTCCCGGCTGGTTGATTTGCCCTGTATCATTGAGTCACTGAAGACCATCGATAAGAAGACTTTCTATAAGACTGCAGATATCTGTCAGGTGTGCAGATCCTCTTGTTTATTTCATGCTTTCTGAATTGGACAAGATGTTGAGATTGTGTTGGCCCCAATGCTCTAAGATAAAACTGCTTTCGGCTCTACGCCTGTGAGCTGGGCTTCTTTTCTATCTACAGCTTGAATGAGAGAATGTAATTGCACGGTAAGTCCTGTCACTTAAAACAGAGGTGCATGGAAATCTCTTCTCTTCAAGGATGGTGAATCTCTGGAATTCTCTGCCCCTATTGGGTGGCGAGGGCTGGAGATGGATAAATATTTGAGGGATTGAGGAATGAGGGGTTATGGAGAACTGGCACAGAAGAGGAGATGAAGTCAGCACTGATACGCCATGATCATATTGAATGGTGGGGAATGCTTGAGTGGCCGAGTGGCCTTATATTTTCTGGGGATCTTACTCTGAATATTGATTTGAAGTGGTATTAATAACTAATCCCAGTAACTGAAGGGCAAAACGTTCCCCATTGGAGTGGTGAGTGCAGAGGGCAGCAGTAAGTAGTCTTCAGGGCTCTTGTATGGATTCCATTTATTGGTCCTTGGGACATGGAGGAAGGATGTGTGTTGACAGGTCTGAGGTGAGAGGAGGGCTGACTGGATTTTGGAACAAAAGATTCAGTTGCATTTTTTGTGTTCTGCCTCCACCATTCCAGATGCTGGTGTGCACCACAGACGGGGAGTTGTACCCTCCACAGGAGGAGCCTGTACCAGTGGATCCCAAGAACAAGAAGAAAGACAAAGACAAGGAGAAGAAGTTCCTGTGGAATCATAGCAGTGAGTATCCAAAGTATGACAGACTGTAGCAGCGCAACCTGATGGTGAGCCTTGACATTTCTAGCCAGGGAGCAAACTCACCCAGATGGTTAAGCTCCTAACTGTTGTGCACTGACATGGTTTTATTGGTATGGACATGCCTCAAATAGTCTGATTGTCGATACTTTCCAAGAAGGTACAAACTACATTTATTTATTATCAAGAAAGTATAAATTATACAACCTTGAGATTTGTTTGCTTACATGCAGTCACAAAGCAAGAAACCCGGAAGAACCCAATTAAAAAAAAATAAACACCAACACCTGATGCACAGAGAAAGGGGAAACAAAAAAAAAATCATGCAAATGATAAAAGTGAGCAACAACGTTCCGAGCCACAATGAATCTTTGGATCTGACCCAAAGCCTCAGTATCAGTCCATTATATTAGCACAGCAGCCAGGGGCAGTCTTCATAGCCTCAAATGGACCACTTGAACGAATATGGACGGTTGGGATGTTGTGAGAGAAGTTGTGAAGAAAATCTGGCTCATGAGCTCCAGATGTCTCCAATGTAAGAGGGGCAGGTTTGATATTAGAGTTTATAACTTGTAGCAACCCGTTGGGGACAGATGACACTCGTTTAAGTTTCTGTCAAAGAGTGAAGAGTTGTACAAGAGTGTATCTAAGTTCCTGCAGTTGAAATGTGGCAAGCTCCCAGGGTTAGAATGCAATATTTTTTTGAAGATAACAGTTCTGAAGGTAGAAGGAACTCATTCATCCCATAGAGTTTCTGCCAGCTCTCAGTACAATTACGTCACAGTTATATAGAGCTCCAGCCCACAGTCTCTGCTGACCATCGGCCTTCCATTTACACTAATTCTACAGTAGTCATCGTTTCTTTTTTTATTCTCCTCATATTCCCATCAATATGAGGCACTGGAGTTTGGAGCTCAATCCCAACGCCATCTGTAAGGAATAAGAACCGAATGGAATGCGTGCTTTTTTCCAGATGCTGTGGTTTCCTCCCACGCTCCAAAGGCACAGGGTAATTGGTCACTATATATTGTCCTGCCACTCAGCTATGGTTAATTGGGGTTCGTTGGGAGTTGCTTGGATAGTACAACTTCAAGAGCCGGAAGACCTATTCCATGATGTATCTCCAAATCATCCCCCCCTGCCCCCCAAGATTCTCATACTCACCTACACGCTAGGGACAATTTACAGTGGCCAATTAACATACCAACCTGCACGTTTTTGGGATGTGGGAGAAACCCAGGCACCCAGGGGAAGCCCATGCAGTGACTAGAGAACATGCGGCCGATGTAATGGATAATGCTGGAATGAGCTTCCAGATTGAAACTTTACTGGAGCAGAGAATCAGAGAGTTTAACATTAGCTATTCAAACCACAAGTGGTCATTAAGGAGAGGAGGCATGAAAGGCTGGGTTATTGAAAACGATGCTCAGCAGAGAGAGTGCAGGGTAAAACAGAATGAGATGCTGTGTGGTAGCACAGCAGATAAATTGCTCAGTCTGGATAGGCAATCTCACGGGTTGCTAAAGGAAGGCTAGTAAGTGAAGAATTGTCAAAGCATCCTGTGTTCCTCAGTGGGGAGGAAATTTGCAAATACTGTCTTGTGCACAGTTTGATCCAAGGATTATCCCAAGAGCTCCAGGTCACCCAGGTGAACCTTGGTGTTGAGAAATCTCCCAAGAGAGTAGAAAAAAAGCACAGTGGATGTTTGTGAGGATGTTGCTAGGGTTGGAAAATGATTTGCATATGGAATATTTGAATAACTTAGGGTTGTTTTCTTTATAACAGCAGAAGGGAAAATTAACTGAGACACCCAGGAGTGCAAGTAGAAGTGACCTGTTTCCCTCAGCTGATAGGTCAAAAGCCAGCCGCAGAGATATAGAGCAATTGGTAGAAGGATTAGAAGAGCGTTAAAGAAAAATGTTGTCATGTAGAGGATGGTGATGTCTGGAACCTGCTGCCCGAATAGGTGTATCACATTTACACAGTACCCAAGAATCATAAACTGCAGGACCTTGGACCCAGTACTGGAAGATGGGGTGAGGTCAGGCAGCTCTTTATCAACCAGAACAGATGTAGTGGTCTGAATATCCTCCTGTATCATAATTATTAATGATCATTTGGGAAAACTATGCATTAAAGCAAAGGGATACAGCATAGATCTGTTAAAGGTAAATTGTGCTTAACCAATGTGAGCTTCTACCTGATTAGTCAAGTCAAGTTTCTTATCATTTAACTATTTGCATGTATGCCATCAAATGAGTCAACATTTCTCTGGACCAGGGTGTAAAACACGTAACATACAATAACTTAGGGAAATAACTGAAAAAGGACTTAGTGCTTTCCCAGCGTATATGACAAATAAACTCTTCTCAGGCTTCCAGCCAGGTACAGATATCAATTTTAATCGACATTTCGATGACAAACTCAGTCACCTTCATCAGAGATTATGCCTGGGCATGTCTAGTCTGGTGGTATTTATACCCTCATAGACAGCCCCTCCTGATTGGTTAGTCCTCATCCAATCAGGTTTCCTCTCTCTCACCTTGTTTGCAATTGAATTCCAGTTCTTTCTTAGAGCGAGACCTTTGTCTTTATTAAAATTCTTTTCCTCTAGTTTTTTGTCAATGGCTTCCATAACCATGAGGTCCTAAGGCCATTGGCGTGGCACCATAGCTATGTGCTGTCAAAGTCAATCCTATGGCCACTGCCGATTTCTCTGGGTAACCCAAATGGACACACTTGCTGTATTCCTTGATGCGGATTTCCACCGTGCATCCATCTGGCTGATATACACTGCTCCACATTTACAGGGAATCCAGTAAACACCAGCCAGCCTGAATCCCAGGTCATCTTTGACCCACATAAGCTGTGGTTTGAGCTTCCTTGCGAATTTGTTGACGGTATTAATCCACTATTTCTTCAGGATCCTGGCAATCCTTCCAGAAGCCATGGAAGTATAGGGAAGACAGGCGGTAGTGATGGGTTCCTCCTCATTGTTGGGTTTCTTGGTTTTTCCGTCGGCCCTTTTAAGGACCCAATTGATTTCTTTCACCTTGTAGCCATTCCATAGGAATGTCGTGTATAATCATCTTACTTCCCCTGGGAGACTGTCTAGGTCCAAAATAGTTTTTGCACAGCTAATCAAAGTAGGAAGAACCGCTCAACGTTTAGAGGCATGATGGAGGCTGTTATTGTTGAGATACAAGTCCGTGTGATTGGGTTTCCAATAGACCCCATGTCTGAGGTTACCATCTGATTCTCAGCGTATTAGAATGTCCAGGAAGGGGAGGCAACTATTCTTCTCCATCATCATTGTAAGTTGAATGTTTGGATGTATACAGTTCAGATGGCCATGGAACTGTTGGAGTGCCTGGAGTCCATGAGGCCACATTATGACGGTGTCATCAACATATCTGAAGAAGCATTTGGGCTGTCAGGGCGATGAACTCAGCGCCCTCTCCTCAAACTCCTCCATGTAGAAGTTAGCAATAGCCAGTGACGAGGGTGATCCCGTGGCTACTCTGTCCATTTGTTCATAGTAGCTGCCCTTGTAGATGGAGAAGCTGTTTCCCAATGTTTTTATTCATTGGAGTCTCCTGCCTGATGGTAGAAAGTCAAAGATGCTGGATGAATGGGTGGGATCCTTGATAATACCAAAGGCCTAGTGTGTGCAACACTCCTGATAAATGTCCCCAACAGATTGTAAGGAGACCCCTATGATCCTCTCAGCCATTTCACAGTCCTTTGAAGGGAACTCCAGTCCAATGTTTGGCTGCTCCTATACCAAATGGAGATACAGCTTGTCAGAGTGGGTAATGGCGCTCCTGTAAAATTCAGTTAAGATGGAGGCGCGGAGCCTTGCTTGTCTCAATCTCCTTAGGAAGTGGAGGCACTGCTGTGCCTTCTTGTTCAGGGAAGTTATATTGAGAGACCAGGTGAGGTCATCCAATGTGAACTACCAGGAACTTGGTGTACTTAACTCTCTCTATGTAGGAACCATGCATTTGCAGAAGGGGTTGGTTCATCTGTACCTTCCTGATTTCCTTGGTCTTCTCCGCGTTCAGACTTGGGAGTTGTTCTTCTCACACCAATCCAATCGGCACTCCACTTACTCTCTACACTCCAACTCATCATCATTGTTGATGAAGCCTACCACTGTTGTGTCATCTGCAATCCTGATGACTGGGTTTGAGCTGAATCCTGTGTCAGCAGTGTGAACAGCAGCGGGCTGAGCACCCAGCCCTGGGGAGTGCCAGTACTCTGCGTAATGGGACCAGAGACGTTACGTTGCTGCCCACAAGGATTGGCTTAGAGAATTAGTAATGGCAATGTTGTTTGAATATTGATTCTCAGAAGGCTCATCAGCAAAGTTAAATCCTGTGGGTAGAAAATTGGCCAAAGAGCAGGAAGTAGAAAACAGTGTTTGTTTTAGCAGATGGAGAAGGGACAGTGTCCGGGTGATGGTTGACCACTGCTTTTAGAGCATAGAATAGTACAGCACATTACAGGCCCTTCGGCCCATAGTGTTGTGCCGACCCTCAAACCCTGCCTCCCATATAACCCCCCACCTTAAATTCCTCTATATACCTGTCTAGTAGACTCTTAAACTTCACTAGTGTATCTGCCTCCACCACTGACTCAGGCAGTGCATTCCACACACCAACCACTCTGAGTGAAAAACCTTCCTCTAATATCCCCCTTGAACTTCTCTCCCCTTACCTTAAAGCCATGTCCTCTTGTAATAAGCAGTGGCCCTGGTGAAGAGGCGCTGGCTGTCCACTCTGTCTATTCCTCTTAATATCTTGTAAGAGCAAGAGAGAAAGCTGGAGGTTATGTTTATGTACACTGAAGTAACATTTGGTCAGAAGTGGAGATCTGTGTCCATTTTTGGTCACCATTCTTCAGGATGGATATGAATGTTCAAGAGAAGGAGCTGGAACATTGAGAGGGTGAGGCATGTAAGTCTGCAAAAAAAAGTTGGGATTTGCTGTCTTGACAGAAGGGTGAGGAAGGAATTGAGAAAAGTGTTCAAATTTAAATAGAACTTTACATGATTGCATATGAACAAATATTTCCAATTGGGCAAAAGTCAGGATCCAAAGGCAGTGGTTAAATTGATGAGCCAAAGAGAGCTGCAGAAAGCAGTTATGATCTAGAAATCACTGGAGCTAGATAGGTATCTTATGGATAGGGGAATCAAGGGATATGGTGACAAGGCAGGAACTGGGTATTGATAGTAGATGATTAGCCATGATCTCAAAATGGCTCGAAGGGCCGAATGGTCTACTTCTGCCCCTATCGTCTATTGTCTAAAGGACAGTGGAAACTATTTTCATGCGGTTCTCCGAGTTGAAATGGAATGATATTTTTTCAAGAGAAGTAAACTACAGTGATTGGCAGTAAAACAAATTAGCAGTGTTTTTCATTGGGTTATTCTGATAAAACGCCTGTAAGTGATATTCAGTGCCATAATAATTCTGTGATCTATGATTTAATAGTTCAGAATGAATCTGAATCTGAATCAGGCTTCGTATCATTGGCATATGTTGTGAAATTTGTTGTTTTATGGTAGCAGTACATTGCAATACATAATACAAACTATAAATGGCAATAAGAAATAGATATAAACATCAAATTAAATAAGTAAGTTCATAGTCCATTCAGAAATCTGATGGTGGAGGGAAAGAAGTGTGCATCTTCGGGCTCCTGTACCTCCTCCTTGATGGTAGCAATGAGAAGAGGGCATGTCCTGGGTGATGGGGATCCTTCATGCTGCATTTTTGAAGCAGCGGCTTTTGAAGGTGTCCTTAGTGCTGAGGAAGCCATTGCGTCCATCACTGGTGTGTTAGTTTTGGCTGGTGTAAACCCAAGCTTAATTCCTCACTCTTTCCTATAGTTCTGTACCAATCCCACAGCCCACATTATTTTGTGGGGCTCCCAAGCTAAACAGACTACTACTCAGTGTAGACTAAAATCAGTCCAAAAGTAATTGCAGACCACACCAATCACAGCTCTAACGTAGGGTCCCAGATGTATACCCTTCACTTATTTTCTTTCCAATAATGCTGCTGATCCTGCTGAGTAAATGAAAACAGCATTTTCAGTTTTAATTATGCTAATTACAAGTTGATCCTGCCTCCCACACCCAACCCTGCCAGTACATCATTGCTCTGCTCCTTAACTCATAGAGACACGTAACTGTGAAAACTAATCTCACTACTTCGGTGTTCCTGAGCTCTATCAATCCCAAACTATTGACCCCGTACAGTGGCATCGTAAGTCGAGGCTCTGTCTCGTAGCCCCAGAATCCAAAGCTGAATTCTGCCCGCAGGTGCTGAGTATGTGTGGAGTTGGAATACTCTGCCTGAGACAGCATGGGTTTCCTCTGGGTACTCGGGTGTCCTCCCACAGCCCAACGATGTGTGAATTGGGTGTTTAATTAACCGCTGTAAATTGCACCCCGCCCCCCCCCCCCCACCCCCGTGCAGATCCATGGTGGAAAGTGTAGGAAGTTAATTGGAATATGATGAAAATCTAGTTATCTATTTTATTTAGATGTACAGCTCAGAGTAGGCCCTTTGAGCTCTTTGAACCCTGCTGCCCAACAACCCACCAAATTACAAGACAATTTACAATGAGCAATTAACCTACTAACTGGACTGTGGGAGGAAACTGGAGCACTTGGAGGAAACCCTCGTACACACAGGATGGCACGTAGTACTTGCTTACAGAGGACATCAGAATTGAACTCCATACAACAAATTCCCAAACTGTAATAGCGTTGCACTAGCCCCTGCGCTCTTCTGACACCCCAGAGGACTTAAACGTGCAGCTTGAGGCAGACATGCTACCCTTGCACCATGAGGTCCTGAAAAGGAACAATATTGGATTTAAAAAAATGATGGTTAATGGTCAGTTTGGATTAGATGGGCTGACGGGTCTGTTTTCATTTTGCATCTCTCTTTGACGCTATAACTAATCTCATTTTGTGAAGCTGCTCCCATTTTCTATTATTAATCCAAAATTATCTCCATGTAGCCAGGTCACCCAGTTTCAGCATCAAAATAAACTGGCTGCTCTGTTCTGTATGCCTGGTGGTGAACCACTTAAAAAGGGATCCAACTGGGCCACATTGTTCAACTGCCCATTACCTGTATTGCTGTTTCAATTAGAAAAATAGAGAGCTATGGATAATCATAGGTAATTTCGAAAGTAAGGACATGTTCATCACAGCTTTGTGGGCCAAAGGGCTTGTATTGTGTTACTGGCTTTCTATGTTTCTAGTTCCAAATTATTTCCCATTTTCCAGACACTTGCTGTTGTCCTGAAAAATTCCAGAACTAAACCTAATATTGACTGTCAAAAGGCTCACAGTAATGCTGGAAACTTGCACTCGGTCATCAATCACATTTTATTTGCTCGTGCACAGTCCTTGCTACCAGCCTGTTCTAAAGTTTGAACAAACAAATGACTTTTTATATAGAAAGTGACAAGCTGAATACAGATATTGACCAGTTGGTAACCTTTGCATAATCAATCACCGATAACAGTATGATAATGCAGTTCAAAAACCAATAGACTCTGTGCGTTAAAGGTCAATAATATAAAGACCTTTAATAATAGACATAATACAGGTAAAGTACCTGTTATTTGAACTGCTTGGGGCCAGATATATTTTAGATTTTGGGTTTTGGAATATATAATGAGATAGCTTGGGATAGCCTGACTATGTGCTATTGGTAAGCAGTCTGTTTACACTTCTTCATTGTATATATGTACTAATGCAGCTATACAGTGCATTAGATTTTCATCTGTGATGATCTTGGCAAACGCATCAATGCATTTCTCTGCTGCTTCGTAATCGGCAGATGCTTTTTCACCAGAAGATCTTTAAAAAAATTCATGCCTTGCTTTTTCTGAAATTTCTGCAACCAGCCTGCTGAATATTCACAACTACATTCAATTTTTAGTTTTTCGTGGGAGATCTTTGCTTGTTTCATGATCAGCACACTGTTAAGCGCGATATACCCACTCCGACGCTGACGAATCCACTCTTTCAGTACCTGGTTGAGAACTTTATTTTTTGCTTTTTTCTATTTTTCATTAATTTCTCTTCATATGTGAAGTCACTTCTCTGAACTGGCTGGTGTGCAGAGACCTGTGCATCACCTGGGAACCAGTGCCTGGCGGAATTTTACATTTGTGACATCATGTCAGTGTTCAAAAAAATTTCAGATTTCAGAGGCTTTGGAGTTTGGAATTTCAGATAAGGAACTTCTACCAATAATAGTAGAGAAAGGTTATTATAATACCTTTACCATGAATAATAAAGACTTTTCTCATCTGGGTATACGGCACACAATCTGTAAACCATTCTTTCTTGCATATTATCTTAACTCTTGCCTTGCTGAAACTTCCACAATACTGAAAAAGAACCCCAAGGAACTATCTGTTGAATCCAAATCTAATTTCTGGGACTCAGTCCCTACTGATTGAGCTGAACCAACTCAGTTACTGACAAGTGTTAAGTAAAATATGGAATGGTTGCAGTAATTTGGAATTCAGGGTAATATATTTTTCAATGATTTTGGTGGATTTTCAATTCCAGTAGTTAGAATCAGGTGGTCAAAATGCAATGTAGCTTTCTAAATCATCCGTTATCCTTCAATTTCAGTCACTTGCCCTCTAAAAAATGTCCGGAAGAGGAGGTTCAGAAAAACTGCAAAGAAGAAGGTAAGAGTCTGAGGTGGAACTATTTTAAAACCTTCAGCTTGAGCGGTATGCTTAGTATGTGCAGAATCTGCTCTGAAGGCTCAGTGTCACTTGATTGCTTTTTCCAGATGTAACATGGGCAAATGTCGGAGAAAGTTTCCCTCGGGAGAGTTAGGTGGCACTGTGTATAGTTTGCTGCTAAATTCTCCTGTACCTGCTCTGGATTCCTTTGATCTTCCTCTTCCTAGGCTGAGCTGATCTTGGTCTTGACTCCCCTGCCTGATACAGAGAACCGAAGATCCTCATGCGATCCAAAACCAACCACCCTTGAATGTGCTCATCTCATAGTTTATTTCTTATACTAATGACTCTGTCTAAAATTCTCAGTGTTATTTAGACAGTGATTTGGTTTTAATTTGCAATCCAGGCATCTAAAAAATCATTAAATTTACTGCGAGAGAGCCATGATATACTGAGATTACCCCAAACCTCTCTCCTCCTTAAAATGCTTTGCAAGTTTTCTGTCTTTGACCGAGCCTTTGGTATTCTTCGAAAGCTTGCCTGCAGATTTTGTGTCTAGCATCTTGAAAAGAGCTTGAGATTTTAAATATGTTTGAGGCATAATCTTAACTCAAGTTGCTATACCTTGCCAGTATCACATCTGCCAGTAGTTGATGGGGCAATGCAGAAGCAGCTGGATTCTGTTCTGTGGTCTGTGAGTGAGTTACAGGGGTGTACCGATGCTTTTTGTCTTCTGTTTAGAGGGAAGTTTTGACTGTGTATACAGCCTTTGGAATTTCTCTATTGGGCAGCACGTTCAGCACAAAACCCATGTTGAATGCCGGCCCAAAACTGAAAGTAAAGGTTATATTCCTGACAGTCACAAATCAAGTGTGTGACCTCTCTGTTTCTGTTCTCAGTACATTGAGTCTCCAGATGTGGAGAAGGAAGTGAAGCGACTGCTGAGCACAGATGCTGAAGCTGTCAGTGTCCGTATCCTTGCTGATCAAGTGGGGAGTGGATTTGTGTATTTGGTGCAGCTTGGGGACAGTCCACCCTTCACAACCTACGGACTGTGGTAGTGTGGAAAATGGAGCAGTGGGATAACAAGCAGCAAGCTGTCAGGGAAAGTAGGTTCAGAGATATTTACTGTGGGAGACCTTTTATTGAAGCTTAAAGAACTGAAGATAGAGGAGCATTCAATTAGATCATTGCTGTTTGAGTCTTTGCTTCAGCTGCTGCTTCCTCACATTCCCATCAGGTTTAAAGGGATATGGGCAAATGCAGACATTAGTGTTTCTCAAGACACCCAACACCACCTCCTGATTAACACAAACATCTAGAACACAGAGTCATACAAAAGTACAGCACAGAAATGGGCCATCTAGTCCATGCCAAAACTATTTAAGCTGCCTACTCCATGACCATAGCCCTCTATATCCCTACTTATCGAAACTTTGTTTAAGTATTGAAGCTGAGCTGGCATGCAACACTTGTGCTGGCAGCTCATCCCACACTCTTGCGACTCTCTGAGTGATGAAGTTTCTGTCATGTTACCCCTAAAGTTTTCACCTTTCATCCTTAACCCATGACCTCCGGTTGTAATCCCACCCAACCTCAGTGGAAAAAAAGCCTGCTTGCATTTACCCTATCTATACCACTCATAATTTTATATATCTCTATCAAATCTCCTCTCAATCTTCTCTGCTGCAAGGAATAAAGTCCTGGCCTATTCAAACTGTCCTTATAACTCAGGTCCTCCAGTCCCGGCAACATGCTTGTAAACTGCTCTTTCAAACTTATGTACATCTTTCCTATAGGTTGGTGACCAAAACTGCACACAGTACTCCAAATTAGGCCACAACAATGTCTTATACAACTTCAACATCCCAACTCCAGTACTCAGTATTCTGATTTATGAAGGCCAACGTGCCAGAAGCTTTCTTTATGACCCTATCTCCTGTGACAACACTTTCAGTGAGTTCTGGACCTGTATTCCCAGATTCCTATGCTCTTCCCCACTGCTCGGTGCCGTATCATTCATTCATGTAAGACCTATCCTAGTTGGTCCAACTGAAGTGCAACACCTCGCACTTGTCTGCATTAAATTCCATCTGCTATTTTTCAGCCCACTTTCCCAGCTGATCCAAATCCCTCTGCAAGCCACGATAGCCTCCCTGGCTGTCCACTACACCCGCAATCTTGGTGTCATCTGCATCTTTGCTGATCCAGTTAACCATTATCATTCAGATTGCTGATACAGATGACAAACAACAACAGACCCAGCACCGATCCCTGTGGCATTTCTCTAGTCACAGGCCTCCAGTCAGGGAGGCAACCATCTACTACCACTCTGGCTTCTCCCACAAAGCCAATGTCTAAACCAATTTATGACCTCATCTTGAATGCCAAGTGACTAAACCTTTTTGAGTAACCTCCCATGTAGGACCTTGTCAGATGCCTTGCTAAAGTTCATGTAGACAACATCCACTGCCTTGTCTTCATCCACTTTCCTGGTAACTTCCTCAAAATACTCTATAAGATTAGGTAGACATGACCAACTATGCACTAAGTCATGCTGACTATCCTTAATCAGTCCATGTCTATCTAAGTACTTATATATCTGGTGCCTTAGAACACCTTCCAATAACTTTCTTACAACTGATGTCAGGCTCACCAGCCAGTAATTCCCTGGTTTATGTTTAGAGCCTTCGATATACCCCTAGTTAATCTCCTCACGAATCTATCATCCATGTACTTCTCCTTGGTGAATACTGATATGAAATACTCATTAAGAATCTCACCCACAGCACGAATAAAGTCCCTCTCTTGCACTGAGTGGGGCTTTTCCCTAGGTACCCTCTGTTCCTAATAATAGTACAAATTGCCTTTGGATCTCCTCAATCCTGATCATCAAGGACATTTCACTCCCACTTCTTTCTTGCTTCCTGTTTTTCTTCCTTGAAGAGCCTAGTCCAATTTCAACTTGCTAAACCCTGAACATGCTTCTCCTTTGATTAAATTTGTAACATCTCCCTTCATCCAAGATTCTCAGGTCTTGCCATCTTGTCATTCACCTTGAGGAAACATTCTCTGAGAATCAACTCCATTGAGCAGCCTCAGGGTCCAACTAATTTCATTGAGGTCAGATGTTGAGCACAGGTTTGGGTGTGTGTTTCTTGACTCGAGTCTTTCTCAGGATGGGAGGTGATAGCGGAGGATGAAACAAAGGAAGTTGAGAATCAGGGATCACTGCCGAACCTCGACAGCTCTTCACCAGGATCATCTGGGCACAAGCAGGGACACACCTCGGCAGGTAGAGTATTTGTGGAGAGAGCTTGATGTGGACTGGTGTCTGAGTCCATTTTGTGGCAAGTTCCTCTGCTGAATCCTCCGCATGTTTGATTTTTCTTCCAGTGGAAAGAGACGAGTTACGTGAGATCTTCAATGACATCAGCAGCAGCAGTGAGGAGGATGAAGATGAAGCAGACCGTCACGACGATGAGGACCTGAATATTATGGACTTGGAGGAAGACCTTGCCAGGCGACCGCAGCAAAAACATGATGAAGGGGATAGTCAAATGAAGCCAAAAGAAGATTCAAACCAAATGGCTAAAGGTAGTGGTCTGTACTGCTGGCCGGACTTCCACTTGCCTTCCCTCCTTGCGCCTACAGTGACACAGCGAGTTGAGCCATTGCTTCACATTTCACTCCTGACCTTTGGGCGCTGGCACGTTCTTGTGATCACGTGTGCTTCCCCTCGCAGTGCTTCAATTTCTTCCACATCACAAAGATGTGCCAGTTGCTCTGTTAATTGGCCATTGTAAATTGTTCCTGGTGAGTAGGTGAGCACCTTGGGGGAGGGGAGTTGATGAGAATGTGGGAAAAGAAAATTGGATTGGGTGGTTGATGGTCAGCTGTTTCCATGCTACATCTCCTCGGTTACAAACCTGTCCTTTTTCATAACCAAGTGTGCAAATTATTCATTAGGTATTATTTTAATGTAATTGACAGAGCAGCCACTGCCTTTGTCCTGTTGCTGCATTATCTTATAGCTGGATTGTGGCCTCTGAAGATTACTGACACGGAATACAGTGTACACACCAGGTAAAGCCCACGTGAGTGTCAGCTGTGAAGTAGATCCTCCTGCAGGTTTGTCCTGGTTGAGAATAATTGGCCCATTCTTCTGGTTGGTCCAGTGATCGCATTTTCACTTTCAGCTGTTCCCTTGTTTTTTTTTCCCAGTCTCGGGCTTGTAGCGAGAGTGGGTTGCAGTAAACTCATAATCTCTCTGCTTCCCCAACAGTGGCAGAGTTCAGGTACGAGATTGAGAGCCTGCAGAAGAAGCTGCAGCTGACCCAGGAGAAGAGGAAGCGACAGGAGGACCTGATCATGAAGGTGGAGAACCTGGCCTTGAAGGTGAGTGTTGGGGAATTATGCTCACTGGGACACTTGGCCCATTCCCTCTCCTCCTAACAGCACTCATTTCTCTATACAAGGCTCCGTCATTTTCTGCACCAGTTGACCCCAGTCTCTCCAGTTGGCTTTCTCACCGGAACACATTCCCATCCTCTTCACCAAATCTCTTCTGATGTCTGTCGCCCCAATGCTCCAGCTCCATTCCAAACATCACCTGCCTACCCATTCCATCCAACAGCCGGCCGTCTTCCACCACTTGTCCACCCCAGCTTCACGTCTGCCCATTAGATCCTTTGCCCCTCTATCTCTTTCTTTGCCCTCTTTCTATCTTCATTCATTTTCCAACCCCCTCCATCTCTCTCTCCCTCTCAATCTCTCTTTGTTTCTCCTTTCCCTCACTCCCTCTCTTTCTTTGCCCTCCCACCTGCACTCTTGGTTTTGTCTTTCCCTTCCTTACTCATCTCTCTTTCCATCCCATTTTCCTCCCTCCCTCCATCTCTACCTCTTGCCTCTTTCCCTTCCCCTCTAATCCCTTCTCTTTCCTTCCCTTTCTCTCTGCTTTTCTCATTTCTCTTCTCTCTCTCTCTCTCTCTCTCCCCTCTCTCTCCCCCTCTCTCTCCCCCTCTCTCTCCCCCTCTCTCTCCCCCTCTCTCTCCCCCTCTCTCTCCCCCTCTCTCTCCCCCTCTCTCTCCCCCTCTCTCTCCCCCTCTCTCTCCCCCTCTCTCTCCCCCTCTCTCTCCCCCTCTCTCTCCCCCTCTCCCTCTCTCCCCCTCCCTCCCTCCCTCGCTCCTTCCTCTGCTTGGTTTGCCTATAGTGAAACTTGAGTGTTCACAACTTCAACCTGAATGCCACAGGGGTATTGTTCTTGTCCGCCTCTGTGGCGCTGTGATTAAGTTGGACACACATTGAGTACAATACTGTGAGGTGATGGGAATTGCTGGGGAAACCGGCCGTACCTCTCACTGCTGGCTTTACATAGATTGTTCTGCCTTTCACCTCTCACTGCTTGACCACTGGTTAATATGACTGCTGTGAGTTGCCTGCGTGTTCAGAATTTCACACAATCAACACCCTTGTGTCTCTCACCCAGAATCGTCTGCAGGCCGTTGTTGATGAGATCAAACAACAGGAAGAGAAAGAAAAGCTTCAGGTGAGACTTACCACCCACTCTCTCCCCTGCCTCTCATTCCTCTCCACCCTTGTCCCTTCCCCTCACCTCCCCTTCCCCTCACCTCCCCTTCCCTTCCCCTCATCTCTCCTTCTCCCCTTGCCTCTTCCTCCACACTTTCTCTCACTGCCCCTCTCCGCTTCATATGTCCCTTCCCACTTCTCACTATCCCTCCCTTACTTTTCACTCCCCTTTCCTCTGCCTTTTGCTGCCCCTCCCTGCTTCATGTTTGGAACTCCTCTGATAATCGAACAAAATAATTGGAATTTTATTTGTGCTTTGTTATTGTTTTTAAAGTTTGTTATTTCTGTCAGGGACAGTTAAAGCTGTGGAGAGTAGGTCTGCTTGGGCTTTTTTTTGATCTATTACTGCTACTGTTGTTAGAGGGTTTTATTTGTGAATAGTTTGCCACCTTTTGCACCCATTGCTAAATTGTAACACCTTGTCACTTCCTTTCACAGCTGGCTTCTTTACAGACACAATTGGAGACCCTGCTGAATAAATGACCAAAATTGTCTCTGTAGCTTTTGTATGGACAGGCAGGATGGACAGTTTACAGCACACAGTGCCCAAAGTTTATCAGTGGTTCTGTTAAACTTGTGCGGGACATGTACGTAATCTCAAGGCAAAACCCTAATAAATAAGTTTTTAAGGAAGAATGAAGGGATGTTTCTGAATTTTATTCCTTCTGTACTCTAAATATCAGAATCTAAGTCGGCCCTCACTGAATTGCCTCCTCATTGATGTGGCATGTGTGATGGTATTAGCTGAGACATCTCACAACCAGAAGTCAGTGGCAGGGAAGTTCTGGTGGTTTCCATACTGGGGTTGTACATGACTCACCATTGGTGATAACTGGGGCTGTGCAAGTAGGAAGTTTGTTGCAGTCTCTGATGCTAAGTACTTTGTGCAGTGTTTTCAGTCTCAGAGGGTACTCAGTGCACAGGATAATACGAGCAGAGGTTCTGTCTCCTGACCAGTGCTGAACTTCTCGAGTGTTCTAGTACAACACAGAGGGTGCTGAATCTGAGAAGAGAGCCACATCATTGAACACCCACCCTTTAATTCAAATAAATACAAACTGTTGCATTGTGGGAAGACAAACCAGGGCAGGACTTGCACAGTAAACGGTCGCGCCCTGGGGCGAGTTAGAACTACGAGAACTGGCAGTGCGGTTAGATAGTTCCTTCATAGGCAGTGATTGAGGTATCAGAGGAAGTATTTGGCATGCTTGTCTTCATCAGTCAGAATATTTAGTGTGGGAGTTGGGACACCATGATAGGACTGGTTCAGAGGAGAGGCTGGATAGACTGGGACTTTGTCTCCCTCAAATGTAGGAGACTGCGAGGTGACCTGACAGAGGTTTATAAAATTACAAAGGGCAACTCGCCAAAGTAGGGGAATCCGAGACTAGAGGACAAAGGTTTAAAAGGAATCTCAAGGGCTGCGGGTATATGGAACAAGCTACCAGAGGAAATGTTGGAGGTGGGTAAAGATTAGCTTTACTTGTCACATGTATGTTGCAGCGTACAGTGAAATGTAAACAAACCCAGCCGAGGATGTGCCGGAGGCCGCCTGCTGCTGTCGCCAACACAGTATGCCGACAACTCACTGACCCGTACACGTGAGAGGGAGGCGGAGTGCCCGGAGGAAACCCACATGGTCACGGGAGAACATGAAAACTCTTTACAGACAAGGGTATAGCCTGGGTCTCGGCACTGTTACAGCCTTATGGTAACTGCTACACTTCCATGACAGATATCCAGACTAAAATTGTCAAATTCAGACAAGTGGGACAAGCTCAGTTAGGCAGCTCAGTTGGCACAGATGAGTTAGACTGAAAGATTCACATCCCTTTTGCTGTATAACTATGATTCTCCCTTCCACAGCTCAGTCTGCACATATTAGGTTGCCGCGTTGAAGAACCCATTTCTGTGCTGTTCTCTGAATTGAGGAGTTTCCCGATCGAATCCCTCCTGCATTTGCGAGACTCCAGTCTCTACTGCTTGCTTCTAGTGGTTATCTTTTGGAAGTCCTGCTTGAAGCCATTCCCACACTTCTTGAGGCAGCATTCCAGGGAGTAATAGCCGAGGTTCCACATGTCTTCTTAAGCAGCAAACGCAAATGCTGGAGGAAGTCAGCCAGCACCTATGGAAGGAAATGAACCATTGCCCTTCATCAGGACTGGAAAGGAAGAGAACAAAAGTTGGAATAAAAGGGTAGGGAGAGAGTAGGAGCACAAGCTGGCAAGTGATGGGTGAATGCAGGTAAAGGGGGAAGGCAGGAGAGTGGGTGAGGAGGGAGAAGAAAGCAATGATGTGAGGATCTGGGAGGTGACAGGTAAGCAGAAGAGGCAAAGGTCTGAAGAAGGAATTTTCACAATGGGTGTCCAGTCTCGTTCACTTTCATCCATTATTACCTCAAGGATCTCATCTTTTTTGACAACAGACCCAACCAGTACCCTTCCTCCTTTAGGCAAAGCTGGTGCTCCCTTACCAACTATTCTTTCAGCCCTTCCCACTTTCTCCAGACCAAGGTGCATGCGTGGGCACCTGCACAGATCGCAGCCATGCCTGCTTTTCAGCCGGCTATTTGGAACATACCATGTTCTGAGCCAACACCAGTAATGCTCCCCAACTCTTCTCTCTGCTATATCTACGACTGCACTGCTGCTTCCTGCACCCATGTGGAGCTTGTCAAATTCATCAACTTCACCTTCAGCTATCACCCTCCCCTCTATTTCACATAGCCTCTCTCTGACACCTCTCTCCCCATTCTTGATTTCTCTGTCTCCATCTCGGGAGACTGATAGTTCCCGGCATATTTTACAAGCACATTGACTTCCACATTACCTTGACTACAACTCTTCCCATCCTGTCACTTGTAAGGATACAATTCCCTTCTCTCAGTTATTATCGCTGCTGTTATCACTGCAGTCCTCACCTGCATCTCTCCCATCTCCCACACATCTGTCATCACCCCATTCCCCCTCAACAGAACAGGGATAGGGTTCTCTTTGTTCTTATCTCACACCCAACACATCATTTACTGGAATTCCTGCTATCTCTAATGGGATCACACTACCAGGTACATCTTCTCCCCTCTTGCCCTCTACAGGGAAATGTTACAATTGCCTCTGCAGTTCTTCCTTCACCACCATTTGTGGTCCAGGTGAGGAAGCATTTCACACGTGAACCAGTGCCATTTCTTGTAGCTGGTGCTCCCATTGTTGACACCTGGTGTAGATTAGGGAACTACTTTGTCAAGCACCTTTGTTCCATCTGCTGGAACAGCCAGGATCTCCCATTCCCACAATGTCATGTCTGTCCACAGCCTCTACTACCATGTTGAAGCCATACACAGAATGGAGGAGAAACACCCTGCATTTCATCATGGTAGTCTCCAACCTGATGGCAGAAACATTAATTTCTCTAACATCCAGTAACCACTCTTCTCTGTTTTCCCTGCTGCCTTTATTTTCCCTTAATCCTGTGACCCTTTCCCCTCCTTCATGAACTGCCCATCACCTTCACCTTTCCCCACCTCCTTCCATTTGTTCCATTGCCTACTGTCCTCTCCAATCAGATTCCTCCTCCTTCAGCCCGTTGCCTCTTCCTCCTCCCAGCTTCTCATATCCTTCCCTTTCTGCCCCACCCCATCCTCCTGCCTTTTCTCTCTCACCTGCCAGCTCCTGATTCTCCAACTCCCCCTACCCTTTCATTCTCACTTTCCCCTCTTCCTTTCTAGTTCTGCTGTGCCTGAAATGTTGTTCACTTTTCTCCATACATCCTGCCTGACCTGCTGAGGTCCTCCAGTCTTTTGTGATCACTGCCACAGATTTCCAGCATCTGTGGTCTTCCTTGTGTTTCACCTGTCCTCTCTTTGTCCACTAATCCAATTAAACCTTATCTTGATACTTATCTGTTAAACCTCCCATTCTTGTGGATCTCTTAAATCACCATTAAATCTCCCATAAATGTTCTCAGCTCCCTGAGCTGACAGTGTGGGAATATACAATTAATACTTTATTTCACTATAGGTTGTGAACAGGAGAGGTTAGTATCAAATTATCATCCACATTAAACCATTAAACTGTCGGTAGTGTAGATAATGAGCAGGACAGTCTTGGGCTACAGAACAAGGTTGATCAGCTGATAATGTGGGTGGAGCAATGGCAGATGGAGTTTATTTCTAATGTGGAAAGTCAAAGTAGGGGAGAAAAGGCAAACTGAAGGTGGGGCCTTAGGAGGCATTGAGGAATAAATCCACAGAATTATGTGTTCAAATGCACAGATCCCGGTAGGTAATCCTTTTCGTACAAGACTGTGTGGGAATATGCATGGAATATACACGTAAGCCAGAGGAACCCCTGCACGTGCAGTTGAAGGGTCGACTGTTTATTTCTCTTCATAGATGCTGCTTGACCTGCTGAGTTCCTCTTGCGTTTTGTGTGTGTTGCTCTGGATTTCCAGCATCTGCAGAATCTCTTGTGTTTATACAGGGTACTTGCCTTTGTTAGCTCGGGCATTAAGTATAAGAGCTGGGAGGTTATAGCACAGCATTATAAAACAGGTGAGGCCCCAGTTGGTGTTCTACCTGCAGTTCTGGTCAGCAGTCTAGCAAGCTTCTGATTGTGCTGGAGAGTGTGCAGAGGATGTTCACCACGATGGCCTGGAGTTCACCAGGAGTTTCATTCATGAGGAAAACTTGAAGGAACAATGTTCCCTCTAAGGTGTGTGCGTGTGTGTGCACCCACATCTTTTGTTACTAGCGCACAAAGGAATTTAACCTGTGCACTAAAGGCTGTCACCCTCCACCTCATTGGCATGTTAAGTGTGTTTCACAATCGTGCACAGTCACATTTCATTTTGATATTTCTACATGCTGTTGCATAGTATATGAGAAATAAGGCTCACTGATGTGTATTATTTTATTTCTTTTAAACAGTGAACAACTGACTGAACTTGGTAGTTCATTATCCTTAGAATAGTTCCAGGTTTGCATCCACTTAAAACTTCAGTGCACATGTTGTTGTCACTGGGCAAAAAATTGCACAGCACAAGATTTTTGTGCACACTGGTCATTACAAATTAGAGGGAACACTGCACAGGATTGGTCTCTTCAGGCTGCCCTGTCTGCTGAGCACGTCCCTAAAGCCAAGCTCCATGGTCGTGGTCGAAATCCCTCTGTTCCCTCCCTGTTACATTTGTCTATATGCCTCTTAAACACTGCTTCTACCACCGTCCCTGGCAGCATGTTCCAGCGTCTACTACCTTCTTGACACGTCAATCAATCAAAGTACGTTTATTATCAAAGAATGTATAAATTATACATCTTCAGATTTGTTTGCTGACAGGCAGCCACAAAGCAGGAAACCCAAAGAGCAGAAACACCATAACCACCAGGCAGAGAAAGAGGAAAATGAAATCACTAGCATTCTGGACCAGACTGAGTCCTTGGATTTGCTCCCTGGAATAACCCAAGCCTTGATTTTGTTAGCGGTAAAAAATGCTGCTAAACTGGCAGAGACGGCAGCCACCAGAGAGAAGGATGAACACCACGGGAGAGCGAGCAAGATCAACCCAATCCTTGCGTCCGCACTGGAGCTTTCCATTCTATTCCATTTTAAATTTTGCCCAAGCATGGTGAGCAGTGCCTTGCTCTAGGATCCGGATCCCGGCGCAGTGACTTGCTTGGGCCACACAGCCCGAAGTCATTATCAAACTCGCGCGCCTGGAGTGATCCAAACTCAGTCTGTGGACAGGCACCAAGGCTCTTCCGTACTGACTCTTCTCCAAATCGTCCTCTCCAACAGTGACAGCAATTTAAAAACTCCATCAGCAGCCACGTCTCAAACACGCTGTCGCATTCCAGCTTTGTGATGCTCCCGCACGGACCGTCCTATGAACCAGTTGTTTCTTTTATTATTAAGTGCAATAGTGAACGATAGCCAGATCAGAAATGCTGATCAAGTCAACTAGTGCCCAAAGAGAACTCTGATAGGCCAATCACTGCTGCTCAGTGATAGAACATAAAAAAGCATATGTACAATTAAGAAACATTAAAAAAATAGTAGAAATACTGGAGACATGATGATCATGATGAAGCCTGCTGGAGAGAAACATTTATACACATGCTGTCCTCCATAATTCAGAGAGATTGAAGGATAAGGCTACAGGGTGACAAAACATGACAGGAGCACTTGGAACTAAAAACTAATCCCTACTGGAATTTCTACCCAATTTCCACCTCTTTTAATTTCACATCGTGCAATCGTGTTGCCCCTCAGCTTCCAATATTCCAAAGAAACAATCCAAGTTTCTCCAACTCCTCTTCATAGTTAGTACCCACCATTCCAGGTGATATCCTCCTGAATCTCTTCTGCACCAAAGCCTCCACATCCCTTCCAGAAATGCACACACACTACTCCAAGTGTTATACATGTAACGTGCTGTAAGGTTGCACTGTGAACGTAATGGTTTCTCTGTAGCAGCAGTGTTTGGGTTATGACTAGAGATAACGGGGGCTGTGGAACGTGCGCCATCCAATCACAGACGTATTGCTTCTTTCTTGTGGGTCTGAGAGAAGGGATTTGCGGTCTTTTGTTGGCGAGAGATGAAGAGAGAAGATGCGAATGGAGTTGGTGGACGGAGCAAGGGTTAGCGATGCTCAGAGGAGGTCGACGGGGAATGAACAGACGGGAAAATCGTGTGCTCCAACATTGCGCATTAGACTGATTCATGAGAATGGGCCCTTCCTTTTTAGTTTCTTTACTAACACTATAGTCAAATTAAGAATTATAAAGCCCAATTGTTTAATTGCATATTGTGTAGTGTTTGTTATTTCATGGTTCTGATCTGTAACAACGGAACACATCATGCAGCATCCATCCAAACAAGATTTCTCAAGTTTGGCCGAGCCAGCAGCTGTCTCCCCTGAGAGTGAGCCGCTAGCCGAACCTGAGGGTTACATACAGCTGCAACAGGACTTGCTAACTTCTATACTCATTTCCTTGACTAAAAAAGGAAAGTATCCCATATGCCTTTTCTTAACCACACTATCCACTTCTGTGTTCTCTTTCA